>NW_028318132.1:3677460-4339452 GCF_062004578.1 Staurois parvus | reverse complement strand
CTTATCGGGGTTGTGTGGATGCAATTGGGCACCACCAAAAGAATCCCACTGCTTCCATCTGACAGGCAGGAGTTGGCTTGTCAGGTTTACACACAATCCTGGTGGCTGCAGATGTGTAAACCAACCCACCCCCCTTGCTGTCAGGACCATACAACATATAGACCTGGCAGCGTAAGGGTGAAGGTGTTGTTAAACCTAAAAGCAAATATTTATTATATTTCTTTTTTAGACCTTCTTTTATTTTTCCCAGGTGATAGAGTCAGTAAGTCTGCTGTATTTCAACAGAACAAGCTCTTCAGCATAATTTATCAATTACAGGAATGAGAAAGACCATTTACCACTGACAGGGGTGTTTACCAGGATGCAAATAGAATAGAATAGATGGGTGCTACATTATGTCAAAATGAATATACCAAATAAAAATGCAGTTTGTGAAACAAAAAATCCCTATATAAAGTACCTCAAATTTGGAACATGCCTCCCAGTGCATGAACCAAATCTGGTAACTCCATACAATTGCAAACCAATATTAACAATATATAACATGTATATGTGAATGGTGAAAAACATCCATATATGAAGTGACAATCTTTGCAGCTTCTTATATCTGTCCCAAATCAAAACAGAAACCAGGTGTGACTGTATCTTCACTACGTGCTCACAAACGTATAATGTGAATTGCTCACTCACCAGATCTTTTGACCCCAGTTACGGTGGTCAAATACGCCTTTGGTTTTATAGGGGACCACCCTCTCTCGGTATACTCTCCATTTCTTCCCTTTGGAAATTTGTGAATGATAGCCAAATGTAAAGGATCACAATATGCCTTCCAATATGATGCTTTATAGATGCTTTAAAGATATTCCTCCCACGGGAATGCAGCCGGCCATTAAATGATTCAAACAAGTGAATAGCTCTATAAGCGTAGTATTTTAATTAAGAAACAATAATTACACAGAAATGCTAGTTTTGCACTCACATGTACAGGTGCCTATAGATCGGCACCAGTGTTTTCAGCATATAAGATTTCTAAAATGGCCGACATGCCATGCCCCGTTTACAAGGATGAGCTCTTATTTATTTATGTAAAACCTTTATCCCAACAGAAAAAAAATGTTTGCTGTAACTGCTTGTAAAGTGTGAGCTGGAGCAAGGGCGGACTGACAACTCATGGGGCCCCCGAGCAATAGGGGATCATGGGGCCCCTGTGTCCTTGCCCAAACTCAAAAAAGCCTATGAAAAAGGTACCAGGGGCATCTCATGGGGCCCCCTACTGACCCCGGGCCCTTGGGCAGTGCCCGAGTTTCCAAATGGTCAGTCCGCCCCTGAGCTGGAGTTTGGCTTCAATTTGTTTGTGTATATAAATCTGCTAGTACATCTAACATTCCCCTTCCCCAAAATTGACAATGCTGCTGCCTATAGGTGCCTCCTGTGCTTTTCATCCAGAATGAGGACATTCTAATACAGGAGGAGGGTTACTAGCCAGATCACCAAGTGAAAACAGAGGGAAAAAGAAAAAAAAATTCAGCCACCACATCTGATTGGTACACTACAATAGATAAAATGTTGCGGTTTTGGGTTTAATGCCACTTTAAAGGCATTCTTTCGGCATGTTATTTAAAGGTACTGTATTTTGACACTTTTTTGCATTGATACTCGTTCCTTATTGCTGTTTCATTTTTGCTTTTTTTACAGTAGTTTGTCTATTAGCCCTAAATATGGCCAGCATTTTGAAGCCAGACAAGAATCACCTTCATAAACTGCAATGAAATTTGGTTAGCGAATCAAACCTGGACAGATTCACCTATCACTACTCCATACTATCAAACCAATGACATTTCCTATTGGGATGTGTCTAGTAAAAGGATCCTAAACAAAGACCCCTTTCCCCCTGGGTTCCATAAGTGAGTGCTGTGTCTGGTATGGAGGTAGTCCTGCCATGGGATGTTCAGTTAGCACCCTATAAAAACAAATCCTGATTTACACTGAGATCAGATTCTGTACACATGTGTATATCACTTACATCTATGTAAAATGTTCTAGTCTTTCTTTTTATATTCTACAACTTATTAATGTTTATGTATATTTTATGATGTGCCATTACCTAGGCATTTTAATAAAATCAATCTGAAAAGACCCAATAAAATTCACAGCTGCTAAAAGTTAATAGCTGACTGAGGAAACATCAAAAGAATTATAATGTTCCTGGATACAGGAAGAACTGCTTTTTATGACCTGCATTTGAATTCTACACATTAAGAAAGTTGTATATATTTTTAATAAGACAAATAATTTACATATATGTGTCTAAAATCTATATTAAGCTTACACTGATGTTGTTGAAATAATCATCCAGCTATTTAACTTCATACAATAAATGTTGTAAAGGCTATGTAAACCCTGTTAAAAAATACATAGGGTTGATTTATAATTGCTTTCGCCCAAGTTTCATACAACTTTCATTCAAGATTCACACATATTTCTAGTAGGGTTCCATTGAAAAATGTGTGAATCTTAAAGTTGTGTGCATCTTCTGTGAAAACATTTATACAAGGACCCCCTGGTATTAAGATCAAATGCCTCTCAAAATATGTTTCAGTTTTTCATGGTTTTCAAATTTAGAATCGTATGATCATTGCCTCTAATATTTCCAAGCAGTGTGGTGGTAAAATATTCCCACCATTGCCAACTGCACCAGCCCATGGTGATATCATAATATACACACATATGTCAACACGCTATACTGTAAAACAAACATGTAACTGAGACATAAAAAGCTGAATGTGTGACATTAAACCCAGGACCCTGCATTCACTATATCTGGTCTCCCACAGTACACACAACATGGAAATGCAATTCGTTTAGTAACTATAAACTGTGCAGCACAGTGGCTAAATGGTTAGCACTTCTGCCTGGCAGTACTAGGGTCATTGGTTCAAATCCCAACCAGGGACCAGCTGCCTGGAGTTTGTATGTTCTCCCTGTGCCTGCATGGGCTTCCTCCAAGTACTCTGGTTTCCTCCCACACTCCAAAGACATGCTGGTAGATTAATTTGATCTTGTCTAAATTGACCCTAGTATGTATGAATGTAAGTTAGGGACCTTAGAATATACGCCCCTTGAGGGTTAGGGACTGATGTGTCTGTAAAGCGCTGAGTAAATTGATGGTGCTATATAAGTAACTGTAATAATAATAAACACCTTTTCTCATAAGCAGTATATAGCAGTCTTGTGACTTCTATCAGTGTCCAGCAGAGCTCTGGTTAAAGCTTGTAGGAGTTTTTATTTTGCTCTGGGAGGATGCAGGACCCCTGACCTCTGTCTGGAAAGTGCTGATTGGCCCTGTGCTGATCACATGCACTCTTCCAAGGAAAAAACAAAAACCTCTCTAGCAATACACACCAAATTGAGCATGTGCAGAGTGTATCCACACAATATGTCTTATCAGGAGATAAGAGGGGGACACTGGAAGAAGGGGAGGATCAGAAAAGACAGGATCAAACTGCCTTTTTATGCAATGTACAGGATTAACCCCTTAGGTTCCACAGTGAGTATAACAAGCACGCTTTACTGCATATACAGACTGATTTTACTGTTAAGGTCTTCTTTAAGGTCACGTGAGAAAGGGCAGATACACAAACTCCTAAAGAGTTATCATTGCCAAAGTGCAGTCATATCTGAAATGTGGAATTGTATAAAAATGAAAGGTGTTTTTCACGTTTCAGTAATAGGTCTATTTAGATGCAACATTTGATGGTGTGTTAAACAGGTGTATTCTTGTTCTCCTTGGCCTCCCTGCTGATGTGCCAGGTCATCAGTAGCTGTGCTCCATCAGCTGGAGCCACCACTTTTAGAGGGTATATGAAGATTAATACAAATGGGGACATTGCAACAAGTGCATTCTATGAGATACCACCAAATGCAGTATAAACCCTTTGTGTGCTGTTATATCTGAATGAGTACACCTTCGTCAGTACTCCATGAGGTCAGTCTCTTCAGATCTAAAGAGAGTTAAAAGACATTAAAGTATATCTAAACCCAAGAACAAAAATGCAACATGTATTGCAGCTTCGTAGTCCTTAGATGTGGTAACTGCATTAGTTTCTTTATCCGGGCTATGTACATTTTCTGCAAGGTCAGAAATGACCTGTTAATCTAGCTAGAAATGCAGTCATGTGAGCCGAACTAAAATCTCAATAACTCTTTGCTTTTATCCAAGCTATCTTCTGTAATTCCCCCCAACATCCATAGGAGATGGAGTACAGATGAATAGGTGTAATCCACATCAGGAGAGCAGAATAGAGTGACAGCACATCTCGTCCAAAGGTATACTGGAGTGAGGGAGCATCACTCTAGAACTGGAAGTGTGTTGCTGGTGAGATTACCAGGTGAAAATAAGGGGAAAGAAACCTGAAAAAATAAAACAAATGTAGCCGCCACATGTAAGGACTCATAAGCTGCAATACGGCACAGTTTTTGTCTTTGGGTTCAGATACGCTTTAGAGCACAGGTATCAAACTGGTGGCCCTCCAGCTGTTGCGAAATTACAAGTCCCATGAGGCACTGCAAGGTTGATAGTTACAAGCATGACTTCCACAGGCAGAGGCATGATGGGACTTGTAGTTTTGCAACAGCTGGAAGGCCTTCAGTTTGAGACCCCTGCTTTGCAGGTATTGGATAGATAGTAATAATACTAATTGTTTCAGAAAGTATCTTCAATGCTTGGTCAAGATGTTTATGGTCAATCACTTGAGTAGCAAATAAACAAGACATGAGCCTAACGTACAAAAATGATAGTCCAGCCAGTGGTGTCATCAAAGATGCTGAGCCAAACAGCCCTGTGTTTGGTTCACGGTCGAACGTTTGAACCTAAAGAATGTTCAACCATGAACTCAATGTTCAACCAAACTCAATGCAAGTCGATGGAAATCGAATTTGTAAATTCAAAAGTGCCCATTTTGAAGGCTTATATGCAAGTTATTGGCCAATAATGTGGTATGGGGACTCGGGTAAAGCCAGAGGGACATGAATCAGTGAAAAAAAAAAATTCAAAAAGTACAGTTTTTAAAGGGGCAGTCATTTTTCATTGCTTAATTACTAGCCAACCGCGCTATAGCCGAATGACGGCTACAGCAAGGTTGTCCAGTTTTGGAAGGGTGCATATGATGTCCTCCCACAATGCACCCTCCTCCGCGCCCCCATCAGCATGCACTCAGCGATCTCCATGATCGCTGTGTCCTACAGATACAGCCGATCACGTGATGAGGTAAAAGGCCAATCATAGCGCTCTTTTACCACATAATCAGTCGTGTCCAATGACACAGCAGATCACCGAGTAAATACAGTTGCTGGTTATCGGCTGCACTTTCCTCGCGCTGTCACGGCGTGAGGAAAGCACTGCCGGTAACTGGCCACTGCCACAGAGCAGGTCGGCACTGATCATCAGGGCACTGATGATCAGTGCCCAGCAGTGCTGCGCGGCAGTGCCACCCACCAGTGCACAGCAGTGCCTTCCACCAGTGCCACCCATCAGTGCTGCCCATCAGTGCCACCCAGCAGTGCCCAGAAGTGCTGCCAGTCAGTGCTGTCAGTCAGTGCCGCCAGTCAGTGCTGTCAGTAATTGCCACCAGTCAGCTCTACCTATCAGTGTCGCACATCAGTGCCGCCTATGAGTACCCATCAGTGTCGCATATCAGTGCCACTATCAGTGCAGCATCATCAGTGCCTCCTCATCAATGCCCACCAGTGCTGCCTCATAAGTGCCAGCTCATCAATGCAGCCTATCAGTGCCCATCAGTGCTGCCTATTCGTGCCCATCAGTGCTGCGTATCAGTGCAACTTCATCAACACACATCAGTGAAGGAGAAAAATTACCTGTTTGCAAAAGTTTATATTAGAAACAAAGAAAAACTTTTTTTTTTAAATGTTTTGCTCTTTTAAATACCACCAAAAGAAAGCTCTATTTGTGTGAAAAAAATTATAAAAATATCATATGGGTACAATGTTCCTTGACAGCGCAATTTTCATTTAAAGTGTGAGAGTGCTGAAAGCTGAAAATTGGCCTGGGCACAAAGGGGGTAAAAGTGCCCAATTGGCAAGTGGTTAAAGTAAAAAAAAAAGAAAACTTCCTTTTAAAGATCATGCCTGGGGGGTCCCTTTAATCTACCTGCAAAGTCTGTACAATGTATAGAACCTGCTGCAGCAGGACTGACCCCACAGTAATTTTTTTTTTTTAAAGTGTGTGGGGTTCCCCCTAAAAGCCATACCAGGCTTTTTAGGCCTGGTAGGAATTTTAAGGGGAATGCCACCTACCAAACTTGGGGGGAAAGTGTGTGGGATTCCCTCTAAAAGCCATACCAGGCCCTTTAGGCCCGATAGGACTTCTCACACTGTGAGAGTGCAGTGCATTGTGGGGAGCTCGGCCAGTGAACAGCCGGCCGAATGCCCTTACCATTAGTGTGTTCGGCGAATGGCCCAACATCGAGCCCAGCACTGATGCTGAACCATAAGATGATGGATCAAATGTGTTGCACAGGTGCAAAGGCAAAACCTGAATAGCATAGAGGGTTTCTGGTGATTTGTAAAGTTACCATGTATGCAAAAACATGCTTGTCTGCCTTCATTTGTGTGCATATCAAATTCAACTTTGCAACTTTTTAAGGATTTCTCAAGATGGTATTCTCAAGTCAGCCATAGATCAATCTAGTATTGGCTGGTTCAGCTGGAACCGAGCAAGATTCAATTCATCTATGACCAGGCTGGTTGTACTGAAGTAGATCCATCGATCTACGTCAGTACAATCAGCATGTCGGATTTTTTTTATGTGATCACTGTCGACAGCTACAGCCACCAGCAGTAATCATTGTGTTCTGCCAGTAGGGAAGGCTCCCCGCTGGCAAAACATGATAGCGCTCCAGGAGGGATTACTTCATTAAATCAAGCAATGGGGGAATCAAGCAGCTTTCTTTCCTTCCACCCATGGCATAAGAAAGAAAACTGCATAATCTATGGGCTTCTCTAGTTGAATGGGCTTCCAGAATTCTTGCTCTCTTGCCTTTTTGATTACCTCCCTCATCATGGCATGTTTGTGCTACAGCTTAATCTCCTTTTCAAGTGGCTAACCAGGCATTATTCCCAACTCGATTCTGTGTCCATTACCTTTCCAATCTTTCTCTATGTTGCTGACTTGTGTCCTTCGTCTATGGTCTTGCCATTATCTTCTGATTTGGTACTGTACCCTATTGGCTCTGCGTTAGTGACCTGTGCTTCTGACATTTTTCCTGATTCAGTAGACAATATACCCACCCATCTTCTATACTGTCTTCAGCCTACTCCAGACTTTCTTCCATGCTTTCTATCTGGTGCTGTGACTTCTGCCACTGGTGTATTCTCCATTACTAAGTTATCTGGTCCTTAGCTGATTGTCACGGGCTTTGTTAGCATCAGATTGATGGTTTTCTGCAACTGACTGCCTGTCCATGACTTTCCCTACACAGCTTGACACTTCTGCCACTCTGGTGTTATGTACATCACACAAAATTAGTGAGGTCCCCATGCAATATGGACAGTGGTGTATTTAGGTTTTGTGCTGCCCTAGGCAACACAAAAATCGCCCCCCGCACGGAGACTCTGACATGACCAACCCCCCCCCCCACAAAGAGTGCCTGACACTCACCTTCACAGCTCCGGACATCCCCAGGCAGGGGCGGAGTGACAACTCATGGGGCCCCCCGGGCAATAGGGGATCATGGGGCCCCTGTGTCCCTGCCAAAACTCAAAAAAGCCTATGAAAAAGGTAACAGGGGCATCTCATGGGGCCCCCTACTGAACCCGGGCCCTCAGGCAGTGCCCGAGTTTCCAAATGGTCCGTCCACCCCTGTCCCCAGGAACAAGAGTCAGGCTGTGCATACACCATCAAGCAGCCTGCAGCCTCTCTCAGATCCCAGCTGGTCCCCATGCTGCTTGTGTCCCTCCTTCCATCCCTTCTTTAAGGGTGCGGCTCTGCCCCTCTGAAAAATACTGCTGCCCCCCTGAAAGATGCCACCTTAAGAAAATGCCTTGTTTGCCTTGTGATAAATACACCCCTGCCTATGGAGATGCAAGAGAGGCCGTCTTTAATCACGCCAGATTTTCACTCAGGTACGAGACATGTTGTTTTCAGTAAAAGACTAATTGAATCAGTTATAATATCCAAAGCTGACACTGTCAAGACCAGACTGTTAAATTCTGAATGCTCCCAGCCCTGCTGTGTCAATTATTATGAAGTGTAACTGACCAAAATTCCATGCCACATATATTAAATGACTAAATATCCATGTAGCCAAGCTGGGCATTTTATCACTCTGCAGCAGTGTCAATGTCTCGTTTTTAAGTAGCTCATTAAAATGAGAAAAAGGATTCTGTAACAAAGCCTTTTTACACCACAATGAGATACAGAAGCTTAAGACAAGTGGCACATATTTTTGTGAACATTACATATAGTTGCCCAAGTAATTGTTTGTTTACCCTGTTATCTTTAAGCTTGTTTTTCAATATATCACAGAGATTCCCTGTTGAAAACCCACTTAGCTCAAACTGCAGTGGAAAATACATAGAATTACTTGTCATTATCTTTCTGTTTGGGAATCAGTCGCCGGTAAAAGACATCCTTACTAACTGATGTACGTTAACTGCCACTGACAGTTGAACTCTGATATGATAAAACACCTTGGTTGCTGCAATTTATAGAAATGCCTGTAAAAGCTGTGTTTTACAATTAGGGCTGTACCCATCCATAGCTTTTATTTGTCATGTGCTCATCTTTTCCCCCTACTTATAAAACAAGAACATCTCTACTTCCAGACATAGATCTGTCCCAGCCAGGGGCGGACTGACCATTTGGAAACTCGGGCACTGCCCGAGGGCCCGGGGTCAGTAGGGGGCCCCATGAGATGCCCCTGGTACCTTTTTTCATAGGCTTTTTTGAGTTTGGGCAAGGACACAGGCGCCACATGATCCTCTATTGCCTGGGGGCCCCAGTAGGCGGCCCCATGAGATTCCCCTGGTATCTTATTTAGAGATGAGCGAAGAAATGAAAAATTCGATTCGGCTGATTCGGCGAATTCCAGTGTGAAATTCGATTCGATGCGAATTTCTCCGCTACGAAGATGACTTATTTAAAGGGTTTCTAGGCTTCAGAGAGCCTTTAAATTAGTGCAGAACACTGTACCTTTAATTTAAATGCCCTTGGAGATGAGGAAGGAGAAGGAGAAGGAGAAGGATGAGAAGAAGGAGAAGGAGAAGGATGAGAAGAAGGAGAAGGAGAAGGGTGAGAAGAAGGAGAAGGATGAGAAGAAGGAGAAGGATGAGAAGAAGGAGAAGGAGAAGGATGAGAAGAAGGAGAAGGAGAAGGATGAGAAGAAGGAGAAGGAGAAGGATGAGAAGAAGGAGAAGGATGAGAAGAAGGAGAAGGATGAGAAGGAGAAGGATGAGAAGGAGAAGGATGAGAAGAAGAAGGCTGAGAATAAGGAGAAGGATGAGAAGAAGGAGAAGGAGAAGGATGAGAAGAAGGAGAAGGATGAGAAGAAGGAGAAGGAGAAGGATGAGAAGAAAGAGAAGGATGAGAAGGAGAAGGATGAGAAGAAGAAGGATGAGAAGAAGAAGGATGAGAAGAAGGAAAAGGATGAGAAGAAGAAGGATGAGAAGAAGGAGAAGGATGAGAAGAAGGAGAATGATGAGAAGAAGGAGAAGGATGATAAGAAGGACAAGGAAGAGAAGAAGGAGAAGGAGAAGGATGAGAAGAAGGAGAAGGATGAGAAGAAGGAGAAGGATGAGAAGAAGGAGAAGGATGAGAAGAAGGAGAAGGATGAGAAGAAGGAGAAGGAGAAGGATGAGAAGAAGGAGAAGGATGAGAAGAAGAAGGATGAGAAGAAGGATGAGAAGAAGGAGGAGAAGGATGAGAAGAAGAAGGATGAGAAGAAGGAGAAGGATGAGAAGAAGGAGAAGGAAGAGAAGAAGGAGAAGGAGAAGGATGAGAAGGAGAAGGATGAGAAGAAGGAGAAGGATGAGAAGAAGGAGAAGGAGAAGGATGAGAAGAAGGAGAAGGATGAGAAGAAGAAGGATGAGAAGAAGGATGAGAAGGATGAGAAGAAGGAGAAGGATGAGAAGAAGGAGAATGATGAGAAGAAGGAGAAGAAGGAGAAGGATGAGAAGAAGGAGAAGGAT
Source organism: Staurois parvus (assembly GCF_062004578.1). NCBI lineage: Eukaryota > Metazoa > Chordata > Amphibia > Anura > Ranidae > Staurois > Staurois parvus. Next base: position 4,329,249 of record NW_028318132.1, on the reverse strand, counting down.
GAGAAGAAGGAGAAGGATGAGAAGAAGGAGAAGGATGAGAAGAAGGAGAAGGAGAAGGATGAGAAGAAAAAGGATGAGGAGAAGGAGAAGGATGAGAAGAAGGAGAAGGAGAAGGATGAGAAGAAGGAGAAGGATGAGAAGAAGGAGAAGGATGAGAAGAAGGAGAAGGAGAAGGATGAGAAGAAGGAGAAGGAGAAGGATGAGAAGAAGGAGAAGGAGAAGGATGAGAAGAAGGAGAAGGATGAGAAGAAGGAGAAGGATGAGAAGGAGAAGGATGAGAAGGAGAAGGATGAGAAGAAGAAGGCTGAGAATAAGGAGAAGGATGAGAAGAAGGAGAAGGATGAGAAGAAGGAGAAGGATGAGAAGAAGGAGAAGGAGAAGGATGAGAAGAAAGAGAAGGATGAGAAGGAGAAGGATGAGAAGAAGAAGGATGAGAAGAAGAAGGATGAGAAGAAGGAAAAGGATGAGAAGAAGAAGGATGAGAAGAAGGAGAAGGATGAGAAGAAGGAGAATGATGAGAAGAAGGAGAAGGATGATAAGAAGGAGAAGGAAGAGAAGAAGGAGAAGGAGAAGGATGAGAAGAAGGAGAAGGATGAGAAGAAGGAGAAGGATGAGAAGAAGGAGAAGGATGAGAAGAAGGAGAAGGATGAGAAGAAGGAGAAGGAGAAGGATGAGAAGAAAAAGGATGAGGAGAAGGAGAAGGATGAGAAGAAGGAGAAGGATGAGAAGAAGGAGAAGGATGAGAAGAAGGAGAAGGATGAGAAGAAGGAGAAGGAGAAGGATGAGAAGAAGGAGAAGGAGAAGGATGAGAAGAAGGAGAAGGAGAAGGATGAGAAGAAGGAGAAGGATGAGAAGAAGGAGAAGGATGAGAAGGAGAAGGATGAGAAGGAGAAGGATGAGAAGAAGAAGGCTGAGAATAAGGAGAAGGATGAGAAGAAGGAGAAGGAGAAGGATGAGAAGAAGGAGAAGGATGAGAAGAAGGAGAAGGAGAAGGATGAGAAGAAAGAGAAGGATGAGAAGGAGAAGGATGAGAAGAAGAAGGATGAGAAGAAGAAGGATGAGAAGAAGGAAAAGGATGAGAAGAAGAAGGATGAGAAGAAGGAGAAGGATGAGAAGAAGGAGAATGATGAGAAGAAGGAGAAGGATGATAAGAAGGAGAAGGAAGAGAAGAAGGAGAAGGAGAAGGATGAGAAGAAGGAGAAGGATGAGAAGAAGGAGAAGGATGAGAAGAAGGAGAAGGATGAGAAGAAGGAGAAGGAGAAGGATGAGAAGAAGGAGAAGGATGAGAAGAAGAAGGATGAGAAGAAGGATGAGAAGAAGGAGGAGAAGGATGAGAAGAAGAAGGATGAGAAGAAGGAGAAGGATGAGAAGAAGGAGAAGGAAGAGAAGAAGGAGAAGGAGAAGGATGAGAAGGAGAAGGATGAGAAGAAGGAGAAGGATGAGAAGAAGGAGAAGGATGAGAAGAAGGAGAAGGAGAAGGATGAGAAGAAGGAGAAGGATGAGAAGAAGAAGGATGAGAAGAAGGATGAGAAGGATGAGAAGAAGGAGAAGGATGAGAAGAAGGAGAATGATGAGAAGAAGGAGAAGAAGGAGAAGGATGAGAAGAAGGAGAAGGATGAGAAGAAGGAGAAGGATGAGAAGAAGGAGAAGGATGAGAAGAAGGAGAAGGAGAAGGATGAGAAGAAAAAGGATGAGGAGAAGGAGAAGGATGAGAAGAAGGAGAAGGATGAGAAGGAGAAGGAGAAGGATGAGAAGAAGGAGAAGGAGAAGGATGAGAAGAAGGAGAAGGATGAGAAGAAGGAGAAGGATGAGAAGGAGAAGGAGAAGGATGAGAAGGAGAAGGATGAGAAGAAGGAGAAGGAGAAGGATGAGAAGAAGGAGAAGGAGAAGGATGAGAAGAAGGAGAAGGATGAGAAGAAGGATGAGCAGAAGGAGAAGGATGAGAAGAAGGAGAAGGATGAGAAGAAGGAGAAGGATGAGAAGAAGGATGAGAAGAAGGATGAGAAGAAGGAGAAGGATGAGAAGAAGGACAGTTCTGTGACAGTTTCTGTCTATTTCTGACAGTTCTGGGACATTCACTCCATACAGCGGTTTCAACCGCTGTATGGAGGGAATGTCATAGAACTGTCAGAAATAGACTATTAATGACAGTTCTGGGACTGTCCTTCCATGCAGCGGTTGAAACATTGTATGTATTTGTTTCCATAAATGGATCCATTTATGGAAACAAATACATACAATGTTTCAACCGCTGCATGGAAGGACAGTCCCAGAACTGTCATTAATAGTCTATTTCTGACAGTTCCATGACATTCCCTCCATACAGCGGTTAAAACAGCTGTATGCAGTGAATGTCCCAGAACTGTCATAAATAGTCTATTTCTGATAGATCTGGGACATTCACTCCATACAGCTGTTTTAACCGCTGTATGGAGGGAATGTCATGGAACTGTCAGAAATAGACTATTAATGACAGTTGTGGGACTGTCCTTCCATACAGCGGTTGAAACATTGTATGTATTTGTTTCCATAAATGGATCCATTTATGGAAACAAATACATACAATGTTTCAACCGCTGCATGGAAGGACAGTCCCAGAACTGTCATTAATAGTCTATTTCTGACAGTTCCATGACATTCCCTCCATACAGCGGTTAAAACAGCTGTATGCAGTGAATGTCCCAGAACTGTCATAAATAGTCTATTTCTGATAGATCTGGGACATTCACTCCATACAGCTGTTTTAACCGCTGTATGGAGGGAATGTCATGGAACTGTCAGAAATAGACTATTAATGACAGTTCTGGGACTGTCCTTCCATGCAGCGGTTGAAACATTGTATGTATTTGTTTCCATAAATGGATCCATTTATGGAAACAAATACATACAATGTTTCAACCGCTGCATTGAAGGACAGTCCCAGAACTGTCATTAATAGTCTATTTCTGACAGTTCCATGACATTCCCTCCATACAGCGGTTAAAACAGCTGTATGCAGTGAATGTCCCAGAACTGTCATAAATAGTCTATTTCTGATAGATCTGGGACATTCACTCCATACAGCTGTTTTAACCGCTGTATGGAGGGAATGTCATGGAACTGTCAGAAATAGACTATTAATGACAGTTCTGGGACTGTCCTTCCATGCAGCGGTTGAAACATTGTATGTATTTGTTTCCATAAATGGATCCATTTATGGAAACAAATACATACAATGTTTCAACCGCTGCATTGAAGGACAGTCCCAGAACTGTCATTAATAGTCTATTTCTGACAGTTCCATGACATTCCCTCCATACAGCGGTTAAAACAGCTGTATGCAGTGAATGTCCCAGAACTGTCATAAATAGTCTATTTCTGACAGTTCTGGGACATTCACTCCATACAGCGGTTTCCGGCAAAAAGTGTATGTGCAGAGTTCCTCTATTCTGCAGATACACTTAGAGGAGCTCTGCAGATACACTTAGAGGAGCTCTGCACATACACTTTTTTCCGGTTTGGAATTATTCTTATTTTCATCCTACTTCTTCTTCTTCTTCTTCATCCTCATCCTCATCCTCTTCTTCTTCTGAGGATGAGGATGAAGAAGAAGAAGAAGAAGAAGAAGAAGTAGGATGAAAATAAGATTAATTCCAAGCCGGCAAAAAGTGTATGTGCAGAGCTCCTCTAAGTGTATCTGCAGAGCTCCTCTAAGTGTATCTGCAGAATAGAGGAACTCTGCACATACACTTTTTGCCGGCTTGGAATTATTCTTCTTTTCATCCTACTTCTTCTTCTTCTTCTTCTTCATCCTCATCCTCAGAAGAAGAGGATGAGGATGAGGATGAGGATGAGGAAGAAGAAGAAGAATGAAAAGAAGAATAATTCCAAGCCGGCAAAAAGTGTATGTGCAGAGTTCCTCTATTTCTGACAGTTCTCTCACAGCTTCTTCACATGTACAGCGGTTGAAATATCTGTATCCTAAATGGAAACTAATAGATACAAATTGTATCTATTAGTTTCCATTTAGGATACAGATGTTTCAACCGCTGTACATGTGAAGAAGCTGTGAGAGAACTGTCAGAAATAGAGGAACTCTGCACATACACTTTTTGCCGGCTTGGAATTATTCTTCTTTTCATCCTACTTCTTCTTCTTCTTCTTCTTCTTCTTCTTCTTCATCCTCATCCTCATCCTCTTCTTCTGAGGATGAAGAAGAAGAAGAAGTAGGATGAAAAGAAGAATAATTCCAAGCCGGCAAAAAGTGTATGTGCAGAGTTCCTCTATTTCTGACAGTTCTCTCACAACTTCTTCACATGTACAGTGGTTGAAACATCTGTATCCTAAATGTAAACTAATAGATACAATGTTTCAACCGCTAAACATGTGTTCCTTCTGTCAGAGAACTGTCAGAAATAGCGGAGCTCACTGCAGGGACACTTTTGCCGGCTGATCGGGAAATGTTCGATTCGCGCACCCGAAGTAGGCAAAATTTCGGTTTCGACACGAATCGAATATTTCCTGAAATTCGACTCGAATTCCGGTTCGCCTAGTTCGATTCGCTCATCTCTAATCTTATTCATAGGCTTTTTTGAGTTTGGGCATGGACACAGAGGCCCCATGATCCCCTATTGTCCGGGGGCTCCATGAGTTGTCAGTCTGCCCCTGGTCCCAGCAAAGCTGTATGTAATAAGAAATGATCAAAGTGATAGACTCCACAGTGGAAAGCAATGGGATGACCTTGACGTGAATCTGAACCCAAGAAAAAAAATTTAATATTTTGCTGTTTACTAGTCCTTACATTGGTTGGATACATGCATTTTCCTTTTCTGGCTAAGTACATTTCCTGTAAGTAAAAATACCAGATGATCCTGAAATACATTATCCTTGCAACTTCCTGTACGCACTGGACTGAAATCCTAAAGTCCTAAACAATGTTATCAGTCATACTCCATTCTCTTTACCCACTTGCCGTCCAGAGGATTTACCCCCCTTCCTGACCAGGCCATGGCGCTGCGTTACTTTAACTGACAATTGCGTGGTCATGCAATGCTGAACCCAAGTGAAATTTCTGTCCTTTTTTCCCACACATAAAACTTTCTTTTGGTGATATTTGATTGTCTCTGTGTTTTTTATTTTTTGCGCTATAAACAAAAAAAAATCAACAATTTTGAAAAAAAACAACTATATTTTTGACTTTTTGCTATAAAACATATCCAGTAAAAAAAAACAAATTTCATCATAAATTTAAGCCAAAATGTATTCTGCTATGTCTTTGCTAACAAAATCACAATACATATAAATTAATTGGTTTGAGTGAAAGTTATAGCATCTACAAATGGAGGTATATATACTTTTAATTTTTTTTTTTTTTATACTAGTAATGGCAGTGATCAGCGACTTATTGCAGGACTATGGTGGGCATTCTGACACTGGGTGGAAACTGACTAACTGCCACTGACATTGCAATGACACTAATACAGTGATCAGTGCTAATAAAAAGCACTGACACTGTACTAACGGCACTGGGCAGGAAGGGGTTAACATCTGGGGCGATCAAAGGGTTAACTGTGTGCTGTTTTACTATGTGGCCTGTGTGTGTTTTACTAGGGAAACATACTGCTTTGTATTGCTCTGCTATTCTATGCTATGCAGAGCAATATAAACCAGCATGTCGGTGCTGACAGGAGAGATCTGTGTAGTTTATACACAGACCTCTCCCCTTTCACTGTTCCTTGGCGATCGCCGGGTGCTGGCGGGGAATCTCCAGCTGGGACCCTGTGATTGACAGCTGTAGCCGCCAATGACAGTACATGATATATATACGTGATTTTTCTAATCCCTGCCACCCTGTAGCAGTAATTCTGCTATAAGCCAGTCGGGAAGCGGTTAATGGACTATGGATTCCCCCCATGTTATATGGATGAGGAAAGAAGTGTTTTTAGTACAAAGATCATGAGAGCAGCCTAGGGTGACATGGGTGCTTCATCACAGATACAGTACAGTGAGTGAATGTCGTCACCTTAGGGCAAGAAGTTACAAAGTGTCGGATACAATGGAGTAAAGCATGCCACCACTGGACTCCAGAGCAGTGGAGACGTGTTCTCTGGAATGACAAATCATGCTTCTCTGTCTGGCAATCCGATGGACGTATCTGGGTTTGGCGGTTGCCAGGAGCATGGTACTTGCCTAACTACATTGTGCCAAGTGTAAAGTTTGGAGGGGGAGGTTATGGTGTGGGGTTGTTTTTCAGGGGTTGGGCTTGGTTCCAGTGAAGGGAACTGTTAAGGCATCAGCATATCAAGAGATTTTGGACAATTTCAGTTTGGGAATGTCCCCTTCCTATTCCAACATGACTGCTCACCAGTGCTCAAAGCAAGGTCCATAAAGACATGGAAGAGCGAGTTTGGGGTGGAGGAACTTGACTGACCTGCACAGAGTCCTGACCTCAACCCGATAGAACACCTTTGGGATGAATGCCTTGTGGACAGCCTTCCCAGAACAGCTGAAGCTGTTATAGCTGCAAAGGGTGGGCCAACTCAGAGACTGAGATGCCATTAAAGTTCATGTGTGTCTAAAGGCAGAACTCCCAATACTTTTGGCAATATTTTTTATATTGTCTTAAAGCACTTGTAGCATTTCTGAAATTAGGAATACAAATTCACGGAGTCTCAATCAGAAGAACCTACAGTAATACATCTGCAGCGTTTAGTGGTAGATACAAATAATAAAGGAAATTAAAAGTATGATTTTTTTAATTTGTTTCTTATTTTTTTAATATTGGATCTTGGAATTTTCCTGTTACTGCATGCTACAGAAATCATTTGTGTTAATATCATATTTGCTACCCATAGTAAACAGAACAGGTTTTCATAATGTTAATTACCTCTATTACAAACTTGGCTAGTATTTATCATATTTTGGTTCCCTATCAGTGACACATATGTAATCCAGCCTCAGTATATACAGTTTATTTTCACATAGCAAGAAAATATTGACAGTATACATGAGCATTCAGAAGAATGTTGTATACTAATATGAAAAATATATTCCAATGCTTTTCATTTATTACCAATCTTTCAAATCTATCTTTCTCTTTGAATGTTTGACTGTTGCCTGCAACATCTGCTGTATCACTTGAGCTGCAACTATGCAGGCTAAGAATGCAGATTAGGGATACGCTAAGTGTTTGGTCAAAAACAAACGTTCACACCAAAAATTTACTGGTCACACATTCAGATGAAACCCAAAATTTTGGAACGTTCATTGAAAATTGGTATGCCAAGCGTCCCATAATGCATTGAAAAAGCCTGAGGTGCAAGACTTTGACCAATGATGGTTTTGGCCTACGGTGCAGTCCATGCACTATGAAAAGCTGCTTTCTCAGCAGCTCATTGTAATTATCTTGGGAGATTAGTGAAGGACAGCTGATACTGCTTTTATGCAGAGAGAGCTGGTTAGTGCAGTGTAGTGTAGTGTAGTGTACTACTTTGTGTTGTATACAGTACTAATTGTGCTACTATTTGTGCTTTATACAGTACTCAATGATATATACAGTATTTAGAGATGAGCGAATCGAACATGTGGGAAGTGGAATTCGTTTCGAAGATTAGGAAATATTCGATTCGCGCCGAATCCGAAAATTAGCAAACTTCGGATGCACCAATCGAATTTTCCCAAAAATGGCGGCGACATGTGTGGCGACGGAGCGGGGATCTCTGGGAAGGCGCGCAGACAAGGCGCGCTGACCCATAATGCATTCATTCATGACATGTGATCGCATTAGCCAATCAGCAGCCAGCCAGCACTGTGTAATGGTGGAGCTATAAATCGCGGCCATCTTAGAATTCTCCATTAGCCTCCGGTCATTCAAGAGAGACAGACCTCTCTGTATTAGGGACAGAGTTAGGGCCACAGAGACTTTAGGGACACAGAATCGTTACTCAGGGACACAGAATTGTTACTCAGGGACAGACACAGAATTGTTACTCAGGGACACAGAATTGTTACTCAGGGACACAGAATTGTTACTCAGGGACACAGAATTGTTACTGAGGGACACAGAATCGTTACTGAGGGACACAGAATTGTTACTCAGGGACACAGAATTTTTACTCAGGGACACAGAATTGTTACTCAGGGACAAAGAATTGTTACTCAGGGACAGACACAGAATTGTTACTCAGGGGCACAGAATTGTTACTCAGGGACACAGAATTGTTACTCAGGGACAGACACAGAATTGTTACTCAGGGACAGAGAATTGTTACTCAGGGACACAGAATTGTTACTGAGGGACACAGAATCGTTACTCAGGGACACAGAATCGTTACTCAGGGACACAGAATTGTTACTCAGGGACAGACACAGAATTGTTACTCAGGGACACAGAATTGTTACTGAGGGACACAGAATCGTTACTCAGGGACACAGAATTGTTACTCAGGGACACAGAATTGTTACTCAGGGACACAGAATTGTTACTGAGGGACACAGAATCGTTACTGAGGGACACAGAATTGTTACTCAGGGACACAGAATTGTTACTCAGGGACACAGAATTGTTACTGAGGGACACAGAATCGTTACTCAGGGACACAAAATTGTTACTCAGGGACACAGAATTGTTACTCAGGGACACAGAATCGTTACTGAGGGACACAGAATTGTTACTCAGGGACACAGAATTGTTACTCAGGGACAGACACAGAATTGTTACTCAGGGACACAGAATTGTTACTCAGGGACACAGAATTGTTACTCAGGGACAGACACAGAATTGTTACTCAGGGACACAGAATTGTTACTCAGGGACACAGAATTGTTACTCAGGAACAGACACAGAATTGTTACTCAGGGACACAGAATTGTTACTGAGGGACACAGAATCGTTACTCAGGGACACAGAATTGTTACTCAGGGACACAGAATTGTTACTCAGGGACAGGCACAGAATTGTTAATCAGGGACACAGAATTGTTACTCAGGGACACAGAATTGTTACTGAGGGACACAGAATCGTTACTCAGGGACACAGAATTGTTACTCAGGGACACAGAATCGTTACTCAGGGACACAGAATTGTTACTGAGGGACACAGAATCGTTACTCAGGGACACAGAATTGTTACTCAGGGACACAGAATCGTTACTCAGGGACACAGAATTGTTACTCAGGGACACAGAATTGTTACTGAGGGACACAGAATCGTTACTCAGGGACACAGAATTGCTACTCAGGGACACAGAATTGTTACTCAGGGACACAGAATCGTTACTGAGGGACACAGAATCGTTACTCAGGGACACAGAATCGTTACTCAGGGACACAGAATTGTTACTCAGGGACACAGAATCGTTACTCAGGGACACAGAATTGTTACTCAGGGACACAGAATTGTTACTGAGGGACACAGAATTGTTACTCAGGGACACAGAATCGTTACTGAGGGACACAGAATCGTTACTCAGGGACACAGAATTGTTACTCAGGGACACAGAATTGTTACTCAGGGACACAGAATCGTTACGTTATTTTTGGGTTGCTTATAGAATTAAAGAGTATGTCAGACAACACGCAGAGGAATGGCAGAGGAGGCAATGTTTCAGGAGCGAGCAGACGTGGCAGCAGAGGAAGGGGTCGAGGCAGCACTAGTCGCAGCCAGAGGCCAGTGCTCCCGGTGTCATCCAGCGGTCGTGTCTCCACCGACAACCCTGCCGTCATCGATTGGTTGGCTCGGTCGTCTTCCTCTTCCCAGGTCACCTCTGACACCTACAGCCAACGGTCGGTGGGTACGTCAGACACAACCGTTAGTTGGCATGGCCCGGGAGCAAGCCCACTGAAATCACGTGTCCTCGACCTGCCCCTGTCCTTTGGTGTTCCCTCACCAAGCGAAGTATCGCATGCTGTGGGCTCAGCCCCACTGTACAGTGAGGAAGAGCTAACAGAGGGCGGTCAGGAACGGGGGGAGACATCCGCCTCTTCAGCAGCCAGGCGAAGAAGTAGTGGCGAGGAGAGTGGCTCGGTAGCCGGTCTAGAGACAGGTCTGTCTCCTGACCCACACGCAGCCGAGGGGGCTAGTAGTGAGGCGGAGACCCTAATTGATGATGATGAGGCTGATCGCACTTGGCAGCCTTGTCGTCATCAGGCTATTGCTTCCGCATCATCAGGAGAAGAGGGTGCCAGCTTGGCAGCGAGCAAAACAGTCGGTGGGTTGCCCAGGAGGCAGCAGGGTCGCAGCAGTGTCAGTGGAGGCAAACGGCCACGGAGTAGAGCACCAGCTCCACTGCAGCCTACCACCACGGCCAGTAGTGGTGCCGGTGTGCACGGAGGAAGTAGCAGTCAGCCAGTGAGGAGTAGCGGGGGCAAAGTTTTCTACTCAGCGGTGTGGCAATTTTTCGTCAAGCCGCCCGAGGAAGTAAACGTAGCCGTATGTCGACTATGTGGCCAGAAAGTCAAGCGTGGCCAGGGGGCCCATGTTGGGACTACAGCGTTGCGTCAGCATATGCAGCGTCGCCATTCGGTGGCCTGGGAAAACCGTGATAAAGATACGGCGGTTCTGCCTGCCCCAGCCCCCGCTCCATCACCCGCTCCGTTACTTGCTCCGTCACCCGACGTCAATCGCCCTCTATCAGCCAGTCAAGGCTCCAACACCTCTGCTGAGGGGAGTTGTCGCTCGTTGGCATCTTCCGCTCGTTCAGATGCTCCTTCTCCTGCTACTCCTCTTCACGGATTCCGTCAGCAGTCTTTCTTGGAATCCGTTTCCAAGAGACAACAGTTTGCGAGCACGCACCCGACGGTGCAGAAGCTGAACGTCCTCCTGTCCAAGTTGCTGGTGCTGCAGTCCCTCCCTTTCCAAGTGGTGGACTCAGCACCTTTCCGAGAAATGATGGCTTGTGCCGCGCCGCGGTGGAGAGTGCCAAGCCGGCATTTCTTCGCCAAAAAGGCAGTGCCAGCCCTGCATTCACATGTAGAAGAGATGGTGGGCCAGTCTTTGAGCATGTCGGTCTCTGCCAAAGTGCACGGCAGCGCCGACGTGTGGAGCTGTAACTACGGTCAGGGACAGTACATGTCATTTACGGCCCACTGGGTGAACGTGGTGCCGGCACAGCCGCACCAGCAACTTGGACAGGTCACGCCGCTTTTGCCTCCACGTTTGCACGTCCTTGGTCCAGCAAAGATGTCCGCCTCTACCACCTCTTCTTCCGCCGTGTCCTCAGCCGCCACCCCCGTGCCAAGTCCCATTACCCGACCGGCATATCACATGTGCAGGGCGCAACGGTGTCACGCTGTGCTGCACCTGGTATGCCTTGGCGAATGTAGTCACACAGGGGAGGAACTTCTGAGTGTAATGAACAGAGAAATCGACAGATGGCTGTCTCCGCGCAAACTGAAAATCGGAACCATGTTGACGACAACGGAAAGAACATGGTGTCTGCTCTGCGTCAAGGAAGGTTGTGCCATGCGCCATGCATGGCTCACGTGTTCAATCTGGTTGTCAAGCGGTTCCTAAAATCCACCATCCCACTGCAAGACATCCTTAAAATGTCACGTAAACTTTGCATGCATTTCAGCCATTCCTACACCACAAAGCACACCCTCCTTGAGCTGCAGCGGCAGAACGGAATTCCACAGCATCGCCTGATCTGCGACGTTGCAACAAGGTGGAATTCAACCCTACATATGTTAGACCGCCTTTATGAACAGCGAAAGGCCATCACCGATTTTCTGATGTTATAAGCGGATAAAGGTACTCCCCTGTGTAACTTAGATGTCAGCCATTGGCAGCTCATGCGTGACACCTGCCGCTTGCTCAGGCCCTTTGAGGAGGCCACGCTATTCGTGAGTCGGCAGGACTATGGGATGAACGACGTCATTCCTCTGTTGCACGTCCTGGAACAAATGCTGTTAACAATGGCTGGTCAGGGTGCGGTAGACGTGGCGCACAGATCTCAACGCCACATGACCCCTGTGGGGGCAGGACAGGAAGAAGAGGAGGAGGTAGAGGAGGACATTGGTGCTCAGGAATTATTGAGTGAAATGGGTGGTTTTTCCACTCAGCGGACAGGAGTGGAGGAGCAGGAGCATCTGGTAGAGGAGGAGGAGGAGACAGAGGACCCAGACGCACCGTGGCAGTATGCTGTGGAGATGGAGGCAGGGAGTCCCTCGCATTCCTTGGCACAAATGGCCCATAGCATGCTCGGTTGCTTGCGTAGCGACAGCCGAATAATAACCATCAGACAGAGGGATGACTTTTGGCTGTCCACCTTGTTGGACCCTCGCTACCGTTCAAAAATGGTGGCCTTTTTCACACCTGCTGAGAGGGAGGCCAAAATAAAGTACTATAAAAACCACCTATGTAGTCAGTTGGTCTCTGCCTTTCTGCGCCAACGTCCATCCTCAGACACTGTGGGCCCTGTGCGCTCGCGTTCCGCTGCCATGGCAGCAGGGGAGGGGTGGGGTGGTAGGAGCAGTGGCAGCTCCACCAGCAGCGGCTGCCTCAGTCTGCAGTCGATGATGAGTAGCTTTCTTCACCAGCGCAGTGAGGAAACTACTAACCAGCCGCAGCAGCAGCAGCAGCATCAGGTGGACCTGGAGCAGGACCTCAAACAACAGGCTTGGGCCTACTTGGACAGCACCCTGCCAACCGAGGTAGACAATCCCCTTGACTACTGGGCAACGAAACTTGACCTTTGGCCCCAACTAGCTGAATTTGCCCTTGAAAGGCTGTCATGCCCGGCCAGTAGCGTGGCATCGGAGCGCGTGTTTAGTGCGGCAGGAGGTATTTTAACTCCGCGGAGGACACGACTGTCCACCCAAAGTGTGGAGAGACTCACGTTTGTGAAAATGAATCAGGCGTGGATTAGTCTGGATTTCAAACCACCAGTTCCTGACACAACTGACTAAATCCGCCATGAATCATGCCCCAAACATGTTATTATTTTTAACATAGGCCTCTGTATGGCCTTCAATTTAAGCTGCTTACGCTTCGCCACTCTGCCATGGGCCCCTGTACCGCCTCCTCTTGCTGCTGCCAGGTCCAGAGTGTGTCATGGGTCCCTGTACGGCCTCCCATTGCTGCTGTCTCCATCGCCACACTCTGCCATGTGCCACTTTCAGGTCTCCTCACACTGCTGGTGGGTTCCATTTTGTCATAGGGTGCTGGCAGATTACGGGCCTCCCATTGCTGCTGCCAGGCCCGTAATCTGCCATGGGCCCCCGTACCGACTCCTCATGCTGCTGCCAGGCCCGTAATCTGTCATGGGCCCCTGTACCGCCTCCTCATGCTGCTGCCAGGTCCAGAGTGTGTCATGGGTCCCTGTACGGCCTCCCATTGCTGCTGTCTCCATCGCCACACTCTGCCATGTGCCACTTTCAGGTCTCCTCACACTGCTGGTGGGTTCCATTTTGTCATAGGGTGCTGGCAGATTACGGGCCTCCCATTGCTGCTGCCAGGCCCGTAATCTGCCATGGGCCCCCGTACCGACTCCTCATGCTGCTGCCAGGCCCGTAATCTGTCATGGGCCCCTGTACCGCCTCCTCATGCTGCTGCCAGGTCCAGAGTGTGTCATGGGTCCCTGTACGGCCTCCCATTGCTTCTGTCTCCATCGCCACACTCTGCCATGTGCCACTTTCAGGTCTCCTCACACTGCTGGTGGGTTCCATTTTGTCATAGGGTGCTGGCAGATTACGGGCCTCCCATTGCTGCTGCCAGGCCCGTAATCTGCCATGGGCCCCCGTACCGACTCCTCATGCTGCTGCCAGGCCCGTAATCTGTCATGGGCCCCTGTACCGCCTCCTCATGCTGCTGCCAGGTCCAGAGTGTGTCATGGGTCCCTGTACGGCCTCCCATTGCTGCTGCCAGGCCCGTAATCTGCCATGGGCCCCCGTACCGACTCCTCATGCTGCTGCCAGGCCCGTAATCTGTCATGGGCCCCTGTACCGCCTCCTCATGCTGCTGCCAGGTCCAGAGTGTGTCATGGGTCCCTGTACGGCCTCCCATTGCTGCTGCCAGGCCCGTAATCTGCCATGGGCCCCCGTACCGACTCCTCATGCTGCTGCCAGGCCCGTAATCTGTCATGGGCCCCTGTACCGCCTCCTCATGCTGCTGCCAGGTCCAGAGTGTGTCATGGGTCCCTGTACGGCCTCCCATTGCTGCTGCCAGGCCCGTAATCTGCCATGGGCCCCCGTACCGACTCCTCATGCTGCTGCCAGGCCCGTAATCTGTCATGGGCCCCTGTACCGCCTCCTCATGCTGCTGCCAGGTCCAGAGTGTGTCATGGGTCCCTGTACGGCCTCCCATTGCTGCTGTCTCCATCGCCACACTCTGCCATGTGCCACTTTCAGGTCTCCTCACACTGCTGGTGGGTTCCATTTTGTCATAGGGTGCTGGCAGATTACGGGCCTCCCATTGCTGCTGCCAGGCCCGTAATCTGCCATGGGCCCCCGTACCGACTCCTCATGCTGCTGCCAGGCCCGTAATCTGTCATGGGCCCCTGTATCGCCTCCTCATGCTGCTGCCAGGTCCAGAGTGTGTCATGGGTCCCTGTACGGCCTCCCATTGCTGCTGTCTCCATCGCCACACTCTGCCATGTGCCACTTTCAGGTCTCCTCACACTGCTGGTGGGTTCCATTTTGTCATAGGGTGCTGTATGGCCTCCCATTGCTGCTGCCTCCACCGCCACACTGTGGCTCCACACTCTGGTTTTGGCCTCGTGACTGCCCAAATGAGTGAAGTGTGCGGTGATTCTAAGATCGACGGCACTCATCTGCATGTCATACTGACTGACAGTATTATTTCTCTTCCCCAGCAGACTCCAAGGGCATTTAAATTAAAGGTACAGTGTTCTGCACTAATATAAAGGCTCTCTGAAGCCTAGAAACACCCTTTTTATAAGTTAAATTCGCAGCGAATATATTCGCCTCGAATCGAATTTATTCCGCGAATTCGCCGAATCAGCCGAATCGAATTTTTGAATACTTCGCTCATCTCTAACAGTATTATATTCTGTGCTGTAAATTTACTACAGTTAATTTAAATGTGTGTGCCTAGGGAGAGTGGAGTGTAAGCCCATCTACATTCACTGTGATTTTCGCAGACCCAATAGTGCTTTTAGGACTTTTTTTTCAGTGTCAGGCTCTGTTGCTGTGTTGCTGCTGTTTCCACAGCCCCCCCCCCCCTTTTTTTGAAGGGGGGGTGTTCTTAAATTAAATAAATAAAGGTTTTATTTCACTTGTAGTGTTTTCTGGTGACTGTCTGGGATTAATTTTTTATCTAATTATAGCTTCTATTGAGTGTGAGCTTTGTATTATTTGGGTTTTATTTTGTCAAGGTCTTTTATTTTCTTCTTTATTTTCTTCTTCTTTACTTCTTCAACAGAGTACATCTGTTGGTGACACCATAACAAGCACCCTTTGCTTGCAGGAGAGCACTACAGAATCATTAATGTGCTGTGTATTTCACCAGAGAACCAGGGGCGGACTGACCATTTGGAAACTCGGGCAATGCCCGAGGGCCCAGGGTCAGTAGGAGGCCCCATGAGATACCCCTGGTACCTTTTTCATAGTTTTTTTTGAGTTCGGGCAAGGACACAGGGGCCCCATGATCCCCTATTGCCCGGGAGCCCCATGAGTTGTCAGTCCGCCCCTGCAGAGAACCAAAGTTTAGAGTGCACCCAAGCACCACAGTTTATAGTGCACTCAAGCAACACTCCCCCCCATACAAATCTTCCAATAGCTACAGAAAAAGTAGGACATAAACCCCACATTATAAGCATCATGTCTAGAGGAAGAGGCAGAAGTTCCCATGCAGCTATGCCAGAAAAAGGAGGCCAAAGCAGTGGTGCAATATCTGCAGACAGGGCTATTTTGCCATTTTTTTGGGTGGGGTGGTGGCACTGGATATGCTATATGGCCCAAGCACGCAGAGGAATGGTGGAGCAACTAACCATGCATTCATCACCCTCCTCTTCTGACACCCAGGTGCAGACTAGCTCGTAGTCCTACACAGCTGCCAAAGAACCCTATTCTGACTTCTCCATGCACAGATTATCCCCCTCCTCTGCCTTGCTAACTGTTAGGGAGGAGTATGCAGGGCTGTTTAATTACAGCAAAATGCCAGTTGCTGGAAAAAGTTACACAGAAATTAGTGGCCATTGTAGTTGTAGTTGAGCAGGAGAATAACAAAAGCCTAGAGGGAGAGGACACCAGGCTGGAAGAACCAGCAATGAGGGGAGAGGGAATGATGTATCTGACTATACGTGGGTACCCAATAGAGCAGAGAAGGAAAGTGAGGGAGAGGTACAACCCACTGAGGCAGGATTTCATCCATGCGTAGATCACAAAGAAAAGGAGGGAGCAGCTGTCCTGCTCCATGAGATGCCAGACCTCCATGGGTGCAGGGCACTGTGGTCCCTCTGGTCCACCACTGAGAGATCACCTACATGGGTTCTTTTCAGCATGTGTGCTGCAGACGGCAACATTGTTATTTGCAGTCTCTGTCTCCAGTGTATCAAACATGGCAATACCACCATTTGCATGTATAAAGAGACTTCTAACCTCTCACAACACAGTTCATTAGGAAGAGCACCAGTATACTAGTCATCAGGAAAAGGACTGCATTCCCCCTCCTCCTCCTTTTTCCAAATCTGCTCCCACTATATATGATTCCCTCACAGCAACTTCCAGTGATCCAGAGATGACGGTATATCAAGAGGTTCCAGAGGTCCACCCTATGGCTCCTCCAGCAAGAAAGAGAGTCTGCATGGGGCTACCCAGAGTTGGGGCAAGTGTAGACTCCAACCTTGCTCTGATTATGCCAACCATACCTCACCAGCTGAAGCTGCCCCACCTGCTAGAACAGAAAAAAAAACCCAAACCCCCAGCCACTCCTATGTTTAGCGCCTAAATGACAGCTTGGCCAAATTGCTGGTTTTACAACTCTTGCATTCCAGCTAGTAGATTCTCCCATCCTAGGGACAATGCTGAATACCAAAGTGCAGTAACCCATCACAACAATATTTCTCTTTCATTAGTTTATAGATGAAAGACGATTGCTTTCTACAGATTAACTTGCTGTGCACATCAGTCTTTCTGAATGACAGATGATAATACATTTAGCAAATGAAGTTATAAAATACAGATGATTTCAGAATACTGCATTAATCAATCACTGCAAAAATAATTTCTTTCTATGTTTATCCTGTTTCTAAAATGTATTGAAGTAGTTATAAGACTCAAAACACAGTAAACAAAGGTCATCTGTTTGCCAAATAAGAAGAGAAAACTAAAAAAAAAAAAGCTTTATATTTTCATTCCTCATCGTGCCAACATTTCATGCTGTGAATTGCTCTAGATGCTCTCAAGTTTATTTTTTGAAGAATATTTTAGTGAAACAACTTTATTCTTTCTTGTCTATTTGCTCCATTCCTCTGTGCAGTCAGTTTTTGGAACCCTGGGGTAAGGGTCTTGACAGTAAGCAGTTAAAGGAGGCTTTTAACAACTAGATTCACTGTTTATATTTCTTATGTCGTGAAGCATCTTAGAGTACTTTTCTGAGTGAACGATAAAAAATATGTTATGCTTTTTCCTTTTGATATTTGTTTTTTAGAGATATGCCGTTGTTTTATTGATGTAGCTCTCTAAAATCAAGTCATAAAATGGAAATGTATATACAGTATTGTGTTTGTTTTATTTTTGCAAGTGCTTGTATGCATCATGTCAGCTGACTACACTAAGGGGTTTTATGGATCATTTAAACTGTAGGTAGTTGGATAAACTCAATGTACTTTAGTAAAAGCTTTTCTATGTGGAATCAGCGCATTCTCATGTAAAGAGATTAAGAAGCAATGTATAATTAGGTTCAAGTGTTTCTTTTTCCAGTTGTGTGTCTCTCCTAAGAGACAGGTGCAAACATCTGCCTAACACAGATGTTATGTGTGCTGTAATGTGGCTTCCTAGATACGTGCATATATTAGGTTTTAATTGCAGATTGCATGGCCTGCATATCCAAGCATTTAAAAAAAAAAATTCTAGGTTAATTACAGCAGTGGCTTCTCAGTTTGTGCTGTTAATACAGTTGAAGTCAGATTGCTTAAGGCTTTCTGAAAAGTAATAATTACTTTGTGAACAGGGAAGATGAAATGTTC
Source organism: Staurois parvus (assembly GCF_062004578.1). NCBI lineage: Eukaryota > Metazoa > Chordata > Amphibia > Anura > Ranidae > Staurois > Staurois parvus. Next base: position 4,311,124 of record NW_028318132.1, on the reverse strand, counting down.
ATATTATATAGAAACATTTTATGCCACGGTCAGCAGTATATAATAGAGAAGTGATTTTCCTTATTTCCTCAAGGTAAAATTAAGGTAGTAATCTAAAATGAAAATACCCATTCACTTTCAGGTAAATGAGTGTTCACAAAATGTAAACCTATAATGCAAAACTGAGAACTCTCAATAGGGCCTAAATAAGCGCTTAAGTGCTACACATTGAGCTAAAGAATGAAAAAGAAATCTCATAGAATTAAAGCTGAAGTATACAGATATATGGGTTGCTTTAACTGACAAAATATTTGTATTTCTGCTCATCCAGTTCTGAGGCTTACACACAACTCTGTCTGGCAGAATGAGAAATCTAACTTTTCCCTGATATGGTTCAGTAGCACTTATTGTCCACACCAGCCCTGACCAAGGCTGGTGTCTGCTGCTTGCCAGTAGTGAGGGATGGTGTTTCGCTCAAGGCACTATTTACCTTTTTTTTTTCTTTAACTTTATTGTAATGTCACAAAGGGATTGAGTTAATAAAGGCAAATAGATTGTTGCATTCTGTAAGTGCAGTTGGACTTGTTTCCTTATTAACCACTTGCCAACATCGCTATAGCCGAATTACAGCTACAGGGCGGTTGTCCAGTTCTGAGAGGGCATCATATGACATCCTCCCAGAATGCACCCTCCCACGCGCCCCCAGTGGCGTGCACCCGGCACTCTCCTTGATTGTTGTGTTCTACGGACACAGCTGATCATATGATGAGGTAAAAGGCCAACCACAGCGGCCTTTTACCACGTGATCAGCTTTGTCCAATGACACAGCAGATCAAGGAGTAAACACAGTTTACTCATGCTGTCACAGCATGAGGAAAGTACTGGCAATAACTGGCAAATGACACAGAGGACATCTGCACTGATCATCAGGGCACCGGTGATCAGTACCCTGATGATCAGTGCCCAGCAATGCCGCCCACCAGTGCTCATCAGTGGCCAGCAGTGCCACCCATCAGTGGCCAGCAGTGTCACCAGGGGTGTATTTACCACAAGGCAAACAAGGCATTTGCCTAGGGCGGCATTTTTTAGAGGGGCAGCACTGCCCCCCGAAAGAAGGGACATAAGTGGCATGGAGACCAGTTGAGATCCGAGAGAGGCTGTGGGCTGCTTGGTGGTGTATGCAGAGCCCAGCTGTTGTTCCTGGGGATGGCCAGAGTTGCTGATGGGGGCGGTTGTTAGTGGAAGGTTCTCTCGGGGGGCAGCACAAAACCTAAATACACCACTGAGTGTCAACCATAAGTGCCAAGCAGTGCCACCCATCAGTGCTGCCCAAAAGTGCTGCATAGCAGTTGCGCCCAGCAGTGCTACCAGTCAGTGTTGTCAGTCAGTGCCACCAGTCAGCACCGCCCATCAGTGTTGCCCATCAGTGCAGCATCATCAGTGCCTCCTCATCAATACCCACCAGTGCTGCCTATCAGTGCCCATCAGATCTGCCTCATCAACGCACATTAGTGAAGGAGAAAAATTAACTGTTTGCAAAATTTTATAATAGAAACAAAGAAATACTATTTTTTTTCAAATTTTTTGCTTTTTTTTTGTTTATAGTGCAAACAATAAAACACCCAGTGGTGATTAAATACCACCAGAAGAAAGCTTTATTTGTGTGAAAGAAATGATAAAAATGTCATATAGATACAGCGTTGTATGACCGTGCAATTGTCATTCAAAGTGCAACAGCACTGAAAACTGAAAAATGGCCTGGGCACAAAGGGGGTAAAAAGTGCCTGGTAGGCAAGTGGTTAAAGTGTTTGTAAACCCTGACATTTACCCAGTGCAGTGATTAAACAAATGCTACTACATAAGTTTTACTTGCTTATCTGCAGTTTTCTCTTCTCTACGTCCATTCAAAAAGTGCAGAATTTATACAGCTTGTCTGAGGTTTCAGAAAGCAGCGGGTGGAGAGCTAAAAGTACACACTGCAGAGCTCAGTGGGTAGAGCTGAGAGCTGATTGGAGGGAAGAGACATTCCCCCCTTCACACAGCACACAGGAACAGAGCTAAGGCTTTCAGTTTGCTGGAGATCCCTCCCCTGTCACCTTTTTTCTCTTGGTGTCAGGAAAACTTGTCAGAAGTGGCTCAGGCAGATAGCAGAGGAACAAAGCAACAGACAGAAATGACACTTAGTGCTTTGCATTGAGACAAATACACACTATAGGGGTATATGCTTTATTCATATTTCATGTCTGAGGTTTACAACCACTTTATATATAATGTGGTTAGGCTTCACTTTGTAACAATTACCCAACCAGGAGCAAAGAAAAGTGACTGACACTGATAGGCGGCACTGACTGGCACTGTTAGGCGGCACTGACAGGCACTAATGCACACTGATAGGCGGCACTGACTGGCACTGATAGGTGGCACTGATTGGCAGCACTGATAGGTGGCACTGATGGGCATTGACAGGCATCATTGATGGGCACTGAAAGGAAGCACTGACACATGGCACTGATAGGTGGCACTGATAGGCGGCACTGACTGGCACTAATAAGTGGCACTGATTGGCAGCACTGATAGGTGGCACTGATTGGCATTGATAGGTGGCACTGACTGGCACTGATGGGTGACACTGAATGGCAGCTCAGGTGGGCACTGATATGTGGCATTGATGTGCCCTGGTATGCACTGATATGTGGCATTGATGTGGTACTGATGGGCACTGGCACGTGGCACTGATGGACACTGACAGGTGGCACTGCTGGGGCTACACTGATCATCAGTGCCCTGATGTTCAGTGTACATGTCCCCTCTGCGGAAAGCCGATTACCGGCTCTCCTCTGTCCGCGTGACAGCTCGAGAGGAGAGAAATGCCGATAACCGGCATTTCCCTGTTTACATGTGATCAGCTGTGATTGGACACAGCTGATCACGTGACCGAGCTGACATCTTCAGCTCTTTCCATGATCGGTGATCCGCTGTGTCCGAGGGACACAGCGCTCTGCCGGTCGACGCACGCTCCCTGAGCCGCGCATGCGCGGAGAATGGGAGGACGTCATATGAGCCAATTACGGCAAGTGATGTATTCTATTAATGAATACAGAGCCTGCTCGGATTGGCTGCATCAGAGAGGCGGGCTGATGATGTCACAACTTCAGCCAATCCGAGCAGGCTCCGTATTCATTAATAGAATACATCGCTCACCGTGATTGGCTCAGTGCGGTATACTGTATGTAGCCAAAGCTACTGTACAGTATTACCACACATCCAGCGGGCTGACATTCTATACCCCACGTATAAGACGACCCCCAATCGTAGGGGTATGTTTTTAAGTATAAAAAGTCGTCTTATACGCCGGAAAATACGGTACATTTCAGTACAGAAGGAATAGGAGGGCCCTCCTCGTGGTGCTTACAATCTAAAGGAAGGGGGATGTGGTACAAAAGGTGATAGCTGTAGGCCAGGGGTGTCAAACTGGTGGCCCTCCAGATGTTGCAAAACTACAAGTCCCATCATGCCTCTGCCTTTGGGAGTCATGGTTGTAACTGTCAGTCTTGCAATGCCTCATGGGACTTGTAGTTTGGCAACAGCTGGAGGGCTACCGGTTGATTTACTAAAACAGGAGAGTGCAAAATCTGGTGCAGCTGTGTTTGGTAGCCAATCAGCTTCTAACTTTACCTTGTTCAATTAAGCCTTGACAGCCAGATTTTGCACTCTCCAGGTTTAGTAAATTAACTCAGCTCTATTGTGGAAAGTTTAGCTCAGGAGACGGTGCTTTGGTCCTCCTCTCCAGCTTCCTGCACATTGCTAATGGTCACCTAATGTAATGGTCGTCTTACTAACCAGTTGTGTGATGCAGCAGAGGTTGGTCCAAGGTGCCAACTTCCAAACTGAGGTCAGTAGTTGGACTACCCAGTATTGGAGTACCCAGGGTTTCACAGCTCCCATGGAGCTCTAATAGTTAGACACAGGTATACAAATGTCACACATACTGTACCTTTCACTAGAAATGTGATCTCTAGCATGTGCTGCAGGAAAAAATCAACCCAATTTATTATTATGCAAATACTAATAATTATATTAATGGTTGGAAGACTGAAGTGACAACAGCTTCTCTTTATTTTCCTAGTTATGTGAGAATTACTCCTTTAACCCCTTCAAACAAATATACAACCTCACAGAACTGGGCTTTTTCTGTGGGGCAACATATTTGCGTGCCTATCTTTGTGCTGGGTACGCTCTCCGAGCACAAAGACTGGGGTGTAACTGAGAGCCCCGGGTCCCGTTCTAACAATCGGAACCCGGGACTCCAGATTCCGGGTCACATGATTGCTGTGATAGCCTCTGATTGGCTATCACAGTGATCAGTCACTGTGAAGCCCTCCCCCTTGTTTTTTTTTTCTCTCTCTGAATGGAGGAGAGAGATATATTGTATCTCTCTCCTTGCAGATAGAAAAAAAAAACAACTGTTTGTAAAAAAAAAAAAGATAAATAAAGATAAATAAATAAATGTTAAAAAATAAATGAAAAAATAAAGAAAAACTACCTATGATCTAGTTCAGTGCCAGGGTTAGTGTTTGGGCCAATGTAAAAAAAAGTTGCAAAATTGTGCTTAGGCGTTAAGATTTTTTTTACCCTTAGGTGTGAAGGGGTTAAGAAAACTATCTCTTATATGCATTTAATCTCTAGTTTCTTATTGAAGAACAGCTGTTTTTATATGCAATGGAAGTCTACCGAGAATGACTCAAAGCCTTTTCCAAAGCAAGGATAATTTAAAAGACAAAACCTTACTGGCCGTGTAAGTAAAATCAGGAACTTCTTTTTTACTTCAAGCAATATTAAAAACCAAAACCAGAAATGTAATATGTTGCAGTTTACCAATAGGTGTGGTAGCTGCATTGATTTTCTTTTAGTCTTTTTTGCCTCCATTTTCACTGGGTGATTTGGCCAGAAACACACCTCCTGTATTAGAGTGCCCTTACACTTGATGAAGAGCACCTTTGGATAGCAGCATTGTCATTCTAGGGGAAGTGGAGTGTTAACTATACTAGCATATTGAACTACACTAACAAATTGAAGCCAAAAGCCAACTAACCTTTGTCCTTTTAGAATAAAGGTTTTACATAAATAAAAGCTGATCATTGTATGCGCCCCTGCCAATAGTATATGGTTTTTATCCTCCCTGTAACTGAAACATCTTCAGGAGAGCTTGTTCTTTTGAAAAACAACAGACTTTACTGGCCAGATCATCACATGAAAAAAAGAAGAAAGAAAGCCAAAATAAGAAAACTATTGCAGCCATCACATAGTAACATAGTTAGTCTGGCTGAAAAAAGACAAAAGTCCATCCAGTTCAACCATAGAAAGAAAAAGTTATAATCCTATACCCACAGTTGATCCAGAGGAAGGCAAAAAAAAACCCCTAGCAAAGCACGATCCAATTTGCTCCTGCTGGGAAAATTTTTTTTACCTGATCCCCGAGAGGCAATCAGATATTCCCTGGATTCCTGGATTACATGGAAGATGTAAGCTGCAATATAATAAAAGTTTTCTTTCGGGTTTAATACTGCTTTCAGTCTTTGTAAATAGCCATGTGGATTTTTGTGAAGCCATGCTTTCCATCTGCCAGATGTTTATGCCTGTATAGGAGGAACCCAAGTCTACAAGTAAGCATCTCTCGTTATGTATTCACATTATCTACAGCAGCATTTACTAAAAGTCTGTAGAATACTGCATGACCAGAATAGTAATGATCCATAAATGCATTCATTTCTAATCAGAAAACAGTTACATTATTTTTTACCATTTCATCTTGAAGCCTGCTACTTATCATATTGTGAAAAATGAAACCATGTCAGCTTGTTCAATGCAAAGCCTGTATAAATGGCAGGACATCTGCTCATTACATGATTAGTTAACCTTTAGGGTAACTTTAAATTAGCCATAATAATATAGTTGTTTACATTAATTAATTTTGGCATACACAGATTATATTGCAGTTCAATTTCCACTTGAATATTTGATGAGCCTTAGCATATATATGTTTTTGAAACATTTATACAGCATTCCAGTCAAGATAGAAAGCCCTATTTCCATTCTGAATATCTATCTATCTATCTATCTATCTATCTATCTATCTATCTATCTATCTATCTATATGCTTTAACAAAGCCTACCTGCCCCATGTGGGAAAAAAACAAATGTCATCTTCAGTTCTGTAGCTCTTATAAATACAAGATCCTCCTTTGGAGCTCATTCAATTTGTGTGGTGCGGATTGAAGCTTAGGTTTCACAGCTAATTGACACAGTGGTTGTTCACCGGTTCAGGTTTACATCAGGTTCAGGTTTACATATATGCGGTTTAGAAACGGTTCCCATAGAAGTCAATAGCCTGTAATCCGCACCTGAACCTGAAGGCACTGCTCAGAAATTGGATATGACTCTTTTTCAATCTGCACTGAATCTGCACCGGCCATGCACTGGACATATGTGAACAGGTACCCTAGGAATCAATGTTATTTCACGTCATGAGGATTGGATGTGGTTCAAACCACATCCAATCTGCATGTGAACTGGCACTGACTCTCTCTGACCCTTTTGTTATGAGGTTGCTGAAATCTGTGCATTTACAGGAAATACAATAGAAATAAGTGGGCTGCCATTAATGAATGCTTGCTACCCATTCTGCATACTTGTTTTTGATCAGTAACCTATTGAAGCTATTGGGTCAGCATGACTCTCAAGCACATAATAGTTTCAAAGAAAGCTCAGCAATGGCAGCTCACAAAAAGGTTGTTGAAGCCAGAGGCATAGCTAGGGGGGTAAATATGTACCCGGGCGCCAAGGTACAGGGGCACCAAAATGAGGCTTACAACCGGGGGCATATTTGCCGCGAGGCAAACAAGGCGTTTGCCATGGGCAGCACTTTTTAGGGGGGCGTGCCACCCCCTCTTCCAAAGGAAGGGTCACTTAGTACAGGGGCGGGCAGCGGGCTGCTGTGTCTTACCTGGCTCCGTGTCCCAGTCCCATGGCGATCCAGTCCAGGAGGTGCTGCTGGAGGAGGGGTAGAGAGGTCCGGTGTCTTCTTTTCCCTGGACGCGATGTGTGGGCGGGATGTCATGTTGCCCCTGTCATCTGGCCACACCCTCAGGATCACTGGACAGCCTATGGCAGCTTGTACCTCACTCTGTAAGCTCCACCTCCTCACCGGTGATTGGGCGCCAGAACTGTAGCTCAGGAAAGACACACAGGCGGCCAATCACCTGCGAGGAGGTGGAGCTTGGAGAGGAGGAGCTGAGCTGCAGCGCGAAGATCGAGTGAGGGAGCGGCCGGAGCAAGTGAAGAAGACAGCTGACCGGTAAGTGTGCCGTGCAGATGGTGCTGCTGCAACCAGGTATGCTGGCTGTGGATGGGAGAGGGAAGGAGCCTAGGCTGGAGTAGGGGTCAGCAAAGTAAGTGTCATTGGTGTCAGTGGGAGGAATAGTGCCCCATCATTGGTGTCACTGATGTGATTAAAGCGGGAAGGGGGCTGGGGCGCCAATTTTATAGTTCGTCCCCGGGCGCAAAATATCCTAGCTACGCCTCTGGTTGAAGCTAGGCTGTGTGTCTGACCACAGATTTAAATTTTTTTTAAATTGAATGTAGGTTTTGCTTAGAATTTTCCTTTTAATGATATGCCACCATATCAATAGAATAGATAAGGGTTAGAACACCTGACAGGGTGTTATTGCTAGGGAGGTTTATCTGCCTATTTCTCCTACTGGTCACTGTCTCAGAAATACACTGCTCAAAAAAAATTAAAGGAACACTTTGAAAACACATCAAATCTCAATGCGGAAAAATATCATGCTGGATATCTATACTGATATGGACTGGATAATGTGTTATGAACATAAGGATGCCCCATCGTTTGATGGAAATGAAAATGATCAACCTACAGGGGACTGAATTCCAACATACACCGAAAATCTACGTGAAAAAATGATGCAGCATGCTAGTCCATTTTGCTGAAATTTCATTGCAGCCACTCAAAATAGTACTGGATAGTTTGTATGGCCCCCATGTGCTTGTATGCATGCCTGACAACGTCGGGACATGCTCCTAATGAGATGACGGATGGTGTCCTGGGGTATTTCCTCCCAGATCTGAACCAGGGCATCATTGAGCTCCTAGACAGTCTGAGGTGCAACCTGATGGCTTCAGATGGACTGAAATAAGATATCCCAGAGATGTTCTATTGGATTTAGGTCAGGTGAGTGTGGGGGCCATTCAATGGTATCCATTCCTTCATCCTCCAAGAACTGCCTGCATACTATCGCCTCATGAGGCCAGGCATTGTCGTGCACCAGGAGGAACCCAGGACCCACTGCATCAGCGTAGAGTCTGACAATGGGTCCAAGGATTTAATCTCGATACCTAATAGCAGTCATGGTGCCATTGTCTAGCCTGTAGAGGTCTGTGTGTCCGTCCATGGATATGCCTCCTCAGACCATCCCTGACCCTCCACCAAAATAGTCATGCTGAACAATGTTACAGGCAGCATAATGTTCTCCACGGCTTCTCCAGACCCTTTCACATCTGCCACATGTGCTCAGGGTGAACCTGCTCTCATCTGTGAAAAGCACAGGACACCAGTGGCAGACCTGCCAATTCTGGTGTTCAATGGCAAATGCCAATTGAGCTCTATGGTGCCGGGCAGTGAGCACAGGGCCCACTAGAGGACGTTGGGCCCTCAGACCACCCTCATGATGTCTATTTCTGATTGTTTAGTCAGAGACATTCACACTAGTGGCCTGCTGGAGGACATTTTGTAGGGCTCTGGCAGTGTTCATCCTGTTCTTCCTTGCACAAAGGAGCAGATACCGGTCCTGCTTATGGGTTAGGGACCTTCTAGGGCCCTATTCAGCTCTCCTAGAGTAACTGCCTGTCTCCTGGAATCTCCTCCATGCTGGGAGACACAGCAAACCTTCTGGCAATGGCACGTATTGATTTGCCATCCTGGAGGAGTTGGACTGCCTGTGCAACCTCTGTAGGGTCCAGGTATCATAGCAGAGCCATACAAAGCAGGGTCCTTACAGGGAAACACAGCACACACTAAAAAAAAAAAAAAAACAGCACACAGTTAATCCTTTGATCGCCTCAGATATTAACCCCTTCCTGACCAATGCCATCAGTACAGTGTCAGTACTTTTTATTAGCACTGATCACTGACACAAAATCAGTTCCCCCCCCAGTGTCAGAATGTCCGCCGCAGTCCCGCAGTACAGCTATAAGTCTCTGATCGCGGCCATTACTAGTAAAAACAAAAAATTTCAGTATATATACCACCATTTGTAAGCGTTATAACTTTCACATAAACCAATTGATTTACAAGTATTGGGATTTTTTTTAGCAGACCTGTAGCAGAATACATTTTGGTCTAAATGTATGACGAAATTAGATTTTTTAAATTTTTTTACTGGACATGTTTAATAGCAAAAAGTCAAAAATATTGTTTTTTTTCTCAAAATTGTTGGTCTTTTTTTGTTTATAGCGCAAAAAATAAAAACACAAAGGCAATCAAATATCACCAAAAGAAAGCTCTATTGGTGGGAAAAGAGGACATAAATTTCATTGGGATGCAGCGTTGCATGACCACGCAATTGTCAGTTAAAGTAACACAGAGCCATATCGCAAAAAATGACCTGGTCAGGAAGGGGGGTAAGTCCTCTGGAGGGCAAGTGGTTAAAGTAAACAGACATATACTCACAAACATAAGAAGTATAGGAGCACATAAGAAAGAGTCACCAAAGCATTGAGAGTCAGCATGTATATGACATCAACAGCTAGGCCCTGCCCAACATGTTTCGCCACCAATCGGCATCAACAGGGGAATGGAGTTTCAAAAATGTACTGATTGTAAATCATTGGGGTTTATTCAATATAGTAGCAAAGGATGTTCACATAGCAAAGTGAGTGTTCAAATTGTAGATAAACGTTCATTTAGCTTAGTGAATAAGGTGAAATTTGCTACCTTTAAATAACCAATTATGTGCATGTTCATAAAAATAAAAAATGTAATTATACTTGTTTATGATTGGATGAGTGAAAGGAATACAACTTAAGTAAGAAAACATTAATTTGCGCCTTTAGTAAATCAACCCTACTATTTTACATTCCCATACAGTCATGTTGATAAAGATTTTCTGTGGAACTTTTGCTAAATCCTCAGAGAAGTTGGCCCGTGCGTGGCCAGCCTTACTCTTAATTCTAGATTGTTTGAAGAGTGTTTATTTTTAGAGCTGAACAAAGCCAACAGTTGGGAGGATTATACTGGTGTTGGACAATAGTAATCTTTGCAGTGGCCACAATGGTAAGCTCCTTAGCTGAACACATGCCATCTAAACACAGAGGCACAGATCAGTTTGTAAGTGGGATGGAAAGCTATGAACAGTGAAGCAAGCTGTGCAGTAGCAGATTGAGCATATTTATTACAGTTAACACAACAGGACATGGCAAAGAGCCCATTCGTAAATACATCTTCTCAATTCTCATGGATACTCTCTCCTGGCAGATCAGATAAAAGCTAATTCTGTTTGGCTCAGCAAGACAGATTTAAATATAATTTCCAAATTCATCTTTTATTCTAAGATTTTAGTAGTAAACGATTAACAAAGAAAAATAAATACATAAGTTAAAAAAATGTAATTAATAAAAAAAAAATAATTAATAAAAATGTATATATATATATATATATATATATATATATATATACATATTTAATTGATTTATGTGTATATATATATATATATATATATATATATATATACATACAGTGAAGGAAATAAGTATTTGATCCCCTGCTGATTTTGAATGTTTGCCAACTCACAAAGAAATGATCAGTCTAAAAATCGAATGATAGGTGTATTGTAACACTGAGAGACAGAATAGCAACAAAAATTCAAAAGAAATGCATGTCTAACAAATTATGCACTGATTTGCATGTTCATGAGGGAAATAAGTATTTGATCCCCTTCACGAAACATGACTTAGTACTTGGTGGCAAATCCCTTGTTGGCAATCACAGAGGTCAGACGTTTCCTGTAGTTGGCCACCAGGTTTGCACACATGTCAGGAGGGATTTTGGTCCACTTCTCTTGGCAGATCCTCTCCACGTTATTAAGGTTTGGTGGTTGACGTTTGGCAACTCGTATTTTCAGCTCCCTCCACAGATTTTGAATTGGATTAAGGTCTGGAGACTGGCTAGGCCACTCCAGGACCTTAATGTGCTTCTCCTTAAACCACTCCTTTGTTGCCTTGGACATGTGTTTTGGATAATTGTCATGCTGGAACACCCATCCACAACCCATTTTCAATGCCCTGGCTAAGGGAATAAGGTTCTCACCCAAGATTTAAGAGTACATTGCCCCATCCATCATCCCTTTGATGCAGTGCAGTTGTCCTGTCCCCTTAGCAGAAAAACACCCCAAAGCAGAATGTTTCCACCACCATATTTGACAGTTGGGATGGTGTTCTTAGGGTCATAGGCAGCATTCCTCCTCCTCCAAACAAGGCGAGTCGAGTTGATGCCAAAGAGCTCGATTTTGGTCTCATCTGACCACAACACTTTCAACCATTCCTCCTCTGTATCATTCAGATGTTCAGTGGTAAACTTGAGACAGGCCTGGACATGTGCTTTCTTGAGCAGAGGGACCTTGCGGCACTGTGACTGTGGTCCCAGCTGCCTGGAGATCATTGACAAGATCCTCACGTGTAGTTCTGGGATGATTCCTCACCGTTCTCATGATCATTGCCACTCCACGAGGTGAGATCTTGCATGGTGCACCATACCTAGGGAGACTGACAGTTGTTTTGTGTTTCTTCCATTTGAGAATGATTGCACCAACTGTTGTCACCTTCTCACCAAGCTGCTTGGCAATAGTTTGGTAGCCCAGTCCAGCCTTGTGTAGGTCTACAATCTTGTCCCTGACAGCCTTGGACAGCTCTTTGGTGTTTGCCATGGTGGAGAGTTTGGAATCTGATGGTTTGATTGCTCCTGTGGACAGGTGTCTTTATACAGGTAACAAAATGAGATTAGCAGCACTCCCTTTAAGAGACTGCTTCTAATTTCAGTTTGTTACCTGTATGAAAGACACCTGGTAGCCAGAAATCCTGCTGAATGATAGGGGATCAAATACTTATTTTCCTCATGAACATGCAAATCAGTGCATAATTTGTTAGACATGCATTTCTTTAGAATTTTTTGTTGCTATTCTGTCTCTCAGTGTTACAATACACCTACAATTTGATTTTTAGACTGATGATTTCTTAGTGAGTGGGCAAACATTCAAAATCAGCAGGGGATCAAATACTTATTTCCTTCACTATATATATATATATATATATATATATATATATATATATATATATATACACACACACACACACTCTCACGCACACCCACAGAGTTGAATTAACATTTAGATATTTTCAGACTTCAAGATATCAAGCAGTTATTTAGGAACAGGTTTATTTTGTGCTTCAAGTTTCTGTTAGAGTTAATAATATTTCATTTAAAATTATCCTGGCTTGAAGTGCAGGATATGTTCTGGCACATTTAATATTGTGTTTTGAAAGGCAAACTAATCTTTTTCTTTTTAGATATTCATGGGAATGTGATCAGTCTAAACTTTATGCATACTTTGCGCATTTAAGGCCAAGCATCAGGTTCACTTTAAAGTGGTAGTAAACTCATTTTTGTGAATTTTACCTACAGGTAAGCTTATAGTAAAACTTCCCTGTAGGTAAAATGAATATCTCCTAAACGTGTACTGTTTAGGAGATATTATATCGAGCAGCAGCCAGTGATGTCGCCAGCACATGCGCTCTGAAGGAATGGCAAACCCATGCTGTTCCTACAGAGCTTTGTGCCGTGGCCAGGGCTCCTGCACGCATGGGCGGAAGCGACGTCAACGAGGTTCGACTAATCAGACAGCCAGAGCCCGCAAACCCAAAAGATGGACATCCTGTCAACTGCAACAGCGTGCCACTGGAGGGCTTTGTTTTAAGGTACATTTTTCATAATGTGCTTTGGTATTATGCAATGCATGCTAGCACATTATGATATTGCCTTGCAGGGGGAAAACCTTTTTTTAAGCTTTACTACCACTTTAACACTGGCCTGACTTGCTGAATATACCTACCATCTCTTTTCTCTTCTGCTCTGGTCCTGCTGTTGGAAGCCTGGGAGCATTAGCCCTGTGTAAGCTCTATATCGCAGTTTGGAGCTTACACAGTGCTGAGAATTCTCTCACTGAGTGCCTGCGTGGCCAGTCACCAAGCTTCAGCACTGTTGTGTGGGAGGCAGGGGCGGACTGACCATTTGGAAACTCGGGCACTGCCCGAGGGCCCGGGGTCAGTAGGGGGCCCCATGAGATGCCCCTGGTACCTTTTTCATAGGCTTTTTTGAGTTTGGGCAAGGACACAGGGGCCCCATGATCCCCTATTGCCCGGGGGCCCTATGAGTTGTCAGTCCGCTCCTGCACAGAACCAAAGTTTAGAGTGCACCCAAGCACCACAGTTTATAGTGCACTCAAGCAACACTCCCCCCCATACAAATCTTCCAATAGCTACAGAAAAAGTAGGACATAAACCCCACATTATAAGCATCATGTCTACAGGAAGAGGCAGAAGTTCCCATGCAGCTATGCCAGAAAAAGAAGGCCTAAGCAGTGGTGCAATATCTGCAGACAGGGCTATTTTGCCATTTTTTGGATGATGGGGGGGCCCTGGGTATGCTATACGGCCCAAGTACGCAGAGGAAAAGGTGGAGTGACTAACCATGCCTTCATCACCCTCCTCTTCTGACACCCAGGTGCCCCATGAGTTGTCAGTCCACCCCTGGTGGGAGGATACACTAACCGGAAAGTATCAGGTAGTTTTCTCACTCTGGGAGCCAAACAGAGCTAGAATGTGCATAATGTTAACTCAAGGCAACAGGAGTCAGTTGTTTGCTTTTATTATCCAGCAAGCATTGTTACTAATGTAAAGGCATAAAGCTTACTTACAGTGACATTAAAGTCTATTTTTTTCCATAAGATAGATAATAATCAAACTTGCATGTATTTACTACCTTTTCTACAAAGAAAAGATCCTCCTCTGCATTTACTTTTTAAAAAGTGCCACGCACACACACACACAGCACATAAGGGATTCACAGATGACAAACCATGCATCTCTTCCCCCTCCACAGCGATGATTGACAGCATCTGTTTGTATCCCTTTCATGATGCCTGTGTGTGCAGCAACTAGGAATGCTTCATGTACGATTGTAGTACAGAGTGGGAGCATAAATGTAGACGGGACTCCTACAGGACTCCATAGGTCCCAGTGACATGGTGGACCACACCTTCAAAACTAAATACGAAGGAGGATTTTTTTAAGAAAAAACTGCAAATACATGTAAGTTAGAATATTGTTATTATCTGATTTATAAACAAATACATTTTAATGTCACTTTAATTCACCTTTAATCTGTTTTATTTTATTTATTTATTTTAGGTACTCATAGAGCACCGCCTATTTACACAGCACTTTACACACACAGTATATATATATATATATATATATATATATATATATATATATTTTGTTCATTCTCATCAGTCCCTAACTCACATTCATACATATCCATACTAGGACCAATTTAGATAAGAGCCAATTAACCTACCAGCATGTCTCTGGAGTGTTGGAGGAATCCGGAATACCCAGGGAAAACCATGCAAGTTTTATATAATCTTATCCAACTTGATTCCTAGAATGGTTGTAAAGGCTCCAGGTTTTTTACCTTCATGAATTCTATGTGTGTGCAGCAGCAACCCCACCCCCCAGCTCTCCAACACTTACCTGAGCCCCACTGCATCCTAAGGACTCCAGGGACTCTCTCTCCTCATTGGCTGGGACAGTCACATCAATCACAGCCAGTGAGCCAATGAGGAGAGAGAGGGGCGGGTCCAAGCCACGTCTCTGTGTGTGAATGGATGCCCGAGAGTGAGTCTACTTGGATGCCCCCATAGCAACCTACTTGTTCTGGGGACACTCGGTAGGAGGGAGGGGGACAGGAGCACCAGCGCGGGGACCTGAGAAGAGGTGAATCAGGGATGCTCTGTGCAAAAATCACTGCACAGAGCAGGTAGTTATGACATGTTTGGTATTTTTAAAACATTACATTCTAGCCTTTAATATCACTTTAAGGCTTCTCACATTTTTACTAAAAAGGGCTGCAATCTACTGTCTCATGATTCTATGGTGTTTACCCTCCTTCTTGTGTTCCAATGTCTATAGGTGAGGCTGTAGTACTCACAGAGGGCCATGCTGTTAGCAGTGAACATACTAGCCTGCACCTAGTCATTGACATGATGATTGGCTGGCAACTGTTCTATACAACATACATACAAATGTAGAGGCATGTAGCTTGCAGGTAGTGAGGTTCTGAAGTTTACAGTAAATGTAGCAAACAAATGTGCCATTTGAGTGTGAATAAAAGTTAAATGTTAATGTCTGGCTCAAGTGTATCTTGAAGGAACAATTTACCACCATACTATAAAACCATTGAGATATTTATGGTCACCTTAAAGTTATGTAGTCATGTTGAATCTTGTGCTTTCCTTATGTCTTTCACCAGAGGGTGCACCAGTGGCATACTTTAAATTATTCTTTTCTACAAAAAAGTATTCCCTCTACTGGGCTGTCTGCACTCTACTATGTGTTCACATATTATGGACATAATTATGGTCTATTGGCACAAATATAACAGATACAATATTGCTGTAGTTATCACATGGAAGTGGAGACGAAGTCATCAGTAGAGAAACAGGCTGCTGGGTATCTGGCCCAATCAAAGTAACTAACTGCAAGTACGTGAGGAACTCTGTTTGAAGATTTCACCTGGATGTGAACTCTTTCTATCTCTCCACGATCCACGGGTGGTCCTGAATCTCCCATGGTGGCCAGAAGGAGCTGCAGGTCAGCCAGCAATGCATGTGTCCTCTTTAGATCTCTCCTGAGTCGCTTTTCCACATCAAAGTCTCGATGTCCAATCTAAAGTACAAACATAAGTGATCAGCACTATTAAATATTGTTCAGGTTTAAAACAGCAGAAGTGGCTAAATAAAACAGAAATACACCAAGTAATACATTTCAGAAACCTGATTGTCCCGTTTTTTTCTAATGCCTAATGATTTCCATGTATCTAGCATGTATAAAACATTCCTTTAGAGGGGTGGGCTATTGCATCTTTTTTTGGGGGATCAAAAACACAAAAGCTGCAATTAGGTTTTGTTAAACTAAAATTTCATTTTGAGATTGTCATGATTTCTTGCGCATTGCAAAATAAATTGTGAATTACAACTTACTTAAATTAAACATACTAAACATACTGCAATTTAGCGGTAATAAATCAAGAACCAAAAATGTATTATATTGCAGCTTACCAATTGTTAGATGTGGTGGCTGCATTGGGTTTTTTTTTAGGTTTTTTTCCCCCCTCTGTTTTCACCGGATTATCTGGCCAGTATCTCACCTCCTGTATTAAAGTGCCCCCACTCTGGATGAAGGATTATAGGGGGCACATTTAGAAAGCAACATTGTTATTCTGGGAAAGGGGAGTGTTAGTTGTACTAGCAGATTTAAATGCACTAACAAACTGAAGCCAAACTCCAGCTGATACTTTATAAGCAGTTACAATAAAATTAATTTTTTTTTCTTTTGGGATTAAGGTCGTACATAAATAGATAAAACTGATTGTAGTAAGCACCTCTAGTAATGGCAAATGGTTTGTCTCATCACTGTAACTGATACAGTCTGCTGGAGAGTTTGCTCTTTTAAAAAACAACAGACTTACTGCTGGATCACCAGATGAAAATAAAAGAAAGAAAGCCTAAAAAAGATATTGAACACAGCCATCACATGTAAGAACTGGTAAACTGCAATATAATAAATATTTGCTTTTAAATTTAATACCACTTTTATCAACTACAGGATGGTGGATAGCCAACATCTGCAGTGTAGATAAATTGCATGCATGGTACTCCTACTTCTGGAGGAATTGGTCAGAACTCATCAAAGCAGATATATGAAATATATAAATACCGTGAGAAATTTGTAAGTTGTCATAGCTGAAAACATTGGCTGTCTTAAAAAAAATTGCACTTCTCTCTGTCTTTCTAATGCACATGCTTATTATTAGTAGGTGACAATTTAAAGTGGAGTTCCACCCAAAAGGGGAAGTTCCGCTTTAAGGACTGCTCCCCCGCTCCCCATTAAGTATTGGCACATTTGGGGAGCCGGGGGGGGGGGGCAGGTACCCGAATTTGACAAGTACCCGCTCCCACTTCTGGTCCGATCGCCTAGGCGATCGGAAACGGAAGGTGTCCTCCCTCCCTGTTGTCTTTTGGGACATGTGACAGGTTCCAGAAGACTACAGGACCATTCATGAAGCGCAGCACTACTCGCCCATGTGCAGTGGGTACTCGGCTGTGAAGCCGCAAGCTGTCACAGCCGGGTGCCCACACTGAAGATGCACTGGAATACAGGACAGTCGGTGAAATGAGCTGCAGGGGACACACCGCGGGACTGAGGGACAGGTAAGTGGCTGTTTTTTAAAAGTCAGCAGCTACAGTTTTTGTAGCTGCTTACTTTTTTTATTTTATAGCTCAAGTGGAACACTGCTTTAAAGTGGATTTCTAGACTTTCCTTCAGACACACCCTTCTACACCCCCAACTAATTGCTGGTATAAAAATAAAAAACTCTATCTAAATGTTCCATTTTAATCACCTAAATTACCTAACTGCAAGTGAATATGTCAACCTGAGGAGCCTGTCATGGACCTTCCAGCTTGGGCACTTCTGAAGCACTGAATTACTGGTTCCCTGCACCTAAAAACTGTGCTGGTGAGGAAGACTTGGGTAAGTAAAAAGCTGCATCAACAGGTATTAAACAAAAAAATAAAACAGGAAGTGTGAAAGGGGGGTGGGAGGATAGTTCATTTTTGCCCAAGAGATGGGGCTTAAGTATTGCAGGCATGGACAGCCATATAACTAGCATTTTCATAAGAAGGGCAGCATTAGCAACCTCTATATTTCTCTCAGTACAAGTTTACTTTAAATGTTCCACTTCTCTTCACTGAAGGTAACATCAGATGATTCTGTAAGTGCATAGTAAATTAGCATTTGCTAAGTGGCTTCGATAATCAATAAGCAAACTTGACTCTTGTTAGCAAAACGTTAATAAATACCCCAGTAAATGTTTTTCCCTTCCATTTGAAATGTCCAGGAGGTATTTTGTTGTACTTGTGTTTTAAGACAGATATCGTAGATGACTCTACAAAGAATAATCTACCTTCATTCTTTACCATGATGGACATATTTTATGTCCCTTTAATCCATCCACTTGCCTGCTATAACATCAGTGTCTGAACAGAATATGACTGCAGTAAGTGACATTGTATTAACTTTCCAAGAATTTGCTGTTTTAGAAGTCAGCACTATGAAACTGCTGGTGAACATTTTTAGAGACAAACTTTGGGATTTGCAGATTAACCTACAGACTGTGCAATGTCACTGCCATTTTATTTTAAATAAGGGAATTGCATTCTGCAAGTTGATACTGAATCGACTAGTCTTCTCTGAACTGTGGGTAATCAAAATGCAAAAAAAGTGGAAGTTTCTTTATTGATCCAGCTGCAGATATTACTGTTTCAATCATAATATGTATCTGCTTTACATAAGGTTATTGTTCTGTTTGTAGAGAAATGAACAAATCATGGATTTAACACATTGAGCAGACTTTTTGCAGTAAACACATTGTGGTATTAGTTTGAAATCATCAGCTAAGTTCACAGTAAAAAAGTTGTTGAGTGAAAAGTTTAATAGCAACTTTAGTTTAATGTAAACAGTAAGCATGTGTGCAACTGGGGTTAGCGTATTTCTTCAAAGGTTTGAATCAAAAATCCCAATTACTTTCTATCTTGAACAGTTTTAGGTGCCTCTAGATGACATGCCTATGAGCACCCTGCAACCTTTCTAGACAGTTCTGGGACAAGATCTGATGTCAAAGTGCACCTTCTACCTTTGAAACTTGATTAAAATAGTGTGGTTTTGTTTTTCTGATCATGGGGCACAGAGACAGAGTTTTCTTAACAATATAATAACCAAAACACGTTCTTACAACTGGGATCTAAGGTAGCTTGTAATTCATCCAAAATACACATTCTATTTTGTGATTTGCCCCTTTTAAAAATGTACAGTATTAAAATTATGTTTCGGATGCAATACCGTTTACAATATGGGGCAACTAAAACAGAAAAACACAACATTTAAAAAATTACAAATGGAATTGAAATGAAAAAACAGGTAAAAATTTAGCTAAGATGTCAGGGGGTGCAGGATGTGATTAAAAATATTTGCTATTAACTAAGACTTAATAAGGGATTACACCTACATTTGTTTTTTCTTTCTTTCAAATTACAGATAATACTTATTAAAGAAGAGCAGGTCTTGGCCATCACACTGACAGTCTAGCCCTGTGGATGCCACTGGGAAAGCTGCTTCCCCAAAGCCAGTTCATTGTGCTCTTTGTATCTAGAGCAGTGTTAGAGCTCCTGATAGAGTGGGACTGGCTGTCAACCTGACAGTGGAATCCTACTATTTATTCTAGAAGAGCTGCTCTCCAAATGTAATCTGCAGAGCTGGACTGTCAGTTTGACAATTGAGAAGACAATCGAGACAATACAGAGGCAGGATAGGATCCTGAATTGTAGCCGAGGAAGAGGGTACAACTATGAAAGGAGCTTTGCCTGCTTCTACCTTAGCCTACCTCAGCCTTTTTCTCAATCTTTTACTACAATGACAATTTAATCTTGCCTGTCAAAAGCATTTGTTTTCTATAAATGTCCAATATCACTGAAGGGAGGCAGTGAAACTTTAAATGTTCGTTTCGTACCCAACATAAAGCTAAATTCGCATTACGACTAGCCTGGTGTAAATTACTATTTTTGCCATGTGTGAGTGCCTATGCAAATTTAGCCTGAAATCCTTTCTTGGGGTTCTTTGAGGGACACAGAAATCAGAGATATTTGGACACTGTAAATACCTGGATATAAAACTAGTTGCAGGAACATGTTCAGAGGGTGGTGATTCATTTTTTTAATTTTCTGAATGGTCTGCAGAGTGGGGTGCCCCAGGGTTCTGTCCTGGGACCGATTCAGTTTAAGTTGTTATAAACAATGTAGCAATAAATAGTTCAGTTTCAGTGTTTTCTTATGATAAAAAACTAAGCAAGGCAATAACTTCACAGCAGGATATAGCAACTTTACAAGAAGACCTCTTTTGCCACAGCAAGACTTCTGATGGTTGATGTATGCCACTGCCATTGTATTTCAACAATGATCTGAGTTACATTGTCATTAAAAACTTGTACCAACTGCTCCCTCAACAGAAGATGGTCCAGATATTCTACAATGGTATGCCCTGGGAGTGTAACAATGCAAGCACAGGGGGTAGGACCTTGCTGAACACAGGGGGATGGAAGGGAGGTTGAATGGTACAAACTGAAAGTGTTTTGGAACCACAGCAAAACAAAAAATCTTTGATGTGCTGGAAAAATAGGGGCATATAAGTATACGTCCTTGATGTCTACAAAGGCCAGAAAGTCTCCCAGATGGCGGTGGTTTATGACAGACCTGATGGATTCCATGTAGAATTTTAGGGTCTGATTGAAGACATTTAGAGCCTTAAAATCCAAGACGGGGTATAGGGAGCTTTGAAAAGGTTGGAATAAAATCCCTGATCCTTTCTGTTACAAGGAACTGTACCAAGAACACCTTGATCCAGAATATCTACAAGAGATGTATAGAGGTCTGCCGACCTATAGGGTGACACAGGAAGGTTGAAAATAATGAAGTGGGAAGGGGGATGATAGCTGAATTAAATTTTGTATCTCTTAGAAACCCTCCCATATAGCATCAGAGTTGATGTCTGTCTAAATGTACACAAAGACTAACAGATATCCCCCCACTACTGGAAGGTAGGAGACATTCCATAATGCCAAAAATTATTTATATGCAGGTTTGGGGGATTTATAGGCCATGGTCTTTAGCTAAACTGGGCTCCTGAATTGGGTTTGGTCTTTGAGGTTGAAGCCTGGAAGTAATGGAAGGAACAATTCTCAAAGGTGGGGTGAGTCTTCCCAGCGTGAGGCTTAGGCTTTTTTTGCTGGTGTAGAGGAGAACTCCTACACTCCATAACATCCTCATCGAGGGTTTCTAATGCAGCTCTAAAGAGATATTGAACCTAAAAGGGCATGTGCAGAGCATACGTTTTACATGGCAAAAGGTGCTCTTGTCATAGGATACACATTACGGGAATAAGTTGGGAGTCATTCACTAACCCATCACCGTATGCAGTTGTATAGGCAGCTGGCATGAGCTGTAAGATCTCTAGGAACAGGGAATAAGCACACACAGAAATTGGAATACTTTTTGAAAGTTTAAGCCATTCTGCTAATGTTTGACAGACTAACATCAAAGCCATGGCAGGCTGAAACACAGGGCCTGCCATATAATATAAGATTTTTTAAATAATCTCTAACATTTATCAATGGGATCCATACAAAACAGTACATCCTCTATGGGAATAGTCAGAGTTTTATTAAGAAGTACACAGCTGGGTCAATATGGGGAACAGCTCATGTCTTAAAAATAGATACTGTGCTGCAAAATATTTGGAAGCTGTGAATAGATTATCAGAAGTTTTCCATATTCTGAACAGAACATCTTAGCGTAGCCTATGCATGGGAAAGGTTTTTGAAGCCTTAGGGCCTTTAAGGAATTCCAGACTAGTAACAGTTTTTCACGGATCCACCCCACACGCACACGCCCTCAGCGACTAGCTAACTGAGGCGCGCACGTGCGGCTTGGGGTAAGAGGGAATAAGGGGGACTTAACTTCTAATATATAAAACCGGCCGTGATATACTTTCACAGCCCGCACTACCTCTTGGCCACCACTGGAGGGAGACTCCACTCCAATCCAGCTGGTCGACCACACACACTGGCAGATAGGATCTTACATACAATCTGGTGCACTAATTAGAGTTGAGGAGCAGTCTAGCAATTGCACACCCTTCTAGGGTTCCTCCATCTATCCTTCAAGCTAGAACCCCGGTGTAAATCACTCTTCCACTGTCCACACACCCTCACACCAGACACACCATAAACGGTAGCTTGCCACTACCCAACAGTTTATCCGCAGAACGGTCTGTTGAGACACCACACACACACAGATCTACAGTTGTGGCCAAAATTATTCAACCCCCACTGAAATTGAGTGTTTTGGCCAGTTTGACATTGCTTTTGATCATTCAGTCATCTTGCTTACATTTACATTAAAGAGGCACTTGTAGGTCAGACAAATATAACATAACAGTTATAATGAAATAACCACAAATGTCTTTTCTGTGCTCACAGCATTATCAGTTTTATTCAACCCCCAAGTGACATTCAATCTTAGTACTTAGTACAGCATCCTTTTACAGTTATAACAGCTTTTAAACGTGAAGCATAGCTTGACACAAGTGTCTTGCAGCGATCTACGGGTATCTTCGCCCATTCTTCATGGGCAAAGGCCTCCAGTTCAGTCACATTCTTAGGCTTGCGCACTGCAACTGCTTTCTTTAAGTCCCACCAGAGGTTCTCAATCGGATTTAAGTCTGGTGACTGCGATGGCCACTCCAAAATGTTCCAGCCTTTCCTCTGCAACCATGCTCTAGTGGACTTGGAGGTATGCTTGGGATCATTGTCCTGTTGAAAGGTCCAACGTCTCCCAAGCCTCAGGTGTGTGACGGACTGCATCACGTTTCCATCCAATATCTCCTGGTACTGAAGAGAATTCATGGTACCTTGCACACGCTGAAGCTTCCCTGTACCTGCAGAAGCAAAACAGCCCCAAAGCATGATTGACCCTCCACCATGCTTCACAGTAGGCAAGGTGTTCTTTTCATCATAGGCCTTGTTCTTCCTCCTCCAAACATAGCGTTGATCCATGGGCCCAAACAGTTCTAATTTTGTTTCATCAGTCCACAGAACACTATCCCACAACTTTTGTGGTTTGTCCACATGGCTTTTGGCATACTGCAGTCGACTCTTCTTATTCTTTGGAGACAGCAAGGGGGTACGCCTGGGAGTTCTGGCACGGAGGCCTTCATTACGCAGTGTGCGTCTTATTGTCTGGGCTGAAACTTCTGTACCCACATCTGACAAATCTTTTCTCAGTTCCTCAGCAGTCACACGGGGACTTCTCTCCACTCTACGCTTCAGGTAGCGCACAGCAGTCGAAGTCAGCATCTTCTTTCTGCCACGACCAGGTAGCGTTTCAACAGTGCCCTTTGCCTTGAATTTGCGAATGATGCTTCCTAAGGTGTCTCTTGGTATGTTTAACATCTTTGCAATCTTCTTATAGCCATTGCCCTTCCTGTGAAGAGAAATCACCTCTTCTCTTGTCTTCCTGGACCATTCTCTTGCCTTCACCATGTTTGTAACCACACCAGTAAATGTCTAGAAGGAGCTGAGTATCACAGTCATTTTAAAGCTGCCTAATTGGTGCTTATTATGCTTGATTGCTGCTCGGTGACATCCACAGGTGTTTTCAATACCTGATGGAAAGCACCTGTATGAACCTCTGTTCTTCAGAGTGGTAGTCTTTAAGGGGTTGAATAATTGTGGCAATGAAGAAACCACATAAGAACCATTTACTACTGTATTACATAAACAATTGATGTCATTTTAGTTGCATTTGGGTAGTTACAACGTCCTTGTAGGATTTGATTCTGAATACAATTCCAAATGTACACTATAGTCCCTAAACCCCTTTACAGCATTGGGGGTTGAATAATTTTGGCCACAACTGTACATCTGACAGACCTGTGAAGTTTACAATCTGCATGCAGTCTGCCAATACGCAGTGCAATTGCATACAGATTGGCAATGAACTTGACCGAGCAAGTAAAGGCACTAAAATACAATACAATCTAATCCCTCCAGAGATATGAGCCCGCTTAAATACCCAGAAGTCACATATTAATTTTATGATTTAATATCCCAAAGTGGGCAGTGCGTAAAATATGTATAAGTATAAAAAGTTACAGAAAATACAAGAAATACAAGAAGATACACAATTTACTATTCACTATAAAATAAAAGGGAATAAAAAACAGAAATAAAACTTTCACCAAGATTTATCCTGCGACTGGAACAAGTCAGAGAAAGTCTGTGATCCGTCAGTCAATAAGGACGGGCTCCATATGAATCACAACATCCATACCTCAAGTCCTCAATTTATGGGAATAAGGACATGGGCTGGACATGAGTCCTTGGCCAATCAACCCTGGGGGGTGTTCCTGTACCAGCCCACAGGACGTTCTGGGTGCTGAAATGCCCAAAGTCGAGTGGACCAGGAACGGTTTGAATCACCAACTCAGGGATTGAATTTCCGACACCAGCGCATCAGTCTGATCGCGACAGTACCAATCACTGTTCAGCTGTCGCAATCCGGCGCCACATAACCATTTCCTGCATTTTTATGGCATTCTACATAGGCCACCAATACGGTTTTTACATGCAGATGTAGACCACAGAGTGCCCAATCAGAAGGAAGTATTTTCATCTCTCTGCAACTAATATTTTAGCTTTTATGAGAGATGAAATCTATTCCTTTGATCTGTTATATACTTTAAAACTCCCCAGACACAGCCCCCCTGGTGTCATGAAGTCGAAACGTCTGCATTCCTCTTTTAAACTTCAGGAAGGTGGCAAAGTCTGATTATAAACAAATCTTATTGGCACCCAGGTGTCACTTCCAGAGGAAGCTCTGTCCCTTCAGATGCTAATTGGTGACCATCTGTCTCTGAATACCTATGACTGAATATTTTTTTAATGACAAGGAATGAAACTAAATTTCCAATTACATATTGCTACTGATCACATCTCAGTCCAATCACTTGAATCCCACATCTACGTTACACAGTTCTTCCATTTTTAAGGTGGCAGGCACTGCATCTATAAAAGTCAAAATGGACTCTTTAAGCCTGGCAGCTATGGCAGATTCCTATGACTCCTCAGGGGCAATATCATCCAGCAAAAATAGCAGGGTAAAGGTACAGCCTTCAAAGCTAATGCTAAGGATATGTTGATCCAAACAGATGCACAATGAGGCTGACCCAAGCTGTTAGTAGGGAAGGCTTGATTAAAGAAAAAATAATCTGAAGAAAAAGAAAAAATTGGTAGTAAAATCGGTTAAGGGGGGCTGGAAGTGGGGGGTTATATAAGCTGGTCACTGTTTTTGTTTGCCAGCATCCAAATCCCCCTCTAGACAGCAGTATAACCCAAGTAACTGTAAATCCTGTGTCCTTTGTTAAACAAGAATGTAATGTACATTATTGATCTTGTTTTGCTATACTTGTGCATCATCTTTCCCCTTTGGGAAATGTTCCATATTTAGTTTTCTTTTCATGTAAGAATTGCAGAAAAATGGAATTTAGCATCTATGCAATTACTTTGTAATTTTGTAGCCCAGTGTAAAGACTATGATAGAAGTTCCCCTATGGAAATGTACTGGCATTTTTTTACCAAGAGTTCATCTGATAACATGCTACATTCATTAGCAGTACATAAAAGTTGAAAAGGTGAAGAAATAGTATTGCTAAGTTTGGACACCTTTTATTTACCCTACACTCATAATCGTTAGTTGTTGTGTAACCTATGAAAAGCAGTTTTGATTGCAGTGCAGTCACACATTGCCTGAGGCTCTATTAAAGGCTGTCAGATCACAATCTTCCCATGAGGCATGCTGTGTCATACAGTGCTTTACAAGAAGTGATGATATACACATCCAGCTTCTAATTACCTTCAATTGTGTCCCAGCTAATAATACATTGTAGCATTATGTAGAAAATGTTGCAATTGAAGAATACAACATACAAACACACGTTATATTTTGAATCAACAATAATACCTATGCAGCCATAAAAACCCTAAATAATACAAACCCTACAAAAAAATAGAAAAGGGTAAATGACATGTTATGATGTCTTACAGCAGAGTATGTTTGTTGCTAATTTGTGAATCTATTGATGGCACTGGAATTACATATCTATAAACTGCATTGTCACGGACTGCCAGTGCCTCTCCCATCCCCCGCCATATCCCTCCACTCCTCCCTTCCCCCTTGCACATTCTGATGTCTGGGGAGCTTCCATGGACAATGCTGGGCCGGCCGTTGCTGAGGCAACCTAGCTGCGTCCCACTTGGTTTTCAAAAGACCCACACAGGAAGCAGCCCTTCTCTCTCGGTTCCTGTCCATGCTGCTGGAATCATCTTGCTCCCAGAAAGATGCTGGGAGGCTCGGGTGAGGGGGACCGAGCCTCCCCAGCCACCCCCCCGCGCACTCTGCAGACCCCCAAAAGGTCAGGACTGTAGCCCTATGCAATACCCCAGGGTTGGGAGTCTCCACAGCTCTGCATGAGCCTTCTCCTCAAAGGTCAGACCCCACAGCTGAGACCCTGCCAGACCCTGCAAGTCTGTAAGCCTGTCTACTGAGCACCCTTGCACCCTGGCTGCTGCTGAGGGACCCTGCATACTATCCGTAGCTGCGTGTCCCTGGAGGCTGTCTGCTGCTGAGTGCCCTGGGAGCGGCTGCTGAGGGACCCTGCACACTGTCCGTGGCTGCGGGTCCCTGGAAGCCGTCCGCTGCTGAGTGCCCGGGGAGCTGCTGCTGTCTGCTGATTGCTGGTTGTCCCTGGAACGCCGACCGCTGGTCGTCCCTGTCTGGAACCGCCTGCCGCTGAGGGTCTGCAAGCTGCTTACCGTGAGTGTCCTGAACTGTCCCTGTTGTCTGCACTGACCACCTGTGTCCTGAACTGTCCCTGTTGTGCGCACAGACCACCTGGGTTATGCACTGCCCTACTACATGCCTAGACTACCCTTACTTGAACCGCCCCATAGCGTGCCCAGAGTATAGCTACCTGTGGTGCCCCTGAGTGCTTGAACCATCGCTACCCATTGAGTCCCTGTGAACCCAATGTCCCTAGAAAGTTGGGTGGGAGCTCTGCTGAGGCCAGACTCCACAGCTAGAGTCCTGTTGAGTTCCCGAGGTCCCTGCCTAGTGGTAGGTTGCCGCCTGTTGCTCGAGACCCCTGCCCAGGGGTAGATTGCCGCCTGTTGCCCGAGTCTCCAATCTGCTGTCCAGTCACGGAGGGAGCTCGACTGAGGCCCCAAACCTAGGGGGAAGATTGCCTGCCTGTTGCCCGAGACCCCTGCTCAGGGTTAGGTTGTCCGCCTGTTGCCCGAGTCTCCAATCCGCTGTCCAGTCACGGAGGGAGCTCGACTGAGGCCCCAAGCCAAGGGGGGAGATTGCCTGCCTGTCGCCGAAGACCCCCACATATCACCCTCCCTGCCATTTCCCCATTGAGTTTCTGTCATTTTGTTGCTTCAATAAAATTTTGTGTGTTCCCCATCTTTTCCGTGTGCTCTGTCCTGCCTACGCTTCCGTTACATGCATATAGCTATTATTTTCTATCATCTATTTATCTACGCACGCACACACACACACCATTTTTCTGAACAAGTTCTGAAAACCACTGATTTGTATATGCCTTTGGTCTCCTGTTGCAGCAAATAATGTTCAAACACTTTCTAAAGAATAAGGTAATGTTCCTTTGAAACGTTACTTTTGGTGATGTTTCAATAAACATGGAATGTATTCCTTCATTGAATTACAAGCTAATTTACTGCCAGTCTGTGTAAAGCTAGAATTAGCAATACTGTATTTTTTAAAAATGGTGGCAAAATATTGTATGAAAAGGATTGCCAATCAATGGACACGTATTCAAAAGGGGTGTGATTACAAGGCATTGACTTGATGCACGTGATGTGCATGCATGATATGTTTAGTGTACATGCATGGTGTCACGTTTGCTCCATGGTCCCATTGCATGTAGGAATAAAGCCACCCTCTCTTGCTTCCTCCTGATATTGAGTAAGAACTATGGGCCATGGTATCTTTAATGTTTATAGAACATTGCACATGACCGCAACTAATGTGCAATGTTTGTAAAGAGGCTTCAGGTGATTCCATAGGGTGGTACTATAGAAACCAAATTTAATTACTTGTGCCATGTCCTAATTAGTATTTAATGTACAGAAATGAAGCATGGACATTATAGGCAAGTACACTTGATCAACAAAGTTAAAATAAAAATCTGCTTTATTACAATCTTATTACTAAAAACATAAATTGTACAACAATTTATAACAGAGTTTTACTTAATGGGTAATAAACAGTACATAGCACCATAATATCAGTAACTAATAGTTTGGTAGGAACGGGTTACCCCCTATATAGTACAAAATATCAGTAAGGTGCCTAATTGAGGCTCCCAATTGTGGAATGCGATTTTCGTCAAAGTGGGGGCTATTCCAAATCAAAAAAGGTACGCAACTAATAGGCCACTTCCTTAGGAACTAATTGGTGCATAGGTATAGCAACTTACAATAGAACTATATATGTGACCAAGGAGAGCAAAGACCATAGTAACCAACTTGTCTAGGTGTCTGGACATGGGGGCAAACCAGAAACATAAATCAACTTGATTCCAGTTAATGGTAAAACCCCAAAATCACAATAAGGGGGGGGGGTGCAATGTTCATTCCAAACAGAAGTGAGAAAACACAGTAAGAAATGATTTCCTGAAAAATAGATTGCAGGGCCATTAAGTAGAAGTGTCTAGTTTCATTTGGAAGAACAAGGATATTGTTTAATGTCACTTTAATTGAGGCAAAACATACTTGGAAGCAGGCAGCTTCACTTTAGCACTTTAGATATCAGCAAAAACCAGCAGAGATATATGTAAGGAATAAAAGTAAAATAATGGAAAAGAAGAAAGACAGTATAGAAGATACTTAATTAACTAGAGAAGGTGTGCACCAGTAAAAAGCTTGCTAAACAAAGGAAATAGATAGTGACACAGTAAAGAAAAACAGCAAAAAAATAGAGCACATATTTTCATAGAAATAGATGAAGAAAGAGAAAGAGTACATTTTCAGTGATCATGAAGATTTCACGCGAAAACAGAGATAGAAGAGATGTTAAAAAGAATATATAGATGACAGAGATAAAGACATGTATCTTTGCCAGTCCCTGAAGTAATCACTTTGTAGGTATGCAAACAATTGGAGGGATGGGGGGGTGGACAATTAAATGTACTATTATTATTTAAATTATTAGAATAAAAATGGTGTTTTAGTGTTGAAATGGGTTGAATGTGTGGTGGAGTGAATTGCATCACTTCTGCAATATAATTTTTTATATGGAGTCCCTGAATCCCCACATAGTAGGAGCCCTAAGCATTTGGTATTTGTTGTCCCCTGGTCTGGCCCACCTTTTCTGGTTATAGCTGCTCATCACATTTATGGGCTAGTAGTGAAAATAAGTAGTCACCTTTTAAAATCTATATTATTAAACATGTAGTTCATCTATAATGTGACTCTTCGGTTTGATCATAATTTGCATTACCCTGAATAATTTTGATTTCATAATGACCACCCTTATTGTGTATGTGTATTTGTACAAACCTATTCACATAGTAAATATGAAACACTAAACCTTAACAAGATAAGATAGATAGATAGATAGATAGATAGATAGAGATATTTAAAGTGTAAACTTTTTATATCATTTAAACAGGTAACTGAACTGTTAACTTGTGAATATAACCATGGTAAATGTGTTGTTTTGCAGCTATTGGCGTACATCATGTCTATATTTACCTCTTGTGTGTCTGTTAAAGTTTACAGTACAAATTACTTTCTGTGAAATATCCAAGGGACCAGATTCAAAATTCTCCATAATAACATCCTCAGTGTCCACTGAACTTGCTTTTTCGCCCATTATATTCTTAGTGTGAAATTGAATTTCTTCCTTTATGTTCCCCATGTTGCTGGAAATCTGTTTGATAAATCATACTGGCAATCTATTTCACTTTGCACATAGATAAATGGTGTGTTCTTAAAATAAAAGTTGCAGTACTCTGCCTTTGGTCTTTTAAGGTATGACTATCAAGGGAAAATGGCTGCATGCAAGAGATTAAATTATAATAATCCTATCCATTCTGATATTGCTATAAAACTCCATTTCTAGTTTTAAAAAAATGCACGGAGCCATTTAAGGTCATCACAAGGTAAGTAGGACCAACCTGAAGCAGACTATCAAATCTCACTTTCCTGTGGAATTTAGAATAGAACATGTCATTATTTTTTAACATTTTAGCTTCATAGATGTTTAATGAAATACCAATTAAGCAATTAGACATGGCAACATTGCTTTTAAGGCTGTCTTATACAGTAAGAAATTCAGGATCAGGTAGAATAATTTGGACACTTCAACAACAGCTGT
The DNA here is from genome assembly GCF_062004578.1 of Staurois parvus. Lineage (NCBI taxonomy): Eukaryota > Metazoa > Chordata > Amphibia > Anura > Ranidae > Staurois > Staurois parvus. The sequence continues at coordinate 4,280,669 of NW_028318132.1, read as the reverse complement.
AAAAAATACTTGTATGTGCCAAAAACAGCCAAAATTAATCCACAGAAAGAAAATAGTTATACAAACACCAGGGCTTTATAACTGCCTTTCAAAGTGGCTCTGAAGAAGAGGGCCCAACCCTCGAAACAAGTATCATAAACATCACTGGTTAAATAGCCATCGGGTGGCTGATGTGCCTGGTAATCACCGTGTACAGTGTTGTCATTACATCGGTACAGAGACACTGTATGGAGCTGATCCAAGGGGCTGGTTACCCTGTGATAACTGTGATTGGTCATCACAGTGATCACTTGGTTTACAATGTTGACCACTCTCCTTCCCTTTGCAACAGGTGATGATGAGAGATCAAGTACTTGTGAATGGGGAAGGAATGTTTGGATCAGCTGCCGCAGCTTCATTCATTTTGTTTCAGTGACAAAGGGATCTTTAACCCTTTCATGCTCCCTCCTCTCCTACACATTGGGTTTGATTTACTAAAGGCAACAGCTATTTCATATGTGCTATTTCATATGACATAAACTCTGCTCACAAGTGGCTGTTTTATCCTACAGTGGAGTTACTGTGATATTGTGCAATTATGTCACAAAAGATATACATAAGGAGATTCTATATCACATGAGGCATTGAGCATTGGCTTTATATTTAAACTACTATATTTCAATACTATAGTCAATCCATATCCTGCCATTTTTGATTATAAAGAAATACAGCCTATTGCAGGCATGAACTTTGTAGAGGATCTCTCTGCTCTGCTGAACCTTTGATGGATAACAACATATACATTTGACATGATCAGTACTTTTATGCACATATCAATTCATTCCTGTACACATACTCCAGGATGATCTCACATATACACAAGAATTCTGCAGAGTCATAGATATAGGCACAGGCCAGAGCCCAGGAGAAGGTAGTTATTGTGTAGTATTTATTGAATAAAACAATTACATCCACGTGGAGCAAAGCATAAAAGCAAACAGCCACACTTACAAGTTTGGCTGCCGGACCATCGCATGGACTCGGAGAGGAGGCGGGTCCCTTTGTGCGTGTGCATGAAACGCATCATGGAGCAGCCTACGTGCTGATGTCACGCCACCGAGTCCATGCGATGGTCCGGCGGCAATGCTTATAAGTGTGGCTGTTTGGTTTTTTGCTTTGCTCCACTTAGATGTAATTGTTTTATTCAATAAATACTACATTATATAATACCTTCTCCTGGGATCTGGTTTGTGAGCTCTTTTTTAGGATTTTCCACTGCAAGGCCACATGTCCGTTCCTGTAATTGAGAAGTAATATGCTCTTCAGAGGGATCTCTGTATAAAGCCCAGGTATTTTGCATTTCTGAATTTGTTTCCATAAGGCTGCATGTCCATTCCAGCAATGGAGAAGTAATATGCTCTTCAGAGGGATTTCTGTATGAAGGCTGGTTGATTTTTATTTCTGCTGAGTGCATAGTGGTGGAGGATTGTCACAGATGTACTCTGCATGGATGTCACTTCAACTTTTTGTTCATTATTGATTTTTCACACTGAAGGACACTTCACTCTTTGAACTTTATTTATGGTTATTTCCATTTATATGTTTGATTTATATTAAGTCCACATAAAAATTTTGTTTTTCACATATTTTATTGTATTACATATAAGCGCTGCACCTTTAAACATACCTAAAAACAAATGTCTATATTCCCATTGAAGGAAGAAGTTAAGGTCTGGGGTGAGATGAGGGATGGAAGATCAACATGTAAGTTTTCATTTACAATCACCTGACAAAGTTATATCCTTTTAACATGGATGATGTGAAGCATCTTGTATACGTCCACTAGTGAATGCATTTCTGACATGTCATCCTCTCTTTGGAGGACTTGGTGCGACTCCAGGATACCATAGACCACAGAACCAATCTTGACCTTAAGAAAGTTTACTTGGCATCAGAAGGTACATATTTCCTTGCCATGGCCCCCACAGTGGTGGTAAACCCTGCAAGTGTCTTGGTGGATAATGTGGAAACAATGATCCAGTCATGCAATGACAAAAATAGAACTTAATAGCCTCAAAAAAAGAACAAATGCTTTTGTCAGATTATTTATAGAGATGAGCGAATCGAACCTGGCGAAGTGGAATTCGTTTAGAATATTAGGAAAAATTCGATTCGCGTCGATTCCGAATATTAGCAAACTTCGGATGCACGAATCGAATTTTCCCCGATCCGGCAAAAAGTGTCCCTGCAGAGAGCTCCGCTATTTCTGACAGTTCTCTGACAGTTCCTTCACATTTACAGCGGTTGAAACATTGTATCTATTTGTTTCCATTTAGGATACAGATGTTTTTATTCGGAAACAAATAGATACAATGTTTCAACCGCTGTAAATGTGAAGGAACTGTCAGAGAACTGTCAGAAATAGCGGAGCTCTCTGCAGATACACTTTTTGCTGGAATGGAATTCTTCTTCATCCTCATCCTACTTCTTCTTCTTCTTCATCCTCATCCTACTTCTTCTTCTTCTTCTTCTTCATCCTCATCCTTCTTCTTCTTCTTCTTCTTCATCCTCATCCTACTTCTTCTTCTTCTTACTTCTTCTTCATCCTCATCCTACTTCTTCTTCTTCTTCTTCTTTTTCATCCTCATCCTACTTCTTCTTCTTCTTCTTCATCCTCATTCTTCTTCTTCTTCTTCTTCATCCTCATCCTACTTCTTCTTCTTCTTCTTCATCCTCATTCTTCTTCTTCTTCATCCTCATCCTACTTCTTCTTCTTCTTCTTCATCCTCATCCTACTTCTACTTCTTCTTCTTCTTCATCCTCATCCTACTTCTTCTTCTTCTTCTTCTTCTTCATCCTCATCCTACTTCTTCTTCTTCTTCTTCTTCTTCTACTTCTTCTTCTTCTTCTTCTTCTTCATCCTCATCCTACTTCTTCTTCTTCTTCTTCTTCTTCTTCTTTTCATTCTTCTTCTTTTCATTCTTCTTCTTCTTTTCATTCTTCTTCTTCTTCTTTTCATTCTTCTTCTTCTTTTCATTCTTCTTCTTCTTCTTTTCATTCTTCTTTTCATTCTTCTTCTTCTTCTTTTCATTCTTCTTCTTCTTCTTTTCATTCTTCTTTTCATTCTTCTTCTTCTTTTCATTCTTCTTCTTCTTCTTTTCATTCTTCTTCTTCTTCTTTTCATTCTTCTTCTTCTTTTCATTCTTCTTCTTCTTCTTTTCTTTCTTCTTTTCATTCTTCTTCTTTTCATTCTTCTTCTTCTTCTTTTCATTCTTCTTTTCATTCTTCTTCTTTTCATTCTTCTTCTTATTTTCATTCTTCTTCTTCTTCTTTTCATTCTTTTTCTTCTTCTTTTCATTCTTCTTTTCATTCTTCTTCTTCTTCTTCTTTCATTCTTCTTTTCATTCTTCTTCTTCTTTTCATTCTTCTTCTTCTTTTCATTCTTCTTCTTCTTCTTCTCATTCTTCTTTTCATTCTTCTTCTTTTCATTCTTCTTCTTCTTTTCATTCTTCTTCTTTTCATTCTTCCTTTCATTCTTCTTTTCATTCTCCTTTTCATTCTTCTTCTTCTTCTTTTCATTCTTCTTCTTTTCATTCTTCCTTTCATTCTTCTTTTCATTCTCCTTTTCATTCTTCTTCTTCTTCTTTTCATTCTTCTTTTCATTCTTCTTCTTCTTCTTTTCATTCTTCTTCTTTTCATTCTTCTTTTTATTCTTCTTTTTTTCATTCTTCTTCTTTTCATTCTTCTTCTTCTTCTTTTCATTCTTCTTCTTCTTCTTTTCATTCTTCTTCTTTTCATTCCTCTTTTCATTCTTCTTCTTCTTTTCATTCTTCTTCTTCTTCTTTTCATTCTTCTTCTTCTTTTCATTCTTCTTCTTCTTCTTCATCTTCTTCTTCATCTTCTTCCTCGTGCCCCGTGACTGCCCAAATGAGTGAAGTGTGCGGTGATTCAAAGATCGACGGCACTCATCTGCATGTCATACTGACTGACAGTATTATTTCTCTTCCCCAGCAGACTCCAAGGGCATTTAAATTAAAGGTACAGTGTTCTGCACTAATATAAAGGCTCTCTGAAGCCTAGAAACCCTTTTAATAAGTTAAATTTGCAGCGAATAAATTTGCATCGAATCAAATTTATTCCGAAAATTCGGCGAATCAGCCGAATCTAATTTTTGAATAATTCGCTCATCTCTAATTATTTACATGAATTGGCAATTGATATCCTTCATGTCTCTTCTCATTCCATGCTATATTCATTTACAGTTAAATGGGTGCTGTGGCTTAGGCCTCTTAACTAGAACCTAGGTTCTAAGCAATCATTGTGTAAGGACCCCTATGGAGGACAATTGCTCTTTGGTAACAAGCTTGACAAAGTAATTTCCAGGGTCACAGGAGGCAATTTTGGTTTTATGTGGCAGGAGAGATGCCTCATGAAGCTGGGAAGATTTCAGTCCCACCAATCTCCTCCAGAATACTCTAAGAAAGCTAAAAGTTACTTCCTATGGAAAGAGTTCAAGAGAATATGAAGTGGTGCACATTCTTTATTCTCAAAGTCATCAAAACCCACCACTTTCTTTGGACAAAAGCAGCAGAAATAATTTTGAGGATGTGTTCACACAGTCTTGTCCTGCAGGGGGCAGTTTGCCCCATCTTGGATAGATCTGTGCAGAGGCTGTCTTGGATCTGTGATTCAAGTTCATTCCCTCAAAGATTCTGAGTGATCCCAGAAATAGAACATTCTTCTGTGGTATATTGCAGAACTGCTGAATAAATGGGCAGTTGTTTGCATTCCTCAGGACCATACTCCCTGATATTTTTGACCAGGAAAAGGAAATGGAGAGAGGAGATCAGTAATCAACTCAGGGTCCTCAACAAACATATACTGTAGTTGTCCAACACTTCAAAATGGAATCTATCGAAACCATACTGCAAGCAATAATCCTGGGAGATAGGATGCTATCAGGGGCGGACTGACAACTCATGGGGCCCCCGGGCAATAGGGGATCATGGGGCCCCTGTATCCTTGCCCAAACTCAAAAAAGCCTATGAAAAAGGTACCAGGGGCATCTCATGGGGCCCCCTGCTGCCCCCGGGCCCTCAGGCAGTGCCTGAGTTTCCAAATGGTCAGTCCGCCCCTGGATGCTATTCATCTTTGTAAGAGATGCATTTTTGCATGTTCCCATTCAAGAAGCACACCAGAAGTACATTTGTCTCCAAGTGAAAGATATACATTATCAGTTCATATGTTTTACTCTTCGGAGTCTCTACATCCACATTTTTAAAGCCCCTATTAAGAGTTGTCTTGTTAATCAGACTGGAAGGTGTAAGAATATACCATTACTTGGATATGTCTTGTTGCCAGAGTTAAAAGCAACTTATAAACCATATGGAAAGAGTACTAAGATTACTGAAGAAGGTTGGCTAGATCACCAATCACAACAAGTCACACAATATTAGCCTTTGCCAGCTTGCCAGAGAAGAAAATCCCTGTCTCTTGGGAGTGATTACATTGTATTTTTAGTGCTGTCAGCTTTCCATCTTTCAGCAGCTCTGTGCCTCAATATCATAGGAATGCTAGTGTTCGCAATAGCCACAGTGAAATGGGTAAAATAGCACCTTTGGAAGTGTCAGTGTGTTTTCATTCATTAGTGGCCATTGGGGTCCCTTCATAAACATCAAATGAAATTCAGTCTGTGGTGGTAGATCAACAGAACAATCCTGATGAATTGTCACTCTGTTGGACCATCCTCCCAGCTGACACCAATTTTACTGTGTGGATGTCACGTAGCTGGTCAAGGCCGAGGTGACGAGAGGGCTTTCCCTTATATCTCCTGTCCTGGAGGTGATGACAGGGTATAACAGGACACAGAGTGACATGAGTGCTTTGTAGGACACCTTGGTCAGAAGAACCTTGCAGCAGGTGCCAAGCAGCAGGCAGACTGATAAGTTGGCTGATGCAGACACCGAAGCAGGTGTAGAATCGTGGTCAGCAAACAGGCTGGCAAGCAGGCAGATGTAGGATACTCTGGCAGATGTGGAGGCACTGTAGAAGGTACAGAACAACAGGCAGCAAGCAGCCTGATGCAAGATTTCAGGTGGTCAGGTGGGCAGGAAATGGTATCAGCCAGGCAGCAGAGGTGCAGAATCAGGAACCAAAATAGAGTCAGAGCTAGGCCAGGGTCAGTATCGGTCAAGCAAAGAAGGTACCAAAACAGCAGACAGAAGGCAGGGTGAGGTCACAAGCCAGAATCAGCAACAAGGTATCGGGACAAACAGGATCAAGACAAGCCGAGAAGTACAGGATCAGGTCACAAATTATAAAAGCTAATGATGACTCAGCAATCCTCTGGTTTCTGGAGCCACTTTAAATAGGCAACTGAGCGCAAAGTATTAATGCTCGCTCACGCTAATGCACATGCACAGGCATGCACGCAAGTTAAGGCACGTCTAGTTGTCAATGAGAATATGAGCATGCGTACATCTTCGCGCTTAACTGTGAATATGATTTCCTTGACAGTGGGGTGCCTATGTGGATAACCTTCTGACACACTGACTCTGGAAATTCAACACCTTGGACATTCTGTTGAATGTCCTGAAATTACAAGTGACAGGCTGTGCATTGAGAGAGTTTGCCCAACAATTAGAGAAGTAGGCTGTTCAGTTAAGGCAAGTCTAGCCTATGTCAGGAGTCAAAGCAGAACACGCAATTGTTCGAAGATGGCAGAAGTGGAACTTATCATAAACTGGACATAGTTATATCTACTGTACATTATATTATAGCAACCTACATCCCAGGGCCAGAGAATCAGCAAATGGACTACTTGTCCAGAACAGCTGTATACAACAATAAGTGGTCCTTGAGGCTGGAGGTGTTTGTCTGGCTAGCACATCACTGTGGTTAACCTGAGATAGACCTCTTCGGTGTCTCATCAAAACAGCAAGCTGCAGGCTCCAAGGTTTCTCACAAATACCCAGGCAACAGTCATGGAAGTGCTTACTGTTTTTTGCATGATCAGTGCCTTTCCTCTGACTTCACTCATAGACAAGTTCATCAGGAGATTATTGCAGATAGCAGTGGTGGCTCTAACGATACTGCCACTTTGGCTAAGACCCCCCTGGTTGCAGCTCACCATTCAACAACCAATTATTTTCCCATGAATTCCACACCTGATGTTTCAGGGTGAAATCATTAATCTTTTCCCCTCTGTTCAAATGAGGTTCATGGCCTGGTTCTTGGTTGGGCAAATATAGTGCAGTAAGAGTGTCCAAAGAAAGAAAACAGTATGAATCACATCTCTAAGGCTAGGTTCACACCTATGCAGGTTGCGTTTGAGCCGTCTCTGCATTGTGTTTTGCGTTGTGTTTTGTGTTTCTGCGCCTGCATTTTTCCTGCCTTTTGCGGGGGGATTTTTTTCATTTTTTACATTTTTCTTGTTGCTAGTTAGATTTAAAATGCAAAACGCATCAAAAATGGGGCAAAAACACAGCTAAAATGCACTACATGCTTTTCTGCAGCATTTCCATTGAAGTCTATAGAACCAAAAACACAACTTTTTGCATTAAAAAAGTCCCTGACCCTTTACAAAAAACGCATCAGGTGAAAATGCAGATATTTGAACATGTCCCATAGGAAATCATGTTAAATGGATTGTACTGCATTTCTGCAAAATGCTGAGGAAAATGTTTGGGTGTGAACCTAGGGTAATAGAGTATGGAGTTACTTAGTTCAGTCTGCTGTTGGATGTGACTTTGATCCTGCAGAGCTTCTGGTGCAGTATGTACTGGCATTTCTCCAGTCTAGTCTGGAAAAGGGTCTTAGCTTGAGTTCCCTCAAAGCACCGGTGTCTGCTCTGTCCGCATTTACTGAGTGGGATACCAATACCTTAATCATTTAGTTTCTGAAAGCTATACTCATCAGACCCCCGCAAGTTAAATCCTAGTTGGTTGTTATAGAAATAATTTCATTTTGCAACAGTGTTAACAAATGAGCTCCTACGTACCAGTTTCTAAAACAATGGTGCTGTAATTAAGCACATACTTGTTTTAATATCTAAACTGCAAAACAACATCCATAAATGGTTCAGCTGCCATGAACTGTAACTACTGACATCTCATCATTTATTTATAAGTGCCTAAGCAGTTATTCTGTACCTGTATCTCTAGATTGCCACAACTCTTTATTGATGCATTTTAAGCTTTGCATTTATTAGTTTCTAATAAACATCATTTTAAGTGCTTTATCCAATTTGCTGTCTGCACTGTCAATATCAATAATATTTTCATGATATTAAGTACTGTTAGTAAAATATATGTCTCTCTATGCATAAAGACATTGTTAGAAGTAAAGCTATGCATCTAGGAGGACTGCCTTGCATAGAAAAACACAGAACTCTCTCTAGCTAATTGTCAGTGGTTCTTAGGCTGGTATATCATGCTTTGATGTGATACTAATTAGTCTACAGCACTTGCTGGCCTTTTTATCCTTCCTGATTTAATTGAGGAAAATGTATGACTTGAACATTGTGTCATGAAAGCTGCTTCATACATGAGTGAGATCATGGCCATGTCTTTAATCTGTGCTGTTTTTAAGTTTGCTGCCTATGTTACAGGCATATTAAGCAGCAGTTCTCTACACAAGTGCAAAATCCGCCTACATCCATTAAGAAGCAGTCAGGGACAGAGGGAAAACAGTGCTAAAATAGAATCTTGTATTTAAAGATGTAGTAGAAAGTATACATTCAGCTTTGGCGGATGGAGAATTTGTTATATATTTAGTATTGATTTACAGCCATACTGTCAAATTGAAGAAAACCGATTGATTGTTTATTATGCTTAATATTGATCTACAGACAAGCAGGCACTTTAGAAAAAAAAACAGATTTGCAAAAGATAACTGTAAAAAGGCATGTTTTATACTATGGGCCTCTTTTCTAAACCATATGTATGTATATTGTCACATCAATGTGTCCGAAATGATCAATGGAGTGGGCCTGATGTGATAAGCAGATTGCATTTTACTTCAATGTCTCCATTAATCACTCAAAAATTGCACATTTGTGAGATTTTTGGGCGATTCTTTGTTTGTTTTTTCTATTTCGGTATACCTCATGAGATAATCTCATAACGTCCTGACTAATGCCTGTAATAAAAAATGTAACTCCATTTTTATTCACTAAACTGAAATGTTGCTTGGTCAGTGTCAGAACACCCAACAATTTAATGCATCTTCACACAAAGAAAGGTGTTTAAAAAGTTCTGGTCCTAGATGGGGATTGCAGTTTGGTATTGCAAGGTTCAATAAAGTTTGATGAAATCTGACATCATCGGTGTGGAACCTTTTGCTTTCCTTGTGTATCTGGACTCCCTTTGATTGGTACCCAGAGTTCAGGGGGTGGGGGATTTTCATACAGGCTTGGAGTGGGGTATCTATATCTCTATGCTAAAAATGTCCTCATTGTCATTGTAATGATATATACGGTTGTCCTCGTGTGCACTAAATTTGACCGGTTCATATAGTATACTATAAACACTACCAGATTTCCTCAATAAAATAGAAGAAGATACAATCATAATTACATTTAATAAAAAGAATTGCAATCAATAGACCTCAGTTTACTACAGTTGGTTAAAAAAAAAACATTCAAACTGGTTGCCATGGGTTATTGTAGTTTATATTGCATATATATTTCAAAATATATACTGTATACTTATTATTATCTTTCTAAAGTTTAAGCTTTAAATACAAACAAAGAGGTTAATAATGTACAGTTTTTAAATATAATAATACCTATGAGAGTAACCTTCACTGTCTTTCCAGAAGAAAACTGTAACCAAATACATTCAGACTGAACACCAGTAACACCTACCAGAAATTTTCCACACTCCCTTTTTCCCTTATGTTCAGCATTTCCCTGTAAGAGAAAACCTATACAACAGCAATACTAGAGCTGAATTTGTATTTTATTTTGTTATAAACCATATCAATTCTTGTAACTACTGGCATCAAAGGAGAATGAAAACTGAGAACATGATTCTGGCATCAGATAAATTTCTATTGTGGGAATTAGCAACCTCAAAAGCTTGTAGAAACAGTTTACCTAGGTTTTGCAGTACTGAATTCTAGTCCATACCCTCCGGAGCTATCCCTTCAAGAAGCTGTCACCTGCACTTAGCCAATTATGAATGGTCAAGGCATTCCCAGCCCAGCATCCACTCGTATACAAGTGTATATGTGTGGCTGTGGGGCGGAAAAGGCCTTGGTTGATTAGCCCAGTACAGGCTTGCTTAGGGGGGTTCAAACGGGGATCCAAACACACTCAAGCTCATCCCTTCTAGAGACCCAGACACCTAAATGTACACCACCGTGGGTCTCATGTATACAGGTGAGCTCATACTAGCAACCACGTGATCTAGGCTGGCAAGGCTGGGAGTTGGGAAGCAGCAGTATCTTATTGATAGCAAGAAATAGGTACTTTTTACTTCAAATAAAAATGTGCTTTGTTAACACTGACATGTGCCCTATTGATTCATGTGAGGAGTAGAGTATAATGAGAGGTCCACTTTAATTACCCTCTGTATTGAGCTGCTTACATTAGACACTTAAGGATACGCAATATGCTTTTGTATTCTCTGATTATGAATTATGACCAATGCTTTAAATTAGTGAGTCTCAGCATTTGTTATGTCAAGGGTCACTTGGCAACACTTTTAAAGCAGTAAGGACAACTGAATAGTAAAAAATATCTGAGTGGCAAACTAACTTTTTACTGTTCTATTAGAGACAGAACATAATGTTTAAATTTAAACATTTTAAGAACAAAAAAAAAAGGGTTTATGATTTATGCAGTTAAGGGACCACCAGAGGTTTGCAGACCATTGCAGTGTCTGCTAAACCTGTTCTAAAACATCATTATTATTGGTGGTTCACAGATCTCATAATCTGTGAAATAATTATTCCGATTAATTCAGAAGTCTGTTTACCTGTAACAAAGTCTGCTAGTGGTATTTGAAACCACTTTTTTTTTTTCTTTTTACAAAAGAAGCATTGCAATAAATGCCTGCAGATTTCCAAATTAAATAGAATCCAACTTAGTGATTGAAGTCAGCTCAGATACTAGTTAAAAGATTTGTCAGCTTAAATTATATGTTAAACCAACTTGTTTTCATTTTTTTTCTTTTGGATATCATAGGGAATAGTTAAATTCCTGCTCAGGTGTTCTTTGCTATATGTGTGCCATTGTGGGGATTTTCCTTCATTTCCTGTTCTGAAGACAGGAAGTGAGAGGAAATCTTTCCAAATTGGAGAAACTGCTCTTTCTGACAGTTGTTATCATAACAAGTGTTTCCACTGGATGATCTCACCTCTATTTCTGTTGTGATAACAACTCAAAATTTTCAAAGAAAGGACTTCTACATGTAATACATTGTCATACAGCAAAATGTATGATTTTTCTTGCATGTAAGCACATAGAATAGTCAACATGGTTTGTTTATGAGATGGAAGAAACTTTCGTGCTCACAGGCTTTTTATATTGGGCAATATATTTTCTGCTGTGATGCAATCACTAGTTGCTTATTTCCTGGCTGACTTCAATATCACTAACACTATAATAAGCATGCACTCAGTGAAACCAGAACAAACACAATTTCTGATCTGTAGGCTTGTCCTTAGTCAAGTGTAGCTAATCACATGAATCAGCATGACAGCAAGGCAGCTAACACTTTCAGACAGGGCAGTCAAAGGTGGCAGATTCCATAGGTCTTCTTTTACACTGTTCTTGCCACAGTGTCTAGAGGACTTAAAGTATACCTTGCCATTGACTATGTAGTCATAAAATATATAAAGTGTTGAAAAAGAAGCAGCATTTAGCCCTATGTGAAAAAGTGTTGGGTCATCTATGCCCTGCTCTTACTGTCTGCTGTTCTGGGGTGCTACCAGCTGTACGGCCACATTTTGAGGAAAGCTAAAACATGTTATTCCTACCTCTCCAGAAAGAAACACTAGTGCAAATACACTAGTTTTTCTCTAAAATAGAATTAGTGGTGTTACACTTTTCACTGTAAGACTTGATATACTACAACGTATGAAAACCTGTTATTAAGTTTAAATAATGGTGAGCTGTCAGAATCTTTGCCATTCCCTACCTGTTCACAGAGGGTTCCAATAAGCCCTTCCAAGTCTTGTTTTTCATGAAGTACCATCTGTTTTTCCTCATACTCCTGCTCTAACTGCATCTCAAACTGTCGAAGCTAGAAACCAGAAAAGGAGAAGAAAAAGGTTTATAAAATATTCATATTTATGCATTCTGACTACTTTTATTTTATAATTTCCTGTAATAAAAGTGACTGAACATGCCTGTGGCTCCATTTATTTCTTATATTTTCTATACTTACATATAGGTTTAAAACTTTGATCTTCCTAAACATGGTAAAACCAAATATTTTTTCTTCCAGGGGTACATCAAATAACCTGAAGGGACATTTACCTTTTTTTTTTAGCTCTGCCTGGATGAGTTTTACCTTTTTGAATCAGCCTGTTTTTGGTAGAGTCTGTTTAAGCCATATTGCCAGCTGTCCCCATGACAAGTTACTGTATTCTGCATTTTTTTTATAACATGACTCAGAAATCTATTTTTGTTCATGCTGCTTAGCTAGCCCATTCATTCACAATTAATTCTTTTATTGATAACCAACCAGTAAGGCTCGCCATACATTATACAATTTTCTTGAGAATTTTTCTCTAGATTTACCAAAAATCATATAATATGAGGTCAAACCTAAACAACACTTTTCAGTTGTATCCAGTTAGACAGGCACTACATAGTTGAATGTAAATCTAAAGGAAATTGGGTAGAAATTGGACAGAACATTGTAAAAATAATTGTATAGTGTATGGCCAGCCTTAGCCCAAATGTTTTGGCTGCAACTCCAAATTATTCAGCAAGTCGCAGTGCAGATACATTTTAAGATTACAAATCATGGTTCCCTGATTTATTTTTATTTTTTTATTGCATAAAATGGTTTTAGATATCAGCCCAAATGTTTATAAATATATTTTACAAAAAGTGTGCATTTTTACATCCTTACTCCTTTCACTTTCAGTATCCCATCAATAATATGTAAACTTACTCAATCAAAATTATAATCTGTAGCGCAAAATATATGGCCTGTAAACAGGCAAATATGATTTTATATAACTGATTAAAATGCTGTAGTTGAACTGCTAAAATGGAAACATTTAATTAATGACCAGTTTTAAATGCCTTTGGCTTCATCAGCAAGAAACATCTGGTATGGTTTTCCCTTTACAATTTGTTGGACATTTCAGAAACGTAATCCCCAATGATAATATTTATTCTAAAATAAAAATGAATTAAATAAAAATAAATCTGTGCAAAGGGAAATAGAACAACATTATACAAAAAGAAAATAAAAATGAAATATGACAATTCCCTGTGGTAAAAATAAATAACTTTGAAAGTATGTTAATTGTTTTATTCGTAATGAATTCCAAAACCTATACCCAAAACACACATATGCCCTTCCAGCACAGAATTTCATGCTTGCATCAGTAACCGATCATTAACATACCCTTCTTTGACATGACTGGCGAATATCCTCCAGTTCTTCCTCCTTGTCCTCCAATTCTTTCTGATGCATCTGTTTCATACGCTCAATTTCCATTTCAAAACGGACACGCATCTGTTGTGGAGGAAGAAAGAAACGTCTTTTAGTTACAGTGTATCAACAAAGATTAACCAGACAAATGATCCACTATGCATGTTTTTTAGTTATACGTGTATCTAAACTTGTCCCTTGGGTTCTGATGTGATGTTGAGCCAGGCTGGTAACCCTGTGCCTAGGTCTCTTCATCTCTATATGTCTTCTTTGCATGCATTAATTTTCCATACAACATTCAGTACTCTATTCGGTGTACTTAGCAGCTTAGCCCAGTGGCTCTTCTTTTGCTCCGCAGGCATACTTTTCCGTAAACATATAGACAATCATGCCACTGGTTAGATGCAGTTGTAAGGAACCTAAAGAGCAATGGGGCTGGGAACATACATTTAAAGCCCAATTCCACCTATTTTATTTTTTCAAAAACTTTTCTCCACTTTTTATGTGTGCACATTTAAAAGTGGTACTTACCTAGTGTACATTTTTTTATCCCTCCCCACTGCTTCTTCTTTAGCAGCTGCCACCTAACTTCCAATTCTGAGCAAAGACACCTTCCCTGTTCAGGTCATCATGATGTTGGGTCATGTCTGTGCTGTGCCTGTGCCTAGAATGTCTGTGCTCACTGCAGTATAAAACAGTTACAGAATGGCACACACAAGGGTGTTCAGATGTATAAGCATGTCCCCTCCTTGACACAAGAGCAACAGTGGAAGAGACAACAGTGATCACTTGACAGTCACTTAGTTTCTTTTAAGGTTTATATATTGGTATGTAATAAAATGAGAGGTGTGTGTGTTTGGGGTGAGTGGGGTGGGAATCAGACTGGTTGGGTTTATTAGTAGCTGAAGATTGACTTTAATCTTGGTAATACATTTGTAGAAAAAGACTGGCGACTGATTGTATAAGCAAGGGCTTGCATTATAGGTCCACTGCCAGTTGGGTCTCACCATAGTTGTAATCCCTGTTCCAACCCTGTTGATGGGCATAATAAGAAAAAACATATTCTCTGCCTCAATCTCTGTTATTTCCCATGCATGTGATACCTCTCCTTTAAACTACAAATTGGTACTTTAGCTCTTAGAAGCTCAGTATAGCCTTCCAAAAAAAGAGAAGATATTCATGTTTTGCATTCCATCACATACAAATAGCAGGATTTTTCCTCCTTATAGAGAAGCTGAAAGAGATATGCAGATCATTGCACCACTATTGGCCAGACATAGCCTTATATTCTGAATAAAAACTGCATACAGCTGTTTCAGGCTATTTGGCCATCAGTGCATTGTATGGAAACCATGGCTTCAATGTAGTAGGACTTGGGATCCAAGGAGACAGTATAACCATACAGGTTTTGGGGAGAATACATTAAAGCAATCAAAAAACCCTCAACCCTCAGCTAAAGTCAGCACAAGAAAGTCTTTCTATAACAGAAGGCAGTCCCAATAGTGGTAGACAGGTGCACAATTATTTTGGCCCAGCATACATGTTTATGGTTGGATAAGACACCTGTGGCAGCAGAGGTCTTATTTCTGAAAGACTGCAAAATGATAGATTTCAGGGTATTGAGTTATTTTCCCTTAACACAGAGTGGTTTTGTTTTCTGAATTGATATTTATCAACCAACAATTGTCTCAAGTCCATGAGCAGCCTCAAAATTAACATATATGATGCAGTGTGTCATTAGTAATAACACAGCCATTTTTGTTTGTCTGACCCATCCTTCCTCCCTGTGACAATTTAATTACCCATTGGCCCTAACAGTAGGACTGTAAATTTTACATTTCCTTTAACAAGATGCCAGCACTGTGTGTTCTGCAGTGAAATTGCTCCACAGCGTTGCCCCCCTGTGGACTCAAGTTGTCTTGTATGGACCTAAAGTTTTAAAATTACTTTAAGTAAGTAACAAACAAAAAAGAAGCCTAGTGTTAAACCAAATGAATAAAGTTGACCTTTGGAAGCACCCATGCCCATGTTATATGACTGCCCCAACCCTTGCACCTATCACTTTTACTTGGTCTATATGTAAATGTATAGACAAAATATATAAATAATGCTATAGTAAATAAAAAATGAATTGATTACAGTTATTAACCACAATACAAACGTTTTTGCTTTACTGGACCTTTAGGCTAGGTTCACACTTCACCTTTCACATGGGGAAGTCTCCTTTGAGATCAGCTGGGGATCTGTCCACTGATCCCTTGATGATCAGAGCAGGCAGGTCCATGTCCACTCCATATTTATGCAGAGTGGACATGGACAGAGCCTGCTTTACTGTATGGGTGCCTGGAAGTAAAGGAACTCTGGTATCTGTTTACACCTGACTGCTCTTTGATCCGATAAGCCTAGACAGAAGGGGACAGATCCACTTCCTTGTTTTTTTAGTGGACCAGATTGGACTGGAGGTAGGCGGGTGTAAACAGACAGAAGTCAATTTACACTTGCCAGTCCATAGGGGTAAATGGACCATCCAATCAGATCCATCTGAAAAACTGATAAGCAGACTTCATCGGACCCTTTGTGTGAATGGGGCCTAACTGGTACAAAACATATAAATTAGTTACAGAATTACCTGCTCAAGGTGCTGTATGGAATTTGCTTGCTCCACCAACTGCTGGCTTTGTTCTGCAACACTGGATTCCAATTCCCATACCTTCTTCTTCAGAGACACCACAGAATTGCTATCCAGGCCACTGGAAGAAGAAAGCTCTTTTATTTGTTTCCCCAACACTTCCAGATGTTTTGATAAATTTGATGTCTCCTTTTCCTTTTGCTGTGAAAAATATATAGGATAAAAAAAGCTATTTATTCAGATGGCTAGTATTAACTAAACATATATGAACAACAAGTAATTAGGGGATGGTATTAGTTTAGTTTTTTACTGCATTCTGTTTCATTAAAATTTTTATGTTGAAATTTGATTAAAGCAGAATTGCTGTATTTGTAATTTTAGGCTTAAATAGTGTACATGCAGACATAAAAATGTCTGGCTCAAGAAAACATAAAAAACACATACATGCAATGATAACTAAGATCATATGACACTTAAATCACTTGCAATGTTAAATTATATAAGTGACGGGTAGATATCCTCACTTTTCCTCATATTCTCTCATTTCACAGACATCAGTAAAGACATTGTGAAGAATTAAACCTTAACTCATTCAATCCCAAAGAGACAAAGTTTAGTATGGAGTTCTACCTCAACATGCAACAATTGATGCAATCATTTGAAACAAATTTCATATGACTGTTAGACAGAATAGCTACCCCTTTAGGATAAACTCCAGGACATACAGTTAAATTAAATATATGAAATGCATATATGAGAGCTGTTTAACCTTCCAAAGGATTTGTATTTCTGTCCATGCAGTCCTGATATTTATACAGTCCTGCCTCACAACACAGCCCTATCTGACAGGAAACTGCAAGAGACTGACTAATGTATCAGTGTATTCATGATTACAAAGCTTCATTAATTAGTGTTTTTTAAAACAAGTGATAATTTGAGTGAGTATTCTCAAACCACAAAAATCTGGATCAAACTTTGCCCAATCAAACACTTGAGAAAAATCTGAAAATTTGTTTTCAGTTTCAATACCACTTCAATTCATTATTTCAATAAACTGTTTTAAAGTTGTCAACTTATTAACAAATTTTAACTTCCCTTCAACTAAATTCTGGTGGTTGATTGAACTTAAGAGTGCTAGATTAATTTAATTCTGGTCATTACTTGTGACCATATTTGTGATTCCTGGAAGCATGGAAGAGGTTAAAGTTGACTGAAAATTGCTATGCGTATGGCCAGCTTTAGGGCCATGTCAGCCTGGAGCAATGGAATGCTGAATTTGTCCATTTTGTGCAGAGGTGAATTAGCACAGCGTCAGAATGAACAAACGAATGAATGCTAAAAAAAATGGATGTTCATCATTCTCCCCTTATGGACATGAGACGGGGAGAGTAAACCTAATTTCTTCCGTTGCAAAGCTGATTGAGTTCAGCAGACAAGAAAATTGCTTTGCTTCTCCAATATAAATAAGCACTGTGTAAAAATGCACCTACCTGATCTGTGCTACAGAGAAGTTAACTCATTTAAAGGGGTTTTCTACTGTAAAGCAAAATCTTTTTTTCCAGACATAAATCTGTGGTGACGATTTCTCCCATATGTTTTGTTAGTCAGCTACTGTATGTGTAGCTTTCTACCCAGTAAAACATTTACAGCTCAGGAGTCTCGAAATACAAGCAAATCAACTCAGGAACCCTAACATTTGCACCTACTATTAAAATATTTTTTCAAGACCTGTCAGTTTTTCTTATTTATTACTTTAGGTTGTGGGAACACATTCAGATGTTAGCAACAGCTATCCTAGCAAGTCACCTAATTTACACTCAGTTTACTGGTGGCGCAGGAGTCACAGCACTTTTAAGTTATATTAGTAAGTTTTATCTTTCAGTTGATACACATAGAGGTAGATTTACTAAAACTGGTGCACTCAGGATCTGGTGCAGCTGTGCATGGTAGCCAAGCAGTCTCTAATTTCAGCTTGTTCAGTTAAGTTTTGGCAAAAAAAAAACCCAAACTGGAAGCTGATTGGTTGCTCTGCAGAGCTGAACCAGATTTTGCACTCTCCGATTTTAATAAATAATCCCCATAGTGTGGTGTCATCCAATGTAAATAGTACCCTAATATATCTAAACAACACAGCACAATGCAATTGCATTGTAGCATACTACAGCTCTACATGTGTGCAAAAAAATAGTGTATGTTCAGTGTGTTTTGTGGCATTATCCAATTCAAAATGAATGCGCTGCCTTAATGCAACTCATACATTAATTCAACACACTAGGTGTAATAAAAGGAATAATAATTTAGTAATCATAACAGAATTTTATAAAAAAAAAACAAAAACAAAACAGATAATCCCTTTAAAAATCCAAATAGTCTTCCCTGTCATCAACAAGTGCAATTTTCCCACACATTTGTATATAAAATTATTACTATATTTTAATCTTTGTTATTTGAATTTGAAAATTTAAGGCTACTGTGTACATTTTATCTACAAATAACAAATAATGAAAAATATTTTCAGTTGGACCACAATTTTCATAATCCACATATAATGAGACTGGAAGTCTTATGGTTAGCATGTGACAGATTGCAACTCTACCTGATTAAGTAATTTATGTTTTTTTTTTTAATTTTCAGAATAAGAGACTCACATATGACAAGGAAATTAAGGTAGAACTAAGCCTTTTTTTTTCATTTTGGATAGAGCAAGGGTGGTTTACAACCCCTGTCAGTTTTTCTTTCGCCATCTGTGCCATTTCAGAGATTTCCCTTCCCCTCTTGTCCCATAGTCAAACAGGAAGTGAGAGGAAATTGCTGCAAATTCAGGGAATCCCTTGGGGTCCCCAGGTCACCAGAACTATTGTCCTCATTTGAAGATTTCCCCTATATTACTTTTCTGGGGACAACCCAAAATTTCACTGTCGATGAAACTAAAAAAAATAGTTTTGCCTTTAGTTATGCTTTAAAAGTGCCTCACAGTTACATTTAATTATTTGTTTTAAAAGTTGTGAAATAACTGGCCTTATCCACATCTAATTTTACATTCAATATTAAAAAAAGTTACATTAGTGATATGGAAATGATAAAAAATGAATTAAGACAGGAAACATAGAAAACATGTAGACAAACTATAGTATTACGCCATGAAAATGCTGATTGCTTTGGGTAACACAGACACATCTTCTTTTCAACTCATTCTCGGTGTGCCTTCTAGGCATTCTGCCAACAATCTCACCTCAAGCTGTTGACGTAGTTTGCCCACTTCCCATCGGCAGGATGTATTCTCCTGTGTCACTTTCTCACGCAAGCTCTTTTCAAATGCTGCTTCTCCGATTGCTTGAGCTAACTGCATATCAAACCTGGGTGGGAAAGAAAAAAATCCCAATTATCTTTATCCTGTTTTCTTATAGAGATCCAAAATGAGATGCATGATCTGAAAGTGTTCATCTAAGATTAAATGTGCAGCTGGTAAGATAGCAAGCTGAAGTAATAACATCAACTTTCCAAGTTACTTTCCAATGCATTTGTAAGGTGACATTTCTCTTCAGTCGCCATAAAGAGTGATAAAATATCCCGGTTGGTGAATCACATTACAAAAATGACCAAATATGAGAAATTAGCTATTTCTATTCTAAAGAATAGTACTTACATTTTATCCTACACAGCCCTCCCTAAAGCCCTATTACCAATATTAAGCAGGTCTGCATTTACAAGTTTGAAGCAGTGAATACCATTCAGAAATGTCTAAATCTTTTTTTTTTTTGTGTTTCCTCATATCTCTGATTAATACACCTAAAAATATGAATACAAATCATCAGTCATACAAACTCAGCAACACACAGCTATACTACCGTGCATCAAAGACATGTCGTGTGTACCTATTTACCAAGCTTTGGGGACGCTTTCTTGTTAGTCTTTTCATGTCAAATTATACTTTTTGTGCCAAGAATGAGGATTCAAATGTATCTAGCTGGCATACATACTCAACTACAAAGATTACTAGAAAAGAAGATCAGTTATTCATTCAATGTAAAAAAACGAGAGAGAAGGGAAGATGCTTGTATTGAAATGCAGCACTACAAATGGCTAAGAATTTAGTGCAGCAATGTAATAAACCAGAGGCATACTGAAGCTATGAAAACACCCCAGTACGATGTTTGCACATTGCACAAAGGTATATTTTAGCAGTGCTTCACAGTAAAAACTCCTTTGTCAGCTGTTTTAAAGTTCTGCATTGAAAACTCCATTGTCAGTTTACTATTAATACATCAGCCTGTGTATGACCCTTTAGCCCATTCAGTACCACAATAACATTCCGAAACATCTAAAAAATAAATAATAGATAACCAACGTTGTTCCAATTTGTTTTGGAACTCAACTGTAACATAATAGATTTTTTCATATTTTGCGGATTAGATGGGTTAGGAGTTCAGACAGAGATGGAAATATTGCTGAGGCACTGAAGACAAGGAAACTGTTGGACAAATTAAAAGAACTGAGACGAATGTTTTTTATTCTGTTCGGGATCACATCAATGGCCATCACATCAATATACACATTCAGCTTGTTGCTGTGCCATTTATTTTGAATGTCAGCCCAACAGGCTAAGGCAGTATACCCCTGATGCAGCATGCCTCAACAAAACGGAGTGCATTATTGTGCATTGCTTTACTCAAAAGAGGATAAGTGACTGACTGAGCCACAGTGAGGCCCAATGGCAGTCCATTAAAAATGGATAGGCAATTTTAATGCAATGGGCAATTGTGATTCCAGCTTTACCCACCTCAAGTCCAGACACTTTCACCCCCTTCCTGTCCAGGACAATTTTCAGCTTTCAGCGCTATCACACTTTGAATGACAATTGCGCGGTCATGCAACACTGTACCCATATGAAATCTTTAGCATTTTTTGAGACAGATAAAACTTTATTTTGGTGGTATTTATTCACCACTGGGATTTAAATTTTTTTTTTTGCTATATAAATGAAAAAGTTAAATAATCAAATAAATAATCTTTCTTCATAACTCTTGGCCAAAATGTATTCATCTATCTTTTTAGTAAAAAGAAAATAACCCAAATTAGTTTATAACCAAAAATTATAATTTAACAAAAAATTTTTACATTTTTATTTTATTTTTTTATATTATTATTTATGTTTTTTTTTTTTTAACATACTGTCACCCTAGCAGTACAGTGTCACCATAGTAACACTGTACTACATGTGGGGGGTGATGAAGATTTTTTTTTTTACACTGATCGTTTTTACACCCATAAAGGCTGCAAAAGCAATCATTTCTCCTTCTCTCTGGCTGCATTCTTACAGCCATTAAGAAATACTGTGTGAGCTGTGATTGGTAACAGCTTGTCACATGGTACAAGGCTGTTGTGAATAGCCTTGTAGCATAGTATTATGTGAAAAACTTACAGCGCAGTAATACCTATCTAAACAAATATTGCAGCTAACATGTAAAGTGTTCCCACATTCAAATAATATTATACAAAAAATGCAGCGCAATACTATATTCTCAAATAAAGCTGTATATAGCTAAATATATAAATGACGAATAAATATATAAACATACATCTTGCAGTGTGGCAATGTGGTATGCTTAAATGACCATATCTGTGCATAATCCATGCTCCATATACAATCACAATATATTATCAATGACGCACTATTCTCATAATGCTGCCCATATTAACCATGCGTTATATGAAACATATCCACTGTGCATCTAAAATCTACTATCAGTGTCCCAATATTTAGTTATCACAGTCCTTGGTGAACCGTCCCTTTAAAACTTCAGTGCTCCAAGTGCTTTTGTGCAATCACTCCACTGCACATATTCATCCAGTGATTTCGTGTGAGGGGGTCAATGCTTAATCCACCTCCGACACACTTATGCGCTCACCTGGTGGATTGACCTGAACCGTCAGGTCAAACAGCGCCTTTCCCTTTAACCCGGGCGGGTATGCTGGTATACAAATCTCCAACTCCTCCTGCACCTCCAAACTCCAAAACGCACCACAGATAAATGAAAAAATGCTCCAAATAGTGAAGTATATCAAAAATGTATATGCTTTATTAAAACACTTTAAAATATTCCGCTCACATTTATTTGTGACCGCCTGGGACACTACAGGATCAAGGACTCTTTGTATATTAATTTTTGTGAATGAACTGCATGGATCCCTTATTCAGGATGGAGGTACGTACACTTCCAGTTACAGCTTGACGTCATCGGCGTACCCTACGCGTTACATCACGACATGTGACTTCATCAGGAGGCTCCTGATGAGGTCACATGTCGTGACGTAATGCGTAGGGTACAACACAACAAGATTTATGTTTATATATTTATTCTTCATTTATATATTTAGCTATATACAGCTTTATTTGAGAATATAGTATTGCGCTGCATTTTTTGTATAATAAGCCTTGTGCCATGTGACCTCTGTGATCATTCACAGATTTCACTAATAGTAAGCAATGATGTCAGAAGTGATCACTGATTGATCCCAGGGAGGGCGCACGGTGGGGAGTGGGGAGGATGTTTATACACGGTCACCCACTCCTGCAATGCTCCTGTCTGGCCATTTTTATACATGGGCCAGATGGGAAGTGGTTAATATAAGGAAAGTCTAAAGTGAACCTTTTGTTTTAGTTATAAGCTGGCCACACATTATATAATTTTATTATTCAATTGCCTTTAGATTTACCTTCAACTATGTAATGCAAGGGCCTGTCTGATTGAATACAACTTGAAAGCGTTTAGTTTTGGAATTATATGGTTTTGGAATATCTAAAGGAAAATTGTACAAGAAAATTGAATAATGTATGGCCAGTCTTAGAGTATAGAATGTCAGGTTGTTTTTGTCTTTTCCCCCCACTGAGGAGATTCACCCTCTCTGTCCTGATGACCATTGTTACTCAGACAGAAGGTACAGAGGGAGTCAAAACTTACAGTTGTCAATGAAAAAGGAATAGATGGTCAATTTTGTATTGAGGTTACTTGTTTTAGTAACTGCTGTTTAATAATGGATTTCCCCTTACTTTGGAGGACTTTTCTTCCACTTACTGTTGGCTTGTTGGTACAAAAGATGAAGGTAAATCTCCAAAAGGAAAAAAAAAGCTCCGGTGGCTTTTACCAATTTCCTACTCTATCTGAAGCTAAAAAATGACTTTACATATACTTATGAATGATCAGCTAATTGGGTCTGGCATTTAGGACCTATTTTACATAGGTATTGGCTTGTAAATGTTAGTCTGCGGACTGACAATATGAAGACTGTGAAGCTCCCTTCAGCTTTAGTTTGGAGACATTTAATACAGATGATAATGGGAGTATTATTGTTTGCTTTAAACAAAGGGCTTCACAGGCTTTCAAGTAGTCTAAAGCTTGCTAAAAATACAGCCAGTTAATAGCTTGTTAAACAAAGACAACCAATTTCTTTGTTTTGGACAGAGCAGGGAAGAACTAAAATATGTGTCAGTTTTTATTCTGGCTTTGTCCCCACTAGAACTCCCCACCCCCAACCACCCACCTATTTTCGCTACTGGAAAGACATTATGGGGGATATTTACTAAAACTAGAGCGTGAAAAGTCTGGTGAAACTTTGCATAGAAACCAGTCATCTTTCAGGTTTTATTACCAAAGCTTAATTGAACAATCTGAAGTTAGAAACTGATTGGCTACCATTCTGAGTGCACCGGTTTTAGTAAATCAGCCTCTAAGTGTCCCTTTTAGAAACAACTGTAAAATTTCAGATATCTGTTACAGCCCAACAGATTTATTTTGTTTTTAATAGTGCAAAAATAGTGCAAAGAGGTTAAAACCTTTTGTTGGGTTTTTATTGGTCTCTGTATCCCTGTTGGGGAGATTTCTATTCAATTCCTTTCAGGACAGAAAGTTGTGGTAAAGCTCCCCAATAAGGAATAAGGACAAAGACAAAAATACATTTAGAAAAAGTGAGGAAGGGTCATCACATCTGATAATATTTTAATGGCTGTTTGTATTTTCATCTCCATGGGAATATCAACACCAACAAAATTTGCTTGGCTGGAATTGGTATATGATTGGTTTTTCTTGGTGGCAATAATCAACAGGAAAGATAATGAGAGTGCATTTCCCCAACAGGGTCACAGACAGAAATAAACATTTAACACACTGTAAAATCATCTCTGGATTTGTTAACATAATTTGTTTAAGAATAAATGCTTATTTTCAACATAAAGGGCAGCACAGTGGCTAAGTGGTTAACATGTCTGCCTAGCAACACTAGGGTCAATGGTTCAAATACCATCCATGGCACAACCTGCCTGGAGTTTGTATTTTCTCCCTGTGTCAGCGTGGGTTTCCTCCCATACTTTCAAATCCATGCTAGTAGGTCAATTGGTTCCTGTCTTAATTGTCCCTAGTATGTGAGTTAGGGACCTTAGATTGCAAGCTCCTTGAGGGCAGGGACTGATGTGAATGTGTAATATATTGTATATCTAAAGTTCTGCATAAATTGATAGCACTATATAAGTACCTCTAATAAATAATATTAAACCTGGCTAATGTAAATCCCCATTATCTCTACTGCCTTTTGCATTTAGAAAATAGATGTGAAATTTGTAGCAATATTTAGTGATAGTCCTCCATTTTCCTCTTAGGGACTGTATCCCCAATGAGATATAAGATGCCACTGATTGACTTAGTATTTCTTTCCATGATAAATTGACCCTTTAAGTATCTCTGCATGAGTTTAAGTAAAAATAAAAAAACAAATAGAGATAGAGTTTTAAAGTAATTGAGAAAGTGGCTTTTTGTAGTTTTTGGCAAAAATTAAAATTTGAATACATTACTAAGGTCTCTGATAATTACTTAGATAATGCATTATGAATATTCAAGATTTTAATTATTATTTGAGCTGCATAACTGTGTAATTTACCTAATGATTTCTTATGCCAACATCTATAAGACAGATTTTGAATGTTAAACTACAGGAATATTTGTACTAGAATCAGCATGGTGACTGGAAATTCTGTTCTATCTTATTATGACAAGAAATGAACAGATACGTTTTTGTCTCACACAGAACACAGTGGAGAAACAGACTCTGCTGCTAGACAAAATCAGATTTCAAAGATATATTGTAGGGCAAACAATTTAAAACAAATACAAAAAATGTATTGCATCTTATTTAAAATAATGTAAAAAATAGCCATTAAAACCAATTAAAAAAGTAGATGTATGGACACTGCCACATTAGCACTGAATATCCACTGGTTTTGACAAATAAATCTGTGGGAATATTTGACAAGGCTTCCTTCCCATGTTCCCCGTCAATGCATTTCACTAAGAATAATGCTTTTTCAGGACAAGGTGGTGTTGTGATGATACAACGTTTGAGCAGTGTGATGATCATTTAATAAGTCTTTCAGGCGGTCATAGGGGACATAAGGACTATAGTGTCCAAAGACCCAGATGGATAGATTGAAGTGGCAGACACCTAAATTGAACAGGAAAGATGGGAGGAGGTGGCCAAGCAATTAGAAACTCTGTGTTTCAGATTTTTACATTATTTTCACCAAAATACCGTCACGGTTTTTTAAAATGTTATGGGATGTGTCAATTTTGATAGTGTAGCTAAGATAGATTGTTTTGTTGCATTTGCCAGACATAGGAATAGTGCACATTCAAACAGGTTGGAGGTTGTCATGTAAGGGTAGGTGGATGGTACTTCCTCCATGTTCCCCTCCTCATTGAGCGCCAAGTAGGGTTAACATAAGAAGCCTGGGTGGGTTCTTCTGGGCTTTACTGGGCACCTTGGACTGGGTCACTCGCCTTGCACATGGGGTGCTATGCTCATCAATGATCTAGGATAATGCAGGAAGTCTCTTTCAGGGGTAACTCAACCTCAAGGTGAACCCCTCACAAGATGTCTGTACAGTTGAACAGATGACTGAACAAATTCTCTTGAGTCCCTTGCCAATGTACACCACTGTTGTCACTTATTGCATTTAGGAGGGACATGCTGAGCCTATGCCCTTTCCACCTGTACAGCGTATCTCCGTTACCTCACTTGCAGTAATGGAATGGAGTCCCGCCATACACTAGTGCTGACTGCATGCTTTCACTCACTTAACTCTTCCTCTTCCTTACCTGTGCACGCTGATCTCCTCCTGTTGCTATGGGACTGCCAGGGGAAATAATGGTGACAACTCCCTCTCTGCAAGTGGATGGCCCACCTATCATAGGTACACACTTTTCGATAGCCTGCTTGCTAGACCTCCATTATCCCTTGTGATCACTTGCTGTCCTCATACCCCAATGTGCTTATTGACCCATATTGGAAACCACATGTGTGCCAGTTACTTGTATACACCTCTTTAGTAACTTCAGACTAGACAAAGGCAAAGTTTCAAAAATTTACTGAAAAAGTTAAGCATGGTAGATGACAACAATAATGGTCTTTCCCTAGACTAATCCCTAACTACAGTGGCTGCCCCAGCATACCTGCATAGGTAAGAGTCCATACTGGCAGTCTCCATAACACTGGTGTCTTCAGGGAGCACTGCAGGTCCCATAAATTCCCCTACATAGAAAAGAATTCTGATGTGAGTCTCTGGTAGGCAGGGTTAACCCATGTGAATCGGACTGCAGAGAAGCAGCAGCTGGAGATTATATTTTGATGTTTGTCCGTGTTCTCTTTCCAATGCAGCAGACTGACTGAGTTTGGGAAGAGCTCCCCCACTTTTATTAACAGCACAGGGAGACAGACAGAGCCCAGAAAAGTGCGGGAAACTGGGTTAACTCTTTCCCTCCTAGCTGGGGCATCAGCTGTCTCACTAACCAACATTTCTACCTGCTTACAGTAAGTTCCCCATAAAAATGTTTGCATTTCTGGATCTTCTACATTATAATTCAATTATCCCTTAACACTCAATGTGAAAGACAGAAGGTAAAATTCTGATCCTGTCAAACAGGTTTTTGAAAGAAGGTTCTCAGTCTGATCTGACAGAACTATAGGAATCGTACTACTGGGCTGCTTTACTAAGAAAGTAGAGTCTTTTCACATAATAAATTGGGTGAATATTCACTTTATTTATCCAATCATGTATGAATAAAAAAAGCATGCAGAAATTTGCTTTTCACATGTTTGGATAATTAAAGTGAATATCTTCACAATTTATTGTGTGAAGATTCTTAAACTAACCTCAATGACTATATCAGAAATCTGTGGAGGATTTTGCAGGGGATGGCAAAATCAACATGTAAGGGGCCCTCTAAGAGGTTTTGTAGGTCTCCCTTGGGAGTCCTGTGGAAACAGTCTGTTCTTGCTTTTGAGAACTTACCATTCAACTGGGAGAAATGCACTTGGGGAAGTGGGAGGGATCAGTTGCTGTGAGTCAGTTGCTCAACTAGTACATGTTTTCTTGATTGGTAGAGAAGGGAGATACCAACCTAAGCACACCAGGCAAAGTATGCAATAGTGTTCTCCTTCCTGGATAAGCTTGGTAATATCAGCCCCATTTTCGTGGGGAGTATGTAATACACTCTGACAGAGGTTAGCAAGCATAACATCGCCTGACTTATGAGGTTAGTCAATGGTTGTTGAAAGAATGCAGCTATGCTACTATGATTGATGTTTTTGTATGCTTACTCCATCCACTGAAACTCATCATGTTTACTATGAAGTGGAAGTGGTTTTAATAAACAAGTTTCCATTACACACCACTTGTCTGTATATTTTTATCTTGCTGCACCAATAGCAGCATCTACTTTCATATACTGCAGGAGATGTTGGATCAATGGATAAATGTAATAAAGAGAGAAAAGGAGTTGAGATTGTTATGTGCCAGTGAAGCAGTAAACAAAGAGAGAATGAGAAATTAAGCCAACTACCTTCCGGGAGGAAGCATGATTTCCAACCAACCCAAAAGTTCTGAGATAGGGAACCGACAGCAGCACACTGAAGCCATATTGTTTTGGAGCAGAATTGAAGCTGTTTCCTGAGCAAGCAAAGTCTGTAGGCAAATTGCATGCTAGGTTAGGTACAGTGTGTGGAATGTGACCTTGGAAACAAGCATCCATCATTCTGATTACTGCCAGAGTATTGTGGTCCTAATAAGTGCTAATACTCAGGGAATTCCTTCCCCGTGGTCTTTAAACCGACTGCAGAAAAAAGACTGCTATGAAAACTTAGCTGCCACCAGCCACATCAATATCTATAAAGTTTCTATCCCTCTTTGCAATAAAGAAACAGGAATACTGGACTAACCATAACTAGCATTAGGAATTTTGCTTTAAAAATCTTTAAAAGCAATCCACCAACAGCTTGTCTTAGACCATTTTGGTAGCTGTACCTTACTATGAACTGATTGCTTACCATGACACTAAACACTGCTTTAAAAAATTGTACTTGAGTATGTATTCTTTTAAACAAACTTTTTATTGATTTCTGCAAGGTTCCAACAACAACAACTGGAAGCTCAGCACTCACAGGTGTAGCTATCCAGAACAAAAGAAAATGTCAAAACTGTAACTAGCCTTTGTGTTGACTCTTGTCCAGTCAATGGTACCTAGTCAAAATAGGTAGTATCAGGTCCCGCTATAAACACAATACAATTTAGAATAAGCAAAGACACTCAACCACAGTCCAGACTCTGCCACATCGATATAGGGAATTTAGGAGGTGGAAGTGTCCCCTAACCATTTGGCCCACATTCTTTCAAACTTTTGAGAGCAACCTCTATTTGCATAGATTGTTTTGTAGATAATTGGTAACTCAGTAGGTGCCATGGGTTTCTGCCAATGAAGTGTATTTGCCTTCCTGGCATAACAAAGCAGTAGTCCCAAAAGTGTCTTATCTGGGTTCGTGGGCACAAGGCCATCAACGAGGCCAAGAAGACAGATCCTTGGAGATGGGCACCTGCACAAGTGTGTTGATGATGTCGGCCACAGATTCCCAAAACAACTGAATCACTGGGCATGTCCAGAAATGTGGGAAAAATCACCATCAGCCCAATCACAGCACCAGCACATTGCAGGAACATTAGGATCCAGGCAGTGTACCATGTGTGGCATGAAGTAGGCCCTATAGAGGATTTTGAATTGTATAAGCCGGTCCTTAGTTGTTTACAGGGAGCATCCCACACGTTTGTCCAGTCCTCATCATCCATATCCAGGATATGCGATAGTCACTTTTGTCTAAGACTAGATAAGTCAGGTAGCACCACTGTTACAAGATGTGAGTAAATCATGGAAGCAGGTTTTGTAAGAGGATCAGAGTGAAGAAGGTCTTCCAGTTCTGAACATTTCAGCTGAATAGGCTTATGGGAACATTGACTGCTGAAGGCGTGTGCAAGCTGCATATGTCTAAACAGGTAATGTAGAGGGACATTATAGGCCAAACTCAGAGAGGTAAAGGACATCATTGATCCATTGTTCACTATATGAGTGTTAGACCTGGTGTTTGTGAATCAGGCAAAACATAACAGTGATGTAAAGAGGAGTTATTCCGGTGTGTGAGGGGATAATGTTGAAGTGTAATGCGTTTCTAATTGAAGTCCCAAATTCCAGGCCCTAATTGTTGTTACCATAGAAGGGGTGAAAGGGTATGGAGCCTTAAGGCTACAGAAAAGTATGCACTGCAGAGCCTCTAGGGAACCTAAAACTGCAACCTCCAGCATAGTGCTAGCAATATTAATGTCAGGTTGGGGCCACCAATATGCTGAAATCAGTTGCATGGCTAAATAGTACTTATGGCAGTCTGGTAGAACCAACCTCCCCTGTAGAGATGGGCGCATCAAAGTAGTCAGCTAATAATGTGGAGTTTGTGGGCCCCAAAGGAAGGAGGAGAATAACCAATTTAGTTGAACAAAAAAAGATTTGAGGATTCATTGAGGGGAGTGGTGAAAAAGATACATAAATTTGGGGAGTAATTTCATTTTGACCAAATTTATGCAGCCCAATAGAGACAATGACAGGTTGGCCCATGTCTTCAGCTTAGCCTTAATTTCTTGCATAACAGGCATTAGAGTTAAAGAAACAAAACATAATCAGTAGTAGAACAAGAAACAACAACCGCTGGATAATGAAAGGTAGAGACCCATTGTAGTGGGAGATCCCTTGGGGCCTTTGCCAGGGCACCATCAATAGGGAACAATATTGATTTATGACAGTTAACCTGAAGGACAGTGACAACAGAGAAGGTAATAAGGACTCAAAGGGCTCCCTGCAGGGAGGGACCCGCGTCATGCAAAAATAGTAACATGTCATCAGCATACAGGGCTACCCGTTCCCAAACACACCCCACCCGCAGCCCCAAACCTCGGGAGACACCCGAAGAGACTCCACGATAGGCTCGACTGCCAAGGTAAAGAGGGTCAGGGAAAGAGGGCAGCTGTAAGGGATTTCCATCAAGACGAATCGCGATCGGAAATGCGCATGCACATAGGAATTCCTGGAGAAGAATTACCGGTTGTGCACATGCGTGCAGAAATGCGTGATCGCGCACACCACACACGGCGAAGATTGGCGCCAGACGGCCTTTTTAAAGAGTGTCTCTGCCCATGTTGAGTGCTGACTGGTCTTCAGCTCCCCATTGTCCTGCTTGTTCCTGTGTGATTCCTTTGTTGCTGACCTGGCTTGTTCCTCACCTGACTCTGATTGCTCTCCTGATTGATACTGGTACCTGACTTTGGCTCTGCTCCTGACCTTGGCTTTCCTTCTGATTCTGTACCGTGCTGCCCGACTGTTGAGAACCCTGGCTATTCCCATGACATTGCTCCTGTCTCTTACCCTCACTACCTGCCTTGCTCTGGTGCACGCCTGGCAATCTACAAGACCTGCTCTGCTTGTTACTACTGTGCCTGAATCAGAAGATCATCGGTCTTCCAGAGTCATCATCTGCAAAAGCTGCAAACAACAACTACTGGCGCTCTTTTTCCCCTAGGTCCTAGACTCCCTCTGTTCCAACTCCAGTGGGGTCAGGGCTAATGCCACAAGTGAGGCCAACCTCATCATTTCAGTCTCCCATCAGGTACGTGACAGCAGCCCTGCCTGGTACCACGGGATAACCGAAAAGGAGAGACTACCATCCAACCTAATTGAATCAGTAGGATTAGAATATAAGACCTGTAACCAGCTACTGAAATGAGCAGGCAATCCCACTCTAAGTAACACTTCCCATAAGTATGGCCACTCCACAGTATCAAGGGCTACCACCCTGGTCAAAGTATGGAGATACTGTGCATGTATTTTTGTGAAGAGTCTGTGGATATTAATGTCCGTGGATCTGTGGGGCATAAAGCCTGTCTGATCTGAGTCTATTAGGGAGCTAGTAACCTTGCTGAGCCCTGGTATTTAGCAGTTTAGTTAGTATTTCAGGATCACAATTTAAGAGGGCAATGGACCTATAAGAGGTGCACAATGTGGGGTCCTTTGGGGTTTTATGAATCAAATGATCTGGCCCAAGTACATAGAGGGAGGGAGAGACTTGGACTCTAGGCATTGAGATTTCAAGTATATATTCTTAACTCAAAAAGTACCTTTTATTGCTCTCAGCCTTGCCCAAATCTCCAAATTCATATTTTTCCTTCTGTGATATGTTAGGGCTCATTCACATGTATGTTGATTATGAAGAACAAAGCAATGTTCATTAATGTTCCTATAGCATTTATGATGTGTTTTGACATGTGTTCGTTCATTCATGTTTATAAAGCATTGAAAATGCTTCAAGAATGCTGGATAAATGCCCATGGAAGTGTTGCTTTTCTAGGGGAAGTGATGTACATTGTGGTGTGATAGCAGACATTTTTGATAGTTCTATACTAAATGGCTTCATGGGCTGTACCAACAGGAGAATGGAGCTGCTCTCTCATAGTTCTCTATTATTTTCTAGTGGACTATTTGATACAAGAACCTCCATTGCCTCTTCCTCAGTGCCCAGTTAACACCTTATAAATGCTTCATTAAAACACCATAAATGCTCTAGGTGCTGTTAGGTGTGGTTATAGACAATTACCATTTAAATCAATGGAGGAGCTGACAAGCATCAATGCCTCATGAAAGTGAAATGTTGCTTAATTTTTAACACGACAAAACACTACCATTTTTGAGTGAACAGCACTGTGTGGTGCCATTGTAATATTCATAGCAGGTGTTGAAGGCCAGTTATGATGCTTTAAAAATACTGAATAAAGGCTTCATAAACATATGGTATTGACAAACATGTGAACGAGCCTGTAGGGAATGGCTATTAATGGCCATTCTCCATGAACCCACTGTATGTAGAAATGTAGCCATCCTCTCTTGCTCACTCCCAAGTTGGACTATGGACTAGGGGATTTGCAGTTTGCAAACAGCAGTGCACATGACTGCAACAAACATTCATTCTCATTCCAGATAATCAAATGTGAGGAGGAAAAGTATTGGGAACTCACAGAGGATGTTACAAGGAGGCAGAAAAAAACAGTAAGAAATAATTTCATCTTAAATTGATTACAGGGCCATTAAGTAGAGGGTGTTTATGGATTATATTTGGAGAATAAAGATATTGTTTAGTTTAATTTTAAAGCAATTTATTTTAAATTCAGATCACTTAAAGTCAGCAATAAAAACAAATTGAATTTATTAGAGTGGGGAAGGGTTGGAATCTCTTTCAGAAATGTTTAAATAGTTTTTGTCCTTTATGTTTAGATTTCTTTTAACCAGTTAAACTCCCTGTGCAAAATCAAGTATATATACAAGATCCGGGCTTCCGCCATGTTCACAGGCAGGAGGCGCGTGTGACGGCCGGCCCCGTGGTGCTGTGATTCAGTACAGCACCAATAGCTCAGCATGATTTTTGGCCTGAATATGCTGATTGGCTGTACCAAATCAGATCTCAGCCTGTGCCTATGTTTACATTACACAGGCACAGCAAATGATACAATCTTCTCTCCCTGGAGCACATTCCGTTCCAGAGAGAGAAGAAAGCAGATCCACATGAGTCCAAGCAGCACACTTTTACAGTAACAGCACTGCTAGGTCACATTTAACTACCTGATCTCCCCCCAGTTAACCACTTCACTGCCCTGTCACTAGTGTCATTAGTACAGTGTACAGATTTTTCACTGATCACTGTATTAGTGTCACAAGCGACTTCAGAAAGCATTAGCGTCAGTTAGCTTTAGTTAGCGTCCCTCCCAGATAGCGTCAGATTGCTGTCACTACATCAGTCATCACATTTAACCCTTTGATTGCCAGGAACATGCTTACATACACAGTAAATCTCCATTGCTAGTATAGTGTCTGAACATATCAATATCTTTGATCAGAGCAGAACTATACCAGTGTTCACAATAGTATAGTGTCCCCAAAAATGCAGCATTAGCAGGATCAGCCCTGGAACCTCCCAGAACCTGTGTTTTGCCCTTACACTTAGCCCCCCCCCCCTCTCCCCCAGTAGATCACTGTAACTTGATACATTGCACACAAAACTGCAGGGTTTGCAAGATCAGATCTGATCTCTGCTAACACTAGCAGGTACATTTTTTTGCAGTGGTTCAAGCTGTCCCTGACAGCCAGGTGATCTTTTTCTCGTGAGTCACACTAGGTACTTATAAATGTAATGTCTAACGAAAGGTACACTAGTGAAGAGGCCTATGGGATTCTGAGTATGTCAGATGAGAGTGAAGGGGAACCTGTAGAGAGCAGCGGCACCCTGACAGATAGCTCAGACCCCGTTCCCAGGTTGCTGAGGTGTTATGAATTGCATGATGATTCTCATATGCAGCAGAGTGCCAGTACTAATGCCGCTCTACCTTTTGGTGAACTGGTGAGCACCAGCGACCTAGTAAATCCTGGTCTTTTACATACCAGCACTGCAGTATCACTTGGTGAGGTGGCGAGTCCCATAAGTGCAGTACAAGCTGGGGTGGTGGCTAGCACAAGTAGTGTCCCGCAGCCACCAAGAATTCGAACACAAGCCCCTAGAGCCCATAGTGTCCTTCCGGATGTGCTTGCAAATCCTGATTGGCAGCCCACAAATTCTGCAGCACCCGTGCTTCAACCATTCCTAACCCGGAATTCAGGTGGAAACAGCAAATTTAGCTACACCCCTTGATTTTTTGGAACTGTTTTCCATGGAAGATCTGTATGGATTGATTGTGGATCAAAGCAATCTATATGCACAATTTATCGCCGCCAACCCAAATTCAAACCTTGCCAGACTATTTACATGCATACCTATTATGGTTTCTGAATTTAAAGTTTTTATGGGCCTAACCCTCAACATGAGCATTACTAAAAAAAAAATTAATTGTGGTAGTAATGTTCCACAGACCTGATTCATCATGTGCCCGTGTTGTCTGCTGACATGGCCAGGCATAGATAATTAAATATAATGTGATTTATGCATTTCAGTGATAACACACTGTCATTCTCAAGGTGACCCTGAATATGGCCAGCTCCACAAAATTTGGCCCCTCGTAAATCACCTTAACCTAAAATTTGCAGATGTCTATACTCAACCAGCATAACATCTGCCTTGATGAGTCCCTCATTAATTTTCCTGCAGCCTTGCATTCAACCAATTTCTCCCCAGCAAGAGTACCAGATATGGGGTCAAAAGGTATAAGACCTGTGAGAGGGAAACACGCTATACATTTAATTTTCAGATTTACGAGGGAAAAGATAGTCACATGGACCCCCCCTTATGCTCAGACTACATGGGGAGCAGTGGCAAGATAGTTTGGGACTTGGTGTCACCCCTTTTCCATATGGGGTACCAAGGATAATTTTTATACAAGCATGCCACTATTTAGACATTTGTACAATCTTGGAATTGGCGCATGTGGCACCATGCAACCTAAACACTGGGGCTTCCCCCAATGGCTTGTAAATACCAGTCTTAGAAAGGTGGAAAAAGCCTGCTTGAAAAACGATGAATTGCTCGCAGTAAAGTGGACAAATGGGATGTTTTTGTCCTGTCTTCCATTTACACAGACATGGCCATCCAAATTTCCACGGCAGCTGGTGTTGTTGAGAAACCCCTCTGTGTTCATGACTATAACCTTAGCATGGGAGGGATAGACTTCAATGACCAGATGATGAAGCCGTACTTAGTTTCCCATAAAGCCAGACGTTGGTAAAAAAAGTGTCTGTATATTTATTTCAACTGGCTCTGTACAATGCTTCTGCGCTTTACAAAGCAACTGGAAGAAGTGGATCCTTCCTAAAATTCCAGGAAGAGATCATCACAGCCCTTTTGTACCCAGAAGGTGCTGTGGCCCAAACCTCCAACCCAGATGCAGTGAGCCGGCTGCATGAGAGGCATTTTCCTTGTACCCCAACCCAAAAGTCACACCAAAAAAGATGTTGTGTCTGTGACACCCACTTTTTTTATCCATCCTGTCCTGGCCAACCTGGTCTCTGACTAAAGGACGGCTTCCGTCGCTACCACACACCAGTGGAATATTAGTATAGGGTACAGCACTGCACAGTCTAGGACACATATATACACAGGGTCTGCAAAGATGTTAGGTAGTTGGGAAACTGGCTATCGCATTTTGAGAGACTCTAACATCTGGAGGTTACAGGTTTTTTTTTTTTTAAAGTATAAATTTTTTTTTAAAAAAAGTAAAAAAAAAAAAGAAATAAAAAAGTTGTCGTTTTATTGAGTTACTGTTTTATTGTTACTGTTTTATTGTTAATCATTGCTGTTTTCTTTGCAGGAATGCCAGTCAGTGGCTGCACCATTCTGTTTATTCTGACAGCAACAGGGTCTTGCTCTCAAAATATATGTAAGTGTGTACAGCGCTGTTGGATAAGATTTTTCATCTGCAGTTAAAAAAAGAACACATATGCCCAAGCATGGGGACCTTGGGTGGCCAGTGGGTGGATCTCTTTGGCATATATTTTAATTTTTTTTTTTTGGCAGAGATTTCTTCATCCACATCGATCGATGTGAATAGAGGAATCAGTTTTTTTTTTTTCATTCAGCTCACAGGCTGAAGGAAAAAAAAGAACATTTCATGTATGCCCACCATTAGAAGTGGGTGGATGCAGGGCGGTATATTCTAAATTTGGCATATATTTAAAAATATATGCCAAAGCGATCTATACTAGCAAAGATTTCTTCTTTTTTTTTCTTTCAGCCCACAGGCTGCATAAAAAAAAACATAACATACATACCCAACAAGAACCAGAGGCGTACTGGTGCATCACTGGACTTTGAGTGGTTACACCAGGATTGATGCCTGGTATAATTTTTTTCAGCCGACAATCAGCTTTCATGTAAAAGCAATCCTAGTGGCTAATTCGCCACAGGATTGCTTTTACAAGCAGCGGGAGGAAATGTCCGTCCCCCCCCCCCCCCCAGCTGCCTTCCACTACTTTCTCGGGCAGTCCTGAGTCATCGGGGAACCTGAGAATGCAGCTGGCGTTTCTGCCAGCTGACCATAGAGCTGATTGGAGACTGGAATGGGGCCAAACATCTCTATAGTCTAAGAAACCAGAAGCTATGAGCATTTCATCATTTCAGTTTCACCAGATATAAACAGTGCCATTTTCAAATTGGGAAAGCATCTGATCACACCGATCTTGGTGAGATCAAATGATTTAACCATTTGCCAACCGCGCTATAGCCGAATGATGGCTACAGCGCGCTTGTCCAGTTTTGGGAGGGCGTCACATGACGTCCTCCCAGAACGCATTCTCCCGTGCTCCCCCAGGGGTGCACACCCAGCGATTTCTGCGATTGCTGTATCCTACGGACACAGCTGATTATGTGATATGGTAAAAAGCTAATCACAGCGGCATTTTACCATGTGATCAGCTGTGTCCAATGACACAGCAGATCACCGGTAAATGCAGTTGCTGGTTATCGACTGCACTTTCCTTGCTCTGTCACAGCGTAAGGAAAGTACTGCCGATAACCGGCAATTGAGGACGGATCAGCACCAATCATCAGGGCACTGATGATCAGTGTCCTGATCATCAGTGCCCAGCAATGCCACCCACTAGTGCCGCCCACCTGTGCCCAGCAGTGCCACGCACAAGTGCCCAGCAGTGCCACCCACCTGTGCTCAGCAGTGTCACCCACCTGTGTTCAGCAGTACCACCCACCTGTGCCCATCAGTGCCTAGTAGTGCCACCAACCTGTGCCCAGCAGTGCCACCCACAAGTGCCCAGCAGTGCCCACCATCAGTGCCACCCATCAGTGGTGCCCAGCAGTGCCAACCATCAGTGCCCCGCAGTGCCACCCATCAGTGCCCAGCAGTGCTGGCAGTCAGTGCCATCAGTCAGTGCCACCCATCAGTGCTGCCTATCAGTGCCCATCAGTGCCGCTTATCAGTGCCCATCATTGTTGCATATCAGTGCCAGTTCATCAGTGCTACTTATCAGTGCCCGTCAGTGCTGCCTATCCATGCTACCTCATCAGTGCCTCCTATTAGTGCCCATCAGTGCCGCCTAACAGTGCCCATCAGTGCTGCCTATCAGTGCAGCCTCATCAACGCACATCAGTGACAGAGAAAAATTACCTGTTTGCAAAATATTATAATAGAAACAAAGAAAAACTTTTTTTTAAAATTTTTTGCGTTTTTTTGTTTATAGCTCAAAAAAATACCCAGCAGTGGGTAAATACCACTGAAAGAAAGCTCTATTTGTGTGAAAAAAATTATACAAAATTTCATATGGGTACAGTGTTGCATGACTGCGCAATCGTCATTCAACAGCGCGACAGTGCGACAGTGCGACAGCGCTGAAAGCTGAAAATTGACCTGGGGAGGAAGGGGGTATAAGTGCCCGGTAGGCAAGTGGTTAAGGGCAGAGGACATATCTAGAGTCTAAGAGACTCTAGATTTCTCAGAAAAGAATCTGAATATTGATATCACAGGGGATATTTACATTCCCTCTGATAACAATAAAACTGATAAAAAAAAAGGAAAGGGACAGTGTAAAAATACCAAAAAAAAAATGAATGCATCCTTGTCCCCCCATTCTACGCAAAGGCGTACACAAGCATAGGCCCCGTGTTGGTATGTAAACAGCAGTTGTGCACCATGCATCTGATGTATCGCTGTGAACGGCAGATCAACGACTGATTATAGCACTAGACCTGCTGTGTAAATCTAAAATGGTAGCCTGTACAGGCTTTTAAAGTGTTGCCTATGGATATTAAAAATGTATGTAGTTTGTCACCGTTGCACGGGGCATGCGCAGGTTTAAAATACGTCATGTTTGGTATCTATTTACTCGGCATAACATCATCTTTTATAGTTTATCATACAAATGGCCAATATATTGTGTTTTTGTGCATTAAAATGAAAAAAGTGCATTTTTAAAAAAAAAAATTGCTTTTGAAAAATCTTTACACAAGTAAAATGTGACATAAAAAATTGCAACACCCACCATTTTATTCTCTAGTGTATCTGCTTTACAAAAATATATAATGTTTGGGGATTTGAAGTAACTTTCTAGCAAATTTTTTCATCTGAACAAAAAGTGTCGGAAAAGGCTTCTTAGCTTTTAATGTTGGGCATAAAATGCCAAGATAACAACCCATCTCCCAAATTACCCCTTTTTGAAAAGCAGACACCCCAAACTATTTGCTGTGAGAGGCATGGTGAGTCAATAGAAGAATTTTTTTTTACTACAAGTTTTTGGAAATGTGGTATCTCCATACTCGGTAGAAGTAGCAGAATATATTTTGTGGTGTAATTTTACATATACCCATGGAATGTGTGAGCAATATATAATTTAATTGACACAAATTTCTTTGTGGAAAAATAAATGTTGTCATTTTCCAAAAACTTGTGGTATAAAATAAAGTATTCCATTGTCTCAACATGCCTGTCAGCAAATAGTCTGGGGTGTTTACTTTCCAAAAAATCATTTTTGGGGGGATCGTGGTATCCTGGAATTTCAGATTCTCTGAAACTGTAATAGGTAGTGAGGAAGTGAAATGAGTAATTGTGCACCATATGGCTTTCAAAGGGGTCAATGAATTTTGGGCTCCCGTATGAGGCTAGGCTGCCAAAAAGTCTCTTACATGTGGTATCCTTATACTCAGGAGAAATAGCAGAATATATTTTGGGGTGTAATTACACATATACCCATGGCATGTGTGAGCAATATACCATTAAAATGACAAGTTTGTGTAAA
This sequence comes from Staurois parvus, assembly GCF_062004578.1. NCBI lineage: Eukaryota > Metazoa > Chordata > Amphibia > Anura > Ranidae > Staurois > Staurois parvus. The sequence goes on along the minus strand of NW_028318132.1, from coordinate 4,241,310 downwards.
AAAAAAAAAATGTCATTTTCCAAAAACTTGTAAAAAAAAAAAATCTTCCATGGACTTAACATGCCTCTCAGCAGATAGCTTAGGGTGTCTACTTTCTGTAAATTGGTAATTTGGGAGTGTTTGTATTGCTCTTGCATTTTAGCATTTCAAGAAATGTGCTAAGCAGCCAGAAAGTAAAACCTGTGAAAATTCCAGTATCCATACCATGGTTTGTAGTCACTATAACTTTCACATAAACCAATCAATATGCACTTATCAGGAATTTTTTCACCACAAACATGTAGCAAAATATATTTTGGCCTAAATTTATAATGAAATTTGAGTTTATTAGATATTTTATAAAACAGAAATGAGAAAATATTGGGTTTTTTTTCAACATTTTCAGTCTTTTTTGTTTATAGCACAAAAAATAATAAAAAACCGAGAGGTGATCAAATACCACCAAAAGAAAGCTCTATTTGTGGGGAAAACATGACAAATTTAATTTATGTACAGCATTGTATGACCACTCAGTTGTCAGTTAAACTAGTGAAGCGCCATATAGCAAGCAATGTCATCAATTCCTGTATCTTTACCATAGTTTATAGACGATGTAACTTTCACATAAACCAATTAATATACACTTATTGGGATTTTTTTTACCAAGGACATGTAGCAGAATACATTTTGGCCTAAATTTGTGATTAACTTTGAGTTTACTATTTTTTTTTATATTCGAAAGCAAAACATAACGGGGTTTTTTTCAAAATGTTCTGTCTTTTTTTGTTTGTAGCGCAAAAAATAAAAAACTCAGTAGTGATCAATTACCACTAAAGGAAAGCTCTATTTGTGTGAAAAAAGGACATACATTTCATTTGGGTACAGCATTGCATGACTGTGCAATTATTAGTTGAAATAGCGCACTGCCAAATACCAAAAAAGGGCCTGGTCAGAAGGGGTTAATATCCTATCCCAGTTACTGGTGTGGGCACCCTTCTTTTAATGTAAAAGGCTGCTTAATATTGAATAAATGCATGCTGCTGATTCTGTGTAATTGAATCACTAATTGAAAGGGGCATGTTCAAAATAATAGCAGTGTGGAGTTCTATTAGTGAGGTCATTCATTCTTTGAAAAACAGGTGCCAATTATTGCCCTTTTTTAAGGAAGGAAGGCAGCAAATGTTGTACATGCTGGTTACAGTGCATTTCTCTCTGAAATTCTGAGGAAAATGGGTCATTCCAGACATTGTTCAGAAGAACAGCGTACCTTGATTAAAAGGTTGATTGGAGTGGGGAAAACATATAAAGAAGTGCAGAAAATGATAGGCTGCTCAGCTAAAATGATCGCAAATGCTTTAAAATGGCAACCAAAACCTGAAAGACATGGAAGAAAGCGAAAAACTACCATTCGATTGGATAGAAGAATAGCCAAAATGGCAAGGACTCAGCCAACAATCAGCTCCAGGAAGATCAAAGAAGGTCTATAGTTACCTGTGAGTACTGTTACAATTAGAAGACGCCTATGTGAAGCCAAGCTATCTGCAAGAAGCCCCCGCAAAGTCCCACTGTTGAAAAAAAAACGTGCTGAAGAGGTTACAATTTGCCAAAGAGCACATTGACTGGCTTAAATAGAAATGGCGCAACATTTTGTGGACTGTAGAACGTAAGATCGTAAGATTGTTCATTTTGGATCTAGTGGCAGTTTGTCAGACGACCCCCAAACACTGAATTCAAGCCACAGTACTCCGTGAAGACAGTGAAGCATGGTTGCGCAAGCATCATGATATGGGGATGTTTCTCATACTACGGTGTTGGGCCTATTTATCGCATACCAGGGATCATGGATCAGTTACATCAGAATACTTGAAGAGGTCATGCTGCCTTATGCTGAAAAGGAAATGCCCTTGAAATGGGTGTTCCAACAAAACAACGACCCGAAACACACCAGTAAACGTGCAACATCTTGGTTCCAGACAACCAAGATTGATGTTATGGAGTGGCCAGCCCAATCCCCGGATCTTAATCCAATAGAAAACTTGTGGGGTGACGTCAAAAATGCAGTTTCTGAGGCAAAACCAAGAAATATGGAAGAACTGTGGAATGTAGTCCAATCATCCTGGGCTGGAATACCTGTTCACAGGTGCCAGAAGTTGGGTGACTCCATGCAACACAGATGTACAGCAGTTCTCAGAAACAGTGCTTATACAACTAAATATTAATTAAGTGATTCAAAGGAAAGCAAAATCTTCAAACATTTTTCAGTTTATATATTGAATGTTTGAGTTTGTAAAGAAGAATACAAACACTGCTATTTTTTTGAACAGTCTAATATTCACTTTTCTTTAATTTTTTTAGAGGAACAACACAAATGTGATATATTTTTCTTCATGTTTTGATTTCGAATAGGATGTGTAGTGTTCCCAATGCATTTGTGTGTATGGAAATAAAAGCTATTAGAAGGATTTTGAGCTTTATTCACTTTTTTCAACACACTGCTATTATTTTGAACACAACTGTATATACTGCTAATAAAATAAAAGGAACACTTTGAAAACACCTCAGGAAAAAATATCCTGCTGGATATCTATACTGCTATGGACTGGATAATGTGTTAGGAATGTAATAGTGCCCCATCGCTTGATGGAAATTAAAATTATCAACCTACAAAGTACTGAATTCAAAGACACCCCAAAAATCAAAGTGAAAAATGATGCAGCCGGGTAGTCCATTTTTCTGAAATTTAATTGCAGCAACTCAAAATCGTACTCAGTAGTTTGTATGGCCCCCACGTGCCATCCCCCAAGGATTTCATCCCGATACCTAATGGCAGTCAGGGTACCATTGTCTAGCCTGTAGAGGTCTCTGCGTCCCTCCATGGATATGCCTCCCCAGACCATCACTGACCCACCACCAAAACAGTCATGCTGAACGATGTTACAGTCAGCATAACATTCTTCTCCAGACCCTTTCACGTCTGCCACATGTGCTCAGGGTGAACCTGCACTCATCTGTGAAAAGCACAGGATGCCAGTGGTGTCCCTGCCAAGTCTGGTGTTCAATGGCAAATGCCAATCGAGCTCTATGGTGCCGGGCAGTGAGCACAGGCCCCACTAGAGGAGGCTGGGTTTTCAGGCCACCCTCATGAAGTCTGTTTCTGATTGTTTGGTCAGAGAAAGTCACACGAGTGGCTTACTGGAGGTCATTTTGTAGGGCTCTGGCAGTGATCATTCCATTCCCCCTTGAACAAAGGAGCAGATACTGGTCCTGCTGATGGGTTAAAGATGTTCCATGGCCCTGTCCTGCTCTCCTAGAGTAACTGCCTGTCTCCTGGAATCTCCTCCATGCTTGAGACTGTGCTGGGAGTTACAGCAAACCTTCTGGCAATGGCACGTATTAATATGCCATCCTGGAGGAGTTGGACTGCCTGTGCAACCTCTGTAGGGTCCAGGTATCGCCTCATGCTACCAGTAGTGACACTGAACCTAGCCAAAAGCAAACCTAGTGAAAAACAGTCAGAAAACATGAGTAGGGAAAAAAATGTCAGTGGCCTCCACCTGTAAGACCATTTCTGTTTTGGGGGTTGTCTCATTGTTGCCCATCTAGTGCATCTGTTGTTAATTTCATTAACACCAAAGCAGCTGAAACTGATTAACAACCCCCTCTGCTACTTAATTGACCAGCTCAATATCCCAGGAGTGTAATTGACTTGATGAAATACTCTGATTAAAAGTGTTCCTTTATTTTTTCTGAGCAGTGTGTGTGTATATATGTATATATATATATATATATATATATATTCTCAAAACACCTAAATATATATATAACACAATCTTAAGACACTCGTAAAAAATTGGAGGCATATATGTCTCTTACTTTCTCTGCCTTTTCTCCAGCTCATGGTTTCGGATCTGTTGGTTTTCCATCAAGACTCGAGTGTCCTCAAGGTCAGAGGTCAAGTGTTTACACTTCCTAGCTGCTTGCTGAGCCGCCCGTCTGGCACTCTCATATGCACTCTGCAAATCACTGAGCTGTAAAAGGAAGGAAGTATGTGAATGAAACCAGTAATTTTAGTCCACAATTTATGCTCTCCGGTGCACACTTTCACAGAAGAAATTGTTGTTTAATGGACATATAACCCCCAAGCAAATGTACTATTCATTTTTTTTCCTCCTTTTTGTGCTTTAATACTCTGTACAATGGAAACAAACACAAGAAACTCTCCTTTATAAATCAGTCACCAGTCAAAGTAATGATTATGGAAATAGTAGAGTTTACGCAATCAAAAAAATGCTGGCAGGTTCCGACAGGATATTGTCGTGGCAATCTATAAATCTTAGAAAGTGTTCTTGCATTTTATTTTCTGTATATGGTTTTGCATAAAATCATTTGATAAACATCACACAATATGCTGTCTTTGCAGAAGTCTACAAAGCATACAGCAAAAAAGGAAGAACAGTACCAATAAATTAACCTTGTTTTCATTAATTAAGAAGATGTACTGTTTAAACATTTGCCATGGTGGCTTATTGAGGTAGGTATGAGAGCTGTGTGCATAATGCAGAAACCAAAAGCAACCAATCCAAATGTATATTTCCCTGCTCTGCCTGCTTGTTCTAGGCGAATGTACTCTGTATATTCATTTTTATTTGCATGGCTTTACGGAATACAGTTGTTTTACATTTAAAGTGGTATTAAACCCAAAAGCAAGCATTTATTATATTGCAGCTTACCAATTCTTAGATGTGATGGCTGCATTAGTTTTATTTTTTTTCTTTCATTTTTTTTCATTTGGTGATTTGGCCAGTAAGGCAGACCATAGACGAGAAAAAAACAAATGAGTGCACAAACAAAATTGAAATTTACATTCGATTTATCATGTAATAGTTCCATAATTGTTTGGGAATTTGTGCAATGAAGTTAAATTTTTCAGATGACTCTCATAGACACATTTTTTTTAAATCGATTTCTTCAGCTCCTGCGTATTTCATTTTTATTTTTTTTCTTGAATGAGTCCCCTATTAACAATTAGAAAATTGTTCATTCTGAAAAAAAAAAGTCGCTCATGTTTGCTCCATTTTAATGGCGGCACAAAAATTGCCTGTTGCAAAAATTGAAGAACTGTCTCTCTACACTAATTTTCATTTGTTTTTTCTACTCATCTTTGGCTTGCTCAAAGTGGAGTTCCAACCGTTTTTTTTCCCTAACCCCCCCCCCGCAATGGTCGCAGTTTGTATAATACATTCTGACATACCGGTATGTATTAAATGTAGTCTTTTTTGTTATATTGTTATGTAATGAACTCACTGTCACCAAGTGCAAGTGCAAGTGCACTCCCATCTTCAGTGTGGGCATGTGAGACCCGTTCATAGCTCCTTCCGGGATATGGTGCTGCTGGCTACCCAGCATGCACATCCCGATCTCACAAATGCACGGTGCATGTAAAGCATGGCGCAGTCATCTCCGTTTATCTCCACCTGGCATCTCGTCATTTCGAGTTTGGAAATACCACAATGCTAGAAGGCTGCTCATTGACTCCTGGAATTGATGACACATATTATTATTATTATACAGTATTTATATAGTGCTAAAAGGTTTGCTCAGCGCTGTACATTATAGTGGGGGACAGAACATGAGACAATACAGTAACAAAACAAAACACGAGGGGTTCGAGGGCCCTGCTCTTTCAAGCTTACAATCTAGGAGGGAGGGATAGTGGTACAGGAAGAAGTTGCTGAGGGGGATGGAGTGGTAGGAGGAGTGGCACATATCCCAGGAGCCAACGGCAGGCTGGATATGCAGCGGAAGTGGAACTGTTTAATGGATAAAAAAGGTAATATGCTTTAAAAAAAAAAAAAAAAACATTCCGAACATTACTGACACAGCAATGCAGGGGGGCACAACTTCAAAAATTGGGTGGAACTTCGCTTTAAGCCTGATGTTTTTAAAGAACAAGCTCTCCTTCACAGGGCTTTTATTCAGCGGGAAAGCAGTTCCTGGCACCTTCAGTACTGAACATATGTAATGGCAAGGGGGACTGGGGTGTGCTGGAGGGTCTATTAATGCTGGCTGCTGGGTGGTCTATTGTTGCTGAAGGGGATCTATTTTTGCATGGTAGTCTGTTGTTGCTGTGGAGGTCTATTGTTGCTGGGGAGGTCAATTGTTGTTAGAAGGGGTCGTTCTACTGTTTCTGACTGCTGGGGGTCTATTGTTGCTGGAAGGTATCTATTTTGTGTGGCTGTCTGTTGTTGCTGGTGGGGGATCAATTGATGCTGGTGGTTAAATGTGCCCTACTGGTCAGATCAACAGGTAAAAACAGAAGGAAAAAAGGGGGAAAATGCAGCCATCACATCTAATGATTGGTAAGCTGCAAAATATTACATTTTTGGTTTTGGGTTTAATATCACTTTAACAAAACTGTTCACACAATAAAACTCTCCATGTTTACAGAGGAGAGAAGGTTGTCAATACATTTTAAACATTTTGCTTTCCAAATCCATAATGAAGGTTGCTGGTGGATTTGTTTACAGTAAGAAAATTAACCACTTCCCGACCGCCCTATAGTGGAAATACTGCTACAGGGCGGCAAGGGTGCGCAAAATCACTTATATATATGTGATTTTGCATTTATGAGTAGGGGGCATGTGCGAGTGGTGCATGCGCCCTATCCGAGCCACCATTCGCAGCTGCGGCTGTCAATCACCAGGTCCCTCCTGGTGATTGCCTGCAGGAGCCCAGTAATTACCAAGCTTCTCCGACGGGGAGGAGGACTGTTTTGTTTACTAACAGTTCTCCCTGTCAGCTCGGGCACACTGCTTTGGATGGCTTGGCTGTGCACAACACAGCTATCCAAAGCGGTGTGCTTACAGTAAAGCACACAGACACCGCCCCCTAGTATAACACTTCCTGCACACAGTTAACCCTTTGATCACCCCTCATGTTAACCCCTTCCTGCCCAGTGTCATTAGTACAGTGTTGGTGCTTTTTTTTTTTAGCACTGATCACTGTATTGGTGTCATGGGGATGTCATTGACACCAAGTCAGTTCCCCCCAGTGACAGAATGTCTGCCGTAGTCCAGTTATAAGTCACTGATCACCGCCATTACTAGTCAAAAAAACTAAATTCCAGTATCTATACTGCCATTTGTAAATGCTATAACATTCACGTAAACCAATTAATTTACACATATTGGGGTTTTTTTTAGCAAAGACATGTCGCAGAATACATTTTGGACACAGAATACATTTTGGAATACATTTTTTTACTGTACATGTTTAATAGCAAAAAGTAAAAAATATTGTTTCCTGGCAGACTTCATGGCAACATACGTATGAGTTAGTCCCACCCTCTCTTCTCCTTTAGGACCCCACTCCCATAAATCTTTGCTCCTTGCTAGAGGCTGTGTTCCTTTTTTGTTTTCCTCCTATAAACCTAGTGCAAGTCTTACCTGGTTCCCACATACAAGACCAAGGCCTGGCAAGCCTTTCCGGTAGATGCGAGGTGACGTGCCACTTGTCAGTTCCACGGGTCCTCAGCTAAAGACGGGAAATTGGACGCGGCAGATGGACGCAGTGCCGGGAGTGGCGGAGCAGGTGTCCCCTCATCAAATTCCAGTGTTCCCCAGCTAATAGCGGGGTTGAAATGGGCAAGCAGAAGTCGGTGCCTGGAAGAACTCAGGTCTGCCAATGGTGAGTGAGCGGCACTTGGGCCGGATACCCTGATAATAGCAGGTGGCCATGTAGAGCCCCGAATGGACGAGGTGGTCTCCAAGGCAGGCGGTCATGGCTGTGTGGGGTTGGTAAGCAGTGCCCTTGCTCAAGTTTGGGTCTCAGTTTTTTTCTCCTTTTTGCTTGGCTTCGTGCGTGGGCAGTACGGCACAGGGGTGGACTGACAACTGATGGGGCCCCCGGGTAATAGGGGATCATGGGGCCCCTGTGTCCTTGCCCAAACTCAAAAAAGCCTATGAAAAAGGTACCAGGGGCATCTCATGGGACCCCCTACTGACACTAGGCCCTCGGGCAGTGCCCGGGTTTCCAAATGGTCAGTCCGCCCCTGGTACGGCAAGATGGTGGCATGCGTGAGGGCGTCCCGTGGTCCGGTGCATGCGCAGCTTCCCCTGGCACTGTGGTGCACTGTGAAGGTTGGTACCTGCTCCCTCCTGCCCCCCCCCCCCGGTGGTCTGGGATTTTGCATGTCATGTTTTTTTTTTACAGCTTGGTTGCCTTCACAGCTGACCCGGCATGGATGTGTCATCGCTTTTTATAGTGTAGGTACAGACGAACAGCTTTAGGCCCTTGATACCCCACTGGTGCTTTTCTGTGGCTTTTAACTATCCCCCTTTCTGTGTCTAATTTTTACAGCACACAGTGACGGAAGTGCATCCAGGTCTCGGTGCCATCATTCATCCTCTAAATCCGGATGCCACAAGTCTCCTTCCAGCTCCAGGCATCATTGGAGAAGCTCTCTATCCTCCTCTAGGTATCACGTTAAGGGGCACTCCAGCCGTTCCAATAGGAAAACTTTCTGGGGGTGCGATTCTAAGGTTCCTGATGATAGGTCATTATGTGATTCATGTTTTGCATGGGCGACCAGCGAGAGAGAAAGCGCCCACCAACAGGTAGAGGCTTTGGTCATTCAAGAGTCCCTGAAAGAAATTGGGACTAGTCCCGCCCGCATCAGTCGGGGTGTGCCCTTCTCCCAAAGATCCCCAAGAGGGATTGGAGCCTTCACAAACTAGCTACCTGTCAGCTGGAGCCTCAGATAGTGAGGCAGAGAGTGAGGATCTGTGTGTGGGCTTCAACTTTGCTTTGGTCTCACCCTTAGTCAAAGCAGTCAAAGAGGCCCTGAAGTTGGGAGAAGCTGTGGAGTCTCCCCCTAAACACAGGAAATTCTTTAAACATCTAAGGAAGGATCATCTAAACTTTCCATTCCTGGAGGAAGTCTGGGAAATTTTCACCAAGGAGTGGAGCAATGTCGATAAGAGGGCCTCCTTACTGAATAAAGCAGCCAAGCTTTATCCATTCAAATCAGAGAACGTCAAACAGCTAAAATCAGCCGCTCTGGTGGACGTGGCCTTGATGAGGCAAGCCAAGCACGGAACCCTCCCTCTCAAGAATTCGGTGTCCTTCAAGGACAACCTGGAAAGGAAAATCGATTCCGATCTCAAGAGAATCTACACTATGGCTGGGATGGCTTGCAAGCTGGCGCTTGCCTTAGCGGCCTTGTCTAAAGCTATGGAATTGTGGTCGGATAATGTTGATGTGGCCCACAGAGGAGTTCCGTAAGAGGTGGCCAGGAATTCAGGTATCCAGAAGCTGAGGTTAGCATCTGCCTTTCTGGGAGAGGCCTCAATTGACCTTACCCATCTGCTGGCACGAGTTATGCTATCCTCAGTGACAGCCAAACATGAGTTGTGGCTTTGGCCATGGTTGGCTGATCCAACCTCTAAGCAGGCATGCTGCAAGATTCCCTTTGAGGGTTCCTCCTTGTTTGGGAACAAACTGGATAGCGCATGTCACACATCTGGTAAACTGGATGGACCTGTCTTTTTTTGTCAATATATTTTTATTCAATATTGAAGGCAATTACAAATACAAAGAGAACGGCCCATGGCAGGTGCCAAGGAGGACATATGTAGAAAAACAAAAGTGAAAACAAGTAAAACCACTAGACACATTACTTGTTGATCCAAGTAGACCAAGGTTCCCATACTTTATCAAAGGCATTCATATTTCCTGCCCATAAGGCAAAAGAACATATATGTGAGAAGTACAGATTAACCAAAGCAATAGCTTCTGATGGGTTTGGAGCAGTGTGAGATTTCTAGTGCCTGACTATCATGAGTCTGGCTACCAGAAGAATATGTGTAACAACTGTATGAATTGGACTAGGCACCCTGTCAATGTCTAAATTCAGGATAGGGCCAGGACCGGATTAGGTTGTAGCAGAACACTGGTCACCTCAGAAATAATTTTCTGCCAAAAGCTAACTATACTCCTACAGGACCACAGAATATGCATTAGGTTTCTTGTCTGGCCAGCAGAGACCTGAGTAACATGGGGATATCTGGGCTAGACAACAGGGAGTGAGGTACCACCTAAGCAATTTTTTGTGCTAACTTCCAGTGTTTTACACAATGTGTAGCACCATAAACAGACTTGAGGGCTTTACTCCATTGAGAGGGGGTAAAAGATGTGGAAAAGATTTTCTTTCCATTTAAGAAAGGGGGCAGAGGTCAACTTCTCTTGGAGAATATTATAAAAAAGGAGATGCCCTTATGTTTAGGGATGGGTGAGAGGTAAAACTGCCATACCAGAGCTGTGATATGTATTTGAGGCAGTGATATGGTGGAGAGAAGATGATGGGCTTGTAAGCATGTATAATAATTCATGTGTGTCCGGCCACATTCCGCTCTCAGTACCCCAATGCTTTTGAGGGAGCCATCATTCAATATGTCATTCAGTACCCGGATACTCTTGTCAGACCATGATTTAAGGAGATGTTTGGAAGTTGGTAGAACCATGATAGGGATATGAGTATTGGAGATGCGAGAGCGGGAGGATGCATGGAGTGCTTGGGTCGGGAAAGGAAGTCTATCTAAATTAGTAGGTTGCCACAAGTCCACTATAAGAAGAGCATAGAAATCTGGGGGTGGGATTAGAGTGCATTCTATATCAGTTCAGGGTAATACAGAAGGGGGTTGAAGCTGCTTGATCTGATCCAAATGGACTGCCAAATAATCATTGATGTCCATGTAACCCATGTTTACTGCCTGCCTATGTTCGATGAGAAGGGAGTGTGAACATCTAGCTTTTTCTTTTTCCATATAAATTGTTTGAGTAATGAAGGGTATGGAGCCATTTAGACTCAATAGGAACAGGCAGCGTCCTGAAGAGGTAGATAATTTGAGGAAAAATAAGCATCTTAAAGGATGCCAGGTGCCCAGACCAAATTAGCTCAAATTTGGCTAGATGGATAAGCTCTGTAGATATGTTTTAACAAGGGCATCAAGTTAACATCTACCAAATGAGCTGTTTTACACGTAAGGGTAATATCTAAGTATGGGACACCCTCAGAGCTCCAAGTATAAGGCAGAGGGGCTTGAAAAGAGCATCTAATAGCTGGAGGGATACCTAAGTCCAGTATAAGAGATTTGGAAAAAATCACTTTATAATATGATATACCATTAAATTGGTGGGCATGGGGCAGGAAGGAAGATGGGTCCGTGATTAGCAGGATAACATCATCTGCAAATAAGTTAATTGTGTGACTAGTATGTCCAAAGTGGAAACCTGTGATATGAGGGTGAAAGCGGATTGATTCAGCTAAAGGTTTGATTAATAGGTTGAAAATGGAAGGGGATGAGGGGCACCCCTGGTGTGTGCCATTGGTGATGTCAAAAGTCCTGGATAGTAGATTAGAAGTGTACACCTGGGCTGAGGGGCAGGAGTAGAGGGATAAAATGGACAAAAGCATGGGCCCGTGGAAATAAAATTTAGATAGGACCCAGATCATATATTTCCAATGAATTCTATTAAACGCTTTCTCTGCATCCAGAGAGAGGAGCAGAAAAGGTGTTCGGTAAGACTCAGCAAAATGGAGAAGAATAATCATTTTTCTAGTGGTGTCAGAAGCCTGTCTCCCCTTGGTAAACCCTGTCTGATCCAACTTAATCAGGTCTGGCAAAATATCAAAATTGCATCCTGCTAACAGTTTGGCATATATCTTGACATCTGTGTTGAGTAATGAGATTTGTCTATAGTTTGGGGGGGAGTTGGGGTCCTTAGGTATCGTAACTATGTATGCATTCAGCATTTCTGGGGGAAAGGCAGCTTTAGAAGCTGCAATTGTAAACACATTGCTGAGGTGAGGTGATAGAGTATCTTTAAATAGTTTATAGTAATCATTCGAGAAGCCGTCAGGCCCAGGAGCCTTGCCAGTATTGTTTTAGCAATCTCAGCTGTTGTGAAGGGGACATTTAGCCTGGAAAGATGTTCTGCCAAAAGTGTGGTTAGCCATATTTGAGCTAAGAAACTGTCAGTTTCTGGTTCAGAAGGCTGCAGGGTCTGAGCATCATGTTTAAGGTTAGATAAGGAAGTATACTAGTCCACAAAGGAATTAGCTGTCTTTTTAGGATTGAGGATCTTATATTGGATACAGAAGTGAATGAGATAGGAGATTTTGGATTTAGTTCTTTGGGATCTACAGTCTGTTAGCTAAAAGCTTCCCTGCTCAATTACCGCTAGCATAATGTTGAATTTTCAGGGTACAGGCAGATTTCTAATATTGCTCAAAAAGCAACCCCTGAGTTTGAGTAAGTTAGAGGAAGGTATCTGGTGACAATTTATTAGAGGAGCCCAAGTTATACATTTCAGAAAGAAGTGAAACTATGTGCTTTTTGTATTGTTTCTTTGCTCAAGCACAGGCTTAGATAATTATTCCTCTCATGCCTTATGGGAATTCCAGATGAGAAAGGCATGACTGCAGGTGACCGACCAAGTGTTTTCTATGATGGAGGAGGAGGACTGCTGAAGGAGCCATGTATCCACCGCAAACATATCAATGCGAGTATAAGTACCATGTCTGGGGGGAAAAGTAAGTAAAATCCTTCTTAGATCCATAATGGCAGCACCACACATCAAAGAGGTCTTCCGAATGGAGAAGGGAGTGGGGAGAGGAAGCTGGTCTTCTAGGAAGTAAGGAAGAGTCCATGTAGGGATCAAACTTGAGGTTAAAGTCACCACAAAGCAGAAGAGTACACCTTTTGATCGCATCAATTTTCTGCAGAGGTATACGGGAAAACTTTAGCTGAGTTCGGTGCATATAAGTTCACCAAGGTGTATGGCTGAGCATTGATTTCATACAGCAGAATGATATATCTGCCATTCAGATCCAGAAGGGAATCATTCAAGGTAAGAGCAAGGTAATTCTGAATTGCTGTGAGCACTCCACATTTTTTGCAAGGAGCTGAGGCCACAAAAACATGCGAGAAGTCCCTATGGCTACACTTCGGGCTATTGGAAGCTTGGAAGTGAGTCTCCTTGGCACGAAAAATGTACACATGGAGCTTGGAGGCTTCTTTCCACATGAACAATTGCTTGGCAGGATGGATTAATCCTCTAGTGTTTAGGGAGACAATCTTGAAACTCACATTGAGTGTGGAGAGAAAATGTCGATGGAGATTTTCCAGCTGACCATAAAGAAGGTGAGTAGAGACAAGCATATATCTTATTCAAAGACCAGAATTTTGGGCAGTGCCTACAGAAAGGGACTGATGTAAAGTGTGGTAGATCAGAGAAGAGATGTCTGGAGGTTAGTTGCAGTGAGAATATTATTGAGGAAAAGAACAACAATTGAACTGGAAGCTGAAACAGTGAACCATAAAAGCAAAAAATAAAGGGGGATGTAAAAAAGGGTACTGTGAGGGACCATGTGCAGAACAAATCTGAAAAAAAGACTGTGAGAAATGTCAGGACCTACCTTGAGGCTGTTTTTTGGAGGTTCTCTTGTGGGAGACCACTTTCCAATCGGGAGAAATTGTAGCAGGTGTGGTAGCTCCAAAGACTGGTGGAGAATCTTTTGGGAGTATATTCCAATTGTGAAGCCCTTGAAGGCCCTCAGCCAAAGAAATGACAGTGACGGTTTTGCCATTGTGCCTGATGACCAGGCTGCACGGTACCACCAATGGTGCACAATTATGTGATTCCGAAGAGCCTTAGTAATGCTGGAAAGGTTTCTGCATCGTGTATTTGACAAATCAGGAAGTAGTTGCAACTTGGGAAACCAATGCGTTGATAAGCAGAGAGGATCTTCTCCTTGGCTTGATAAAAATGAATTCTGAGTAGCACATCCCACAATACCTCTTTTGAGGAAGATATGTAGATTTGGGGATAAGGTGGATCCTGTCAATGGTGAGATCTTCCTGCGTCAAGGAAGAAGCCATATATTTAAACAAATATTTAATGCAATGAGGGAGTTGAGCCAATTGAACAGATTCTGGGATCCCATGAATTTTGATGTTGTTGCGGTGCTACCTGTCTTCTAGGTCCGCCACCTTCACTTTGAGCCATGCGAGATCATCACTATGTGCTGCTTGTTCATTAATTAGAGCATATGAGGTTGCAAAGTCCCCTAGTTTATCTTCTACCTGCCCCACTCTGTCCCCCATATCATGCAGGTCCCCTTTGATTCCATGTAGGCAGGAGAACATGTTGGCCTACAGGGATGCCTGCAGTGAGAGGAGCATGTCCTTCAGTGTGGAGTCAGACAACGGCTGGCCTAAGGTGGGGAAGGCAGCTATAGAGTCCTGGTGGTCTGGAGCAGGAGGTGGGGAGATAGGCTGGTGGCTTATTCCATGTCAGTCTGCAGAAAGGCATCCCTATCGGACTCCCTCCGGGGCATGGACTTCACTGGATGGAAGGCATGGAGTATCCTGATCCATTTGTGTGCAGTGCTGCGGGGACTCTTTTTCCATATGCCAAGCATTCGGATGGAAATGCTTAGGAAAACCTTACACCCCACGCCCCAGCCTTTTTTCATATTGTTTGTTATTGTCAGATGGATCACTTGTCACTTCCTGTTCAAGTTTTGGGTGTCACAAGGATAGTTTTAAATCAGCTTAGTAAAGATCAAGAAGTCACCAGCCTATTGACCATTTTTATATCTAGTATATACTGTAGACATAGTAGGAGGAGGGAGGACCAACAGGCACCACATTCCAGAGAGACATTTTTAAAAAAAAAGGGTGGGATTTTTAAGGTGCTATACAAAATATAATTGTCCCAATGAATATAAAATGATGTGCTCTATTATATTAATAATTATGCTATCAAAATGAGTGTGTGCTGTATATTGCCCCCAGCATTGTTCTTGTTTTTTCTTGCTGGAGGTTGCGATTTTGCTGAAGCACAGAGCTCCTGAGCAGCAGTAAATCTTTAATATGTCAGCACATCAGCCTCTACATTTTTTGGTGCAGTGCTAAAAAATGGAAGCAACTGAGCATGTGTAGAGCAAGGTGACACAGTGTATTACTGTTACTATTTTAAACAGTATAGGGCAATAATGTTTTACTGTTTTACATAGCAAAACCTGCAAAGGGGACCAGCTTGAAATGATCTAGCAGGATTCATTTTCTGACTAAAGTTCCATTTTAAGTACATTCATTTTCAGTTAGGGTCACCTAACTGAAAGTTTTAGTTTTTTTTTAAATTAGAAGAAGCCTGCTATGGTGCCTGGTGTAAAAGGAATCTTCTGAGCTTTGCTATATGTATTGGTGGCACAGTCTATTGTTAATTATGTCAAATACTGCAAGTTGTGGATATATTAGTGACAAGTAGTGCTACATGTGCACTTGGTATTGCAGGTGATGTCTGCCTTGGCTATTCAGAAAAATAATTTCCAGTATGGGCAGTTTACGAGTATGTGCCTCACTTTAGCACTGACTACATGACTAGGGTAAAACAGATGTCAACTCACCCAAACCCCATAATAACCACTACAACCCTGTAATACCCTAACCAAATATTTAGGAGTAATTAGACCAATGCCATTTGGAGTAAAAATGGGCCATAGCAGCTATTTATTGACAAATAACGAATACAGGAACATTCCTTGAAAACAGAAACATAATAACCATGAAATTCAGTAATCAAGGTTGCCAATCTTTGAAGGCACTAAAGAATCAAAACTTGTTTTGTATCTGCGTAACCACTTAAAGGTCCCCAACCGCAACACACTGAATTGGGGACAATCCCAACTCTCCATATTCTCCACAAGTAACAACTATTACTTTATAAGGCCTCCAAAGATCCCATGCCACTACAACTACCGATGAAACAAATCCAAAGTTCCAGAGTGAGAGGATAAGAAATGTCTTCTTTGTCCGTTGGATTCAAACTGTGAGAAATTCTCCTTAATCCTACCTATACTACACCAAAGCCACTCCTAGCGTGCAAACTCACCAATCCTGGTATGTAACCTAAACTCTCCTGATAAGCTGTTAACCCTCTGTCTGCTTGCTTTCCCCTGTTTACTTAGTCATGCCAGCCCTTTGCTTACTTTTTTCCATCTTAACAGGTGGTGACAGAGGTAATGGGGATGGTGGTGTGTTCATGTTGATCCATTATGTGTTCACGTTGATTCACCTCTGCTTACTACCTATCCAACTAATCTCTTACTACAGTTTCTTCTTGTATTATGTTTGTAAATATACAAAGGAATGTACATTATCAAGAGCAATGTTTATTGGATCAGTATAGAAAACACTAACCTAGTAAAATTTGATGCTGATTTTGTAGACTGGGAATAATTTAACTATGATCTTGTGAGACTCTGGGTCAAACAATGACCAAAATGAAAAATGACAATCATTATGAAGCAGCATTAAATAAGAACAATGCTGAGCTAATGAGGCCTATAATTAGACAATGAGCATGTGAAACCAAAGAGATGATTCTTTTCATCGGTTTTACAAAAATAGACTATTTTTTATTATAGCTTAATGTACAAAGATCATTCTTTTTATATTAAGCAGAATGACCTCACTTAAAATGTGCCTTGCTACTGTGAATGTCTTGCAATCCTCTTGGTGCAGAGATTAAAACACATTCATCTGAGCATTGCTGGTTCTTTCTGTTTTTAGCTAGATACAGCATTCTGTGTTAAATATTCACACAGCTTGCTGCTGTACCAATTTATTAGCTTAAATTTGCATTCCCGTACATACAGCGTGTGTGTATGTATGTCTGTTAAATCTATCGGCTTATGCATATCCACTTGCGCATTTCAGTAAGAGCATTTCTTGTTATAGCTGCTGCCTATTATTTTCATTTTTTCTATTAAAATTATCAGGTAAAACATTTGGTTTTGTTTGCCTGGGGTCCATCTTGAGTATTATCTCTCCTGTGGCTGCAAAATAACATCAGTCTCTGTGAAGCTAAACTAGAGCCTGTCGGAAGAATTTTAACTTATATCAGGTTGACTACAAACAATGCACCATTTCTATAACTACGATGTATATTTTATTAATTAAGTTAAGCTTTAACAAAATATTAATTTTAATTACACATCTGTGATCCATTTTTTGGTTACCTCCAGCCTTGAGACCCTGTTCTGGTCCTCTGGTCAGATCTGACCCATGTGGTTTCTTGACCTCTGCAGTTTGAGAGCATGATAATTGCTAAAGCGTGTGGCAGGTCCCAAACATGACTCAGTCACCCATTTACTCTCAATTAGGGCCCACCTAGAACAGGGCTAACTAAGGCCAGAACATACCAGCCACGCTCAGTCCACAGCCCACACAGAACTCAATTTCTGCAACTAGTGCATGAATGACAAGTTAAAAACCCTTTACTCACCAGTCTCCTGGTCACCATAGCAATGACCCACCAGCTGGGGACATTTCCTGTGCAGGGTCCTGCGTTTCCTCCATAATTACAGGATAGAGCTCAGACAGTCCACCGACCACCTGAGGCCCATATAACCTGGGGGCCCAGGTCACTTGCCATGTGCTACCTGAAGGAGGTCAGCTCTTCACCAACAAGTGGGTGACTTGGTTCTCTATCCGCCACCAGCCCAACTAGGTTTGCACAAGTGTAATTCTCCTCAGGACGCTGTGTTCCGCTGTATGTGTCTCTTATATGAGATGTATCTGTCCAGTACTGTGGCCTGTGTGCTGTCTCAACTCACACTTTCACAGATTGCAGATATCCACCATGACATAGCCAAAGGCTCCACCTAACTCCATTCTATTGAGAACTTGAGATATTCAATAAGTAACAAGCTTTATAATAAATGATCTCCATCACAGTAACGTGACAGTTCCTCTTTAAGTCAGCAGGGTACCTTTGCCATCACCCTGTATCAGGGTTGCCCATCTAAAAATAGATTGCTTTACTTTCTCAGTGCATGTGTAAGACCAGGATTCTTCATTCCCATCAGCTACTGCCCTCAGCTAAGCTTCATCCAGACTTTATAAAGGACCCTGTCAGAAAGAAAATTAACTCTGATCACTTCCTGGGATGATTTAAGAGCTCCTATCTGAAAGGAGTAGTGATTTACCCCTGTCTACAAGTGTTCATATCAAGTCGCCCTAGGCATATGTTTTTACCATTTATCTACACTAGGGGTAGACAACCTTTCAGAGGTTGAGATCCACCTGGATAGCATAGAGGAAATCAAACATACGCGGGAGAAGGGGGTCACCCTTTAAAAAAACATAACTATCAAGTCCCCAATAAAAACAAAGCATAGTGCCCTGTGCCCCCATCCCCAGTAGTGTCCTCCAATCCCCTTCATGTCATCCCCTCCACAGTAGTTTCCTCTTCCCCCCAGTAGTTTCTCTCTTCCCCTTCCCCACAGTAGTGTCCTCTGTCCCCATACCATTGTGTCTTTTACCTCCCCACAGTAGTGTCCTGTCCCCTTCACATCACCCCCTCAATAGTGTCCTATGCCCCCACTCCCACAGTAGGGTTCTCTGCCCCTCCCCCTATAGCAGTGTCTTGTGCTCCCACAAAGCAGTGTTCTCTGTCCTGTTTCACATCACCCCCCCCCCCCCCCAACTGTAGTGTCCTTTGTCCCCTTCACACACACACACACACTTGTAGTGTCCTCTGCCCCCCCCCATGCAGAGTCCTCTGTCTCCTTTACACATACAGACATACACTGTAGTGTCCTCTGTCCCTTCCAATGCAGTGTCTTCAGTCTCCTTCATAGCCCCAGTGTCCTCTGTCCTCTTCACACCAGTGTGTAGGTAGCACTCTCCTATCTTACACTGGTGTACAGCATAGCGGAGAGCAGGAAGAATCACAAGTACTGGATAGAGGGCAGGGACAGGAGCTGCTGGAGCTAAATTTTCACATTAACAAGCTGGTGATTGTTTGCTGGACTGCACGGCAACCAATCACCTTCTAGTTCAAGTGAAAATTTAACTCTGACAGCTTTCGCCCCCACCCTCTATCCAGTATTGTGACTCTTCCCCCTCTCCACTTTACAGTGAAGAGGAGAACAGCACAGGGTGGGAGGAAGGACCAGCAATGCAGGGCCGTGTTCCAGATAAACCCCTCAATAGTTTGATGACCCCCGATCTACACTGTTGGAAAGCAAGGAGAAGTGGATCTCTGCCATATTCCATGATCTGTTGATCTCTAGGTATGTGCTCAACATCTACATAAACCCATTTATAGGGTAGGATTATATAGACTGAGCCTCCATTATTGAAAGAACTGAAATTCATCCTCCAGCCAGGAAATGAGGTTGGGTCTATCTGACTTGAGGCAGATAGACAGTCTAATGCACACTGTGAGATGCTTATGGTGTTTAGTGAAATCATAGTAGGCAGGTTTAGTACAGAATAGGAGCCTGTACAACTCTGCAAGACTGAAGATAAGGATGAAGAAGTGATATTTGTGACATTTATCAACACTGTACAGTATTGAATATTAACCACACAGAGCTACATAATATAGGCAAGTGATTGAGAAGCTTCCTCAAAGTGACAGTGATATATTAAGACCCTCGGTATGATGACCAACCAAAAACAGTGGTACAGTAACATGTGAATTTCTACTGGAAACTTTAAGCACTACATGGAATTTGGGGCAATGATAAGGTGCTTAAAAGCAGTACTGCAGGTTTCTTTTTAAAAAGTAATCTACTGTACATGAATTAGTAACATGGAACATTATTATCCACACAAATCTACTGAATCCAACCTAAACTCTAACTTTGGCTTGTCCATCTCTCATCCCCTAGTGGTGGACTATAGTACTTAACTCTCACATCTCAGCATTTTTCCAAAAAGGTAGGTTTCTGGAAAAATTTGTCAAGTATATCATCTATGAATAAACCGGCTAAAACAGTCATCTTAGTTATGTATGCATTCTGGTGGACAGAATCTACCTCGAGCCTGGAGGCATTAGTGGCAAGATCTTTCCCTCCAAAAAAGTGGTTTTGCCTTCATAGAGCCAGTCTCCTGCTGCAGAAAATGTCATCTCCATGCATCTAATGCCCTTTCCATAATGTATGGTACATTAGAAATCCAAGATGGAAAGTTATACATGTTGCTATTGCTGTGGCAGGTGCACAGAGCTCTGAAGTCTACGTGCATCCACACAGTGACACCAGACCAGTAGAGCAGACATGTCAGGCTAGTATAATTTAGCTAGGTGAAAAGCTCTTACCCCTTGCAACAAGAAAGTTTATAAATTTAAACTGGATTAGGTCCATGGCAGTTCTGCATTTAAATATATATACTTGAATAGGTAGGTGCTAATACAACAGTGCAACAAAATTTGAGAGAGAATCCTCTCTCCGCATGTACTAATGAATAAGTCCTAAACCAAATGTGGCATGAAAAAAACTCTCAACACCATCTATCAAATAACAAATATTATACATAATATAGTATAAAGTGATCACAAATTATATAGTGACTGTCCCATGAAGATGCATTTCTGGAAACCAAACATTTATGCGATCCCACCCACCACATACAGACAAAATAGGTGACAATTGACCCCAATTAAGGTGGTCAAATAACGCTTTGTGAAAATATGTGTTTAAAGACCAGCAGCAGACTCTCTTGGGATACATAATCATTAAACCAATAGTTCCGCGCTCCTGTGTAAAACTTTATAGCATTTACACTTAATACAACTAGTGATAATGTCTCCAAATCTAGAATTTTATTTAAATAAACAAATGTATAACATATATAGAAACCAAATTATAACAGTGCTGTTAACCACTGTGAATCTAAATAACTATTATCAGTGAACCAAAGTAAATACAGGGTCCTCTTTCAATTCAAAAATATTCTCTTTCAATTCAGAAATATTCCACTCCAAAGAACCAGGTACAGTGTGATCTTAATATGCGCTCACCTTATGTTTTGCCTAATAATTATAGGCAAAACTCGCTTTTTGTCCTCAAGGGACAGGTGTAACCATAATTCTCCTGCATGCGGTTTCTCCAAATGCTGTATGGATGGCTGTAGTTAGATATTACTCCACATGGGGTCTCTCCAATCAATTGATCTCTGTGTAAAGGAATGGATGGATGGATATCTCCCTTTCCCCTCCAGGGGTCTCCTCCTTCCTTTAATAACCTCTCTCTTTGCTGCTCTTGATTTCTCACACGTGTGTTTGTCCGTGTTCACCTGTGAGACTCTCCTGGGATAAAACTCCCGGTCATCAGCACATCATAAATATTGCCCCTGTTGGATGTTCACAAAATTCCAGGTATGGCAGTAGTGGATGGACTCAGAATATCAGGTTCTCTTTACATTAAAGGTGATGCTCCAAGTAGTTCAAATGAATCAAATAGATTAAGCATTCTTAGTGTAGTATTTATTAGAATTCTGATGATATAAACACATAAGGTTTTACATTCACATGTAAAGGTGCCCACAAGACCAGCACCAGTTTGTGCAGCCTGTGTAATACAATAAAATGGCCTGCGTGCATTCCAAGCCTCGCTTTTGGAAGGCCGGATGTAACGTCACGGGAACCTGGATGTGACGGGTCGTCACGCTTCTACGTATGTTTCGCTTGGCGGTGTCCTCAATTGTCTCTGGTGAGTGAGAAATTCACTTATTTTGTCTGCACGTGGTGGGAGCGCAAAAACATTTGGTTTCCAGAAATGCATCTTCATGGGACAGTCACTATATAATTTCTGATAACTTTATACTATATTATGTATAATATTTGTTATTTGACAGATGGTGTTGAGAGTTTTTTTCTACCCACATTTGGTTTAGGACTTATTGGTAATAGATGCGGAGAGAGGATTATCTCTCAAATTTTCTTGCACGTTTGTATTAGCGTCTACCTATTCATGTATATATATGCTTAAGTGTGTTTCACTTTTTAGGGGCAGCTGTCAACCTTTATTGCCGGCGTATTGCAGGCTTATATTCATTTATCATCTATTGTTTGAACACTCAATCACATAGGGGCCACGATATTCTAATTTATTTAGTTCTGCATTCAAAGCCTGTATTAAATATACAGTTTACCAAACTGCATAAAAAAATACTCTGCAAAGCCTCTACTTTTCTTCTCCACTCCTGTTTACCAATCCCAATACCCTCTGCAGCTTCTGTAAGGATCCCCTGGAAATATCAGACATTCTATTTTTGGTATCCTATCTCCACCACTGAATCGGCAATACTGGAAAATTGACAAGGCCAGGGAAATAGCAATTTTTATAGAAGAATTTATCAATTTTAGTCTCTGCATTTCTCTCCTAATTAATTTCCTTGGAAATGTTCCCCAGAAAGTATATAAAACCATAGGATTCTGCATAAGCTTGATCTGCTTGACTTATGCATATACATAATGTCACAGGACCTATAAACTAATGGTATAGTCAACTTTTATATTATATATTTCTGTTGCTATTTTTTCCCTTTGGCAATATTTCATTCTAAATGCAATGTGGTTTTGTAGGTGGAATAACTTAATCCCATTGGAGTCAAAGACACACAACAACTTAGATGCCCTCTGTAGCTTCAAGGGGTTTCTGTAATGACCTTACTGAACATTTGCTGCCCACTGTGACCCTCTCAGCAGCCTCCATTGTATCACAAGGGTAATTTATCTTTCAGATTAAATCTTTAACAAGAAATATGAGGTATGCAAAACACCTACTGAGAGTTATGCATACGAATGCAGTTAATGGCATCATATTTTACCAGCCTCGGTAAATAAAGTATTTTCCCCTTTTATTTTTATAACTGAATTTTAAAAATTATATGAAACAGAAGAACAGCAATTCTTTTGAAAGATTACTAAAATTAATTAACATATTAGGAAGGAATAATGGATTGGATTTTTGCAAACTGCAAACTGAAAAAACACATATAAATGTGAGATACAGCTGTATTGTCATTTATATATTTATGGGCAAATAAGTGGGAGGGCAAATAAATAAAAATAAATTTAAAAAATGATACTTCAGTTGTTCGAGGACCCTGGTAATGAAACATCTAAACCCCTAGTTAACAAAAACTCCAGCAATCCTAAAAGCTTGGACTTTTATGGACTGAAATGCCTATGATATAAAAAATATAACTAGTTAAAATGCAGATCAGTAAGAAATAAGATAGCATTTAAAAAACAATTAAAATAAGAAGTAACAAAACAGCTTGTTGCTGTAAAATTCAGCTTCATTCCAGAGATTACCTCTGCAGTACTTGTTTCTGTTTCTAGAAATCATTAGCCTGGTGGCCAGCATCATTCCACCAATTTATTCTGAGACCAGGTCCTCCTGTGCCCACCCCAGCCTGTGACTGGACAGTGAAAGGAGAAGCAGTGATCAGCTCATCTTTCTGTCACTCTGTTTATATTCCTGTCAGCATGCTTCTTTTCAGCACATGCACCAACTAGCTCTATGTTCTGCTCCTCCATCTAACAGTCCAGTTATTTATACAGAGGCTGCAACAAGTTCCGGGTCAAATCCAAGTACTTAGAATGCTTGCATTTAAAAAATGTAATGATGTACTAATGATGACAAAATCTGCATTAACTTGTGTTTTACATATCTGAGTAGAGTCCAATTAGAATCCAGCTTTAAAGGTTCCAAGTTGATAAAGACACCCATTTTACATTTTGCTATAGGTGTTGTGTTATAGGGTGACAGATGAGTGAAAACTGTACCATACATTAATTCACAGATGTCTAGGGCACCAAGAATTGTAAACACATCATAACTGTAAATGATCAAAACAGAAGTTCACATAATACATGTGTACCCTAGCTGGTTAAATTTAAAAAATGGTAATGCCAAAAAAAAAAAACCATTACAATTGGTGTTTACTTTTCTGTTACATTGTCTGACCATCACTAGACACTTGCAGAAAGGGTATTTGTAAACTTAATAACTAAAATACCATATACTGCAAGATTTGCCATGTTCATGTAATTTCAAAAATATTTTCAATATTTTTATGAGTGCAACTTTCACTGGTGTTTTTGCTTTGTTCAAGAATTTTATGTTATAGGATGACAATGTCCTGTCCTTCTGTCCCAACTGTTCTCTTGCATTGTCACCCTGCCACATGTGCTTCTGGTAGAAAGTATATGGGATTGTTTCATCACAAATTATGCAAGCATGGCCCACTGTTCACCATCAGGAAAAATGCCTTAAGAAATGCCATGCCGCCATCACTGGATTGCATGCATGTAGAAAGGAAATGGTTGCAAAGAGGCTGCAGCAGTTGAACAGCACAAAGGATGAAATAAAGGTGAAAATAAAAATGCTATTAGAAAAATGGCAATTGTTTATAATACAGAACTTTCAGAAAATAAAGGTAATTCAGTTAGGGTTTACATCTATATTAAATCAAGCAACAAATTGCAGAATATTCTTTTTTTCAGTGTATTGATAGATGACCTACAGGGCTGAATGTTAGATCTACAGTATGTGTAAAGCAGACAACATTCTGCTTCTAATTGCCAATTTTATTGCCATAAGATGGGTAGTGACAAAAAGGTTGACACCTATATAAAAGGTATTAATATTCTCATGTGCCTAGGCAGCATGATCGCTAAATGCTTCTCTATAAATAATGGACACATAGTAAGATTGTGTTTATTCGCACTTCTCTCCCAGATAGATTATAAAAATGGAAGACTGCACTTCACTGTCATGATATGCGCACACAAATCAAAAATACATACTTTATATAGTTTAATGTACTCTCAACCCCTCTCAAAAGATCTAATGCACCTAATTTGTATCTGCAGAGCAACGAGTTCTTATTTCTCTCTTTTTACTATTCTTTGTAAAGATATCAGAGTGGAACACCATAGAACAGAATCAAAATAGTAACTACTGAATGAATAAAATAATTACCGGTAATCACTGTTTGACAAAAATCAGGAAAATAACCCTTGACAAGGTTTTCCATAGAAGGGGAAACCTAGTTTGGTTCAGTCCTTGTGGATCTGTCATTTATTTACAACATATTATCAATAAAATGATCAGGTGGGTAATCGGGGTATGTTTATTCTACATTTTTGAGTTAACTAAGGTTAGGTACTATACTGTATGTTGCACATAAATCCTTCCCAGTTCCCATACTATTCCCTAGAGCACTTGTAGTGTAGGGGAGCCCATTACCTGTCCTTTGTGAGGGAAAAACACACATTTCACAGAGTCCTTGTTACAGTCTATGTCAAGCCAAAAACTATTTCTTGTTATCCATTAAATGGGGAATGGTTAACACCCCTGTTTGATATCCATGGCTCTGTTAGAAAGTTTTTCCCTTACTTCCCCTACACTCTACTGAAACCGCCCTCCTCAAAATCACTAACGACCTACTCAACGCCAAAGCCAAGGGCGACTACTCTGTCCTCCTTCTCCTGGACCTCTCTGCGGCCTTCGACACAGTTGACCACCCCCTCCTTCTTAATAAACTACTCTCCCTTGGCATCGGAGATGCTGCTCTCTCTTGGTTCTCATCCTACCTATCCCGACGCTCCTTCAGTGTCACCTACAATGGTGCCACCTCCCCCTCCCTCCCCCTCTCTGTTGGGGTCGCCCAAGGCTCTGTCCTTGGACCCCTTCTCTTCTCCATCTACACCTCCTCCCTGGGCAAACTCATACAATCTCACGGCTTCAACTATCACCTCTATGCTGACGACACCCAAATCTACCTCTCCACCCCTCACCTCACCCCCACTATCTCCGCCCGCATCACTCACCTCCTAAATGACATCTCAGACTGGATGTCGCTACATTTCCTCAAGATTAACCTCTCCAAAACCGAGCTTCTCGTCTTTCCCCCTGCCCACACCCCCCCCCCCATCCTATCCATCATCACCAACAACTCCACTATCACTTCCGCCCCGCAAGCCAAAGTCCTTGGCGTCATTCTTGACGCGAACCTCTCCCTCCAACCGCATGTCAAATCACTCACAAACACATGCAGGCTCCATCTTCGCAACATTGCCAAGATCCGCTCCTTCCTCACCCCAGACACCACCAAACTTCTAGTACACTCCCTCATCATCTCACGCCTTGACTACTGCAACTCCCTCCTCACTGGCCTACCCAAGTGCAGGCTCTCCCCGCTCCAGACCATCCTGAACTCAGCTGCCAGACTCATCCACCTTACCACCCGCTCCACCTCTGCCACCCCCCTCTGCCACTCCCTCCACTGGCTCCCGATTGCCCAACGCATCAAATTTAAACTCCTTACCCTGACCTACAAAGCCGTTCACAACACTGCCCCTGACTACCTCACCAATCTGATCACCAGGTACCACCCTACCCGTACCCTTCGCTCCTCACAGGACCTCCTTCTATCCTGCTCCCTGGTCTCCTCCTCCCATGCACGACTGCAGGACTTCTCCAGGTCCTCCCCCATCCTCTGGAACTCACTGCCCCAATCCATCAGACTGCCGCCTTCTCTATTCACATTCAGGCGCTCCCTCAAAACCCATCTCTTCAGGGAAGTCTACCCCACCCTCACCTAACGGCCATCCTCCCTCATTCCTCCTACCACTTCATCCCCCCCAGCCACTTCCTACTGTACCTTTACCCCCTCCCTCCTAGATTGTAAGCTCGAAAGAGTAGGGCCCTCTTACCCCTCGTACGCTGTCTGTCTTTGTTGTACTGTGCCATGTATTGTCCCCCCCTATTGTACAGCGCTGAGCAAACCCTTTGGCGCTATATAAACTCGTAGTAATAATAATAATAATAATAACTTCCTGTTCTGCTGACAAGGGATTCACCAGAGAGGAAGTTAAGGAAAATATGCAACAGGTACACAGACAGAAACAAAAAAACAAAAAGGGATTCTAGTCTTCCTCTACTATACGAAACACAAATTTTTTATTTCTGTTTGTCTTGCTGTTTGAAAGTTCCTCTCACTTCCAGTCTAGTAAAAAGTTGCCAGCAAGTGAATTAAATTGCTTTTAACAGAGTCCTGGACAGCAGTGAAAAAACTATCAGGGATTGGTTGGATATACACGTTAATGGTACCATCTTGGTGCCAAAGAGTATACATTCTGGTATCAGTATAGAGAGCGAGGAAGCATGGTTATCACTGAAGCAAAAGATACATAAGAGTAGAGTTAATACTAGGCAGATGATAAAGGATAGGGTTTTATTCCAAGACCATTGCTGCAGATTCTGCCTGGTCAGTGTCAAATATTGAAATTTAAAGATTGATTCACAATTAGTAAATCCCATAGTTTTAATTTGGCACATGAGATAAAAGAAAACTGAAGTGGGAGGATGGTGGTATGGGTACATAGGCACCCAAGTACAGCAAAGCTGTCACAAGGTATTCTATTGATTTCTTTAAAGGATGGCACATATTAGGAATGAAAAGAATGTTCACAAGCCTTATTGTATTACTGAATTTCCCCAAATTAGTTAAAGTAAACTTGTCACTACTATGAAATACAGGCACCAAGGGCAACCACACATGGCTACACATGTCTTCTAGAGCAAGCACTTCAGTCCCAAAACCCAGAGTACAGATATGGATTTGGCAAGAAAGTTAACGCCTTTCCCAGTCCCCAAAGTTTCCATATTGGCCAAGCAATGTGATTGGGGGGGGAATGCACACATTAATAGGAAGGCACTTTAAAAAGAGCCACACATATGTACAGGTACTGTCTGGTGCTTCCTTTTTATTTAGGTGACATGTTTATCCCCTATAGAATGGTGATAGATAGATTTATGTTTTGTTAATTAACTCCTATCTGCCCAGCCCTATTGTTCCTTTAAGTGGGTCTTTATGTATAAGGTGTGAGGGGAGGCTGAGGGACACCATGAGTTGGATGGTGTCACTGTTAAAAGCCCGAAGTATCAATAAGGATTTGCTTGAAAACATGTGGTAAATTATTTGTATAGGGTTCATTCACACCTGAAAAAGCACCCTGCAGGGGTTTCCGCGATTAGCTTTGAGTAGGCAGCCCTATTGACAGCAAAAGGAAGCTGCCTCCTCTCGCATATAACACACACTCCTCTCGCAGATAACTCACATGTAATCGCTCATGCATGTCCAGGGCCGATCACTCACATGTGATTTTTGCTTGAGAGATTACTTGTCAATGTGTACAATTAGCTGCGAAATCCGACAGCCTCCTATAGCTTTCAATGGACTGCCTACTTGCAGCTAATTGTGGGAACCCCTGCTGGGGTTCTCATATCTAATCACAGGCAGGATGTATTTGCATGTGTGAATATACCTTTAGTGCTCAATGTGTGCTTCTAAGGTGAATTTCCACTTTATATATACCTTCTGCTCCAGTTCATTCCTGTATGTCTTCTCATATTCCAGTCTTTCTTCAAACTGTGTCAATCTTTTCCTCAAAAAGTTAATTTCTGTTTGGGCACAGTCAAATCGAATTTGCCACTCATCTGCTATAAACATAAATAAGAATACATTGGTCATAGTTTGGGCAATTAGCTAACATATAAAACAATATGAATTTATTTTGTGTTCTTTTTTGTTACTTTGAGTTAAACTGGACTAGATTACCACCACCATCACATTTGGCCCTACTCCAGAACATTAGTTCCCAGTGTATGCAACTAATCTAATGCAATAATAGCTATTTAAATATGTTTAGAAGTTTTTATGTTTTGAAACCAGGAGCTGTTGAAACCACAAACTAAAACCAATAACCACTCCTGTCTCCATTACTTGAGAAATGCTAGCCAGTCCTAGCATTTTAGGTTGAAGACCATAGTTTTTCTAGTATTTCAGAGGAGTCATTTGGTTAATTTAGTTGCAAATAATTTTTGTGGAGCTATTCTTTAAGTTGAATTTATTTATATCTCAACAGAGCTGCCTGTCATAAATTTGGAATTATTTAAGAAGGTAAACTGCTCTACACAGATGATGACACTAACAGTGAGCATTGAAAATGCTTAAAAAATGAATCACTACATTTGCTGTGCCAAAGTCTGGTAGCTACCCTGCCTAGTCTAAGCCTTAACTATTCATGTTTCTACTGAGGGAATCACACAGTGTATGGTCTACAAGTCACAGCCTAAGGTGTAGAAATGCTTTGTCACACAGTTTAACTGTATATGCCTATACTTAATTAGCAAGTAATTTTTTTTCTGTGATAAAGATACATTTGAGATCAATATAGTAATCAAAAAAAGTAGATAATATCAGAAATGTCTGTGTCTGGACATTGAGG
This sequence comes from Staurois parvus, assembly GCF_062004578.1. Classification (NCBI taxonomy): domain Eukaryota; kingdom Metazoa; phylum Chordata; class Amphibia; order Anura; family Ranidae; genus Staurois; species Staurois parvus. Next base: position 4,212,168 of record NW_028318132.1, on the reverse strand, counting down.
TTGAAAAAATGTCAATAGCTGGAAGGAATGAACCTCTGTTACTGTAAAGCAGTAGGGGAAATATTTAAAGAATGTTTTGATGAATAGGACAAATACCCGTCCTTGTACAATAGACAACACCGCAATGAACTGCTGTTCTTACCTCCTCCAGGACTGCCTGTGCTAAGTTCCCGAAGTTGGATTTGTTGTTGAGCTTCCTCTAGCTGCTTTGACACAAACTCTACGTTTTTCAGCATTTGCTCATATTTAACCTTGGCAAAGAAAGAAGCTTCATCAGAAAAGACAAGGTACATTTAAATGTCAAAAAGAGAACAGACAGGAAATTATACATTTGAAGTCAATAGATTGATTAATACGTAGACTGCAAAACTCTTTTAATTCTATAAAAGGCTTTATTGAAGAGCAATCTGCCAAAAAATATGGGGAAAAAACTAGCCTAATTACATAGAGTGCATATTTTTACATTTGTCTTCTTTGTCTGAAGAACTGAAGTTTGAAAACTGAGATTTTTGGCAACCCATATGAAATTATTTGTGGGGTCAATTAAAATAGTTAGATGATAACAGCATATATTAACAAAGGTGATCATGATATTAACTCCACACAGTGCTATCATAAATGAGACAACTAAAAATTGTTGATTGTGCCTAAGCAGCTCCCAGAAAGATTTACCCTTGTAGTGCACTTCCTGTGCCTATAGCCTCATAGTAGGGTTCTCATGAGATTTTAAAGTGTCACCAAACTCACATCATAAAAAACTATTATAAAATGGTGAATTACATGTTGTTCATACCCATTCATTCATTCATAAATGGTACCAATTCCACTGGTTGTTTGTAACATGGGAACCTTCTTATCTACCATAGCCCTCCCCCATCTTTCCCCATTCCACCCACCAGTAAGTACTGACCCCTGTCTTACCTGTCTACCCCTTTATAATCTAATTCTACCTCCCCCCCTGATCCCAGTTTAAATACTCCTCCAGCCTTCCCATAAACCTCTCTCCTAGCACAGCAGAACCCCTTCCATTTAGGTGCAAACCATCTCTAGCATATAGGTAGCACCCCAATGCAAATTCAGCCCAGGGCTCTAGAAACCCAAATCCTTCACTCTTACACCAGGTCTTCAGCCATGCATTGAGTTCTCTAATCTCCCACTGTCTTTCTTGAGTTGTGCATGGCACAGGTAATATTTCAGAGAATATAACCTTGGAGCTCCTTCCCTTCAAGTTGCAGTCTAGTTCCTTAAATTGATTCTTAAGGAGCCTCCACCTTCCATGTATTCTGTCATTAGTTCCAGCATGGACCAAGACAGCTGGGTCATGCCCAGCCCCTCCCAGTAATTTATCAACCCGGTCTACCACATGCTGAACCCTGGCACCAGGGAGACAGCAAACCATTCGGTTGAGGTGACCCTGGTGACAAATTATTCTATCAGTCCTTCTGATTATAGAATCCCCTACTACTACCAACTGTCTAGGCATTCCTGCACTACCCTCACCACTCCTCCCAGTTGCTCTGCCCTCCCAGCTGTTAGGGATAGCAGTGACATCCAGGGCTGCCACCCCTGAGCTTGCCACCCCCACATCTTCACCTAACTTGGCAAACCTGTTTGGGTGCACAAACCCAGGGCCAGCCGTAATTTTCTGTGAGCCTCTACCACTCCCTCTCATTACAATAACCCATCTTCCTACCTGATAATCCAGATTAGCCCCTCCACCCTTCACATCAATCCCATTAGCTACCTGCTCAGAGAGCAGAAGACCCCTTTCAAGGTTGTCGGTTCTGCCCACTATTGCAACTTGCTCCTCCAGATCTCTAAGTTTCCGGAAGGGCAACCCGCTCACATCTGTCGCAATGGTATATATCCTGGAGCTGTTGCTCCATTGTTGCATACATGCAGCACACTGTGCACTGCACAAAACCTTGATGGAGGCTTTACCTCCCTGGTATTCTAAGACACAGGCTTGAGGCCCACCATGTTCTTGCAAAAAAAAAAAAAATTATAGTGGCATCATCCACATACAGAAAGAGATGGAACAATGTAAATTAAACAGTGTGTGTTTACTATTACTTGAAGTGAGAGTCAGTGATGTAAATCTAATGCTGTTATCCCTGCTAGAGAGTTACTGGGTGGGAGGCTCTGACTTGAGGAAGCAAGGACCTGCTCTTCTCTCAAAAATGCTATCACCACACCACAAGAATGCATGGTACACCAGTCCTGGAGAAAAGAATCATCTGCAGGGAGTCTATAGGTAATGCTGTTGACTAGACCCTTGCTCTCTGCTTTCCTTTTTTTGGGCCAAACTTCCACAGTACAGGTCCTTTTTAAGAGGATGTTAATTGCTGCTGATATTGCTATCCCATGCTTGGAACCTTTCTGTTAAAAAGTAATCTGTTGCAAGGAAAAATATATAGGCTGCCATTGTTGATGTATAATTCTGAAAATGCTAATAGCCATAGTTTCATGCTAATCCATAAACTCCAATATTCCCAATAGTCCTTACTTTGCTGACATTACCTGTAACATGCTTATTCCTTTTCATTGAATTTTTCAGAAGGTCAACAAAGGCATCTTTAATTTAATGCTGTTAGTTGAGCTTTCCTTTTATTTTACCCTTGAACTGGCATGTGCAAATGCAGTGTGGTATTTTGCAAAAGCAGTAACACACCCACACACAATCATTAGTGCTCAATGTTAAAGTGTTACTAAACCCGGAACCCTGCAGTCACTATATCTGGTCTCCCAAAGTACAAAGAACATGGAATTGCAATTATTTTAGTAAATATAAACTGCTTAATACCTTTTCTCATCAGCAGTTAGAGCAATCTTGTAACTTCTATCAGTGTTCAGCAAAGCACTAGTTAAAGCTTGTAGGAGGAGTTTTCTTTCTGCACTAGGAGGATGCAAAACCCCTGACCTCTGTCTGGACAGTGCTGATTGGCCCTGTGCTAATCACATGCACTCTCCCAAGAAAAAAAAAAAATCTCTAGCAATACACACTAAACTGAGCATGTGCAGAAGGGCTACAGGTTCAGTATGCTTTATCAGGAGATGGACATTTGAACAAGAGAAGGGGCACAGAAGTCAGGCTCAAACTCCTTTTTACACAATGCGGAGGATTAACCCCATAGGTTCCACAGTGAGTATAACAAGCATGCTTTACTGCATATACAGACTGATTTTACTGTTGTGGGCAGGGGCGGACTGACCATTTGGAAACTTGGGCACTGCTCGAGGGCCCAGGGTCAGTACTATGAGATGCCCCTGGTACCTTTTTCATAGGCTTTTTTGAGTTTGGGCAAGGACACAGGGGCCCCATGATCCCCTATTGTCTGGGGGCCAAATGAGTTGTCAGTCTGCCCCTGGTTGTGGGTTTAGTAATTCTTTAAACTTTAGACAGAGGATACTTGTATCCAGAAACTGGAAGACAAGAATATCCATATTCACAGTATGCTCTAACTCTGTATAAATGTTTCCAAACAATAGATTACATTTTTTACAAATAATTGATACGTAAATCTGTGTTAAACATGATTTATTATTTGCTAAAACTCTGAACTGTTGTAATGAGCTTACAAGCAGAAGTACCATGAACTTCTAATTAAGAATGATTAGAATGTATTTCTTTCACACGGTACAATAAATCTAAACCATTTTGCATGATTGCAGGTACCATATATGTGAGAATGTGCTTACCTGCATTTCTGTAATCTCCCGTGTTGCTCGCAGCCTTTCTGCTCTCTCCCCTTCTAAAACTTGACAAGCTACTTCACCTTTGAATCGTTCATCAGACAGTTCAGTCATTAAATCGGTGATCTGTAAAACAGCAATTTTTCTCAGTGACATTTTATTTAATCTTTCATAAAATCGGTGTACGGCATCTGATTAAGTAATCAAATGTGACAAAAGTTGTATTTTTTATGACTAGAACAAATTCATTTACTCAATTAGCACATCTTAATAATTAACGCACGCAAGAATGCAAGAAAATGATGTTGTTACAAGGTAGGGTCAAAACACACTGAAAAAGTACAATAACCTTGAGATCCTAATAACTAATTAGCTTGGACTGATGAAAGGAACATTATACATGAATGCAAATCTCAGATTGTACATCTTAGTAAATCTTTTTTTTGTTTCAAGGTATATGATGGGAATCTAGGGGTCCTAAAGGAGGCAGATTGAAATCCAGAGTACTGATACCCAAGACTTTCCATCCCTTTCTAGTTAAGTATTAAAATGCCATTACAATGGAATTATAGGTTTTATTTGTAAACTTCTATGTGTTTGGTCCCTCCCACTTCATCATTATTACATTCTGCCTTCCTTTTATTATTTAGACCAGCAGCTATATTTTTTCAGAAATCATACTTACCTAAGTGGATGCAGCATTGATCTGATCCCTCTTGTATTGAACTGTATTGTTGCTGTATTGTCTCCCTTTGTATTGTAAAGTGCTGAGCAAACTGTTGGCGCTATATAAATCCTGTATAATAATAATATAATAATCTGATGCTGCACCTGTCCCCCTGCGGCTCTAAGAATGAGAACTGAGTGATCAAACACCACTGATCGCTCAGTCCTCAGTGCTCCGTGAGCAGAAAGCTGGTGACTGTCAGTCACCGCTCTCGGCTCTGCTTCCCCCCCTCCCCACTCGCTCATTGAAGCGCTGGGCTGTGGAGTGGGAGGGTTCAGCTGGCTCAGGCCCTCTCGCTGACAGGCTGAGCCAGGTGCTGGTCCAAGGATCTTGGTGGATCACAAGATTAAAGTTAGGATCTTTCCCCAGCCTGGACCTGCTGCGCTGAGTGATTTTAGAACACTGTTGGCTGAAAATGAGTCACGGGAGTGCAGAAGAAACAAAAGAGCTTTGGATGTTCTTCTTTAAGTCAAGCTGCTATGAGCCTTATATCCCAACAGATAAAAGTTCACACGTGCCTCAACATTTACTGGTTTTGATAACTTTTTCTATTTGATGTTTACTCTTCTGTGCTCCTCTGCACATTTGTGGCTGAATTCAGCAAGAGAACTACAGGGAGAAGGGGGAAGGATTGCTGGGAATATTGAGTGGAGTAAAAAGGCTTTGTGTTGTTGAAGAAAAACTATGGCCACTCATTGAAATCATGTGCTGCAACACTATATCCATCTAAGGCTCCATGCACACGGGGCGTTTTAATAACGCTAGTAATATTAGCTGTGTAAATTCACGTTAAAAATGTGAGTTCTTCAGCATATTTTTAGCATTTTTGCATTAGCGTGTAGTGGTGGTTTGCTGTGTTTTTTCACGTTTGTGTTTTTTAGAGGTTTTTTTTGTAAAAAAAAGTCCAAAAGCGCTGGTTTGCAGCGATTTACCATGATTTACTGCATTTTACTGCGTTTTTATGCATTAGAGCATTTTTACAGCTAAGCCACTAGTTCTGGGGGTTTTTATCCAGTCAAAAAACACCCCTGCCAAAAAACGTTGATTACAGTCTATGTGTGCATGGACACACAGGATAACATGCTGGGGAGTTTACCGGCTGTAGAAAAAAACGTCAAAAGCCAAAAACAGCCGCTGTAAAAACATCCAGTGTGCATGAGGACTAATGCAGCTTCTTATAATGGTGTGGCAATGATGCTGCACTGCTCCTGAATTCACAGCAAAGGAGCCATGCTCATGTAGGTTGTGCCTGCTTGCTCTACAATGGGATGAGAAAATCGTGCAGGGGAAGTGGCTATCAGCATTGGAACTGGGGATTCCCAATCCTATTGTTTGCCAATGAGCACGTGGCCATCTAATCCTGACCACAGCTTTATAGATTGGCAGCACCGCTTCATTTGCTGAAACCCTCCCAGTGTGAGCTGCAGTGTCTGGAAAAGGGAACTTGTGAGACACAAATGAGGTAGGTTTTTATTAATTTTATGAGGCCTGTTCATAACATAGTAACTAGATTTGGTACTTGTTTTAAGGATAACTTCACCTTTCATGACATGTTACACTCATTTTCAGGGTGTAACATGTTATGAATGCACCAGCCCCTGCTCCGTCTTCTCCCCAGCTTTGACAGCTAGCGAGGGATCTTCTCTCCCTCCGCTAGCTGTCAAATTTTTTAAAAATGTGGCCGTGTGGGGCTCAGCCAACCCAGCCGCATCATTCATTCACAGGCCTTCATGAATGAGAAACTACAAGTCCTAACAGCCTTTGTGACCGTCGGCTTATAGTTCTCAATGAACTACCATGGCACTGTGGAGCACCAGTGGCAGTTCATTGGTTCTCCCTGTCAGTATATCTGCTTACTCGTACGTATGCTGATCGCTGGTGCAATGGTTTCCTGGTTCCTGCAACCAAAAATAATAAATGTACATTTTTTTACCTGTAGAAAAATGTGCATTTATTATATTTGGTAAAAAGGTGAACTTATCCTTTAAATGTAAAAAGTAGCCCTCGATATGCATCAGACTACTTGATGCTTCCAATTGCTCATACCAGCATTAGTTTTAACCACTTCCCGTCTGGCCCATGTACAAAAACGGCCGGACGGGAGTAGTGCAGGGGCGGTTGGCCGTTTATAAATGTCCTTCCACTTCTCTGCTTGTGCGCGCTCCCTACGGGACCTTTGTGTGAGGTCCCAATCATGTGATCACTGATTGGCCAATCAGTGATCACATGAATAGTAGTAAGCAAGATGTCACTTCCTAACATCATTGCTTACTACTTGTGAATTCTGTGAATGATCACAGAGGTCACATGGTACAAGGCTATTCACAACAGCCTTGCACCATGTGACAAGCTGTGACCAATCACAGCTCACACAGTATTACTCAAGGGCTGCATGAATGCAACCAGAGAGGAGAAATGATTGCTTTTACACCCTTTATGGGTGTAAAAGCAATAAGTGTAAAAAAAAAAAAATCTTCATCACCCCCCACAAGTAGTACAGTGTCATTATGGTGACACTGTACTGCTAGGGTGATAGTATGTTAAAAAAAAAAATATTAATATAAAAAAATAAAAAAAAATGTAAAATAAAAAAAAAAAAATTAAAAAAAAATTCTAATTTTTGGTTATAAACTAATTTGGGTTATTTTTTTTTTACTAAAATAAATTTTGGCCAAGATTTATGAACAAAGATAATTTATTTGCAAAATTTTATAAGAAAACACCTTTTAAAAAAATTTTGGACTATTAATTTATATAGAAAAAAAAATTAAAATCTCAGTGGTGAATAAATACTACCAAAATAAATTTTTATCTGTCTCAAAAAAATGCTAAAAAATTCATATGGGTACAGTGTTGCATGACCGCGCAATTGTCATCCAAAGTGTGATAGCACTGAAAGCTGAAAATTGGCCTGGACAGGAAGGGGAGAAAGTGTCCAGACTTGTGGTTAATAATGACACAAGATGCTAAGCTTGTACAAAGTGTGCCATCATATGGGAGTGCCTAGGTTAGTGTTGTACATAATGATGTGCATAATATGTCCATTGTGCCAAAATATTAATTATGCAATATTACTATGTTACTATGAGTTTGTTCTATCCCTGCACTGTTCCCTATCACATGTTCAGTGTTTTACCTACACCAGCCAGAATTGTAATACACATTTTAGGCTGAATTAGAGGGTTAATATGCTGTTCTTTTCTACAGTAACCCGAACAAAACAATAAAAAGTATCACTGCTGTAAAGCTGTTCCATTGCCAGGTATACAAAATAACATAAACTGAAGGAATCAAAAATACTTGATACATCTTCACCTTTGTGTCATTGAAATCACCAGGTGTTCAATGACAGCATCCAATGTAAGCAGATTATATATCTTTGTGTGCTTATATCTTGTAAACCTTCTTTTATATATGTCTGTAATGCAAGGAATGACAACCATTCACTGACAATCCACAAGTTATCACTGATGCACTTTTTGATATTACACAGAGCTTGTGCCTGTTATCTGTTTCAATTGCAGCAAAGGGAAATGTTTTGCTTGCAATAACATTTTAAATGGTATTTGGCACTGTCTTTGTTTATTGCATAAAAGACTGTTTAACAATTCCTCTATTAATAACCCAATTATACTGCAATGTGCCAAGGCATGCAAAAAAGAAAAAAAAATCATAGCTTCCAAGAGCTAAAAACAAAGCTTGTCCTTAATGGACAGTGGGGATGTGTGCAAATGGGAATAACGCAGTGCTTTAGTTAAATGTGGTAATTAATAATCCCTTGCTGACACCTAGGGCTACCGGCACTGCATATTATGCAAATGTTGTTATTATGAGCACACTGTAAATGATTTTCTAAAGTGCTAGTTAAATGTGGCACATCTCATCACACAAGTAATGTGCCCGGTAATTCCTATTTACATCTTCTGCAGATCTTGTTATAAACACATACTGTACATTACTGTGTTATCAAGGCTCATACTTTAGGTTTCATTTATAGAAGATGTTTTATAGAAGCAAAAATGAATGATTTTTTAATTTATCACTTTTTTATGCCACATTTCCATTTTGTTTATTGTCTACGTTCCTTTAGAGTTTCATCCACTGTAGGTAAGATTTTTGCATGTCTTGTCAGTGATTTTTTTTTTTGAGCCTAATTGAGCTTGCAGTTTAATTCAGCTAAATATATTGCAAGCACACCAAACAAAAGGTGTGCAAAGCTCTTTTGTAGAAAGTAGCCACAGTCTGGGGTAGAAAAATCTGTCCTTGCTAGCATACTGCAGTGTGAGACCCTTTCTCTCTGTGTGGAAACAGTGGTCTCTGTGCAGAAGTTTGATGTGCCCCCAGAGCTCTCTAATCAGCAGGAGCATTGTTGTTTGCAAGCTATAGGTCAAACTCAGTGGGGGGCTTGCTAAGACCACTGCTTCTACACAGAGAGGAAGGGTCTCACATTGCTGGTAGGGGATACACTTTTCTACTTTGACAAAACAAACATTATAAGGCTAGGTTCACACCTATGCAGGTTACGTTTGACCCGTTTCTGCATTTTGCGCTGCGTTTTGCATTTCTGCACCTGCGTTTTTGATGCGTTTTGTTTTTTAAAATGCAAAATGCAACAAGAATGCAGCAAAAATGCACTGCATGCTTTTCTGCAGAGTTTCCATTGAAATCTATAGAACCAAAAACAAAACTTTTTGCGTTCAAAAAAGTCCCTGACCCTTTCCAAAAAATGTACAGGGTGAAAATGCAGAGATGCGAACATGTCCCATAGGAAATCATGTTAAATGGATTGTAAGGAGATAGGAGGAGGTGATGGGGGGGGGGGGGATAGGGTAGAGGGGAAGGTAATTTGTAAAATTTGCTATGGAGACTGTAATTGTAATGTTTTGAAAAATGTGTTGCATTTATATTGTAAAATTAATAAAAATATAACAAAATAAAAATAAATAAATAAATGGACTGTACTACATTTCTGCAAAATGCAAAACGCTGCGGAAAACGCTTAAGTGTGAACCTAGAGTTAGAGATTGAACATTTGTTTTGATACACCTGGAATGTATTTTGCTGATTGAAGGTTCAGTTAGGCATTAAAGCGACTATACTATAATTAGATATCAGGAGAAGTCTGTAAAAAAGGTTAAAACTCATCTTTCAGGAGGAAAACCTTTACTTTCTTATACGAGCTAAGAGTGCAGTTGCTATGCAGCTCTTTCAGGTGTATCAGATAGCATGTCTTTCTAACACCGTAATGATATAGCGGCCAGCGGGGGAACCACAGTACCCAGCAGGGGACATGCTATCCAGCACATTCAGAAGTGTCAGATAGCAGCAAAGCTTGTAACATTTCAAGACAGCCAAGATAGTATTCACCACCCAAAAGAAAGATAGGTTTTAGACTTCTTCTAATACAGGCTGCTACTGATTTATTTATTATTTATTTATTTATTTTGTTATTGTAGCGAAAGGGTAATTTTAGATTTTAACTTGAGACAGAGAAGCATAATGTAGTATCGTATTCATTTGAAAGTTTAACTATTTAATGATTTAAAAATCATTGCACAATCAATTTTTTCTATTTTTTGTTTTTTTCAGCTCTGCCTTATTCTCCTCAACTGGGCTACACAACACCCCCCCATCTTCATAACATAAGAGGGGGGTGCTCTGTAGTCCAGCAGAGGACAGCTCAAGCAGTGGTAACAACACTGCCTGGTATTTCAGTGCAGCAGAAAGAGTGCTGTCAGCATACTATGTGATGTTAGAATTCACAGGATTTCTGACAGCGTGGGGTTGATTTACTAAAACTGGAGGGGGCAAACTCTGGTGCAGCAATTCATAGAAACCAATTAGCTTCCAGTTTTTTTGTCAAAGCTTAATTGAACAAGCTGAAGTTAGAAGCTGATTTCCTACCAGGCACAGCTGCACCAGATTTCGCACTCTCCAGTTTTAGTAAGTCAACCCATATTTGTCTGCAGCATTTTGGGATAAAATATAGGAAACGTACATGTATTGCAGAGATTACTGAATATCTTTTTTTTGAACCACCATACACTTTAAATATAATGTTAGTACCTGAATTTGATTTAGTATCAGCCCCCTATAATTTCCTGTACAGCAGAGCTTAGACATGGAGAGAGAGAGGGGCAGAACTAGGACAAATTAGGTGTTGATAGGGAACATATTGATATGTATACCTAGCAGAGTAAGGAGGGGTATCAATTTGCTGCTTTCCTTTCAATGTCTAGTCACAAGGGGGAGGGGCAGGGAAGTGACATAGTTGTGTTGTTTAACCATTTGCCTACTGGGCACTTTCACATCCTTCCTGCCCAGGACAACTTTCAGCTTTCGATGCTGTCGCACTTTGAATGACTATTGTGTGGTCGTGCAACACTCTACCCAAATTAAATTTTTATAATTTTTTTGAGACATATAGAGCTTTCTTTTGGTTGTATTTACTCACTACTGTTTTTTTTATTTTTTGCTAAACAAATGAAAAAAGACCAGAAAGTTTGAAAAAACATTTTTTTCTTAGTTTCTGTTATCAAATTTTGCAAACAGGTAATTTTTCTCCTTCACTGATGTGCGCTGATATGCAGCACTGATGGGCACTGAGAGGCTGCACTAATGGGTACTGATGAGGCGGCACTGATGGATGATGATGAAGAGGCACTGATAAACACTGTTGGGACTGCACTGATGGACAATGACTGGCAGCACTGATGGACACTGTTGGGGCTGCACTGAAGTCCCCTTGGGGCTGTACTGATGTCCTCTGATGTTTGAATACACTTGCCCATTACCAGCTCTCTTGACAGCATGAGGAGTGTGCAACTGTAACAATGCACAGCTGAGTGTGCAACTGTATTTACATTGTGATCAGTTGTGTCATTGGACACAGCTGATCACGTGGTAAAAGGGCCCAGTAATTAGCCTTTGCCAGGTCATGTGATCAGCTGTGTCCAAAGGACACATCAATCACAGAGCTCGTTGGGTGCAGGCCCCAGGGGGCGCATGGGAGGCACAGTTCTGGAGGACATCATACGATACCCTCCCAGAATTAGATGTGCTGTAGCTGTCATTCAGCTATAGCCTGGTCATCAAGTGAATAAATGCAATATAGAAAAGTTAGATCACTCAACTGGCTTTGCAGTCCTGCAGGGGCTGTGTAAATCTCAAAACTAATTGGACAAAAGCACAAATCATTTGGGAGGTAAAACAGTTCCTATAAATGTGTACACTGCACATGTGCAGCAGGCAGTATTATAAAACAAAGTGTAGTAAAAAGGGCAAAGAGCTTTTGTGCGGAAGAGGCATACATCAGTTCTTCTAGCAAAAAACTGGACAGACTAGCACTTTTTTTAGGGTACTTTTTTGCTTTAGGCAATACTTGCACTCCTGCGTGTTGCTATTCTAAATGCGAAGTTGAAAATTTTGGAATTTATATTGCAAATATGACTGATCCTGCCAAAAACTTTTTATTTAAGGACAGTGATCATATGCAGCCATTTATTATCTCATAGTTGTCTGGCTCCTTTTTAAATCATGATGATAACAGAAATCACCCCAATAGCCCTGATCAAAAGTTTACATGCCCTAAAATGTTTGACCTTGATACAGACACACAAGGTGACACACATAGGTTAAAATGGCAATCAAAGGTTAATTTCCCACATCTATGACTTTTTACATTGTAATTAGTGTCTGTGTATAAATAGTTAGCTCTCACATGGATGCACTGAGTGGGCTAGATACTGAGCCATGGGGAGCAGAAAAGAACGGTCAAAAGACCTGCGTAACAAGCCAAACAACTATATGATAATAAATGACTTCATATGATCGCTATCCTACGTTTTTGGCATGATCCGTCATATTTAAAATATGAATGCCAAAGTTTCATGATCTTTTTCCTGTGTTTGGGTGTGTTTGAAATCAAGTTTAGATATGTTATGTCACATTTACATCTATTCAGATACTTTTGACTTTGTAAAACCATCACTAAATGGACCGTGAATGCAAATTTTTCTTGCTTTGGTAAGCACATCTAAATGTTGAGTCTGTAAACACCTCTAGTGTACAAATGTAGATAGAAGACCACGGGATGTATTCAGATCCATTTAAGAATGTTCACCTTGTGGATTTCAATAGTCCATGTTTGATGCTAGTATGCTTGAGGTCTAAATATCAAAGGAGACTGACAGAGCTTGACGCCTCATTCATATGGTCATGCAATTACATGCATTTATAGAACATTTCCAAAAACAAACAAATGCATGTAATGATTTCCAATGATATAATGCACATTGTACGATTATTTGTGCTCAGGTGTATACAGTGTAGCTGCATTTAGAAAAAATAGAAATCTGTGCATCCATGTGCAGATTATGTATTCTGAACACATCTATATACAACAAAACACACTTGCATTTAGGATATGTTCACACCATGTATTTGCTGTAATGTGCACATTGTTTATACTTTCCAAATCTATTTCTCTTCCATCCATTCACATGGCCTGTATGAATGAAGGCTAAAACTCAATCTGTCATTGTTCAATTTAAAAAGGGCCACATTTAGAGGAAAAACTGACTGAAGTCTATAACGGGCAAATCTTGTTGTTAAATGTTGACCATTTTTAGGACCAATGGGCAAATTAATGTCCAAATCAGAAGGAATGAGAAGCACTGTCATGGGGAACATGTACCAATGCAAAAAAACTGGTTTTAAAAATGTAAAAAAATGGAAACAGAATCTTTTCATAAGGCTTTGAGGACAGCAATGAAAATGCACACATCCTTTAAATTAAATAACATACTTGGGGAATGCCTTAAAGCTGTACATGGTATTATAGCATAGTATGATTTTCAATGATAGTCTCAGAGACAGCATACAGAGTACAGGCCGATGTCTTTCTACAAGAATTAAGAGATCGCAGATGATGTAGCAATGTAGAATTGACCAGTAGGAGAACAATTTTTAAATAGGGAGGCTAGGCCAAAGTTTACTAAAGACAAAGTGCTTGGGCTTTGCTATAAGAATTAAGTTGCTGCATAGGATAAAATAGTGTAAAATTGTCCAGCAGCATAATAGTTTTACTCAGGTGTAATAGGCCTTACTGGGGTATATCTAATAATTATTTTATGTGGGAGGATATGGGGGTGAATGTAAGTGATATAATGGGAGGTGATTTTTGTTTTCTTTGAAACAATACAGCTCCAAGAACAGATGATCAGTAACAAGTGAAGGCTGTCTCTTAATCACCCCAAACGAAATAAAGCCCCATTACCTAAGTGAAAAAAAATAATGCCAGCCCCTTTTAAAAGGGAAGCCTTGCAGTACAAATAAAAAATACCCACAATATACAATTAAAGACAACATAATCAGTACATAAAATAGCAAAAGGGTTGCTTGCCCAAAGAGATAACAATCAGAATTTAGGTACAGTTTCCTAACTGACCCTAATTCCCCCCACCTCCCAATGCAGCTTATCAGCTTTCCATGCCATTTTCCTGCAGTTTTCCATTATACTGACACTACGGCTGCTCGTCGTATAGTTCTGGCTTAACCAAAAAACCCTTGTTGGCTTGTTTATCCAAAAGCCCCTCAAACTGACCCTTCTAAGCCTTTTGGCAATAGTTCAAAGCCCAAAATATTATCCATCATCCCCTTACATCCAGAAATGGCAATTGTTGGATTTGTGGGTCTTGAATCGCATTGGGTTTTTGCAGAATACATACCTGGGAAGGGTTTGTATTTGAATTGCGTATTTTGATGGGGACAGTTAAGGTTGGCTTTATAAAAAACACCTTTTTTAAAACATTGCTTAGAATATACAGTATTCACAAATTTTTCCTGGCCAGTTTTCTATAACCATAGCCTATAAACCATACCACCTGTTACCAGAAGCCTTAACCAAACCACAAGGTGAACATAAACACAAATTATTCTTCCAGTTTTCCTTATAACTACAGAACAGAGTATGGAACTCCCACCAGTATCTGCTACTACCCCTGCTCCTACATTACATATCTGTGCCCATAAAGTTAGCAAGGGCAATATGCTCATTTTAATCTCTCCTACCTCCACAGACATACCTGGCATGCCTTATATAAATCCAGCGCCACCATTTTATCCATGCTGTGTTCAGTTTTAATGGTTTAGAAAAAAAATACATTGACTGATTGACTGATTGACTGAGATGACCTACATTGATATTCAGAGCAACATGGAATGTATGTTTCTACTATGTGCCTTTTTTAAGGCCTCTAAACTCTTTAATGATTTAAAATACATAACACTAATTATTTAGAATTACATTGGTGAAAGCAAAATATCTGACTTATTCTTTTAAAAGGCTGTTTTAAAGCAAACCGCTTATGCTAACAAGCTATTTAAGAAATATTATGAGTGATATTTTATACTCTTTGGAAAGCGTCAGTAGGTTTTCACATACGCTGGGGAACAGGCAATTTTTATTCACATCTTTGAAATGTAACACTGTGTGTCTATGAAAGAATACATTATCATAAAATTAATTTTTTGCCAAATTCCATATATATTTGAAGGCCATTTCTCTTTGTATTATGTTTTAACATTCTGATTCAGATGCGGTGTATCACAACCTACTCCACCTTAAGGCTAAACATATCTATCTTTGTATATTGTATTTTTATAGGTATACATGTCTATATACAGTAGATACATTTATGTGTTGTTGTTATCCTTTGTTGATAAAACATATGAAACTCCTTTCAGGAGATAGCTTAGTATTAAAATAATAAAAAATTGATTATATCTAAATAGCTCTGAAAAGTTTTTCAGCATGCTAGAGATAGCCTAAAGAGCTGAGATTTAGATTTCTTTTCCTTACTTTACTGCACATTACTCACAGTGACTGCATATTCTCTACTTTGTTATATACATCCTATAGTGTTTACAGGCTTATTCAATAAGGAATTCATCTCTTATCAATATAAATTTCATTGGCTGCTGTGGATAACTGCAATCTAATGGTACTATTAATGTTACTCTTAGTACTGCTTTATAGAATAATCTTGACAGGTTTGTTTTTCTCATTTAGGTGTGTTATGTTTTTTTTTTACGGGCACGAAAATGCTCATTAAAATATATCCCTAAGTCACAGAGGTTATAAATCGAATTTGTGCAAATTGCAATGTGCAAAGAACATTTAAAGTTTAAAGCAGAAGTATAGCCAAAGCTCTTTTAGCTGTACGTCTCTTGTGGATCACAGGAGTGGAGTTCGTTCTGCACTCCTGTGACCTGTTTTCAGCTGACAGTAGGCTGAAACCCGCCGTTGGCTGACATCACTCAACTGGTCCAGGCTGGGGAAAGATATTTAAAGTCGGGATCCACCCCAGTCTGGAGCGACACCTGACTCAGCCACTCGGCAAGCCACTGAGAACCTGAGCCAGCCTCTCCCTCCCTCTCCACAGCCCAACACTCCAGCAAATGCGTGGGGAAGCAGAGCAGTCACTGCTCTCTGCTCAGAGTAGCTGTGAGAACTCAGCAATCAGCAGTCATGTGATCACTGAGTTCTCAACCTTAGAGGCGGCAGGGGACAGTTGCAGCATCGGACCAATGCTGCATCCACCTAGGTAAGTTTGACTGGGCAAAAAAAACCCCTACTTCCCTTTTAAGTTCACTTTTGGAACATGTTACATTCCACTGATATTTAGGGTGGAACGTGTAACATGTTCCAGCTTCTTCCTCCCCCCCCCCCCCCCCACCCCACTTCCCTATAACAGCAGGCAGGGGATCTTCTCCTCTCACAATTTAAAAACATTGCAGCTGTGAAGGAATGCCCACAAGTACCATCAGCCATTGCAGTTGGTGAGCGCTCTTGTAGTCCATTGATTCTTCCTGCCATTCAGTAACTGCAGAGTGTCTGCAGGATCCAATCTATTGATCAAAGGTTCAATGCCTTACAGCCTGCAGTGTAGAAAAATAATAAATGCACATTTGTTAACCAGCAAAAAGATGTGCATTTATTTTTATCTTTTTTGTAAAAGGTGAACATATCCTTTAAAGCTGCTAGAACTATGTTTATGTTTACCTACCAATCCTTACTAATAAGAACCACCCCAGAGGGACCATTAGTTGTGAGATAATGAAAAAAAAACCTTGTATCTACCAAGAAATGTGGGCATTGGCTATATGAGGTATTATTTTATAGTGTTATAAACATATTAAGTATATAAATTCTAGTTACCTAAATAGGGTAATCAGTAAAACTGCAAAGAACCGTTATCATAAGCAGTAACCCTTAACACCCAATCATGTGTACATAGTAATACTGTATGTTCCAAGCTATTGGGTTCCTATGGCACTCTGACAGTCAGCTGAAGTTCACAGCAGCAGGCAAAGAGGACAGTTTTCCGGTGTCATATATACCCCGGTAGGCAATTAGCGATCTCCAAGTAGTTTGGTGGGCTTGGATTTCACCTCAGCGCAGAATACTTGACTCTTTTTGGGGGGGAGGGGATTTACCACATACATATGCTATACTGACTTTGTACAAATGAGAAAATCTGTCTATTTGCCACGGGTTTCACGAATGTGCGCAAAATTCACATACTTTGAATTCAGCTGCAAAAAGAAAACCCGACTAAACTTCAAGAGACATGAATTTTAATGAGTAATTGTGGTACCTTGTGTGCCTGATCGGCAAGCTATTGCAATTCAAATGCATGTAGAGCCAGGTACTGCTGTGTGAAACCTATGCAATTGCAAAAAAAATTTAAAACGGGCCAAATCAAAGGAACTCATGGTTGACCCAAACCCAAAGCTCATCCTTAAACATAGCAACACTTGGGACCCAGCTTTTAATATAGTGGGCAAAGGGTTAGCAATTCTGTCACTTTTTTTTTTGCTATTTTCCACTCCATTGGGGAGATTTCCTCTTACATTTTAGCCCTGTTACACCAGACCAAGAAAAGAGGAAAAACAGGGGTCACTGAGACAGGAAGGCACAGACAGAAGTAAAACCTAGCAGAAAGAAAGAAAATACATTTCCCATCACTTTCTGTCCCTCTGGCCACCTGTCACCTAAATGGGACATAAGGGGAATTTGTCCCAACAGAAATTTATTCTTGACAATAAACTTACCCTTCCCCACTGCATCCAAAACTTTTAGCTGAAACTAGGCTTTAATGCAAAGCTATAATCAGATAACAATGGAAGTTGCCTTTGCTGAACTGGTTCATAAAGTTCCACAAGCAATCATCTTAACCCAGGCTTCACCACCTAGTAAATCAACCTAACCTAGAACAATCATGAAGACAGTCAAATCAAAATGCCTATCCTGCATGCTTGTTCTGGGTTAATGACTAGAGGATGCAGCCAAAAAAGGGAATATAGTCCAGAGCCTGCAGTAATGAAATAACAGCTCCCACATTAATCTCTACACATGTTAATTTTAGGAGGGTAATACATAAAAAAAAAAAAAGGTGTTGGAGGTATTCAGAAGAAACAATCATAAACTAAATATATCAGATTAGGAACATCTAGGGTGTTCAAGGATTTCCTTGAGGTGAAACACTTCTATAAACGTCTTAAAAATTGTTCTACATTTATTAAATTACATTTATCAATTACAAAACATCATCCACACATAAATATGTCAATATATTAAAATCTGTTCAGTTAGATATTTGCATTTTGATGAGTTTATGCGTTTCGCAGATGACCTGCATCTTCAGGACTGTATTCAGAGACACAAGTTTTTTTTACATAACTCTTGTCATGCTTACCCCTACCAAAGGTGGTCAGGTACTATAGCTAGTGAAAGGATCTAGATAACCTCCATTTTGTTGATATACGCCATTTTAAGTATTAAGTTAGGTATTTGCAGATATATTAGAAGTTTAATGAAACTGTTTTCGTTTGCTCAAGGATGTATCAACAAAAGATAACATGACCCTGAAGTTTTCTTTGCCCGGCTATTTCTCAGAAAGCTAACAAAAACAGTTTATACCAAGAAATGTATATGTCATGTTTCATGTAGTTAGCTCATGATGGAAACTTACAAGTTACAGTTTTAGAACTCGCTCCCCCCTCCCTTATTTTTTCTGTATCCTATATAATCTTAGTAATGTCTAATAAACTTTGAACATCTCTGAACATAAGCTGCCGTTATTTCCGTGTTCAAGGGGTGTTCCCAGAATTCTGCTGATAGACCAGGAATCTCTACACAGACCGGGGGTCTCTGAGGGGATAAGAAAATCATCCTTTCAGTTAGCTTCTGTGTTCTTCACCTATAGCAGCCCCCTTTCCCAAAAGCAAGCAGACCTCCTGGTACTGGGTTGCCCCCAGGATTTTTATACAATACTATAGTGCCTGGTTGCCCACTGGGGCAGGTGTGAACACAGCAACCAGGTACTTGCAGTTGGAACAGGCAGAGTGATTCAGTGACGGTTCAGGTACACAGCAGGCAACGTTCAGAATAGTCAGTATTAGATCCGTGGTCAAAAGGCAGGCGGAGTTCAGAGCATGGGTGGACTGACCATTTGAGCACTCGGGCACTACCCGAGGGCCCAGGGTCAGTAGGAGGCCCCATGAAATGCCCCTGGTACCTTTTTTATAGGCTTTTTGGGTGTGCTTTTAGTTTTGGGCAAGGACACAGGGGCCCCATGATCCCCTATTGCCCAGGGGCCCCATGAGTTGTCAGTCCGCCCCTGGTTCAGAGAGTAGTCGATATCTGATTTTGAAAAATTCTTGTATTTATTTATGATAGTAAAGCTTAAAGAATACAAACAATCATTGCAAAATCAAAAGCATAAAAAAGTGTCAAGTATTACAGCTATCACACCTTATATAAGTATCAAATCTAGAAGATAAACAAAGCAAGACTAGCATTATACAATAACTGTAGTTTCTAGAACGCTTTGCATAGTTTGTAAGAGATGCGATCAGACAAAGGGGTCACAAAGCCCAGGTGAGCACGAAAAACAATCATTCCGACAAAATTACACAGAAATAACCATAAACAGTTTCCAAGTGCCCACCTACAGTACAATGCGACATAGGAAGAGTCTCCTCACTTTTCACAGCAAAAAAGAGAAGAGTAAAGAAAAGAAAGGTAGAGTAAAGGAGAGAAAAGAGAGGAAAAGGAAAAGGTAGTGAGGGAGAGGGAGCAAGAGAAAGGAGAAAAAAAGGGGGGAGGGATAAAGGGGGACTTCTAATAAAAAACTGGAAATGAGCAAGCCAATCAGTCACCCTCCCGCAAAGTGGGATTGCAAAGGGCCTAGCAGACAAAATGTGGAGGCCTCTACCCAGCGCCAGAAGGAGAGGACTCCGAGTTGGGCACTTCCTGCAAGTAAATATATATCACATAGAATGGTGCAGCGCTAAATAATAAAACACAGTTTATACACACAATATATTAGTGTGAATTTGTACACATGCGTGATATCACTCCGATGGTGATCTGTAAATTCAAAAGTTCAATATAATAGTGCGGATCATGAAGAGATCCTAATTCCAGGTGAGTGGACGTCCTGATCCAAGGTGTGATGATAAGTGTGAACCACACAAATAGGTGAAAAACGCACTCACCAGATGTGCGTTTAACATACGCAATATGTAATCCTGCGTCACCAGGCCATAGAACGATCATCAGATCCCAGATCAGATTGCCCCCAGATCACCATCCCGGTTCCACAGAAGTAAGGTCATCTGAAACTGCTACCAGGTATCACCACCAGGGTCCTGAATCCTCCAGATGGGCACTGCGAATGATAGCACTCACACAGAGTGCCCAATAAGAGACCTCATAGCGTGATACTGCTTAAGATACCTTTATTCAGGGTTGGTTGGTGTTGGGTACATAAAAAGATTTTTAAACAAAAAGTTTACTGACCATATGTTTCCAAGGTGTCCACCAACGGTGGTTAGGTATCCTGCTGCTGCTGCCCCACTGACGCGTTTCGTGCGATGCACGTATTCATAGGGTTCAGGGCCAGCCAGCTTTTTACTTCCTGCAAGTAAGCATCTGTACAGGTGAAATAACTCCAGGGTCTCCATTTGTCCTGACACTGTTCCTCCATATTATGCAGAGTTGCAGTCAATTCTTCCATTTGATGGATATCCTCAATTTTAACATACCACAGGACTCTGGTTGGTGGTTGAGCTTGGCTCCACAAGGCAGGAATACATGCCTTTGCAGCATTGAGTAATTGCATCATTAGGGTCTTCTTATATTTCCGAAGGGGCCTCTCAGTTAGGTGCAATAAACATGCAGCCGGATTATTTCAGGTCAACAGAGGTTAACTGTTTAATGGTGGATGTTACCGCTTCCCGAAAGACCAAAAGATACGGAATATAGTACCCACATCTGCATTACATCGTCAACATACAGTATGTATGGGACCACCCTATTTATCTTGTGTAGAACCTATGGTACTCTGTACCACCTAGAGAGAGGCTTTTGTACCCCACTTCCTGGTATTGATTGTCAATGGAGGCTTTTTGTGCTAACAAGAGAATTTTGTCTACCTGTGGGGGTGACAGGTGGAGATCTAAGTCAGTGTTGGACAAAAGAGGGCTGCAGATCATCAGCTGGGGTCATAAGGTAACTATACAATAAGATAACGTATGTCTCAAGGATTCCCCTTTACTGAACAACTATTCCAAAAGAGTAAGGGCACGAGGTGAGTAGCGCGCTTTTTGAAACATTTGCAAAAAATTTCTGATCTGGAAAGAACTTAAATTGTCAAGGGGTGGGTCTGAAAGCCTGGAAAGTCCAGAAAGAGAGGGAAGTCCACACCATGACCAGACATCCACCAGACTGTATTTCCCCTGGTGTGCCAATCTCCGTAGGTGTCTACTAGATATAAAGGGGTAAAATGGGGGTTTCCAGTGGCTGCAATCATTGGCGAGGGATGTAGTGATAAGGACGTCGTCCAAAAGACCAACCTCACTACCTTTAGGGTGGCCCCAATCGGGGGTGGGTCCACATGTCTCCAGGAAATGGAGCAGCAATCCAAGGTGATGACAAAAGGGGGATGGAGGCATCCTCAATCTCCATGGCTACACATTGTTTGAGATCCCATTGCAATGCCAGTCTACGACCCTCGAAAGCTGTACAGCTCTACAGTATCTGAGGACATTGGGAAAGCCAATGCCCCCTCTCGCCATACAAAGTTCCTTAATAGGAAACTGAGTTTCTGGAAACAAACAATGGGAATACGAACAGGCATGGCTTGTAAAATATAGAGCATCCGCCGAAGAACTGTTATTTTTAAGGCATTGCATCACCCAAACCAAGTCAAAGCCAGGGAATCCCAAGAAGGTTTGCCAAGTATAAAGAAGCAAGATCAGAGGTGATGTTTAAGCCCAGATATCAGATGGATTTGTCCGCCCACTGAAAGGTGAAAAAGGAGCGAAGGCCTCGGAATCCACAATTGTTATGTTCAACACCGCTAATTTAGTGAGATTGATCTTGAAGTAGGACAGCTCCCCATATACATGCAATGCCTCCAAGATGTTTTGCAGGGAGATACACGGATTGGAAACAAAAAATATCAGGCCATCTGCATAGGTTGCAATTTTATGATGTCCCAACATCTTTTGTATGCTTACAATATTAACGTCTCCAGTGGTTTATTTTGGTTTTGTGCTTCCCTAGGCAAGACTAAAAACGGGCACCACCCCCCTGCATCTAAATTTGTCCCACCCTTTCATCTGCAAACTCCACCCCTTCCTCTTTAGGCCCCACCTCTTCCTATTAGAGCTCCTCCCACTGACACCAATGATGGGGCACGATTCCTCCCACTGACACTAATGATGGGGCGCTATTCCTCCCACTGACACTAATGATGGGGCACGATTCCTCCCACTGATACTAATGATGGGGCACTATTCCTCACACTGACACTAATGATGGGACACTATTGCTCCCACTGACACCAATGATGGTGCCCCATCATTAGTGTCAGTGTGTGAGGAATAGTGCCCCATCATTAGTGTCAGTGTGAGGAATAATACTCCATCATTAGTGTCAGTGGGATGAATAGTGCCCCATCATTGGTGTCAGTGGGAGGAATCATGCCCCATCATTGGTGTCAGTGGGAAGAATCATGCCCCATCATTGGTGTCACGGGGAGGAATAGTGCCCCATCATTGGTATCAGTGGGAGGACGTGCCCCATCATTAGTGTCAGCGGGAGTAATAGTGCCCCATCATTGGTGTCAGTGGGAGGAATAGTGCCCCATCATTGGTGTCAGTGGGAGGAAGTACCCCATCATTGGTGTCAGTAGGAGGAATAGTGCCCCATCATTGGTGTCAGTGGAAGGAATAGTGCCCCATCTTTGGTGTCAGTGGGAGGAATAGTGCCCCATCTTTGGTGTCAGTGGGAGGAAGTACCCCATCATTGGTGTCAGTGGGAGGAATAGTGCCCCATCATTGGTGTCAGTGGGAGGAATAGTGCCCCATCAGTGGTGTCAGTGGGATGAATTGTGCCCCATCATTGGTGTCAGTGGGAGGAATAGTGTTCCATCATTGGTGTCAGTGGGAGGAATTATGCCCCATCATTGGTGTCAGTGGGAGGAAATGTGCCCCCTCATTGGTGTCAGTGACACCGATGAGGGGGCACTATTCCTCCCACACTGACACTAATGATGGGGCACTATTACTCCCACTGACACCAATTATACTTACATTGCTGTGCTGACCCCTGCTCCAGCCCGGGCTCCCTCCTTCAGGCACAGACACTTACCCATTAGCTGTGTTCCTTCTCCAGCCGCTCTCCTCCTCTTTACCAGCTCCAGCTGCTCCCTCACTCGATCTTCCATCTTCTAGCTGCCGCTCAGCTCCTCCTCTCCATGCTCCACCTCCTCACCTGTGATTGGCCGCCTGTGTGCCTTTTCTGAGCTACAGATCTGGCGGCCAATCACCGGCAAGGAGGTGAAGCTTGCAGAGGGAGGGACAGGCTGCCATAGGCTGCCCAGTGATCCCAGGGGTGTGGCCAGATTCGAGGGGCAGCTTGTCATCCCGCCCACATTGCGATCAAGATCCAGGAAGATGAAGACACCGGACAGACACCCTCTGCACCCATCCTCTAGCAGCGCCTTGTGGACCGAATTGACGTGGGACACAGAGTCGCGGACATAGGTAAGACACAGCAGCCCCTGTCCCTTTCCCACGGAAGTGTCCCTTCCGTGGGAAAGGGGGGGGCGGCGCTGCCGCTGTGCCGCCCTACTGAAAAGTGCTGCCCTAGGCAAATGTCTTGTTTGCCCTGCGGCAAATACGCCCCTGAATGTCTCACCGGAAGTACAAAGTAGGGGCTCTAACGTCAAGATAAATATGAGCAGCGAAATGAGACAGCCCTATTTTGTTCTGTTCGCTATACTAAAAAAGTCAGAGTGCGGGTGGAATACAATAAGAATATCCAGCATAGCATGTTGGGGTCAAGTCCAATATAGGACAGGGTGGCTCCCATAAAGTGCCAAGTCACCCTGTCAAAAGCCTTCACCGCATCAGAAAGCAACATAAACAGACGTTGTAGGGTTTGTGCAGTATGGATGAGATTAAAATGTAGGATATGAGGTTCAATATCCAATTTAAGATCATCAGCAAGGGAATCCTGACAGCAGAGCAGGACAGACAGATAGGGAGCTTGCAGCACGTGTTACAAACCCAATATTGCACTCTTCTTTTGCACTCGCACAGTGTGTACAGTCCACCACCCACTCCGACAGGAACACCCTGGACCTTGTTTTCTCTCATCTCTTCGCTCCCCACAACCTCACAAACACCCCCTTTCCTCTCTCTGATCACAACCTCATTACCTTCTCCGTCTCCTCGTCCTCAAACACCTATCCCTCCAAACGTCAAACTATCACCAGCAGAAACCTCCACAACTTGAACCCTGCCCCTTTCCACTCTGCAGCTGACCAACTTTATGACAGTATCCTTCCTCTGTTCTGCCCAGACCTGGCCACTACTGTTTATAACAACTCGCTATCAACCGCTCTAGACTCGCTAGCACCCCCAACTACACAAAGCATTAGACCCCGACCACTACAACCCTGGCAGACTGACCATACCAAAAATCTCAAACGACACAGTCGTGTGCTGGAGCGACTATGGCGCAAAACCAGATCCCAACAAGCGTTCACCCAATATAAATCTGCCTTCCTCACCTACACTTCCTCCCTTCACGCTGCCAAGCAAGCCTACTTTGTTACCCTCATTAATACCTTCTCCTCTAGTCCTCGCCAGCTCTTCTCTACTTTTAACTCTCTACTCTCTCCGCCCCCACATCCACCCAGTACCTCACTCACCGCCCACGAGATTGCTAACCACTTCAAAAACAAGATCAACGCAATTCGTAGGGACATCGCCACTGCCCAGACTTCCACCCCACCTAGCATCCCTCACACGAAAACCCCCTCAACACTCCTCTCCTTCGACCTCGCCACTGCCCAGACTTCCACCCCACCTAGCATTCCTCACACTATAACCCCCTCAACACTCCACTCCTTTCGACCTTGCTACCACTGAAGAGGTCACTAAGGTCTTCTCTGAAACCCGCCTCACCACCTGCCCCCTTGACCCTGTCTCCTCACAACTCCTACGATCACCCTCTTCCTCCATCCTACGCTCCCTCACTCACATCTTTAATCTTTCCCTCTCTACTGGCACATTCCCCTCCCCTCTAAAGCACACGCACATCACTCCTATACTTAAAAAACCCTCCCTGGATCCCACCGACCTGAACAACCTTAGACCCATCTCCCTGCTGCCATTTACATCCAAACTCCTAGAGCGCTTAGTC
Organism: Staurois parvus; assembly: GCF_062004578.1. Taxonomy (NCBI): domain Eukaryota; kingdom Metazoa; phylum Chordata; class Amphibia; order Anura; family Ranidae; genus Staurois; species Staurois parvus. Next base: position 4,186,963 of record NW_028318132.1, on the reverse strand, counting down.
TATAATCGCCTAAGTTCCCACCTCACCGACAACAACCTCCTTGATCCCCTACAGTCTGACTTCCGCCCCTACACTCCACCGAAACTGCCCTACTCAAACTCACCAACGACCTGCTAACCGCCAAAGCTAATGGCCACTATTCAGTGCTCCTACTCCTCGATCTCTCTGCGGCTTTCGACACGGTTGACCACCCCCTCCTCAAAAAAAAACTACACTCTCTTGGCCTCAGAGACTCTGCTCTCTCCTGGCTCTCTTCCTATCTATCACAGCGCTCCTTCAATGTTACCTATAACGCTGCCACCTCCTCTTCACTCCCCCTCTCTGTTGGGGTCCCTCAAGGTTCTGTCCTCGAGCCCCTTCTCTTCTCCATCTACACCTCCTTCCTTGGCTAATTGATACACTCTCACGGCTTCAACTACCATCTCTATACCGACGACACGCAAATCTATCTCTCTACCCCTCACCTCACCCCTTCAGTCTCCACCCGTATCACAAGCCTACTGAACGACATATCGGATTGGATGTCACTCCACTTCCTCAAATGGAATCTTTCCAAAACCGAGCTCCTAGTTTTACCCCCAGCCCACGCCCCCCCCCCCGACTTCTCCATCAAGACCAACAACACCACCATCAGTCCCACCCCGCAAGCCAGAGTACTAGGTGTCATCCTAGACTCCAATCTGTCCTTCCAGCCCCAGGTCCAATCACTGACAAACTCATGTAGACTTCACCTCCGCAACATCTCCAAAATACGTCCGTTCCTAACCCCGGAAACCATGACTTGACTTCTGTAACTCCCTCCTCATTGGCTTACCTCACCGCAGGCTATCCCCGCTTCAGTCTATCCTGAATTCTGCGGCCAGACTCATCCACCTTACTAACCGCTCTGTATCCGCCACCCCCCTCTGCCAATCCCTCCACTGGCTTCCGATTGCCCAACGGATAAAATTCAAAATGCTAACATTGACATACAAAGCTGTTCATAATACTGCCCCAAACTACATCCGACACCAGCATCAACAGCATAACAGCAATCACATAAACGGACGTGAGGACGTCGATGACGAAACGCGTAGGGCGGAGCTTGATTGATGTGACATCATTACGTTTTTGGCTGCCAGCTACTGCGCATGTGCTGAGTAGCCAGGCTCGTTTATGTGATTGCTGTTATGCTGTTGATGCTGGTGTCGGCTGGGACACCTCTTGAGTAAGTGCAATGAGTACCTAATAAAGGAATTGGTTTTTATAATATTGCACCATGAAGTCTTTCTGTTTCTCTCGAGTGCTTGGCATTTCCCCCCATGGATACGTTTGAAGGCGGTCCTTTATCTATTGGAGAAGTGGATTTTCGATTAACTACAAAGTTTTTCATCCTGTTATTTCGATCGATGAGGATCGATGTGTTGCAGAGTTTCCGTTTCTGAAGATATATTTATGGATGATCTGCCATTATATTATCAAGGTTTTTTGGTGAAAATTTTTCATATTTAGACACTTTTTTTTGCACAAAAGTTTTTTGCACTTAAAAGTTTTTTTAATTTTTTTTTTTTTTTTTTTTTTTTTTTTTGTGGTATTGGCATATATATATATTTTTCTGGACTTATGATTTGATGATTTCTTTTTATACACATTTACTAGCGCAAATTATTTATTTATTGGTAAGCAATAAAAACCTGACAGGAGTTCTCATATTTCTCCACTCCATCCAAATTTGGAATAAACACTTTAATCGTATGATCATGCAAGAAATGATAAAAAAAGAAAAATGGCAGATTGCACAACAGCTTTAAATACAAATGCTGCAGTGCTCCGATCATTTTATCTTTTCTATTTCAATTATTTATTGCAAATACTATAGATTTTGTTACACATTGTTTGTCATCAAAGAATGTATTGACAAAAGAGATCTTTACAAAATATGAAACCAGCTTCAAGCAGTCCTAGTATGATAAAATTTGTGTTTTTCTCTTGCAATAGTTACCGAGAGCAAAGGTCCTCAAATCATTCCTGTAGTTTCCATGCTATTATACTGCCGTGAGGAAAGTGTGATGGACCATGTATGATTAGGTTACACACTTGAAAAGAGAAAGTAAACTTTGAAAAAAAGAGATAATACTTTGGAAAGTAGAGAAAAGTCAAATCATAGGAACTAGAGCTGAATAGGAAGATGGCAGGACAAGGAGGAGGATGATTCCATGTAGTTCCATTTCATTTGTGGTCGCTGGTTGGTCATAATTGTATTTGGGAATATAAACTATATTTATAGTATGCTTATCAGTTTTCCTAAATGGGTCGTATTTGTCCAAAAAAATACTAGTCATTTTTTTACTATGATCCAAACTATTTTATTTTGAAATTCATTAGTGGCAGTTAGCCAGAGTCCAGCAATTTCAAATTTACTATACTGTCAAAACGGTATATATTTTAAAATACTATACTAACATGCCTACAGGAAAGGGAAACATTTATGACAAATAGATTGGCTTTCATAGCATGTTTAGTGCAAATAAGTGCACTTACTAATTCTGTTGCCAGTATGAATAGCAAGATAGATGGATGAATTCTCGTACGTGTGTACATAATTTTCAAAGGCCCTGATCTGTGCTCTTTGATCAACATTCAAACTTCAGGGTTATAGGGATTATACATATATGCCACAGCAAGAAACATTTTTAGTGTATATATATATATATATATATATATATATATATATATATATATAATGTGTGTGCAGATTCAAGCTCCATGTAGCAGAGATGACAGATTCCTCAGTATGTAGTAGGCTCCACACACATTTCTGTATGTGTACTGCACTGTATATATACTATATATATACTTAACAAAAAAATGGAAAAACAAAATATCTCTATTTATTATTAGGCCGGTCCACTTAAAAATGATTGCAGGCAAGGTAAATCTTGTGCATCTAGTATCTCTAGCGGATTGCAGTGATTTATGTCAACCAGAATGTCTAGTTTTGTTCAATTGCCCATACCATAATAAAGTCAATGATGGTGTCACGCTCCCCTACTGTATCTTCTAACATATAGGTTATCCAAGTAATTGAGGAGAGTGGCTGGTAAGAGACAGACAAAAACAACTATAGGGAAAGCTAAAAGATGACATTTCTGAGAGATATAAGAACCAGCAGGTGATCCCATCTACCTTTAAAGTGTATGTCTGGACTAAATAAAAAAGAGAGACTACAGCCCTTCCTCTCCTCCCTCCTCCATTACATAAGGGACATAAATCTACATAATAGATGTATGTAGATTTCAGTGCTGCCAAGGGAACAGTAGAGTATAGTTCACAGAATATCTGTCAGGATGACAAATGAATAGCAGAAATGGTGCAACTTTTCTCAGTAGCAGAGGTGGTTGTTAGCCTTCACAATTTCGGTAAGATAGCTGCTCAGGGCAGTAACTGGCAGCTAACAGGAGGCTGATTTTCACCAGAAGCAGCCACTTCCAGGTACTGGGATAAACACCATTACATATAATTAATGCATTTGGTGCTATATAACAAATAAATAAACAAACATCAGCTTTAAATTGATGGTAGCTAAGGTATAAAACCAGCAATGACTCTAAATGGAGGTTCTGGTAAGGCATATAAGAGACAGAAACATGTATTTGCTACAATCTCATAAAGCTCAAATATGCTTAAATCCATATTCCAAATGCCCATTAAAGTAAAGCTAACAACATCACTGTGTTTATTTTTCCAGTAACCTGGTTCTCATAATTCTCTTGAGAGTTAATTCATAGCACAGATGGGAAAGTAAAGAGCAGCTAGGAGTTGAATGACCCCTGATGAGCAAACCGATCCCTTCAAGGAACGTATTGTCATTGAGCAGGTGTTGTACACTTAAGAGAGGAGTGCTGCTGTTTTATGTGAAATCATCCCTACAGAGGTAATTAAATTTTCTCTCTCATTTTCATCCATTGTGTTTAAAATATATTTTGTGTTTGTGCACTTCATATTAACCCTTAATTTGCAAGTTGGATCAACCATTTGGTCTTAAAATGCAACTTCTTTAGACTTCAAAACCGTAATTCTACTAGAAGAAATATTTTGAAAACTTTGTGTCCAAATCATCTTTTTACCGTCTATGTACACAATATACCTATCTCGTAACTAATATGCAACACTGAAATTTGATTGTTAGCTACACCTTGCACATAATCGTTTTGTCAGATTCCTGTTCAGTCAAATATAATTAAAGGATGACATTTATGGGTTTCCAATGTACAGATTGAACAGATCTTTATACTAACAACCTTGCAGTAAAGCCTGTGTCTTTGAACTGTAGTGATCCTTATTTACCTGTACATTTACTTTTAGTTTTCATTGCTGTGTGCATCCCCACTGGGGAGATTTCTCTACACTCCCTGTCCTCCAGACCACACAGTATCTCCTCAATGGGAACATAAACAAAAATAAGATCTTAGTCATGGTTTAGACCTGTGGTCTCCAACCTGTGGCCCTGGGGCTGGATGCGGCCCTTTGCTTGCTTTTATCTGACCCTTGGACCATTTTCCCCACCCATTCCTTCCACTGTTAACAATGATGGAGCACTATTCCTCCCACTGACACCAATGATGGGGCACTGTTTACTTCCACTGACACCAAGACACTTTCTATTCCCACTGGCCACAGTCCAGCCCTCCTAACGTTTGAAGGACAGTAAACTGGCCCTTATTTTGGAAAGTTTGGAGACCCCTGGTGTATACAGTTCCTTGCTGTAAGTTTTACTGCTATCTGGAAAGGCTCAACACACCTAAAACTGTTGCATATCAGCAAGGCTCAGAGAATAATAACCTGCCAGAATTTTACCATACACAGAGCAAAATTTCAGTGATCTGGCTCAGGGGGTACATTTTCATGTTACAACCATATTTAGAGTGTAACCAGAAACAAAATCATAGACTGCAGTCCCTCACCCTCATACCTTGGCTCCCCTTACAGAATCACAGGGTTCTGCTCTCCACTGGCCCCTGTCAGCTTTGAATTTAATGCAGCTCCGCCCATACAGCTACATCATTAAAGCGGAACTTCTCTCTCTCAATCAACATTGACTATTTGTAATCCTTATGCTGCTAGCATTAGTGAATAGATAGGGAAGTGCATCATATAACTTGTTTAAAACTTTTTCTTTTTTATATTTCCTCAGTTACTTCCTGGTTTTTGGCCTAGGCAAATTATATTCTACATCCCAGGATTCTTCAGAAGGGTAGGAGGGGTTTTCTCAGCTAACCACACACATTCCTGCCTGCATGCCTGAATGAAGGGCAGATGGATTCCGGAACATAAATACTACAAATACTTACTATGAAACATCTGCCCTTACATAGGATGGTCATGACCAGAAATGCAAAAGGATGTTTTTCAAAGTGATTTTTCTTCAAAATAAAGCATGGAGACATGGATGGTTGATGGACTTTGCTTTGAATAATAAAATTGAATAATAGCATTCTTGGTTTGTGGTGCTCAGATGCAGTGTAGTTCTGCTTTAATTCACAGAGATCTTTTAGTGAGGAAACTACAAATCCCATCTCCCACCACAGCAGAGGGAGTCATAATTCTCAATGGAGCACAAACAAGGTGATGTCACCACACTTGTAGTCCATTGATAATTCCTCCAGCTTTGTAACTGAAGGCCTTTGCTGAAGTACAGACTTGAGCTGGAGCAAGAGTCTGCCGCAGCCAGAGCATTGCATCAACGATCCACTGATTGTGTTTGCTATGCTTTGCAGGCTCTAATGGGAAAAAAAAACAATAAACACATTTTTTTACTTTTGCAATATGGGGACATTTATTTATGTGTGTGTTTGTTTATTTAACAGAAGGTAGAATACCCTTTAAAACAAACCAAGAAATTTCCTCTCACTTCCTGTTTTGTCTATGGGACATTAAAGTGCTAGTAAACAGCAAACAAAAAAGAAAAAAAATGTGGCCACTGCAGGAAGATGTCATAATGTGCTAGTATTCGCTGCACATTATGACAGGCTTACTTTAACTGCGATGTCTCCGCTGCCAGGGCTTTCATCTTCATTTCGGTCTTCCTTCCAGGTTCACAGGCTTTGGCTTTGACAGTCCATTCAGAGTCCAGTGCGCATGCACAGATTACGTCACGAGCTGCTCCTAAAGTATCTCCTAAATTGTGCACGCTTAGGAGATATTTACTGTACCTACCAGTAAGCTTTATTATAGGCTTACCTGTAGGTTCTGTATAAATTAAACAGGTGACATAACTACCACTTTAAGTGAAGGTAAATCTCCCTAATGGGACACAGATGACCAAAAAAACTGACAGAGGTCTTAACCATCTTTTACTCTATCCAAAATTAAAAAAAAAAAGCTGTTTTACCCTTAATTCTACTTTAAGGAAATGCTTCTTACTGCCTGCATCAGACTGATGACATAATCTCAGCCTAGGTAAAGTTACTGGAGAAGTCCAATGATGTCTTGAACTCTACAGAATATTTCTGTATATTGCGACAGTTCAGGAATTCATACATGCAGACTTCTAAAGTTACTGAAGGGGCCTCCTTAGACTACAGTTTCCTTAAAGTGGTAGTAAACCTCAAGGAAAAAAAACAAACAATGGGCCCCTACAGGTTTAGGTCATAATGTACTAGTATGCACCACATATTAGTCATTATGGCAGACTTACCTTTACACAGAGCCTTCCAGCACAGCACCATCACAGCTCCCAGTGCTGCCATCTTCACCCAGTCCTCCTTCTGGGTTTGCAGACTTCAGCCACATAAATGGCAGGTCTGTGATGAAATCACTCCCGCACATGCACGAGGGAGCCCTCGGCTGCGGCATGGAGCTCAGAAGGTCTGTCATGATATGCTGTCCCTTCAGAGAGCATTCACTGGTGACATCACCAGCAGCATGCTATGTGAATAAATGAAAATGTACACCCAGGTTGATTTCCCCTGGAGGTAGACCAACGGTGCTCCAAAGCTCACAGTGTCTTCCTGGCACCTTAAGGTGCTGTAACTTGCACACTGTACCCTTTATGAATAAAGTACTTTTACCGGGAGAACGAGCTATCGGCTCTTCGCCTTATATTCTTATAATGTTATGTGAATATCTCTTAAACAGTGCAAGTTTAGGAGATGTTCACTGTGCCTACAGGTAAGCCTTATTATAGGCTTACCTGTAGGTACAAGCTCTAAAGTAAAGTTTACTTCCACTTTAAATCCATGAGTGCTCTTTGAACAAAAAAGCAACCACAACCTGCATGGCCACCATTTAACCCAACCCCTTCCCACCACCTGTCATTTTCTGTCAATAGCAATGTAAAGGTGGTGGTAATAGGCACTTTACCCATATGGGTTTTAGTTGCAATTTCTTTTATACAGTATCCCACAATTTGGAGCTGCTAGAGTGCTTCACAAAAGAATTGAATATGTTGCAGGCACCTGGAGGCACCTTCTATCTGGATCTGCAGCCAGCTTAGCTATACCACCATCTGGGTATACTGTAGAGAAATACATCTTAATGTATTTATTTTGCAAAGCTGACACTTCATTTCAGAAAGAAGAACAGATGATATATGAAGTGTCTGAGAGGTTAAAAGGAATATACGAAGCCCTGAATGATCTCCACTGTTACCATGGTTACAACTGACAAATGATAATGGAAAACAATGATTTTTAGAAACCTGAAATCTTTAAATACATTGATGTCTGCAACATAAGAATTAAAAACTACTAAATATATCAATTATAAAAATAAATATGCTTGCATATATTTTAATATCAATACATGAAATATAAAAACTGCTTGGATGTTTTTGTACCTATGTGGAAACTATTGTCTCATGTTCTTGCATTTGGGCACATTAAGTTTGATGAGACGTTGAGCAAAGGCTGCACGCTTCAGAATAAATGACATCAGCTCTGTATTTTAAAATGTCTCCTCTGACAAAACGTTTGCAAAATATTTTAAAGAGGGCCTTTCTCTTTTTACTTAAAATCTTGTTTATACAAACGCAGCTGCATAGTGGTATATGCTCATAATGACAAAAAATAAATTATTATATGAAAAAAGAAATACTGAAGCTTAGATCAGGTGATAGATTTATGAGAAGGGGTGGATGCCGCTCTACCGATCTCCAGGAGTCAAAAAGGTAGTGATGTAGGCTCTAGCTGGCCTCATCTGAGCCTCTGTGGCCAAGCCCCTGGTTGGGAAAAACATATCAGAGGGCATGGCCTAGTGATGGCTGAGGCCAGTTAGAGCCTACATCACTTCCTGGTTGACTCCTGGGGATCGGTAGAGCATTGTCCACCCCTTCTTACATTCAGCATGTATCTGGTATGACTCAGGATGCTGCTCCCCTCTCTTTCCCTGCTGGTAAGGTGATTGTACCTCCTGTCCAGCTTCGAGCGGCACCACAAGCTTGTTACCAGGTGACAGACTTGTCACATTCTGTCTGGCATACTATAGGGGACAGAAAGCCTGCACACACCAGAAAACAGCCATTAATGTGTGAAGGTATACCATCATCCTTCAGCTCATCATTCAGCTAATCATACCTGCCTCTCTTGATGAAGTTTGATGATGAAATGCGTTGGGAGGAGCCAGAACATGATGATGTCATCATGCAGAGGCCACATGGATGTATAAGCAGGAGGTGTAGTGGTGTTCTTGCAGTGTTATTTGGGCTAATTTATCTAGAATGTGGGGTAACAGCATATGTAAGTGTACTACTTTGTATTTTTTAAACCATCTTTCATTAAAGATGTTTTCCATCCTTTCTTCTATGCTTAAACTATGGTGTATATAAAACTCTGGGAGCTGACAGTTGCTTGAGTGATCTTGAGCTTGGCTGGATGACCATCTTGTTTCCACATGCTGGAGTTGACCATCTTACTATATGGTCAATACAGGATAGTGAGTGAGCCACGACCAAGGGTTCACTGGCTTATCATGAAGGAATAAAGTGGTTGAACACACATGGGGAAGTGAGCAGTTTTATTCCAGGAACAGAGTGGGTCTTCATTGGACACTGTGTATAAACACTTTTATGGACATTTTCACTTTATTTGATGTGTATATTTTATGTCCAGATGTTCGCATTCTTTGCTGTGAGGTTTTTACATGACTGCATAATTGCACCTGTTTACTGAGAGGGCTTATTAGCTGTTTACATATTTATGTTGCTGATTTTGCCACTCTTAAGGTTTGTCATTTAAGGGATGATATGTTCATACATATTTTGTTTCCAAAACCGAGTGCCTAGTTTTCACCCCAGCCTGTGCCCCCCCCCCCCCCCGACGTCTCCATCATGACCAACAACGCCACCATCAGCCACACCCCGCAAGCCAGAGTACTAGGTGTCATTCTAGACTCCAATCTGTCTTTCCAGCCCCAGGTCCAATCGCTGACAAATTCGTGTAGACTTCACCTCCACAACATCTCCAAAATACGTCCGTTCCTAACCCCGGAAACTACAAAGCAACTCATTCACTTTCTTATTATATCATGACTTAACTACTGTAACTCCCTTGCCTACCTCATCAGAGACTATCCCCGCTTCAGTCTATCCTGAATTCTGCGGCCAGACTCATCCAACTCACGAACCGCTCCATATCCGCCACCCCCCTCTGCCAATCCCTCCACTGGCTTTCGATTGCCCAAGGCATAAAATTCAAATTACTAACATTGACATACAAAGCTGTTCATAACACTGCCCCAAACTACATCACCGATCTGATATCCATTTACCACCCAGAATGTACTCTCCGCTCCTCACGAGACCTCCTACTCTCTAGTTCCCTAGTCTCCTCCTCCCATGCCAGTCTCCAGGACTTCTCCAGGGCTTCCCCCATCCTCTGGAACTCCCTACCCCAATCCATCAGACTATCACCTACCCTCCTCACCTTTAGGCGCACCCTGAAAACCCATCTCTTCAGGGAAGCCTACCCCGCCCTCACCTAATTGCCGATCTCCTCCACTCTTCCTACCACTCCATCCCCCACAGCTATTTCCTCCTGTACCACTACCTCCCCTCCTAGATTGTAAGCTCCAAGGAGCAGGGCCCTCGAACCCCTCGTGTATTATTGTATTGTTACTGTGCTTTCTCGTGTACTGTCTCCCATTATAATGTACAGCGCTGAGTAAACTGTTGGCGCTATATAAATACTGTATAATAATATTAATAATAATATTTTATTATTTTAAAAGTGCATAGAGCTGTTTTGTCTGTATTTATATCATCATTCAGCCCATGTTACTAATAAATAACGTGGCTTCGGGGCAAGGCTAAATTTTAGCACTGTTATTCAATAGGCACAAAACTACTTTCTTGGCAACAATGTGCCCTATGTAACTATAAAGATATCAAGAATATAGTCAAGGCGTTTTCATCAGATGCTAGATTTACTTTATTGTATTTGAAAGGCCCCGGATTGCAGTACAGGGCCCTTTCTCCTGTATGCAGACTTAAATGAAGTGTCACACTTCCATCATTATCATGATATCTGCACTGTTCCTTTACATAATCCAGGGAGAGCTTATGAAATACTGTCTGTGTTCTATATATCCATTGTAGCTGTAGGTCCCTGCCACTTTTCATAAAATCCTTTCTTTTTTTTTTGCTGACATGTAAAGATGTGAAGATAAGGTGTTTCTATTGTGATATCCATTTGGGCAAAAATATATCCTCATGATAAAATGGAGGAAAAACTATTTATAAATGTTTTGAGAGAGTTGAGCCCTTACATTACAGAACATTTTCAAGAGACATTTCAGGAAAATGTCCAATTAATAACTACACTTAATCTATCATCTTATTTTAATCTCCAAAAAAGTTTTATTTTATTTTGAAATAAGAAAGGCATAACAAGTCATATACGGATACGGAGCACAGTCCGCGCATAAACATCTGTCTTAATCTCCCGTAGCGCAGACGGGTCATAAGTTGTTTATTTGAAGTGTGAATTACCCTGTTACAAAAGATCACATTATAGCAGTTGAGTAAACTAAACCAAAAAAAAGAGTACTGATTATAATAGGTAGTCTAGAGAATTATAGTGGATGCTGCTCTAATGCGTAGGGATTATTCAAATAATGGGACCATGAAGAGCAGTACAATATATCATTTGAAGGCGTGCAGTTCTTCTGTGTCCGTAGCCGGGCAATGTAGGGTTCTTATTGTGAAAGACAATCATACCTATATGTGAAAGGGCACCCTGTCCCTCATAAAAGATATAGTTATTTGTAGAGGAAAAAGGTGTGAAGGAAAGAAGGAAAGGAAAAGAAGAGAGAAAGGCACATCAGGTGAAAGGAAGTGTGAAGAGTAGCATCATAGAAGGAAGGGGATAAAATAAAAAAAATAAAAATAAAAAAAAAAGGGGGGGGGATGGAGGGGGTCAAATAATAAATAGTGGCTGTTAACTAATCATATCATGGAGCATTATTTATGGTGACGTAGATTATACCTTTATGTAAGATATAGTCCAGGTAGACTCAGTCTATGGAGCAATTCTAGAGGTGAGAGCTCTAAAGGTTTTTGTGTTCTTGAATCTCGTCTCATTCATTCATAGAAAAACGATAAATACTGGTGGTTTGAAAGTGTTTCCAACATGCCCAAGTCTTCCTGAATCTCTCGGGGTTTTCTTTTGCCACTGAAATCAGCTCCTCCATCTCCGCAATCCTGATGACCCTAAGGAACCACTCTCGTACAGTGGGAACCTGTTTTGACCGCCAGTGAACAGGGATACATTGTTTTGCCGCATTTATCATGTGCAAGGCAAGAGACTTACGATAAGTCCGAAAAGGAAGTGAGGAGTGGTGGAGTAAAAATTGTGCCAAGGTGAAGTCTAGATTGTATGTGGTTACTTGTGAAACTAAGACTCGCACTTTACTCCAAAAGGGCTGTAGCAGCGGACAGTCCCACCATATATGTAGGAGTGTACCCTTTGCCTGTTGACATCTCCAACATAAATCCGAAACGTCCGGGTCAAATTTATGAAGCAAGGATGGAACTCTGTACCATCTAGAATATAATTTATAGTTGTTTTCTTGTGTCGAGACACAAATGGAACCTGTATGCATATGGTCATAGATGTGATCCCAATCTTCCGGTGACAATGACAGTTGTAGATCAAGCGACCAGGCCTCACAGGCCTTTCGATGTTGAGACGTATTGGCGGTATCCAGATAGGAATAGAGCTTGGATATAACATGTCTCTGGGGGAAGTCCGTAAAGCAAAGTTTCTCATACGGAGTAAGTGGCCTTGAGTAATCTTGTAGATGTGGGGAGCTTCGTATAAAGTGATGAAGTTGTCTGAACATCCATGGCGTAAAGTTCAGGGATGGCCATGTCTTCATAATGTCCTCTCTAGATAAGAACTTCTTATTTTTGAAGAGTTGATGTACTGTCAGATTAACTGGACGAGTATCTCCGGCTAGGAAGGCCCGGGTCATACCCGGCAGAAACTCTGGATTCATTTTGACCCGGAGAGGAAGAGAGTTCTTTTTTCTGGAACAACTGATGGCAACAGCTTAAGGTAGGACCTATAAGAGGGTGTTCCCGAAACTCCGAAGGAATGTGAGAGTTTTCCAGCCAAGGGGAAGGGGCAAGTGGTATTGTCGAGAAATCTGCCTCCAAACCAACCCAGACCTTACGATTGTGGGTCGTGGTCCAATCTACTACCCTTGCTAGGTGACAAGCCCTGTAGTATCGGGCAATATCAGGTAATCCAATACCTCCACCCTTCTTAGGCATAGTGAGTTGGGCAAAGCTAATTCTTGGGCGTTTATTATACCAAAGAAAGGAGGTACAGAGTGTTTTATAGGATGCGAAGAAAGAAGTTGGTAGTTTAATCGGTATTGTCTGCAGTAGATACAATATTCTAGGAAGTACGTTCATCTTGAGAATGGCTGCTCTACCAAACCAAGAGAACCAGGGTTTATTCCAAGTCTGAAGGTCTGTGGAGATATTACGCAAGAGGGGTAAGAAGTTTTTATCGTAAAGTTCCGTTAGGTGAGTTGGTAATTGGATACCCAGATATGTGATCGCCTCCGACTGCCAAGTAAAAGGAAAATTCAATTTCGCTTGTCTAAACACATCTTGGGTCAAGGAGACATTAAGGGCTTGGGATTTAGAGAAGTTGATTTTGAAGTTAGCCAGATACTGGAACAACTTGAATTCTTGCAGCAGATTAGGTAAAGTGATATGTGGGTCTGTTAGGAAAAGTAGTATGTCATCAGCAAAGGCTGCTATTTTATGAATTTTGCCATTTATCAGAATCCCCTTAATGTTATCATTCTGTTTGATGCAATTCAGCAAAGGTTCCAGAGTCAGAATAAATAGGAGAGGGGATAAAGGACATCCCTGTCTAGTCCCATTGCCTATCGAAAAGGAATCCGAAAGGAGACCATTAACTCGCACTTTAGCTGTGGGAGTGGTATATAGAGACATGATAAATGCCAGGAAACGCGGAGGCAATCCAAGTCCAATCAGAACTGCCTCCATGTAGTCCCACGCCAGTCTGTCAAATGCCTTTTCTGCATCTAGAGATAGAAAGAAGCCAGATTGTTGCTTTTGAGTTAACCAATGATGAATATTTATGGCCCTTATTGTATTGTCTCTAGCTTCTCTCCCTGGTACAAAGCCCACCTGGTCTGTTGATATGATGGGATCTATGATGCGTAATAGACGATTGACCAAGATTTTGGCAAAGATCTTTAGATCAATGTTTAATAGAGAGATCGGACGGTAGTTCGCTGGAGAGGTTTGGTCTTTATTCTCTTTTGGTATGACCGTAATATGGGCCTCAGAGAGATGGCACATGGATTGCCCTGGTGTATCTAAAGTGTTGAAGGCCCGTAGAAATGGCTGTGCTAAGATGTCACTGAAAGACTTATAGTACGAAGTGATAAACCCGTCAGGACCTGGACTTTTACCAGGTTTCAGTTGTGCAATGGCTTGTTGTAGTTCCGTCAGGGTCAAGGCGCCATCTAAGTCTTGCGCTTGTGTTCTAGAAATAGAGTTTGGAAGGTATCGAGTCAGGATGGTCTGAATAATAGTCTCACGAGGCCTAGTGTCTCCTGTCGGTTTAGATGGTACGGGTAAATTGTAGAGAGAGGAATAGTATTGCTCAAATTCAGCTGCAATATTCGTTGATGTTTTCAGTAGGCGACCCTGCTTGGAAGTGAGCTGATAGATTTGCTGAGCTGCCCTTCTAGATTGCAAGGCCCTGGCTAGAAATTTGCCACTCTTATTTCCATGTTCATAGAAAAGTTTCTGTTGTAGCGTAAAATTACGTTTGTTTTTTTTTTCAACGACATCTTGGAGTTGTTTTCGCGCCTGATCTAGTTCTGTTGCAGATTCCAAGGCTCTAGAGCGTTTATGCGTGCATTCAAGTGCACGGACTTTTTGCATTAAGGCAGTAAAAGATGTTTGAGCTAGGCGTTTTCGTGAAGCGGATATGGACATTAGAAGGCCACGCATTACACATTTGTGCGCCTCCCACTGTACGAGAGGGGTCGTATCTAGAGATGTGTTTTCTTTAAAGTAGTTGGTCAAAGAATCACGGATCTGGAGGGTGACGGATGAGTCTGTAAGAAGAAAGGGGTCCAATCTCCATGTTTTGGATGCGGCTGGTGTATCCGGGAATTGTAAAGTCATCATAATTGGGTGATGGTCAGATAAAATCATTGGTTCGATCGAGGCCGATTTCAATATATGTAAGTCCTTTTGCGAGAGAAAAAAATAGTCGATTCTGGAATGGCATTTGTGTGGTGCGGAATAAAAGGTGTAGTCTTTGTCCGTAGGGTGAAGGGTGCGCCAGGTATCATGAAGGAGAAGGTCATGAAGTTCAAGTTTAATCTGTTTGAGTGCTTTGAAAGGTTTAGAGGAAAAACCAGTTGAAGTGTCTTCCAACGGGTTCAAAGCTACATTAAAATCACCTCCCAGAATCAAAATACCTGATTGAAACATAGCAAGTAATTTGGAGATTTTACGAAAAAAGCATACTTGTGTGGTATTGGGACTGTAGGTGTTGGCAAAAGTAAGTGGCTTATTAAAAAGGGTACCTTTGAGAAAGAGGAACCTCCCCTCAGGGTCTTCGAGAGACTCAGTAACTTTAAATGAGAGCTGTTTGGAAAGTAAGATGGATACACCTTTTGCTTTCACTTCCGCGTTGACTGCATGATAAGCCGTTGGGTAATTAGCATTTGAAAATCTAGGTATGTGATCCGTTCGAAAGTGTGTTTCTTGGATAAAGAGCACATCTGCTCGAAGGTTTTTCATGTATGTTAGAAGTTGTGAGCGTTTCTCAGGTATATTTAAGCCCTTGGCATTAAGAGAGGCCACTGAGAGTGAGGCTGAACATGTAGATGTGTGGTTGATAGCCATGATGTTGTATACCAGAAAAACCTGTTCAAAGTCTATAGGTATACCAAATGAGTGGCGGGAAGAGAAAGAAAAAAAAAAAAAAAGGGGGGGGGGATTTTTGGTTTTTTTGGAGGGGGGGAGGGGGGATTAAAACAGGGACGTGTAGAGGTAGAAATAGGGATAGTAATTATATGGAGGAAGAAATAAAGAGTGTGACAGAGAAGAAAGGAAGTGTCAGGCGTGTCTCATAGAAACCCATATATATGTATTGATATATATTCCTTCAACTTCCAGAACAAACTAAACTCCAGAGAAGAGATAGACCATCTACTCTATCTCCTATTAAAGCTCTTATGAAATGGTTGTATGTAAAACTGTGTGCAGGATTACAAAATTACATGTGGAGATGTGTCGAACCCAGAGACAGCCGTATTGTGAGTATACAATATAATCGTAAGGAGGACTTATTCTCTCAAACGAGAGGTATACAAAGGAATTTGTCTAACATAAGGTGTCCTTGACACACAGAGCTATGTGGGAAGTAGCTAATTTATACCGAGAGGTAATCTATTCCTATTGGGAAAGGGAGGTAGGTGTAAAATAATATGTATAAAGCTGGGGGAATAAAAATATTGTACATGAGCAAGAGGGTAGATAGTGAGGCTCACAGGAGTAAGTGCACTAGAACCGATGTGAAGGAAGTATGTGCTAACGGAAAGGTCTTATGAGATTGAATGTAGAAAATGTTGATGTGAATAGACACTGAGGCTGTGTTATGCAATAGAATGTAGCAAGCATCTATCATCTTATTTTAACAATTGCAATGGCTGTTACTAAGAGAGATAACGTCATTTCAAAAGTGCAAAGCAGAAATCACGTGGAAAGACAGTGTTATAAAAATTTACTGACAAAACGGCATGAAGACTCCTTCTGTGCCCACTGTATTAGCCAAGATTTCATGGTCTGTGCAGAAATCATGATCAATAAAGTCAACTAGGTCCTCTGCACTGTTTACATTAATGCAGCATCAAGGATTCTGTCATTTGCAACAGCAGTGGCTAAACATTTTGAAAGGTAAGTTGGTGTTTGTAGTATTCTGGAGCACCAGTGTTTTTAAAAGTGCTCTGATACAGCTTGTGTTAGTACTTGGTGTGCACACAATGCCTCTGATCATGTTGTTATTGGAAAGTGCAAATCACAGGCAAAATGCACAAAGTAATCATAGCAGCTCTGTGCCTAGTGACTTCTCTGATGTCCAATCACAGTGATTATGAATGTAAACACTTCTAGTGTTTACATTTGAGAGCTGTGCCCTTCCTCTCACAACAGGGGAAGGGTAGAAAGAACAATCATATAAATGAAGGATTTATGGTGGAAAGGTAGGCAGTAGCAGGTTTTATGAATTTGAATATTTTAATGTGGAATTATTCCTTACCATTCCCCTACTTTCCTATACACATTGTCTCCTTCCTGTCTCTATAATACTTGTATATGATTACCTTCACCTCCCTTATCCTGAACTTCTCATCTGCATCCTCCCACTATATGTGACCTGTACATTAACTTCCTTACTTCTTCCCTCTGTTAATGTACATTAACGATGTACAGTATCCAGTGTAACATTACCAAGCTTCATGTTTAGTAACCTTAATATTAGCATGTTTCTTAATTTCTAAACAATTATAGCAAAACGTGATCACCTTGGGATGTCTACTTTTCAAAAAGAGAGTGATTTCAATGGTGTTTTAATTGTTTTGGCATTTGTATTTGATATGTGACAGTTCTTTTAAACCTTTCTTTCCTTTATGTAATAAAACATAGTGGTTAATAAATACCACCAAAAGAAAGATCTATCCATTTCAAAAAATGATAAAAATAAAAATAATAAATAATTTGTGTACAGTGTTGCATTGCTGAGTAATTGTCAGCCATTGCCATTTAGCCTTGTAAAAAGCCAGAAAAAATAGCTAGTTTTACTGCCCATAGTCATCAGTAGGGCTCCCACATTCACTCATCCCTACATATATTAAACTAAAATAGATAAATAAAATATATAAATAAATAAATATGGTTTTGGCTTTAAAGGATAAGTTCACCTTTTGATAAAAAATAATAAAACGCACATTTTATTTTGCAGGTAAAAAAAATGTGCATTTATTATTTTTTGCTGCAGGAGTATGTAAAGCTTTGTAAATCCTGTGCATGATTTATCATGCTCCAAGAAACCAGAGTGTACACTGCACAAAACATGAGCTGTACAGTGTCCTCAGAAAATTGAAAACTGCTATAAGTGAGAAACAGCATGTTTTTCTGTTTTTGTTTGTAAGAAACTTTGCATGTCTCTTCTGCCATAAAGCAGTTATTTATTTCTTAAGTTGATTTCCACTATAGTCTGTGAACATACTCAAAAAACAACTTAAACTGAAGGTAACTTTGTCACAAACCAAACATCCATGTGATAAGACTGAAGAAAATGCTAGTTCTGAGTAAACAACCCAGTTAATAGATACAGCTTTCCTACAAATGAACACAAACTGTAAACCACTTTCTAGCACATCCAGGTACTGTATATCCTCCATAAATGGTCCAGGTTTATTAAAAAATAAAATGCCCTGTTGACTACATATAAATTCAAAGATTTTCTAGCATATTACCATATATGTTCCAAAAATTTAGATAATAAACAGAGGTCTCAGTTGCAAATATATATGGGTTACACCACCAGACACAGGCACAAGGTGCCTTGGTAAGATGTGGTCTTACTCTAATTTTTGGGAAAACTTTACCCTACAACACATTTTGGGCATATAAGTCAAGGAATGCTTTTTTTCCTATGAAAGCTTTATGTCTAGGTGCTTGGTTTTGGTTTAAAGTTTCTGCTCCTGTAGCTTAAAAGTAAAGAATCATGTCCTTTAGAACACATTGTTAAAATGTCACTGTGTTTTATGGAACTTCTCCCCATAGTTTCCATTGTTGCACTGACATAGTTGCATTTTTCGATGCAGGCAGCTCAAGCAAAAGTAACAAGGCTTCTTCGTTAATTTTCCAGAAAAGTGTTTCTAAAACATGTCCTCGTGATAAAATTAACAGTTACACTCATACGTAGATCATTTACATTCTTGAGTCACTAATTACCCCATTTGTAAAGTTACATGCAACAGCATGTACTGTGGGTCAGAATTGCTGGTCCATTGCTTTTACATATAACTACAAGGGTCTGTGCTAAAGAATGTAGATAGATGGAGATAGATGATTTCAAGGCTGCAGATAACAATCACATAGAGGCAGGGTCATTTCTTGGCATAGGTAAATTAAGTAGTTGCCAAGAATGCACCCCAAGTGGACTGAAAAACAGCAAACTTAACTTAGAAACCTTGCAATATTGCACTTAGTTATTTTCTGAAATGGACGTGGTATGTTCGTTTGACTTTGATTTTAACTTTGCCAAATGTTCTAATTTTCCAGCCTTCTTATGGAGTTGCATGGCTGCTTTTACTGCAAACATGCTGCCAAAAATGATGTAAAATGTATGTGTGAATTCATTACGATATATTAGATAGACTGTAGAGCTTCTAGAAACTATAAAGAGAAACAATGTGTCTGAGCAGGGATGCCAGATGGATGTTAAACTTTTCCAAGCATTCACAGACTTCTGTGACCAGCCCACACTGAGCTGCAAAAGTATTTTCTTGGGAGATAAACAGCTATGGGATCTGGTGTATGCATAAGTGAGAAAAGTGAAGAATTAAGGGTACCCATGCTGGAAAGTAGCCAGACACTATAGAAGCATTATGGCGCAAAAAAATGTTAATGGTAGCAGAGGTGTAAGTGTATTTGGTAGTAGCATGGGCAGGAACTGCTGATGCCCATTCTAGGCACCAAAATGGTCAGAAATGGCTTTGCATAAGAGCCCCGGATGTTAAATTACTCATACATCTCTTTAAAGCTTTGTTTGCTCAACAAATATGCCTTAGTGGTAGTTTTTGATGTGCTTCAAAACACCATTACCATTATTGTGATTATTGACTGTTGCATGCTGAATGTCTCCTCCTATCAAAGAGATTAATCCTGAAAATCTGTGAGCAAATTTGCGTATAACGCAAGTTGTCCTACACTCATCATATACACATACAAAACGAATTTGTTCTCATATGACAAATAGCATAGCAATGTTAAATCTACTATTTGTAAATCTGCTCTCACAGTCCTTCAGGAATATTATAGGCTGTTTCCCCAAGTGCCAAAAATTGGTTACGTTTTGAGTGAAAAATGTGATCAGTTTGTTTAGGAAGCCAGCCTATAATTCATATTTACGAACCTTTTATGACTTAGATTGAAGCAAATAACATTCATACCCTGTAGCTATTTGCCGCAGGCAGTAGTTCCTTCTGTCCCAATTACAGACTGTCATTGAAAGCTAACTTCTTACCTTGCTCTCCAGCAGGTCAACATTCTGTCTCAGTTCATTTCTTGACTTTTCAGATATAGAAAGCTTTGCTGTTAAAGCAATGATTTCTTCCTGTGGGAAATGTTAAACAACAGCTCTTCATGTCAAGCTATACACTCACGTAATGCATGTGTGAAGGATAAACAGGGAAAAGTTTCCATTTACCAGGCTCTGCTACTTACCTCCTTTGCCCGAAATTTGGCTTCATCTACGTTGACAGTCAGCGAGGGACGAATGTGACACATGATTTGCCACCACAGCCACTCTCGGATGCAATAGAATTTTCTAATATTCTTCTGTATACATTTCAGAGCAACCATCTGAATCTAAACAGAGAGAAGAAATGCAAAAAAACTGAAAACAAAAATTATTTTTAAATATTGTACACTCTCAGCTTTATAATACAGCCTGAGTTTCTGACTTTATCCAACTTTATACTGTATTTATACAGACAGCAATATTGAAAAAATGTACTGTTTAACTCATATTTGCTTCTACCGTATGCCAGCAGCAGTCTCCCTAAGGACTTTAGCAAAATAGTAGTAATTCCTTCCCTTATTTAAAGAAGAATTCCAGGCATGGTGTAATTTATACATAGTTAAATTAGTCCAGCTTGCACCAATGTAACTACTCTATGTATATACCATACCCGGTCAATGCCCCTTGAAGCTGGAAGTCACTGAAGCAGAATCCGCTACCACAATGATCTCCACTTGCTTCTGGGTCCCTTGCCGAATGGCTGCCATTCTACTTTTTAAACACAAAAGGTTGGCCACTCAGCAAGAGTGACTTTCAGAAAATGATGATTTGCATCTTCTGAATGAATACAAAGTGTTTTCTGGTTGGACAAGGTGGATAGGTAGGATAGTGACACCATGCTCTGCACTGCATCCAATCAGAGAATGCTTTGCATTCATTCAGGAAATGCAAAGCTTCCTCTGAATGGTGCCCTTGTCAGGTGGCCAACCTCTTGTGTTCAGAAAGCAGCAGGGAAGCCACATGGCACAGGACCTGGAAGCAAGTGGAGATAATTGGAATAGCGGTGTCTACTTCAGTGATTTTCATAGTCCAGCCAATTACGTTCATTAGCCAATTATGTAATTTACATAGTTACATTGGTCCAAGCTGGACCAATGTTACTATGTATAGAATATTCATACTTGGATTTCATCTTTGAATGAAAACATTTGATCGATTTGTAGGAGGTTTTTCACATACAAATATCCATGTACGGAAAAAATCTAAATATAATGTTTCACTGTACATTTACTAATAAAAGACTAATTTCTCTCTAAATCTATACAGAAAGTGCTATGCTGCTATTCTGAAACTGCTATACACATATTAGGCACATGTCTTTTTTCATTTGTCTGTATTCACAATGTAAAATTGTAAGCTCCAAGGAGCAGGGCCCTCCTATCCCTCTTGTATTGAACTGTATTGTTGCTGTATTGTCTCCCGTTATATTGTAAAGCGCTAAGCAAACTGTTGGCGCTCTAAAATCCTATATAATAATAAAAATAATAATAATAAAATAGTGGCACTGTATGTATAGATGACAGCAGGGTTTATTGAAGACTGTCATACTTGCACCAGCCTGAAAAAAACTCTGCAAATATATGGCTGAATCACAAAAACACTATTATAGGAAAAGTTTTAGCATGTCCTTATAGTGCCTTTCTCCCTTGCTCATTCCTTTTGCCTGGTGAGACAGCCCATCACAAGAATGTGAGGAGGTGGTACTTAGCAGTGAGCTCCCACACTACCCCAAAAAGTGAGAGCCTTGTCTGTCAATAAGACCTTACATTTAGCCATATCAACGGGCTTTTTTGTGTAGACACAGAGGGCTTGATTTTTTAAAGGCAAATTGGATGTTCACTTTGCACTGGAATTTGCCCCTGAGCTTAGTAAATGTGATGAAGTTTCAGTCTGCACAGAATACCCAAACGCATGCAAGGAAAATGGAAAAAAAAACTGCATTTTTGCTTGCACATGGCTAGATGATGGAAGTCAGCAGAGCTTCACCTCTTTCATGAACTGCTTATTTGGCTCCTTTTTATTAAATCAACCCCAGGGTACCACTGTGCTCAGTTTCAAATAATCTGTGTTGGCAGGACCTGAAAACTCTGTGCAGCTCTTCTCTCTTCCCTGAGCTTCTAAGCATGGCTGCAGAATATTGTCACATGATTGTATTGTGTTTCTCTCACTCTCTGGTTAAGAACCAATCTTTAAAGAGGGCACTGTACATTAAAAAAATTTAGTGATTGGTGTTCCCAAAGTAGCAAAATCCTGGCAACAACATGGCCTTAATGTCATTATTTGATGAACTAGGAGAGTGTCGTCATTTCTTTTTCAATAGACTATATACACTGCTCGCAAAAATTAAAGGAACACTTTTTAATCAGAGTATGGCATCATCAAGTCAATTAAACTCCTGGGATATTGATCTGGTCAGTTAACTAGCAGAGGGAGTTGTTATCCAGTTTCAGCTGCTTTAGTGTTAATAAAATTAACAACAGGTGCACTAGATGGGCAACAATGTGATAACCCCCAAAACAGGAATGGTTTTACAGGTGGAGGCCATGACATTTTTTTCCATACTTATCTTTTCTGACTGTTTTTCGCTAGTTTTGCATTTGGCTATGGTTGGTGTCACTACTGGTAGCATGAAGCGATACCTGGACCCTACAGAGGTTTCACAGGCAGTCCAACTCCTCCAGGGTGGCACATCAATAAGTGCCATTGCCAGAAAGTTTGCTGTGTCTCCCAGCACAGTCTCAAGAGCATGGAGGGGATTGCAGGAGACAGGCAGTTACTCTAGGATAGCTGGACAGGGTCGTAGAAGGTCCTTAACCCATCAGCAGGACCAGTACCTGCTCCATTGTGCAAGGAGCAATGGAGTGAGCACTGCCAGAGCCCTATAAAATGACCTCCAGCAGGCCATTGGTGTGATTGTCTCTGACCAAACAATCAGAAACAGACTTGATGAGGGTGGCCTGAGGGCACAAAATCCTCTAGTGGGCCCTGTGTTCACTGCCCGGCACCATAGAACTCAATTGGCATTTGCCACTGAACAGCAGAATTGGCAGGTCTGCCACTGGTGCCCTGTGCATTTCACAGATGAGAGCAGGTTCATTCTGAGCACATGTGACAGACATGAAAGGGTCTGGAGAAGCTGTGGAGAATGTTACGCTGCCTAAAACATCTTTCAGCATGACCATTTTAGTGGTGGGTCAGTGATGGTCTGGGGAGGCATATCCATGGAGGGACGCACAGACCTCTACAGGATAGACAATGGCACCCTGACTGCCATTAGGTATCAGGATGAAATCCTTGGACCCATTATTATACCCCATGCTGATGCAGTGGGTCCTGGGTTCCTCCTGGTGCACGACAATACCCGGCTTCATGTGGTGAGAGTATGCAGGAAGTTCCTGGAGGATGAACGAATTGATAACATTGAATGGCCCCCACACTTGTCTGACCTAAACCCCATAGAACACCTCTGGGATATCATCTTTCAGTCCATCCAATGTCGCCAGGTTGCACCTCAGTCTGTCCAGGAGTTCAGTGATGCCCTGGTCCAGATCTGGGAGTAAATACCCCAGGACACCATCCGTCGTCTCATTAGGAGCATACCTTGACGTTGTCAGGCATGCATACAAGCACATGGGGGCCATACAAACTATTGAGTAACATTTTGAGTTGCTGCAATGAAATTTCAGCAAAATGGATTAGCCTGCTGCATTATTTTTTCACTTTGATTTCGGGGTGTCTTTGAATTCAGTCCTCTGCAGGTTAATAATTTTAATTTCCAGCAAACGATGGTGCATCCTTACACATTACCCAGTCCATATCAGTATAGATATCCAGCATGATATTTTTCCCCGTTAAGATCTGATTTGTTTTCAAAGTGTTCCTTTAATTTCTTTGAGCAGTGTACTTTGTTTTATTTCCCTTCCTTTTGCACTTTATGGGTGCTCTGTATATTTATAACCTAGAATTGTTATCATATTGCAGGTAAAAAAGGTAAGGTGCAGACACAAAGCTGAAAAATCATTAAAAACATCAATAGGTATTTGTAAATAAATGTATTCCATGTTTGTTTTGTGTTCTATTTCCCAAGATTCATTGAAATGTAATTTTTTTTCATGTTGTATAGATTAAGAGAGGGTTATAACCCCTGTCAGTTTTTTTAATGCCATCTGTATTCCATTGAGATTTCTTTCACTTCCTATGCCATAGCCAAAGCAGGAAGTGAGAGGCAATCCCTCCAAAGTGAGGGAATCTCGGAGTGTCAGCAGGGTCACCAGAACTAGCGTTCCCATTGATTTCCTTTCTATTTCTGTCCTGATGTCAACACAAAATTTCGGATTTTCTTTTACTTTCACTTTCGACGATAACAGTAAACAGGACAAATGAGGGTGAATCTCCCTAATGGTAATACATATGCCTATACAAAATTACAGGTTTTCTAATCCATCTCCACTCTATCCAAAACTAAAAGAGAACACCTTTAGTGACACTTTAATATTACCATACATTTTACTGGGTTTGAAATAAAAAGAAAATTATGCCTTTGTGAAAATATTTTATCCGTTAAATGTGCAAAATATACTATAATGCCAGTGCAAGCTGTACATCAGGATGCGCCATAAAGCTCTATAAAAAAGCACTCTTCAAATATACAGTGGGGATCGAAAGTTTGGGCACCCCAGCTAAAAATTTGTATTAATGTGCATAAAGAAGCCAAGGAAAGATGAAAAAATCTCCAAAAGGCATCAAATTACAGATTAGACATTCTTATAATAGGTCAACAAAAGTTAGATTTTATTTCCATCATTTACACTTTCAAAATAACAGAAAACGAAAAAAATGGCGTCTGCAAAAGTTTGGGCACCCTGCAGAATTTATAGCATGCACTGCCCCCTTTGCAAAGCTGAGACCTGCCAGTGTCATGGATTGTTCTCATTCATCGTCTGGGAAGACCAGGTGATGTCAATCTCAAAGGTTTTAAATTCCCAGACTCATCTGACCTTGCCCCAACAATCAGCACCATGGGTTCTTCTAAGCAGTTGTCTAGAAAACTGAAACTGAAAATAGTTGACGCTCACAAAGCTGGAGAAGGCTATAAGAAGATAGCAAAGCATTTTCAGATGTCAATATCCTCTGTTCGGAATGTAATTAAGAAATGGCAGTCATCAGGAACAGTGGAAGTTAAAGCAAGATCTAGAATACCAAGAAAAATATCAGACAGAACAGCTCGCAGGATTGTGAGAAACACAATTCAAAACCCACGTTTGACTGCACGATCCCTCCAGAAAGATCTGGCAGACACTGGAGTTGTGGTACACTATTCCACTATAAAGAGATACTTGTACAAATATGGTCTTCGTGGAAGAGTCATCAGAAGAAAACCTCTTCTACGTCCTCACCACAAAAATCATCGTTTGAACTTTGCAAATGAACATATAGACAAGCCTGATGCATTTTGGAATCAAGTTCTGTGGACCGATGAGGTTAAAATTGAACTTTTTGGCCGGAATGAGCAAAGGTACGTTTGGAGAAGAAGGGGCACAGAATTTAATGAAAAGAACCTCTGTCCAACTGTTAAGCATGGGGTTGGATCAATCATGCTTTGGGGTTGTGTTGCAGCCAGTGGCACAGGGAACATCTCACGAGCAGAAAGAAAAATGGATTCAATAAAATTTCAGCCAATTTTGGATGGTAACTTGATGCCATCTGTGAAAAAGCTGAAGTTAAAGAGAGGATGGCTTCTACAAATGGATAATGATCCTAAACACACCTCGAAATCCACGGGGGATTACATCAAGAGGCGTAAACTGAAGGTTTTGCCATGGCCTTCACAATCTCCTGACCTCAACATCATTGAAAATCTATGAATAGACCTTAAAAGAGCAGTGCGTGACAGACAGCCCAGAAATCTCAAAGAACTGGAAGACTTTTGTAAGGAAGAATGAGTAAAGATACCTCAAACAAGAATTGAAAGACTCTTGGCTGGCTACAAAAAGCATTTACAAGCTGTGATACTTGCCAAAGGGGGCAGTACAAGATATTAACTCTGCAGGGTGCCCAAACTTTTGCAGACGCCATTTTTTTGTTTTCTGTTATTTTGAAAGTGTAAATGATGGAAATAAAATCTAACTTTTGTTGACATATTATAAGAATGTCTAATCTGTAATTTGATGCCTTTTGGAGATTTTTCCATCTTTCCTTGGCTTCTTTATGCACATTAATACAAATTTTTAGCTGGGGTGCCCAAACTTTCGATCCCCACTGTAGGTCATCTGATTCCATTTCATATCAATGATGTAGAAAAATGAAAAGGGAACAACCCCCAAAAGATAAATGGTCACCCAAAGGACAAACACAGTTATAAAAACAATATATTTTTATTAATACATAGAGAATTTTCTTGATCAGACATGTACATGAATCTGTTCTAAAATCACATAAATGAAACAGCATTGACTCAGAATTCACAAAAGTCATAAGTGTGACAACTTCACCCCCATTAGGGGATAATAATAATAATTCCTCTGGGTGCCCTACTGGTGGCTTTTGATATAGAGGCTCTGTACTCTAGTATCCCCCATGAGCGGGGCGTCCGAACAACTGAATCTTTCTTAAAGGAACAGGACCAGAATACCTGGCCCCTTAGTAACTGTATTTTGAAGTTGCTACGTTTTATCTTAACTAGAAATTTCTTTATATTAATGGATCAACTCTATCTACAAGTCCAAGGTGTGGCTATGGGCACATGTTGTACATCTTCGAACACGAATCTCTATTTGGGGTGGGTGGGAGAGAAGTGTGTTTATAGAGGAGTTATACATATTGAATACATCATATGTTGGCACAGATTTATTGATGACCTGTTTATAATTTGGACAGGTCCATATGACTTATTGCTGAAATTTACTGGCTTTTTGAATCACAATGACTATAATTTGCAATTCACATATGATTGTGATAGTCATGCTCTTTCCTTTTTGGACCTACTGATTCAAATTTGTCCTAATAGTCAATTAAGTACCAATCTTTATCGTAAGCCTACAGCGGGTAATACTGTCTTACATGCCTCTAGTACCCATCCTTAACCCCTTATACGCAGCATTCCTTATACACAATACCTTAGAAACTGTACAAATGAGAATGATTTTCATCAACATGCGACTGCCCCATGTGAACGCCTCTTTTCAAGAAGCTACTCACAGACCACTCTCAGGAAGGCCTTCAATAAGGCCAAGGGACATGACAGAATCTCTTTTTTATATGATCCACCTCATAGAACACAACAAACCACAGTAAAAATAGTAACTATATTTTCTGCTCATCATGGTCAGCTCCGTACTATTCTTTCCAATCACTGGCATCTCCTCACAGACCATCATATTCTTAAAAAGTTTGTATGACCGAGACCTCAATAAATCTTTCGTCGTGCCACTTCTTTGAAAGATCCTTTGACGAGTAGTCATTATTTACATGAACCATGGGTCTCTCCTGGCTCCCGGGGCACTTTCCGCTGTGGCTCTTATCCACGGTGCCCCTGGATCCAGGAGGGTACTAAAATCAAACTGCCTAATGGTGAACTATTTTCACCACGCACATTTCGGATTGTGGTACCATTGGGGTAGTTTATTTAATGACTTGTATCTGTTGTGAATTTTATGTTGGCAAAACTATCAGAGAACTTTGCCAACATATAGGTGATCACCTTTATTATTCATCTAACGATAAACTCACTACTGTGGGACACCATATAGGTTTATTCCATAGATTTGACTGTAAAGTGGTTAAGTTCATGGTGTTGGAGGTAATCCCTGAAA
This sequence comes from Staurois parvus, assembly GCF_062004578.1. NCBI lineage: Eukaryota > Metazoa > Chordata > Amphibia > Anura > Ranidae > Staurois > Staurois parvus. The sequence continues at coordinate 4,159,305 of NW_028318132.1, read as the reverse complement.
ATCCATGTGGTGGCAATTGGGATTGTCTAATTCTACAGCGTGAAACCCTGTGGATAGAGAGACTCAACGCCACTATTCCCCCTGGTCTCAATGAAGAACTAACTTATAAACTCTTTTTATGAAATCCTGTGTCATCCAAGTGGCAAACATGATTTCCTGTGCTGGCTTTGCTAATCATCCAGCTTTGTTTTTTGTTCATTTCATATTATGTATATTGGGTTACAGTACTTGGGTTAGATTCCCCTTTTTTCCCCCATTCTTTTTCTTTGTGATGTTTTGTATATTTGTCTATGAATTCTTTGTGATTTATTACATTGTACATTTCTGCCTCTGTGGACTTGTTGATAATTGGCTACTGCTTGGTGTCTTTACACTTCCTCATGGCGATCATGTGACCCTCTGAAGGAGAAGAGGTATTCCACCTGCCTGGCAATTTTGCCTCCTTCTGATCCTACTAGTGGTCATCAAGATGGGCGTGATGGTGGCTCCCGTGCATGCGTGAGTGTCCGCACATGCGCGGTTTGGGAGATCTGGACCGGTGACGACAAACGCCAGCGTCGGCCGGCGTGTCCACATGTGCCAGATTGGGTGTAAAAATGGTGGGCTGGTTAGGCCCCTTGTTGTGGATGCCGCCAGGAGGAGAAGTTTTACTGTTGACTCAATTACTGTCAATTCAAGATAGACCACAATTCAATATTATTTCATTTACTGCTACATAACTTTACTTGACTCCATACATGAGTGACTCTGATTACCATTACTATGCTACTTAAGCTTTATTGCATATGGGAGACTATGTGTAGTGGAGACTCCCTTATTGATCTTTAAATATTGGCCTTTTTTAGGCTCATTTTTTTGGGTTGGATATATATTTCTCTAGAATCATTTTTTATATGCTTGTAGGTTTTCACTTATGGGGTCTTGTCTATATTTGGTCGGAATGGAAATTTTCAACCCCTTGCTTGTGGTCTCCTTATATCTTGGGCTTTGACATGATATCAATCTTTTAGGTGTCTTTAATTCCCTCCTGGCTGAGATATTGTTATTTTGCTTTAAGGTTAGTATAAAATGTAATTTATGTCACTTTTTTCCTTTTTCTTTTGACTATTTTGATGTGTTCTAATTGCACGGGTGGCATATCTGTCACTGTGCCCATCAATTCCCCCCCCCCGTGTCCACTGTGGGGGGAGTTATGCTGGTGCCCCTGTTTGGCCCCCTCTAGTTGGCATGAGTAAGCATTGGTAAGCAATTTATCTGTGGAATTTGAGATAATATTGTGTAATATGTAATATATGCAATGTTATAAGATATTGTATTTTGATTGTTATGATTCTATTTTAGAGTATTTTTTTACTTTTCCTCCTGAAGAAGCGGATTAACTCCACAAAACATGTAAAGGAGTCAACATTATCCCCTAATGGGGGTGGTGTTGTCACACTTATGACCTATTTGTATATATGCCACTTATGACCTATTTGTGAACTATGAGATCATGCTGTTTAATCTATGTGATTTTAGAATGGATTCATGTACATGTCTAATCACAAATTCTCTGTGTATTAATAAAAATATATTGTTTTTATGACTGTGTTTGTCCTTTGGTTGGAGATAGTCCATTCATCTTTTGGGGGTTGTTCCCCTTTAATTTTTCTATAGTCCTTTGGGGTGATGGCACCCCTATTTTACAATGTTGTTTACTAATATGTCAATGATGTATTTGGAAACCCAGTTCCAAAATCTGTCTTTGACCTGCATTGTGTTTCTTTGGAAAAAGTGGGCCATAGTGAGATACACTTTGGGGTTGATTAACTAAAACTGGAGAGTGCAAAATCTGGTGCAGATGTGAATATAAATCAATTAGCTTCTACTTTTTTTGTCAAAGCTTAATTGAAGAAAATGAAGTTAGAAGCTCTTTGGATGCCATGCACAGCTGCACTAGAGTTTGCACTCACTAGTTTTAGTAAATCAACCTTTTTAATTGCAAATTGCAGCAAAAATCTGCTTTTCCTTCGTTTGAATGCATGCCTTTGATCAATGTTATTCACATATGTAACAATGCCTGTGTACACAAGCCCTAAAAAAGTCCAGGTTTAAAGAAGGTTTTGAGTTTGAAAACATGATTTCCAATTACTGGTCTAACTATGTCTTCTTTCTATGACAATGAAGGCAAAAATCCAATTGCCAGCTAGCAGAACTGTACATTTTTACAAAAAGCTAAATGCAATAACTTGCCAAGGCATCTCATTATCAACTAGAATATGAAGTACATGACATTTCTTGCAATTTACATTAGCCTTCACCTGACCCAAATTAATGAACTGCAGCACTTTTTCAGTCAAGACAGGCATGTAAGTGCAAATCAACTGTTGCTAAATGAAGTATAGTTAAATAGGAGGTGGAGGTATGAGTATTATAACAATTGCAGACTAATTTAGATTGAATCTTTCATATAAAACGGGAGACGGCCTGTCTTGGAACCACAAGAGAAAACAGAGACCCATGGAGCTTCTTTTTTGATACTTAGCATAAGTGTCAGACATGATTTTTCTTTTTATGCAGCTATCCAAAAATTGAAGGGTTTAAGTGAGGGTTAATACTTTTTAGGGAAATGGTTAAGACCATAGATGTCACAATTCACTTCTTTACCAGAACTAGCATAAAGTTATAACAAACTCAATCTTATTTATTTTAAGTCATACAATCTTTGGTTAGTAAGGCATTCTAAAAATTGTAATATATATATAGAGAGAGAGAGAGAGCGAAAGAGAGAGAGAGAGAGAGAGCTGTAGCACTACCCCCTTAAGAATTGCTAAGTATTTTGGTCCCCCTATAGTCCAGCACAGCTAAGCAGCATGAATTTTTCACAAACTTGCATCCAGGAGTCAGTAACCAAACCCTGAGCTTGGTGTTGTTTAATTTTATTAAGGGGATTTCAACTTAGATGGGGTAAGGGGTGTATGGGATGCTCAATGGAACTGAGAAACCAAGGACAATTTCCTGGAACTATTTACAAGTCTTTACTGCAAAACAGTCTCTTTTGGAGAGCTAGCCAGCATCTCCTGTAGTATCACCCCAGACCCCAGATAACTCTTCTTCTTTACCCGGCTGTCTGGAGGAATCCCTGAGTAGGGGATCTGGTGTCTGCCACAGATTTAGCAAATCAGTCCTGGGTGGCAGGCTAATCCAGCTTCCCACTAGAGTGCCTCCTTCCCTTATCAGGGGTACAGGTTTGCTCACTCAGTCCTTTCCTGTGCAGCTGGTGGGTTGGTGGCTGCTACAAAGCCTTCTAACTGGGCCCCTCCTTCCCTGCTATACAGGTGGCCCTCGCTCTGGGGGCCAGTGAAACTCTACGCTTTCCTCCTTCCAAGCTCCACTTCCTGTCGGTCAGCCCTTCTTGATCTGGGCTCCCTCCCAGGCTCCTCTCTCCAACCACACATCCTCTCTATCTTCCACCCAAACTCTCTGGCTGCTGAGCAGACTCTCTCACATTGTCCTGGCCCCTTGCCAAGCCTCCTGTTGGAGATTGGCCAGGAGCCCTCAAAAGTGCAGATCAGCCACTCCTCGGATCCACCTACATTTCTCAAAAGTTCTAGAGCAGGGGGGAATTTCAGAGGGCTGGTCTGTAGAGCCTCTCAGCTCTGACCATGATTTGACCCCTGCTAGCTATCACACCCAGGCTGCTACTTAGCCTACTTAGCCCTCCTCACTATCAATTGGAGTCTAGCTCCCCCTAGCTGACTATATACACATCAGAGTTTTTATAAGGGTTTGGATAACAAGTATCAGGTTCCAGGTACATGGACACAAGGAAAACAGCAGACAATGGTGACAACATAGTCACAAGGACCACTAGGGTAGAAGTGGAGATTCATTAGATGACAGTAAGAATATTGTTACAAAATCATTGGACTCCAGAATGCATATAAGCACAGAAAACATTTGATACCAGGAGGTATACAGGCACAAAAACAACTAGACCACAAAACCTACTGCTATGGATATACTGCAAGCTGGCTACAAGGGTAGAAGACTGTGTGGTCCTCTTGCCAGCCAATGATTATATTCCTGAAAACATTCCAATGTTAACACCTACAACACAAAAACTAATGCAAATGTAGTGCTTGCTACCTTAGGAGCCGCTGGAAATTTGCCCAGATTCCTCCCCAGTGGAATGCCCCACAGCCAGGTACATAACCACAGTCACTCTTTTGCCCAATAACTAGTCTAGGGGTGTTGTTTTTGTTGTTTTTATTTTAGGATACGGTTGAGGGAATTGAATGGGATACTCCACAGGAACTATGTACAAATTAAGGACAGTGAACTTCTTTTTGTAAGCCCGAAGTCCTTGCAAACAACAATCTGTGGACTTAGGTTTGTGATAGAAGGAGTAAAAACATACAGGCTTCTTTCTTTAGAGCAACAAGAGCAAAGTCCCTTCACAGAGAACTAGATAGCTAAGCTCTTCCGGACACCAGCCAATGTCCCCTTTAGCAAACACACAGCTGACTCTCTAGCACAAGGGAGGGGGTGGCATCAGCACAAAATTCTTTAAGATCTCTCAGCAGTCTGTACTCACAAAATGTCCAGGGAAAGCTGGTTGCCTCCTTACAACTTCCAAGTGACACTTTCCTCGAGTGATACCAGACTAGATCTTCAGCAGACAGACCCTCAGCTCCCAGTAGATTCAGCATCCAGGTCCTTGGTTCGCACCAAATACATACAGACTCCCAGCAGCCCTCAGGGCCCTTCTCCCTGGGATTTACCAGTGCTGTATAAATATTCATGCTACCATCTGCATAGTTCCACACCTATGATCCAGAGAGTTCTACAATTTTCTGGAAAGCAGAGGGGGCCATCAGACTGGCAGCTGCTGAGAACATTGAGCAGACCTAACTAATCAATTGCAGCCACACTGGCTACAGTGAGGCAAGCTAAGTTTGTCTAACACAAATGCTCACAGCTCCACTGAACACAGTGAGCCAGCCCTATCTAGGAGGATGCTCCACAAATATGACTGCAAAAAAAGACAAGTAAATAATACTGGAGCCAAACTGGGTATCCTACTTTTTCTTGCCTAACATATTCCTGGATGTTATATATTGTTATGCCTAATTTCTGATGTAGTAAAACAGTTTTTTGTTCGTCTTTTGTCCTCGTAATATTACTATTTTTATTCTGCATGCCAAGCTGTAAGATGGCCATGGTGCTTTGCCAAGCAAGACTGGATTTGCACTACATTGCAAATGTAGTATCCAAGGATTCCTACAATACTCAGTTTTTCTATTTGATTATTTTAACCAATGATAGTCTCTACCAAGAACTGTCACCTACACAGACATTATTATTATTATAGTCCTGAAATTTTATTTTAGGTTTCTGCAGGCGAATGTAAGTAAGATGACGAAAGGTAATAGAAGCATACTTGTTAAAGTAACACTAGAACATGTTCTTACCTTTAGTTTCTTGAACCGTTGTCGACAAAGAAACCCTCTGCATGCTGCTTGAAAAAGGATCATGTTTTGGGAGATCATCTTCTCTCGCTGCTTCTCCAGCCTTGATAACACACCAGCTTTCATGAACACCTGCAGAGAATAATATAAGGTCAGAAGATACATCAGAAACAATCAATACCACATCACATGGTGCCAAATGGATACAAGGAAAGAGCCATGTTTCTCATCTTAAAGAATGGTGCCAGAACAAATATCAAAAGCAAACTTAGTTGATAATAGAAATCTAAGAAGTATATATCCATGTCCATTTAGAATAAACCCTATCTTTAATTTTATATTATTTGTTGAACCACCATAGGCAGTTAATTGTATTAATATTGACAGATATAAGCAACTAAAGAAATACTACTTATTGTTAGAGATAGTATGGCATTTATTTGTACTTAAAGCAGAACTTCAGTCAAAAATAATAGCCCATCAATATATAGCAAAGAAAAGGTTGCTTTATCTGCAATACCCACCTTCTGTTGTGAGCTATCCCCTGCAATACGTATTTTCTAACACTAGATGTTGAATGAGGGACAGCATAATTCATTCCACTTCCCCTGAGCCCAGGCTTTCATGGACCCCCCCTTACCCAGCCTCTGACTGGTTAGTAAAGGAGAAGAAGAGTGATGCGTACATCTCTTTGTTAATCTGCCTTCACCGCATATAAACGTTTCTTGTCAGCACATGAATGGATTGTCTCCCTGGTACTGCTTCTCTCACTCCTAATATGAGCTTTGCTGTACAAGGACTGCAAGAGACTGATAATAAATTCAATACGTATGTATTACTGAATACTGAACTTCAGTAATCTGTGTCCTTTTTATCTGCTTTAGAACTTAACTTGAGGTACGTACTTACTTATAAATAAATATGTCACTTTGACTCACATACTTATAAATATATATGCCACTCTCAGAAAGCAGAAAAGCATTCTTTTCAACAAAGAAATTCTTGCTATTGTGCATTCATAAATGTAACATAATATGCCTTAGGTTCTCAACATGCTGATCGTGTTGGGAGTCTAAAAGTCTTATTCAATAAGAAACCATGAAGAATGATGAAATCAGATTGGTTAAAGCAGAACTCTGGGAAACAAGCAAGACACACAGTTTAAATATATGTGCGTCTATAGTTTTACTCAATAACAGATTTGTAATTCTGTTCAGCCAAATGTCTAATATACATTCATCTGCCACATTGAAGATTTTTGATTGCCATTACACAATAACTCTAAAACTTAATGAAATGTACTCTTTGACATAATATTATATAATTACAGTAGAACAAAGCATAAATCACGTACACTAATATGTTAACCCCAACAAAGAACTTCCCTTGCTTCTTGCTCCCTATTGATCTGTTAAATATACCATCGAAAGCAATTTGTTAAATATGATCAATATTTGCAAAAAAATGCCTGTCGAACCTTGCACAAATCTTGTGAGCTGATAATGTCTCTGCTGACTGTTATCAGAAAGGTCTCATGCACACAGTTGCTAGGTTGTGCCCAGAAAGCTGCGTGTGCCACATATAGCTGCAAATACATGTAAATGGCTGTACTTGGCTGTGCTGGGGTAAAATCAAAGGCCTCAGTACAAAGGAGCTGCTAAGCTTCCATGTGCATGAGGCCTAATAAAACAATTCTTAACCCTCATGCACACTTGCATTCAAAACGCCTGTTTTACAGGCATTTTACTTTTTTTCTGTCTCTAACCGCCGTTCTATGTTAGCCTATGAGTCCATGCACACATACACATTTAGATTCCTTTAGAGGCAGGAGCATTTAGAGGCAGAAAAGAAAACATCACTTCTGCGTTCAAGAGAGGAGCATTTTAGCTGAAAAAAAACACTACCGAAATGTGTGTAAACGCTTCTAAACACACCTATGCTCCAGGCACGTTTAGAAAGTAAGCATTTATTAATTTCAATGGCCAGAATAAATATTCTGGCTATTGAAATGAATGGCCAAGAGTTTGATGCGCCTAAACACATTTGCAAAAATGTGGCTTATGCTTTTTTTTCAAGCTGCTTTTCTCCTGCAAGGAGAAAAGCATTTTGAAAGACACCCAGTATGTATGGGGCCTTTGCATTATCTCCAGTTCTCTCTGAGAACACCTGCCGAATATGCTATGACAAAGAGGAGAGGGGGAGATGTCTGTAGTCCTAAAATACTTGATTACCATGGGTGACAATATTGCTTTTATTACAATACAGTAAGTAAGTGTTGTCATCCTAGGACAAGTGCTTGAAGAATCACCAGGTAAAAGTAAAGGGAAAAAAAGCCTAAAATAAAAACATTGCCACCACCCTACTAAAGACTGGTAAGCTGCTATATATCAGATGTTTGTTCTTCTTTTGATAATTTTTATAACATTGTGTTATCTACAGAGGGGGTTCCCCATGACGGTGCTGGAAAATTATTTACAGAAAGTGTTTTACATGTAACTGATGAGCTATGCTTACTTATGTATTAGATATGTAGTAAAGATGTATTATGTATTAAAGCTAAAGTAAAGATGTTGCAAAGTGCTTCAATTACTTCTCGGTTTGGTTTCCACTTTCTTGCACCTCAATTTAGTTCTGAAAAGGTTGTGAATGGTAAGCACTTTTTTTTAAGTAAATCACATAGCAAATCAAATTGTGAAAAAAAGTACAGTACTTCACACTTTGTTCCTTGAATTTGGGAGTAAGTCAGAGTAATATATTCAAAACTCTAGCCATCTGGTTTAAAAAAAAAAAAAAAAAGTTTCATGAAAAATTGCAATCCCTCACAATAGAAAACAATTTTTTTACTTGTTTAAGCTATGCAAAGGCATTTTAATAAAATATATTAACAGATGCTAAAAAAAATCCTATGGACAAATGTGTCTTTTTTTATTCAATCTTCTCTCCCATTGCACAGGCACAAATGTACCCAGTAACAATAGATTGAGAATTAGTGGAGACGGAGTAATGCCTCATTAAGGGTTTGATTGCTTCAATAATGACTGCATTAACTGCACAGCCCCGATGAGTTCTTCAAAGCTGCTGCAAAATCAATGTTCATACTAATGGCTTTACCTCTTTGTGATCAGAGTGCCTGTGCCAACTCCCTTATTAAACAGGCTTGGTAGCAGCAGTATGCCATAAAAATGAAAGCCCTGCCTGTGGAAACAAGGTTCAAGGAAGGTGAGCGCATGCTACACATGCACAAGTCCTTTAAACATACAGAGTTGACTGTAGATTTCTCTATTAAGAAACTGCAACAATGTGCATAAAAACATGTTATGTTCATGTGCAAAGAACAAGCTAGGCTTAGAATTTTTTTTAGAATAAATTGCATAAAACGATTGTGCCCTTACAGTATACATTCTGTGACAATAAAACAACATCCGTGTCCTTATTGCTGCAGTATAACTACTTGGCGACCGCACACTGTAGTTTTACTACAGTGTGGGCCGGCTGCATAAAATCACTTACATATATACATACATATATATATATATACAGTATACAGGTGAAACTCGAAAAATTAGAATATCGTGCAAAAGTTTATTTATTTCAGTAATGCAACTTAAAAGATGAACTAATATATGAGATAGACTCATTACATGCAAAGCAAGATAGTTCAAGCCGTGATTTGTCATAATTGTGATGATTATGGCTTACAGCTCATGAAAACCCCAAATCCACAATCTCAGAAAATTAGAATATTGTGAAAAGGTGCAATATTCTAGGCTCAAAGTGTCCCACACTAATCAGCTAATTAAGCCATAACCCCTGCAAAGGGTTCCTGAGCCTTTAAATGGTCTCTCAGTCTGGTTCAGTAGGAATCACAATCATGGGAAAGACTGCTGACCTGACAGTTGTGCAGAAAACCATCATTGACACCCTCCATAAGGAGGGAATGCCTCAAAAGGTAATTGCAAAAGAAGTTGGATGTTCCCAAAGTGCTGTATCAAAGCACATTAATAGAAAGTTATGTGGAAGGGAAAAGTGTGGAAGAAAAAGGTGCACAAGCAGCAGGGATGACCGCAGCCTGGAGAGGATTGTCACGAAAAGGCCATTCAAAAGTGTTGGGGACTTTCACAAGGAGTGGACTGAGGCTGGAGTCAGTGCATCAAGAGCCACCACACACAGACGGATCCTGGACATGGGCTTCAAATGTCGTTTTCCTCTTGTCAAGCCGCTCCTGAACAACAAACAACGTCAGAAGCGTCTTACCTGGGCTAAAGAAAAACAGACCTGGTCTGTTGCTCAGTGGTCCAAAGTCCTCTTTCCTGATGAGAGCAACTTTTGCATCTCATTTGGAAACCAAGGACCCAGAGTATGGAGGAAGAATGGAGAGGCACACACTGCAAGATGCTTGAAGTCCACTGTGAAGTTTCCACAGTCTGTGTTGATTTGGGGAGCCATGTCATCTGCTGGTGTTGGTCCACTGTGCTTCATTAAATCCAGGGTCAACGCAGCCGCCTACTAGGAGATTTTGGAGCACTTCATGGTTCCTTCCGCAGACGAGCTTTATGGAGATGCTGACTTCATTTTCCAGTAGGACTTGGCACCTGCCCACACTGCCAAAAGCACCAAAACCTGGTGCAATGCTTGTGGGATTACTGTGCTCGATTGGCCAACAAACTCGCCTGACCTGAACCCCATAGAGAATCTATGGGTCATTGCCAAGAGAAAGATGAGAGACATGAGACCGAACAATGCAGAAGAGCTGAAGGCCGCTATTGAAGCATTCTGGTCTTCCATAACACCTCAGCAGTGCCACAGGCTGATAGCTTCCATGCCACGCCGCATTGAGGTAGTAATTGCTGCAAAAGGGGCCCAAACCAAGTACTGAGTACATATGCATGCTTATACTTTTCAGAGGTCCGATATTGTTCTATGTACAATCCTTGTTTTATTGATTGCATGTAATATTCTAATTTTCTGAGATTGTGGATTTGGGGTTTTCATGAGCTGTAAGCCATAATCATCACAATTATGACAAATCACGGCTTGAACTATCTTGCTTTGCATGTAATGAGTCTATCTCATATATTATAGACATAAATATATGCAGCGCTAAAAATACCAATAAATTAGAATAAAGATATAGGCATATATGGTGAATAGTTAAAAACGGGCAAAGTGTAAATAGCGCTCAGTGGCGCTAAGACCAGTGATATAAAGCAATTTCATATATATCATACGTCAAAGGTAAATTAAGTGACATTAGTGACAAAGTCAATCTATCCAGTGGTAATGAGGCATGGTGAAAAAATCTGTGACTCCTGTAGCTTAGAAAGTGGACGTTGATTGCACTAACTAGATAACGCAATCTCTTGCGCATTGGAGTATATATAAGACCTACTCCTGGTCATCTGGATCTGGAGCACTGCAACATGAAGGGTCATCAGGCCAGCAACATCCAGGCATTATACGTCAGAGGGGGATAGCCCATCTCCAGGTGTTCAATCATCAGCCATCAGGGGGATCTTACACGTTCTCATGTGTCAGGTCAGCAGGAATCATCTTGGAAGAGATCCCCCTGATGGCTGATGATTGAACACCTGGAGATGGGCTATCCCCCTCTGATGTATAATACCTGGATGTTGCTGGCCTGATGACTCTTCATGTTGCAGTGCTCCAGATCCAGATGACCAGGAGTCACAGATTTTTTCACCATGCCTCATTACCACTGGATAGATTGACTTTGTCACTAATGTCACTTAATGTACCTTTGACGCATGATATATATGAAATTGCTTTATATCACTGGTCTTAGCGCCACTGAGTGCTATTTACACTTTGCCCATTTTTAACTATTTATCATATATGGCTATATCTTTATTCTAATTTATTGGTATTTTTAGCGCTGCATATATTTATGTCTATATATTTTAGAGGTCCCAGAGGTTCACCTTTTATGCAAGCAGCTTTCCATCATACATCCATTCACCCAGCGCTCGTTTATTTTACTACATTTTATATCTCATATATTAGTTTCACCTTTTAAGTTGCATTACTGAAATAAATGAAATTTTGCACGATATTTACATTTTTCAAGTTTCACCTGTATATATGTGATTTTCCTTTTCCGGATAGGGGGTGCGCAACCTGCCAACTGTAGGAGCCGGGTAGATGCCGAGACCCGCCGATTGTCAGAGCAAAACTAGATGTGGGTCAGATGGGTCCTGGGACCCCTCTCATTGCCTTGTAGACTTGGACATGGCTCACTTTTATCTAATAAATATGAAATGGAGATGCTGCGCTGCGAAGTGCAGCATCTCCTTTTCTTATTTATCAGTTTAGGTTGTGGGAACACATTCAGATGTTAGCAACAGCTATACTAACAAGTCACCTAATTTACACTCAGTTTACTGGTGGCGCAGGAGTCACAACACTTTTAAGTTATATTAGTCATTTTTATCTTTTAGTTGATATACAGTGAGGTAGATTTACTAAAACTGGTGCACTCAGAATCTGGTGCAGCTGTACATGATAGCCAATCAGCTTCTAACTTCAGCTTGTTCGATTAAGCTTTGGCAATAAAACCTGAAAGCTGATTGGTTTCTATGCAGAGTTGCACCAGATTTTGCACTTTCCAGTTTTAGTAAATAATCCCCAGTGAGTAAGTGTTTTTGCTTGCTTGACCAGTAGTTCTTCCATGGGTGTCCCTTGAAGACTCCCACTGTGGATATTTACCCTAGCTGTTTGTGTAGATAACCATTTTCACCAGGACAGAAAGTAATGGCAAATCCAAAATGTTATAGTAGTCATCTGGTGACAACTGTCTAAGACTGGATTTTTGCTTATTTTTGAGAGATTTTTTTCAGGTCAGGAAGTCAAGGAAAATCTCCCGAAGGGGACACACAGAAAAATCAAAGCTAAAAATAATGTATTCACTTTAAGAACACTTTTTTTTTCCATTTTTTTTCCTTTCCTTTTATTATAAATTAAGCACAGCTCCTAAAAGATGGCTTACTAATTTCAAAGATTACTATCACCACACCCATGTAAAAAAGAGCACCTAGATTAGTTAAGGCCACATTCACACCTCTGTATGGACCCCACACCGATTACATGCAAAAACCCCAGTGGGGTTTCCTGGTGATTAGCTGTGGGAGGCCGCCCCATTGAAAGCAATAGGAGGATGCTAGCTCTGGAAGCTGGATCCCTGATGAGTGATATTAGCCTTGAATTCAGACACCCTGCTGGTGTTTTTGCATGTAGTTGGTGTGGGGGGGTTGGACGGACTGTCTGACCATGGTCAACAGATTGCTGCTCTCACACAAGGAGCCATTGTCCCATCTGCAGCTTCCTGCCCAACCATGGACTTTACAGCAGCTGCTGGAGATTTTTTAGCAGCCCGCACAAAAATTTGGATTTACTCAGTATTTTTAGCCACCCTAAAACTGCCTATTGAATTTGTCAGGAAGAATCAATTGGGCTTTAAAGGCATAAGTCTTTAACACATTATATACTGAGTACTATAATATTGTACTGGAAGAAACATTTAGAACATGCCACAATAACTCTCAATTCAACATTTTTTTTCATTTTAACACCTGAATTTTTACAGGTTTATAAAGAGTTGAAAAAGTATGTCTTAGGAATTGGCTTCTCACTTACTTGGGGTCCCTCTTGTCAAAGCTATTGGCCTAACACACTATGGATGTGGACTGGTATTCCCATAGCAATGACCTGCTTTTTGGACAGCACATAGCACCACACATCTAACTATTCATTTTAAAGAAAGTCTTACTGTCCCTGAGAGAAATACAAAGGCTACCATACAGTATAAGCAGCTACTCTGTCAGCTGGGTCATACTAGTGTCACTGATTTTCAGTGAAATAATGGATGTTAGCCTTTTATCTTTGCAATTATAGCACAGAAACGCTGCTATCACTTCTTAAAATATTAGATAATTACCATTAGGCCATTTTTTCCAATACTTATTTTGATTCAAGTTTTATCTTATGGAATCTTTATCTGTTTAAAGCAACTGCATCTTACTCTTTTTTTCCACTGATATCAATGTTTCTCCTTAATTAAAAACAGAAGGTGTAGAAACTATTCACCCTCACCACCTGATTTTAATCCATTGGTTGTTTTTTAAAGGCTTGCACTCCAATCAGATATAAAACACACACATGAATGCAGCTCTGTAATTATGCATGCATCAATAAATGTATTAATTGATGCAAGCAGTATAAGTACCTGAGATTAAGGCTACGTTCACAATAGCGTTGTGTGCAGGCGGCAGAGAGGCGTTTGGGAAGCGTTTTTACCGCTTCCCAAACGCCTCTGCCAATTCTGCACATTACAGCACATGGTGCTGTTCTAACGGGAGCGTTTGCGGTGCGTCGCAGCAAAACGGACGCCTCTGGTTGAGTCAGGAGGAGTTGAAGCATCCTATTCTCGTCTATGGTGCCGCTCCGCAAACGCCTGGCTGGCGGTTGCGATGCGGTTGTAGGGCGTTTGCGGAGCAGTAACACCACTCAAACTGCATTATAGGCATTTGTGGGGTGTTATTAACGCTTGGCAAACGCCTAGCAACCGCCGCTAAACCACGCATGCGGCGTTTGCGGAGCGTTTGCCGAGCGTTAAAAATGCTCCGCAAATGCCGGACCAACGCTTGCCAAACGCTATAGGGGCGTTTGGCAAGCGTTGGTAAAACAGCCAAGTGTGAATGAGCCCTTACTTGGTATCAGCCTCTTACTGCCCCTGTACAGCAGAGCTCAGAGAGGGGAGGTGGGGAGAGAGGGGGAAGCAGCACAAGAAACCAATTAGGAGAGCAGCTAATGTGTTATTAGGGGGAGGAAGCAAAGTGATACTGAGAGGAGATCACTTGTGTGCTGCCTCTCTTTTCACTGCACAGGGTGGATGTAGGGAGTAGACCTGTGATTCAAAGTGAAACTGCAGCACAGAATGATGAGTCCCCGAGTTTTGGGACAGAGCCGTGTAAATATCAGGCCTGAATGAACAAAATACAAATCATTTCCATATACTGTGTGTATATATATATATATATATTTTTTTTTTTTTTTTTTTGTGTGTGTATTTAGCTCTTTGCTTATTTTTGTCAAGGCCCAGTTCTTTTTTATTTCATGTCTGATTCTCAGAGAATTCCCTTTTTTTGATACAGGTGTGTTATAGTTGAAATAGGCATTTTGAAAGAGTGTAGTCCTGCCTCCTGAAAACATATACAGCATTCACAAATAAGTAACATTTGGAAACATGCCTGGCTACGGCCCATCGCGATACTCTTCTTTTCCAAGTCTAGTAACTGGAACAATTCTTCTAATGCCTGCAGAAAAGAAACAAATACAAAGTTAACACAGACACTGCCTGCTGTGCACTGGTGGGTTCATTGTATCTTGGGCCCTGGGCAGTTTTGAATTCATGGACTCCCCACCATTTTTATGAGATCATGCATAAGAACAAATGTACACAGATATTTGTGGTTTGCTTCTGTTTTGCGATTGTGAAGCTAGAACACAATGTTTGAACTGGTTGTTATGGCATAATATATACTTGGGTTTATTGCTACTTTTACTATACACTGCCTTGTTTTCTTTTTCCCATAGAAGTCAGTGTGAATGTATCTGAAATGTGCCCTAAATTGATCTCAAACTCAAGCTACGGCCTTAAGGATGTTGTGCTTGACATGCGTCTGATCTAGCACTGATGTACATAAAGCCTACAAAGAATATGAAGTAGTGGAATTTTTTTAAATTATATTATTATTATGCATTATATAGTGTTTGTATTCCAAATATAAAACTAAATGTATTATCTAACCACACATTGACAAAGTCAATATATTAGTAAGGGAAAGTAATCAATGACTACTTCTATCATAATCAAGTCATTAATAACTGAGTTTGTATGTTAGTCTATATACAATTTCTATATAGTTTGAGCGTATCCTATGCTTTCTCCCATTCTAGGATAAGATTGGCTAGAATGAGCTTAGTGGAAGTCGGCTGTGTAAGAAAATATCTTTCTTGTGGTCACAATAATATCTTAAAGAGGAACTTTACTCTCTCAATTAACATGGACTATTTTTAACCACTTGCCCTCTAGAGGATTTACCCCCCTTCCTCACCAGGACATTTTTTGCGATATGGCACTGCATTATTTTAACTGACAATTGCACGGTCATGCAACGCTGCACTGAAATGAAATTTATGTCCTTTTTTCCTACAAAAGGAGCTTTCTTTTGGTGGTATTTGATCACCTCTGTGTTTTTAATTTTTGCACTATAAAGAAAAAAAGAATGACAATTTTGAAAAAAAATATATAATTTTTTTACTTTTTGCTATAAAACATATCCAGTAAAAAATTTTAAAAATCTAATTTTGTCATAAATTTAAGCCAAAATGTATTCTGCTTCATGTCTTTGCTAAAACAAATCCTAATACATGTAAATTAATTGGTTTACATAAACGTTATAGCATCTAGAATGGTGGAAGATATCATGGAATTTTTTTTTATTTTACTAGTAATGGCGGTGATCAGCGACTTATAGCAGGACTGTGGGACTGTGGCGGGCATTCTGACACTGGGGAGGGAACTGACTAACTGTCACTGACATCCCCAGTGACACTAATAAAGTGATCAGTGCTAATAAAAAGCACTGACACTGTACTAAAGACACTGGACTGGAAGGGGTTAACATCTGGGGCAATCAAAGGGTTAACTGTGTGCTGTGTGTGTTTTACTGTGTGCTGTGCTTACTGTGTAAGCACAGTGCTTTGTATTGCTCTCCTATGCAGAGCAATACAAAGCAGAGTGCTGGAGCTGTCAGGGGAGAGATCTGTATTATTTATATACAGACCCAGGGGCGGATTGACCATTTGGAAACTCGGGCACTGCCCGAGGGCCCAGGGTCAGCAGGGGGCCCCATGAGATGCCCCTGGTTCCTTTTTCATAGGCTTTTTTGAGTTTGGGCAAGGACACAGGGACCCCCATGATCCCCTATTGCCCGGGGGCCCCACGACTTGTCAGTCTGCCCCTGTACAGACCTCTCCCCCATCAGTTATACTCGGCGATCGCCAGGTGCCGGCAGGGAATCACTGGCTGGGACCTGGCGTTCGACAGCTGAAGCCACCAATGGCAGCACACGTAGGGCGCGCCTGTGCCTCCTACCCGGAAATACGAAATCACATATATATATATATATATGTGATTTTGCACATCCCTGCCGCCCTGTAGTAGTTTTTTCTGCTAAAGGGAGGTTGGGAAGTGGTTAATCCTTATTCTGCTAGCATTAGTAAATAGACAGAAAAGTATATATAAACAAAAATAAACCATGCTCCCTACACCCTATCATAAATAAATGTGCAATACCCACAGTGGTTCTTTCATAAATGTGAATAAATATTAAATAAATAGAAAAAATCAATATAAGAGATCAATATAACTAAATTATTGCACAAATGCCTACCTCCCACATACACTAAGTGCAATAAATCCTACCAACTAAACAGATATCCAAGATAAATTCAGTGTACAAATAATATATATAAGGTTCATAAACTACAAGTGCTCCATGCTCTTTCCTTAATAAAGTAGTGCAAAAAAGAAGAAACAAACACCCAGAAGTTTGTGATCTTCCTTTCTTCTCAAAGGAGAGAAACACACCGCGCTCACTAGAAAAATGTGACCTCTTTTCTCAAAGAAGGTCATCTGTGCTTAAACATTTCCACTGGTTCCTATTTTTCCTTTAATCCGGCTTGTATTAGGAAGATTAGATACAGCATACAACCATGGCGATCTTGAACATCTAGAGACTCTAAATAGATCTCCCTGTTCTGGGTGAAGGGAGCTCAGTGCACCACCTTCCTGATCCCCTGGAGAACACAAGATCTTTTTAATACAAGCTGGATTAAAAGGGGAAACAAGAACTACTGGAGATGTTTAAGTGCAGATGACCTTCTTTGCGAAAAGAGGACAAATTTTTCTGGTGAGTGCGGTGTGTTTCTCTCCTTTGGGAAGAAAGGAAGATCACAAACTTCTGGGTGTTTTTTCTTCTTTTTTTGCACTATTTTATTAAGGAAGGATCACAGAGCACGTGTAGTTTATGGACTTTATAATATATACTATATACATACTTTATATATATATATACTTCTAAAAAGCTTATATATCTAATATTATTTAAAGAAAGATTAGAGAGTGGTCCTAAAACTTCTTGCTAGACTGGAAAGTATATTTTATTGTTTTAACCTTTTATTGTTTCCATTTTATCAGTTTTTTCCTAGTTTCTGACCTAGGCCTAAATGATGTCATGAATCCCAGGAGTCTTCATGGTCATTTTCCTTTAAATTCATCTGGAGGTGGGAAGGACGGTTTTTCTCTAAAGACAGATGGATTCCGGGAAGTCATGGCTACATGAATCATCTGCCATAACGCAAGATGGCCACAACTAGAAAGGCTTAGAGGATGTTTTTCAAAGTGATTTCCCAATAAAATAAAACATGTAGTCGTGGATGGATGATGAGTTTGTTCTGGATATTAATTATTAATTAAACATCTTTTTCGGTTGGTGGTGCTCAGATACAGTTAAGTTCTGCTTTAACAACATTCATGGAAAAGGCTACAACATTTTCTGTCAGTTCACAATATATCTTTGGTAATAATTTTTCAATTGAGAAAAGGTGTTTTCCTACACAATGCAACATATCCCATTTGCTTTTAACCTAAAATGGCTGAAAAGTGGAAGTCTCAATAATAATTGTGATTGAGTTATTTTTGAGTACACTACTATGATAAAGCCTAGGTGCACAGAAACATAAAAGAGGACTTGCTAGACTGAACTAGTGTCTTTTGAACACTAACAAAATTGCCCACTCATGATTTTTATTTTACAAGTGTTGTTTATAATTATTCAACTATCTTAAAGGAAATTTGTACTAAGCAAAATATGAATGCTCCCTTTACTGTACGTCTAAAAAAAAAACAAAAGCCAAAGCCATATTAAAAACATTGAAGAAAGGAACCTGTTTAACATCCCCATGGACCCTGTGGAGTCTGGGGCTTCAGGTAGTTGCTCACTAGGCCCTTATTCTCTGGAAATGATGCTTAATAATAGAAAGTAGAACCAATGCAGTATCTTCAGTCATATTACCCTGGAGAGATGAATAGCTAGAATGGCATATATGCTGCAAGAGGGTGTCTATGCTTGTCATTATCATATCAATGGCTCTCAGATATGAGAATGCAGCTTTTCAAGACCCAAATTTTTGTTCTACAAAAACAGTGTATACCATTTCACTATAGACCAATGTTACAATCGTAACATTTAGAACATACCCTGGCATACTGATGCCATATGCCTTTTTTCCCAGCACATCCCTACCTGCAGAATTAGATGACCTGACACAATACAAGTGTAAGTCTTGGCTGGAGCTGTTTTTTTTTTCTTTAACTAGAAACCAGATCCAAGTCCTTACAAACTGTGTGTGTCTAGTTACCAAAAATATTCCTAAAGGTTTCTAAGCAGTTCATGACATTAGGTTATAAACAACAGAACTGGACAATAATAGTAACAGTATGTCTATGGTTACTATCCCTGCAGTACTCATGGACAACTAGAAATAACTGACTGATGGAGTAAATTCTACAAGATGTTTCCGAAAACAGAGCCAGTGCCATGGTAAGTACACATTCTCTTTCAAGAGCATGAACCCGCACGCTCATGAGTTATAAACATGTTTGAGTAAATGCAGATCCTTTACACAAATATGCATTCAGGCATTTCCTGTACTTACACAAATTATGTAATGCCTATAAGTTGGCCAAACATAGGTCAATTTTTTTGTTCAATCAGCAGGTTGAACACAAAAGAAACCTAACCCGATTCCCCCATCCACACACGGGATGTGGACACGAGGAATCCTCCTAATTGTATCACTGTATTCTGAGAGCGGGGAGACTCCCTCACTGTCAGAAAATGCAGATCAGCACTGCAGCCTATTGCCTGTGCCACTGATTGAGCGCAAATATTAAGACATAATTCGATTGGCAGATCAACTTCTGTTCAACTGCATTGGCCACACATGGATCGAATTTCAGCTGCTCCCTGCTGAACTGACTGAATTTTGTTCCACGTTGGCTAGCTTAAGTCTTTCCCATGCACATGTTACCATAACACAAGTTACTGAACTTGTAAAGGTTAGTGTTCTTCATTTGTGAGGGTTTACATTACTAGTCACTATTAATAATATTATATGTTATAGTTACTGGTTCATGTTACCATAAGACTTGTAATTTCTTAAAGTGGTTTTAAAGGCTCAAGGTTTTTTAGCATCATGCATTCTATACATGAAGGTAAAAAACACCTTCTGTGTGAAGGATCCCCCCCAGCACCCCCTAATACTTATCTGAGACCACACTGGATCCAGCAATGTGCACGAGAACTGTCAGGCTGCCAGGGGGCTTTCCCTCCTCATTGGCTGAGACAGCAGCTGGAGCCATTGGCTCTTGCTGTTGTCAATGGCAGCTAGTGAACCAATGAGGGGAAAGAGGGGGCTGGGCCAAGCCACAACTGTGTGTGAAT
Organism: Staurois parvus; assembly: GCF_062004578.1. NCBI lineage: Eukaryota > Metazoa > Chordata > Amphibia > Anura > Ranidae > Staurois > Staurois parvus. The sequence continues at coordinate 4,139,270 of NW_028318132.1, read as the reverse complement.
TGACTCAGGAGCAAGCCTGCTTGAGTACCCCCATAGCAACTGCTTGCTCTAGGGGCACTAGGCAGGAGGGAGGGTCCAGGAGCAGTGGTGGGGGACCCGAGAAGAGGAGGATCAGGGCTGCTCTGTGCAAAACCACTGCACAGAGAAGGTAAGTATAACATGTTTGTTATTTTTAAACAAAAAAAATGCCTTTAATATTACTTTAAGGATAGGTTCACACTGTCACATTTTATTTGGCTCACGTTTGCATGGGCACAGTAGCCCATTCATTTCAGTGGGCTTCTGTACCATTGGGAAAAAACGCAGGGAAAAGGTCCCTACACCTTTATAAAATACAGCCACACACACCATGTGATTTCCCAGGCCAGAAAACACGCTACATTTTCAGATGCACAGAGGTGCCATTAAATATGAATGTCTGCAAAAGAGCTGAGTGTTTTGGCTGTGGGTGCTTGTGGGTCCGATTTACATACTGTCCTGCACCTGCAACCAGCCGCAAGCAAACCTAAGCTCTGGAACTAATATTTGTACTGAAGTTAAACACTTGAGTTGCATTCATTAAAGGAAAGTAGTAAAAATTACGCACAGCTTTTAAATGTTACATAACATAATGTTGTTCTCATCAAAAGCAATCCTATATCTTCACACATTTAAATACGTATTTTGCAACTTAAAGAATGTATGCGATAACAAAACTGACCTTAGCAAGGTAAAACAAAGAAAAAACCCTAACAAGCCCGCTACATGTATATTGACAGCTTTCCCTAGTGTGGCATTTGGAAATGTATTATTCATTTGTGAAGTAGCTTTAATGGCTCTTGAATATTTAGTAGTGTTCTCCATTTAATTTAATAACCCAAATCTGCTGGAAAACAAGGGTTATCTGTAATTCCCTATGTAGTCATACATACTGTTGATAAAAACCAAAATATGTTTAAACTTTTATAAGTTCGTAATGAATGGCAGAGATGTGCACTAGCATGGGCAGTACCTAAGCAAACTACAGGCCCTCTTGAATATTATTGTCTTTACACTGGTCATTTAAATGCATTTAAAGGAAAACTACTGTATACAATAGGCTCAATGTTTACAGCAACACAAAGGGTTATAATGTGTAATATCACAATCATACTTTACTGGAAACATCCAAAATGTTATATTGTGAGGACAACTATATACTCTAAAATTACAATTAACAGAAAAGTTCTAACACTCTGGCACTCAAACTGTTATATACAGTATCCAAAGGTGTCACAACCTGTAATGCTTTGTCCGATGCAACCTTCTTCAGACCAGAAAATCTCCAAAAGAAATGTAAAAACGCACTTTAGGGTATAAACACCTAGTGCACCTAGTGCATTACCACCAAAAACATTATTGGATCCAACAGACAAAAACATACAAACATAGCTGTGTTTGATACGCCTGTTCCTTTTTATGTTTGTGAGTGTGTTTTTGTCTTTTAGATCCAACAAACGATGTTAGTGGTAATACACTCCTTGCACCCTCCTGTGTGTTTTTACAGTTCTGAAACTACAGTGATGAATTGCACAACTTTCACAACAACTTTCCTATCAAAGTCTCAACAGCTGTGGCTATGTCCTTTTTCAAGCTAAAATTATTAAATCTTTGTTTATCTCTACTACTTTTACTTTTTGTGAACCAAACTAAAATGATTAGTTATGGATTCAACCAGGACTCTTGGTTTTTTTTATATATTTGTTTGTGGTATACTAACAGATAAATAGGCTGAAAAAATTCATAAACCACTTCTTTAATGAAAACATCTTAAAAATATGACAAAACCAAACAAAGAAGCACCACACTCCACAGATCTCATACTATTCCCCATCAAATTTGGGGGATATGATGGGCCATATGTTGAGATATATATAGTCCCATGATGGCCAGCAAAGCTCTGTATTACAAGGTAGAACACATGAAGCCCTCATTAGAGAAATGACCTTGTATTACAATTCTGCATCTTTCAAAGGAGAAGTATATTGCAGAGGAAAGGTAATATGTACACATGACGTGCAGTCCAGAGGAGGAATTTTAAACCAGCATCAACCTCCCTCATGCACTGTATAGATGACCCAATGCGTCTCGTGGTAAAAGATTAAAAAGCCCAAGTAGAAGACAACAGCTGAATGTAGTCCAGAGGAAGACACAAACTGCTTGAATGCAATATGGATGATACAAATCTTCACCTCCCTCTACCACCCAATGATGTATGGGTGCCGTCCCAGGGAGGGTTCAAGTAAACAAACCTCCCTCATACATGTGCAAGATTTGTCTCAAATAGCAACCAAATGGGCATAAAGTAGAAGGAACAGTCCCTTTAAACATGATAATGCATGAATTCCTTGAAGTAAAAGCAGTTCATAGTATCGGAGTTGAGTCCAAAATGGAGTAATCAATACTTCTCAAACTGTAGGCATAGGTCATCAACAATGGATCTGGAGGTGTGGAGGTGCCTTTCCTGACTGGTGTCGACAGTTACACCGGCTGCTTCAGAGTTAGGCTTCAAATTGTTTACTTTTACTTTTTTACACAACATTATATATTAAGACACCCAATTTTCATTTTTCCACACTTCCATCCTCCTGCTGTAAACTTTTCACAAGCAAATAGCTGAGCAAGTGGGCATCACTCAGAGTAATGCTTTAGAGACTTCATTTCCTTTTGGTTATACACATAGGATTCCCTCTTAAAGTTTCCTTCTTTCAGTTGTGTTCTCTTGAGAAAACATTTTGGGGGGGGGGGGGATTTACTAAAACTGGAGCACTCAGAATCTGGTACAGCTGTGCATGGTAGACAATCAGCTTCTAACTTCAGCTTCAATGTAGCTTTGACAATAAAACCTGGAAGCTGATTGGTTTCTATGCAGAGCTGCACCAGTTTTTGCTCCATGCAGGTTTAGTAAATAACCCCCTTTGTGGTTCTAGGCATATAGCCAGTATTGATCTTGAGTGTATACTAAGGCATAGAACAGTATGATTATCTTGGCAATTGACACTTGATCTACCCTTATCTCTTAAAGCGGTAGTAAATTGTGGCAGTAGTAAAAATCAGTAGTAAGAAAAAACTTCCCCCTGAAAGTTAATGTCATAATGCACTAGTATGCATTGCATACTAGCACATTATAAAAGACTTTCCTTAACCACTTGCCCTCCAGAGGATTTACCCCCCTTCCTGACCAGGCCATTTTTTGCTATGTGGCGCTGCGTTACTTTAACTAACAATTGTGCAGTCATACAACGCTGCACCCAAATGTCCTTTTTTCCCACAAATAGAGCTTTCTTTTGGTGGTATTTGATTGCCTCTGCATTTTGTTATTTTTTTATGGTATAAACAAAAAAAAGACAGAAAATTTTGAAAAAAAATCTATATTTTTGACTTTCTGCTATAAAACATATCCAATAAAAATGTGAAAAATCAAATTTCTACATAAATTTAGACCAAAATGTATTCTGCTACATGTCTTTGCTAAAAAAAATCCCAATAAGTGTATATTAATTTGTTTACGTGAAAGTTATAGCGTCTACAAATGGTGGTATATACTGGAATTTTTTTTTTATACTAGTAATGGTGGCAATCAGTGACTTATAGTGGGACTGCGGCGGGCATTCTGACACTGGGGGGGACTGACTAACTGCCACTGGGGGGGACTGACTAACTGCCACTGACATCCCAATGACACTAATACAGTGATCAGTGCTAATAAAAAGCACTGACACTGTACTAATGACACTAATTACATGTATTTGTAAATGCATTCCAAAAATTTAGATTTGTATTTTTAACCACTTCCAGTCCGGACACTTTTACCCCATTCCTGACCAGGGCAGTTTTCAGCTTTCAGCGCTATCACACTTTGAATGACAATTGCGCGGTCATGCAACACTGTGCCCATATGAATTTTTTACCATTTTTTTGAGACAGATAAAACTTTATTTTGGTGGTAATTATTCACCACTGGGATTTTAATTTTTTTTGCTATGTAAATGAAAATGTCCAAAAATTTTGAAAAAAAGTGTTGTTCTTATAACATTTTGCAAATAAATAATAGTTCATCATAAATCTTGGCCAAAATGTATTCCGTTATCTTTTTAGTAAAAAAAAAAATAAGCCAAATTAGTTTATAACCATAAATTATAATTTTTAAACATTTTTTTTTACATTTTTATTTTTTTTTTATATTATTATTATTTATTTTATTTTTTTACATACTGTCACCCTAGCAGTACAGTGTCACCATGGTGACACTGTACTACTTATGGGGGGTGATGAAGATTTTTTTTTTTTTTTCACTGATTGCTTTTACACCCATATAGGATGTAAAAGCAATCATTTCTCTTTCTCTCTGTCTGCATTCTTGCAGCCATTGAGAACTACTGAGTGAGCTGTGATTGTTCACAGCTTGTCACATGGTACAAGGCTGTTGTGAATAGCCTTGTACCATGTGACCTCTGTGATCATTCACAGATTTCACACGTAGTAAGCAATGATGTCAGGAAGTGACATCTTGCTTATACTTTGCATGTGATCACTGATTGGCCAATCAGTGATCACATGATCAGGACCTCGTACAGAGGTCCCGTCTGACGATCGGTGTTTCACTGTGTCCGGAGGACACAGCGGGCACAGGATCGCGGTGCTGCGCACTCCCGGGCCACCCGACCCTGCAGTGCCACCGTCCGGCCGTTTATATACAACGGCCAGTCGGGAAGTGGTTAAAGACTTACTGTATATTTGAAATGTATTTTTAAAAATACTTTTCATATATTTTGTAATATAAACGCATTTCAACATACAATATATATATATATATATACTGTATATATACTGTGTATATATATATATATATTTATTGAAATATATTTTGAAATATATTGAATATGGCCACAATTGTAGCATTTCAAATATATGACAATATATCTGGGAAGAGTATTTTTAAAATATATTTCAAATATATTTTTCTTCCATATGAGAAAGCTGTCCAGTGGCACACTGTCACCACTGACATGACTTCCATCTTCTCCTGGTTTTCCTTTCAGGTATGTGAGCTGCAATGATGCATGAGTACAGGAGCCATGATCGTGGCACAGCTCTCTGAAGGTATTCATACTCAGTATGCCGTTCCTTTAGAGTGCAGTGCGTATGTGCTGGTGACATCACTGGCTGCATAGACAGTGAATATCTCCTAAATGGTGCACGTTGAGGAGGTGTTCCTTGTACCAGCAGGTAAGCTTTATTATAAACTTTCACTTTCAAGAGGTGTTTACTAGCATTTTCGCTGTACTATCAGGGCAGCACAGTGGTTAAACGATTAGCACTTCCACCTGGCAGTACTAGGGTCTATTGGTTCAAATCCCAGCCACAGCACCTCCTGCCTGGAGTTTGCATGTTCTCCCTGTGCCTGCGTGGGTTTCCTCCCACACTCCAAAAGACATGCTGGTAGGTTAATTGGATCCTGTCTAAATTGGCCCTAGTATATGAATGTAAGTTAGAGACCTTAGATTGTGTGCCCCTTGAGGGTTAGGGAATGATGTGAATGTACAATATATATGTAAAGTGCTGAGTAAATTGATGGTGCTATATATGTACATGAAATAAATAAATAAAATAAAATACTAAAGCTGTTGTAAGTTATTGAATAGACTAGAGAACTTTCTCACAGCCATTCTGTGTGTGTGTGTCCTCTTCCTGTGTACACAGTACGGACTTCACTAGATTCCATATAATTGTATACAGCAGACCGCTTCTACCTTCATCACAGTAGAGCTGATCTGTAAAGGAAAGATGACATCTTGAATTGTCTAAACCTATAAAGTGGTTCTGTCACCCCATTACATCTACAAATAAAAGAATACTTTTGGTCGTACTGTTGTTTGGTATACTGTGTATACAGGTCAAAGTTACTGTATGGTTCAGAATGCAACAAAGTCATTAGAAACTTTCATGCTTCAAAAAACATGATTGATGAACTAATTAAACCAATAATTAATGTTGCATTCTAGTTGAAATTGCCTAGATCTGAAAGGATGCTGTAAGGGGAATGCATAAGGAGACAACCTAAAGCTACCCTGGTAACTGGGTATGCAAACCGTAACAATGGGCTTCCCTTATTGGCTCCATTTTGTTAAATATACAGTTGAAAGTGTTTTGTTATATCTGTTAGCCAAGTTAAAAAATATGTTTTTATTTTGCTAGATGATTTACTAAATAAAAATGCTCAATATGCAACTATAGTTGCACTCTGCAAGAGAATCTTCCCCAGAACTTAGTGATAGCAGTGAAACTTTACTTTGCAATGAATACACAATCATGTGCAAGAGAAAAAAACTGTATTGCTCGCACATGATTGGATGATGGAAGTCAGCAGAGCTTCGCCTCATTCATTAAGATCTGGGGAAAAATCATCATGTAGGGTGCAACTGCAATTGTAAAGTAAAAACTCTATTTGCCTTTAGTAAATCAACCCCAATGTATCTTATAGGCTGGTACCTTCCTGTGCTCTCTGCCTTTGCTGCAGTCTTTATCAGTTTTTGTTGTCTTAGCCCTCATGCACATTGGACATTTTTACAGCGGCTATTTTTGGCTTTTGGCATTTTTTTCTACAGCCAATAAACTCCCTAGCATGTTATCCTGTGTGTCCATGCACGCATAGGCTGTAATCAATGTTTTTTGGCAGGGGCATTTTTTGGCTGGAAAAAAACCCCAAGACTAGTGAGTTTTTTAGCTGTAAAAACGTTCTAATGCTAACAATGCGGTAAAACGTGGCAAAACATGATAAAACACAGCAAACCAGCATTTTTGGACTTTTTTGAGCAAAAACACATTTTTTGTAAATAAAAATACAAAAAATCGCTAAAAACTGCAAACGTGGAAAAACACGGCTAAACGCTAATGCAAAAAAGCTGAAAAACTTGCGTTATTAACATGACTTTACACAGCTATTGCTACCAGCATTATTAAAATGCCCACTGTGCATGGAGCCTTAGGCCTCATGCACTCTGGACTTTTTTACAGCTGCTGTTTTTGGCTTTTGGCATTTTTTTCTACAGCCAGTAAACTCCCCAGCATGTTATCCTATGTGTTCATGCACACATAGGCCTTAATCAGCGTTTTTTTGGCAGGAACGTTTTCTGGCTGGAAAAAAACTCCAGAGCTAGTGGGTTTCTAGAGGAATTTTTTAGGTGTAAACAATTCTCTAACGCTGATAAAAGCTGAAAACCGCTGATAAAACCTGAAAAACGCTGATGTTTTGATAACGCTGGTAATGTTAGCTGTGTAAAATCACATTAAAAACGTGCTTTTTCCAGCATTTTTTAGCATTTTTGCATTAGCATTTAGTGGCGTTTTGCTGGGATTAGCGGCGTTTTACCACATTTTTCCATGTTTGTCTTTTTTAGCTTTTTTGACACCCAAAAAGATTTTGGGGAAGTACAAAAAAACGGTTTGCGACGTTTTACAGAGTTAGAGCGTTTTTACAGCTAAAAACCTCCTCTAGAAATCCACTAGTTCTGGGGGGGGGGGTTTCCAGCCAAAAAACATTGATTACAGTCTATGTGAGCATGGATACAGGATAACATGCTGGGGAGTTTACTGGCTGTAGAAAAAAAACATCAAAAGCCAAAACAGTAGCTGTAAAAATGTCAAGTGTGCATGAGGGCTAAAAGCTGAAAAACTAAAAAACGAGGCTATCCGGCATTTATGAGCCTTTTTGAGCCTGAAGATTTTGTGGTAGTATAACTTTGCTAAAAAACGCAAATGCTGAAAAACACTAAAAAACGCTGAAAAAAGCTAAAGCAAAAAAGCTAAAAAACGCAAAAAAAAAACCCACATTCTACAGCTAATGCTACTAGCGTTTTTATAATGTCATCCTATTATCAGTCTTATATTTCTGAGAACCATAGCAACTTGCTCATCTATGTTATAAACAAGAGTACAGGGGGAGTTTCTGGCAGTTCTGTCCTGTTTCTGTTGTCCTGATAAAGTAGGTTGTAGGGTAGATTTAGACCTGAATCTAAATCTACCATTCCTCTGAAGCAGGGGCGGACTGACAACTCATGGGGCCCCAGGCAACAGGGGATCATGGGGCCCCTGTGTCCTTGCCTACACTCAAAGCACACCCAAAAAAGCCTATAAAAAGGTACCAGGGGCATTTAATGGGGCCCCCTACTGACCCCAGGCCCTTGGGCAGTGCCCGAGTGCTCGAATGGTCAGTTCGCCCCTGCTCTGAAGTCCAATTCATGAGGCTAGTGACAGGTGGTGAGGAATCAATGTGACACTTCCTTACCGCCTGTGTTAACCACGCCTCAACCATGTGCATTAGATGACTGACAACTCATGGGGCCCCCGGGCAATAGGGGATCATGGGGCCCCTGTGTCCTTGCCCACACTCAAAGCACACCCAAAAAAGTCTATAAAGCCTATAAAAAGGTGCCAGGGGCATTTAATGGGGCCCCCTACTGACCCCAGGCCCTTGGGCAGTGCCCGAGTGCTCGAATGGTCATTTCGCTCCTGCTCTGAAGTCCAATTCATGAGGCTAGTGACAGGTGGTGAGGAATCAATGTGACACTTCCTTACCGCCTGTGTTAACCACGCCTCAACCATGTGCATTAGATGACTGACAACTCATGGGGCCCCCAGGCAATAGGGGATCATGGGGCCCCTGTGTCCTTGCCCACACTCAAAGCACACCCAAAAAAAGCCTATAAAAGGTACCAGGGGCATTTCATGAGGCCCCCTACTGACCCCGGGCCCTCGGCAGTGCCCGAGTGCTCGAATGGTCAGTCCACCCCTGATTAATCTCATGGGAAAAACATCCAATGCTAATGTGAAGGTGCAAACAGGCTTCAGACTTCATTATCCATACTGGGTGGTTATTAAAGAAATGCAAAACCAAAATATCAAAGTTCTGCTTCAGTGCAGATGTCATTGACAGCACTGAAATCACCATTCATGTCAATGGAAGAGATCATGAACATAGAGTTACAGGTAGATAATAACTGCTAACACATTTTTTTTTGCTGCAAACATATTGAATCATCAAGCCAACAGTTCAAAGGAACTGGTATAGCTAAATACCCCTATCACAATTTCTAATCCTGGTTAACTGCCATGACAATTACAAAACCCAACAGCAATTTATTGATGTCACAATTTAGTCTTGTGGAAAGAAGTAAAGACAGAAACTAGTACTACATTTACTCTTCTGCATTTTTCATGGTTTGCAGGATAAAACATTTTACAGTACATTTTTACAGTGCCATTCATCAGAAGTTGAAATCCTTGAAAACCACATTACAGGAAAGAAAGAAGGTGCTTCTAAGTGCAATAAGCATGGAAATAAATTTATTATGACACAAAGAATAAAAACACCTACTAGAAGTAAGTGTAAAGTCAGCTTGTCAGTCCCAATATTAGACATCCCTCTTTTCCTCCTGTGGGGGATGTAGTCCTCAAACAGTGCACCAACCAGTGGTGCTGAGTGGTGGATAGCTGCTAGGAACTTTCGGGACCACACTGGAACACAACTGGAAGTGATGTCAAGGGGGTGGTTATGCGTTTCAAAGCAATCGCTATTTTTCCTAGGTAAACCCTAACACAGTGGAATATAACAGGCTAAAACAATATCAAAGGACTAGCTTATCTATGTGCTTAGACTTACTGTGAAGGATTACTCAAATGTAGAATTTCAAAAATTATACAATTATATAAAGTGGAGAATAAAAGTATTAAACCTGGAATTAAAAATATATATAGAATGAGATATAAAAGAATGTAATCACAGATAAATTAGCTATAAAATGGTGTTAATTTCTAATTCCTCATTAAGGCCACTAGGGGACAGAGCATCATGGGCATATATCCAGAATGTTTCTCTCTGGCAAAGTTTCTGAAAATATTGAGCTACAAGGAGTTCTCTCAGCATCAATGACCCAAATTTTAAGGTTATTTGTGGGTTTTACGTGTTTAGACATTACCTGCATTTTTTTATGTCAAACCAAGTGATTTTAACCATTTTTAAATAATTGTTTTTGTATATGCTGCATATTTGTCTATGAAAAATTATTTAAAGCGGCGCTCCCCAACACCCTATCCATATACTTATAACATGAATATACAGACCATCACTATATTCAAATTAAAAAAATTCCAAAAGTGCAAAAAATGCAAACCAAACAAAGTACTATATGCAAAGCCTATAAAATATTGTATATATCCAACCAATATTACCATATTCTAATAAATCTAACAATCATAGAACACCCCCATCATTAAACATGGGTATATATGTGCTAATTAATACAAAAATATATAACAATAATTATATGTGCAAAACACAACAAATATATATAACAATAATTATATTTGCACAAAACAATGTGTCTATATCTTAATAGTCTATGACAGTGTTCCTCAACCTTTTTTCAGCCAAGGCACCCTTTAACATTCTGAAGGCACCCCAATCTAAAATGTAAAAAGCTATTCTACACACATCCAGTACACCCAACATTAGAGGTGATTTATTTTTCCAAAGCAAATACACCTTTGTACACTGGTACCGATTAGTATTCCAGTGTGTCTCTCTCATTTTCTCTCCCTCACTCTGCTAATGTAACCCCAGTGCTGACGGAGAGGGGCAGGGGAGGGCCAAACAAGCATGATGTGCATGCATCCGACGTCCTCCTTATCAACTGACGATGTCATTGGTTGTTAGGATGCTGGCAGCTAGAAGGTCATATCAGTGCACAATGAAAACCTGTGGCTTTGTGTACTAAAAGGCAGGATTGATCCACCTGCTGGCTTGTATACAACTTTTCGGCATTTTGCCAAGGCACCCCTGAAAAAGCCCCATGGTGCCAGGGCACCCTGCTTGAGAAAGGCTGGTCTATGATGTCCCGTGGTACAAGAAAAAAAAAAAAGAGTCCTCCAATTCATATATATATATATATACAGTATATATATATATATACAGTATATATATATATATATATATATGTATATTTCATTCTTGTGTGTCCTAAAACAAACACCACCACACCATGCTTATCCACCACCAATCAAACTGGAAAAACTCACCAGAGCTCCAAGCTGGTCAAATTATAAACCAGCTACTGCACAGTGGCTCTGGGAGCAACGATCTGCGGAGATATCAATGACTCCTATAACCACTTAGCTGGACAATCCTGACTCATATACATGGAACCATATGGAAGGAAAGAAAGAGGGAACTCCACAGCGTAAAACCATATAAAATGCTTTATTCTCTTTAAAAAATCCACATCACACTCACATTATACAGTGTCATCACCGACACTAGTATGATCAGCATATATAAACAGGTAGACTCTGGTCACTGCTAACGCCGAAAGCCCATCCCTACCACATGTTGACTTCACCTCCGAAAGCCCCACCCATTTGTATATGTAGCAGTTTTTGTGTTAACGGATATCACCTAATGTATGGTTCCATTATCCAGAACTGAAATGGCTCTGCAAAATATCACCCCAGCAAAACCTCCCATCACTTCTTGAATTGCTGTCTAGTGTTCTGGGCATCAGGTCTGAAGAAGGAGCAATTGCTCATGCTCTGAAATGCGTTACTACCCTCCCTTGACATCACTTCTGACTTTGCTCAAGCATGGTCCCGGACGTTCCTAGTGGCTATCCTCTTTTCAGCACCACTGGTCGGTGCACTGTTTGAGGACTACATCCCTCACAGGAGGAAAAGCGTGACATCTAATATTGGGACTGACAAGCTGACTTTACACTTCCTTCTAGTAAGTGTTTTTATTCTTCCAGCGATCTCTTACCGGGCTGGACCTCTAGATCTCCTGAATGCAGAGACTCAACAGCACTGTGTGTGACAAGCGTTTGGCTTTCTTTTTACATGTGAGTTGCCAATTGCTAAAGAAATATTTTGTTTAGTATTATGCTGGTGCCCTTTGTTTTGTCACTATTACAGAGATCACTTCAAGTGTCTAAGGAGCTACATTCTAGTGCTGTATTCCCGTGCTTTCGTAGTCCACCAGCTTGGATTTGTGGTGCCTATACCCAATTTCTCCTGAGCCTGCAAGATAATGTTCCTCTCCTATGAGCCAACTGCACTTTTTGCCTGCTAATTACCTCTAAATGTTTGCTACCATCTTGTAGCTACCGTACATGTGCCACTGTCAACATCAAAAGAAACAGGCTGAGTTCTAGCACTCCAGTGATTCCTCTCTGTCTGTTGTTTGCAGTGTGTTATTTGCCCATCTGTTGACAGTCTAAATTTGGTCAAATACTACAGAATATGATTGTACAATGTCTGTAAGTTTTCCTTTAGATTTTCCAAAACTATGTAATATGAGGAAAACCAAAACAATCCTTTCAATTTGCATTAAATCGAGCAAACCATTGAACTACATAGTTGGTGGTAGAACTGCAGGTGACTGTACAATCAAATGGCAGTTGTGAATGCTGAAATGAGAAGCCAGTTGGAAGAAGAAAAAAGAGTAAGAAAGAAAATATATTTTACAATAGAGAAGATGGGACTTTCAGGGTGCATGCACATGAATACCAAACATATTAAAAAGTTATATAATTTTTATTTCGTATTTTAAAAAAAAAAAAAAAAAAAAAAAAGGAAAAAATACAGAAACTGAGATTCAAAGTATTTAATCAAATATATATATAGGACACAATGGCTCACCCAGGGTGAGCCATTGAGTCCCATATATATATTTGATTAAATACTTTGTATTGGATATATTAAAGTTGTTTGGTAATTGTATAATTTTCCTTTGATATACCTTTAGACTCTCTCAGCGGTTGAAATCTCTTCAAAAATCACCCCTGAAGAAGCCCGTGAGGACAAAACATGTAGGGAGTAACTATAATTATATAATCAAGTTTTAATCTCAATTTCACTCTTAGTACTGAAATTGTTTTTATGTTTCTGTATTTTTTCCTTTTTTTGTTGTTTTTTTTTTTTTAAATACGAAATACAAATTATATAACTTTTTAATATGTTTGGTATTCATGTTCATGCACCCTTAAAGTCCTATCTTCTCTATTGAATATTTGCAATTTTAAGGGATGTCGTGCAATAATCATATCTGGTCACCAGCTCGCCACTTTACTGTTATTATAATATTTTACAACTACATTTCTATTTTTTTTTCCTCACTGGAGTCCTTACAAGCTAGGATTAATGACACATAGCTCCCCTTCAATACAACCTTCAAGAACTGGTATAGTAGTTTGCACAAAGAAAAGGTAGGATTTAAGAAGAAGGTGGGCTTAAAGTATCTCTCCAATGTGTGGACACTTTCAAAACAGGGTGTAGTCTTTACAAATCACATAGGTTGTATTTATCTTTCTCCTATTTACCATACTGTACTAAAAATAATCTACTTGAAAACAGAAGAAAACAAAGAAGCAGGTTGTCACCTTGCCACTTATTCAGTTACATATCCTGTTGTTTGAAGAAGTGTATCTTCATGCCAGTTTCATCCCCATTACCCTTTTAAAGTCTTTGTAATTTAGTCTTGCGGGAAAGTCTAACTGCTCACCAGGCATTAATTCCATATAAATGTTAAATTGCATTGGTGCTAGGATGCAGAGACTAGCTAGATCTCTGGAGCATAAGAGACGTAAAATGAGCTCAGTCTATTTAACCCACAGAAGGAGAAAATATAGGGCACTTTTACTATAAAACCAATTTCTTTTCACATAATGAGCAAGTTTGGAGCTGCAAATCATAAAATAATGTTGATCACCCTCTCCTACTGTGCCCATCACTTTCGCTATTCAGAGTACAAACCAGCCATCAGTCTGGAGAGCCACATGACACAGATATACCATTCAATACGCTAGAAACCCCAAGAAGGGACATTTTCATAGTTTGATATATCCAGAGTGCAGTTAGTGATATTAGAAAAGGCAATAGCACCGAACCCATATGCAGAATCTGCCATCAATAATAATATATATTTCAATATTGATGTCAAGCAGCAGGAATTGCTGCTCTGTTACAACAGTGATGGTCCTCTGATGGAACACTAAATCCCTTCTCCCGTATTTATTCTAGTCAGAGCTACAGGAACCTGCATGCTAAATCTCTCATTTCATGGGATGACTGCTCTCTCTTCTCTTCTCCGCCTAAATTATTCATATGACTCAATGAATAGTCTTTTCATCTGCTCTATTTCTCACTGGGTATTTGCTTATAAATTTCACATTTTCAATGAAATGGAAGAAAGAAATATTAATACACATGCAGAATTCGTTTGGAAACAGTAACGATAATTGCTAGAAACAATCTATGCCATAAACTATCAATATTATACCAAAAGTGGTATTTACAGGATGTTTACCCCCTTTATTCCTGCTGTGCAAACATCTGAATATGAAATGTGTTCAGAAAATGTGAGGACAATATCATTTATTTACAACAGAGATATAGATCACTAGCTGTAGCCATCTCATTGAAAGAAAGTTCTATATTGACTTGATAAAACTTCAATATTGCTAGTGCTGTGATAAGATCATATAAACTAGTTTCCAAGAACAGAAGTAATAAGAAGTATACACATTTGCAGGGAGTTGCTAGGATTGTGAGAGACTTTGATCATTCTCGGGTACTCAAAGAATGTGGGTGTGGTGAAAGTACAACGGAAGGGGCCTAAAGGGGCATGGTTAAATCAAACCAGAGTGTACTCTATATATACACAGCACACAAATATCATGGTCCTTGTACCCCTAAAATATGCTTTAATTACTATTCCACAAGCGAGAGGCACACAGACATGTAGAAACATCAAAAAAATCCATTTTAAAAAAATGAAACTCTGTTATTGATTTTTTTTTGCACACAGTCTGCATTAAAATTGTCATTAAAATAGGCCAGTGACTACTTAGCAACCAGAATCTGTTAAGATAATAAACACTTTGGTCAAGATTATGTAATGTACAATACAGCATAAAGAGTGTAGAGGTCAGGAGTACTGAGTGTAAGGGTCAGGAGTTTAAATTATACAACATAGTGTATATATTGCAGGGCTTGGGAGTGTGTAGCACACAGAGTACAGGGGTCAGCAGTAGGCAATACACAGAGTTCAGGGGTTAGGAGTAGATAACGCAGACAGCATGAGACTGTAGTATGTAACACACAAAGTTCAGGTAGGTCAGGAGTGAAAAATGTACAGAGTGCAGGAGTCAAGGTTGTGTAATGCACAGGAAGAAGGTGTCAAGAGTGTGTAATGCACAGAGTGCAGTGGTCAGGAGTTCACAATGCACAGAGTGCAGGGTTCGGGGGTGCATAACACGCAGAGTTTCAGGCATCAGTAATGCATAATGCAGAAGATGAAGAGGTCATGAGTGTGTAACTAACCAAGTGCAGAGATCAGAGATATATAATGCACAGACTGCAGGGGTCAGAAGCACATATTACAAAGACTGCTTGGGCCAAGAGCATATAATGCACAAAGTTCAATGGTCAGAGGTGTGTAATGTACAGGCCAGTATGCATCACATAGAGTTTTGAACTCTTCCCCTCCTCAGTAGGCATATCTCACCCAGTACACATCCTTTACCTCTCCAACTTCCCTATACACATTCTCTCCCCTTTAGTGCCCATCTTTCCTGTCTGTCCACCAGTACACATCTCTCCCCTCTCTCTACAGTACACATCTCTTCTCCTCCCTATAGTACACACCTCTCCCCCCTTCAACCCCCAGTCCATATTTCTCCACCCTCCACCCCTGTACAGATCTCTCTCCTCTCCAAACCACCATTATACATCTTTCTCCCTTCTGCACATGATTCAGTACACATCTAACAACCCCCCCCCCCAACACCAGTACACATCTCTTCCAACCTCGAATCCTAACAGTACACATCTCTCCCTCTCCAACCCTCCACAGCACACATTTTTCCTGCTCCAACCAATCATTCCAAACATTATTTTATAATACATTAGGGCATACCTGCACTACCCCATGGCATCAGTTTTCCAGACCTCAAGTCTGTTTTTTTTTTAAGGTAAATGAGATCCCAATCACCATCTTCATGTACAACTTCAACTCCTGATATGCCTTACAGCTATAGTATTTATGGGATGCCATCCTGATCATAGCTTTCCAATGACTATAAGCTGTGCAGGCACCAAGTTCACTAATACAATTCCACAGGTGCAGTACTGATACTGTATTGCACTGTGAGTAAAGCAGGATAAACAAAAGGGGGTAGCCTAGAACACCAATCAGTTTCAAGGTATTTGTATGGCAGGTAGTGTACATATAAGCTAACACAGCCAGCTGCACAGACCTAGATGAAATTGATCCGCACTACCTCCATTGCTCTAAAATCTTCATTTTATTAAATTGACCACAGTAAAAATATCATAGGTACAAATGTTGACCCGTTTCGGCTTAACAAGCCTTAGTCATAACCCAGCTGCACAGACCTCCATGCACATCCTGGAGTGTACTTCCATGTGGGTCTGTTGCATAGATCTGAATGCAGTCTTTAGCACTTCTCACCCCCCCGAGCTGCCATCTGAGTTCCCTGCACTGCTCAATGCCCCCCATTTCCTGAGGGTGCATCATCACATACCCTGGCACTTATACATCACTGCATGAGGGCTGTTTAGTGTAGCAGTAAGGACTGCCCACTGTCGCAGCTGGACTAGAAAATCAAGGACACATGATTCGTCACGAGACAGCTATATATGTATTTAAGACATTTTTAAACTTTAGCTGTAGGGGCATTGTGTGTCAGGCGACTGGCGAAGGGCTTTTATCACCGATACAAATCCATAATGGTCTGTGTTGCTTATAGAAAACCAATGATTTGCTAATGTTTGTTTCTGCAATACAAAATGGAATCTGCTTGGCTGCCATATTGCTAAAACTAATATTTCCAGCTTTAGTGGTGTCATGCTTCTCATCAATGGTCAAAATTTGGAACTGTGCTTTATAAAAGGCCTTAGGTTTTTATTATATGTACTGTATGTTTAACTTATTCTTCAGATTTCTGTGGTGTGTAAATCTTACTATTCGTGGTGAAACATTTATGATCAGATGTGAGTTTGTAAAGCAAGGAGCCAGGGAGACCCTCTGAGAAGCAGGGCAGCCGAACTGAGCTTTGTAAGCTCTCTGAGGGGTCCTGAGGCAGCCTATGTACTGAAATACCTGTTATGACCTGTTTCAAGTGTTTGCTTGTGAGTATGCTTACTGGTTTTCAATGAACATTGCATTTTAGCAGTATTACACGATGTATGCCACTTTTTTCCATGATCTTATGGTACACATGCCATGGAGAAAGAGGAGGAGGCATAACCTGACTGAATTAGTGCAGCTAAAAGTTTTATCAGCTGATCTTTGTAAAAAGAGAGGCAATGTAAGCTGGTGAGCAGGGACGGACTGACAACTCATGGGGCCCCCGGGCAATAGGGGATCATGGGGCCCCTGTATCCTTGCCCAAACTCAAAAATCCTATGAAAAAAATACCAGGGGTATCTCATGGGGCCCCCTACTGACCCCGGGCCCTCGGGCAGTGCCCGAGTTTCCAAATGGTCAGTCTGCCCCTGCTGGTGAGTGTCTGTCTATTGGTGGAAGGACACCATATTTTGAGATTACACAAATTTATTGAGATGTTGCATAAAAAAACACTTTGGATATTGGTTGTCTTTTCATTTCGAATTGATTTGAACTTTTGCAGTGGTGATAGTTAATTTATGAATGAGCAACTCTCATATTTGATTGCAGAAACTTTGGTTCAATATTACTGCACATAGTGTGAACATACATACATGTATGTATGTGTGTATGTATATACAGTTGCAAGAAAAAGTATGTGAACCCCTTGAGATTACGTGGAGTTGTGCATGAATTGGGCATAAAATGTGCTCTGAACGTCATCTAAGTCACAGCAATAGAAGAACACAGTCTGCTGAACATAATACTACACAAACATTAGATGTTGCCATGGTTTAATTGCATATAACATGTAAACATTTACAGTGCAGGGAGGAAAAAGTATGTGAGGCCCTAGCTTAATGACTTCTCCCAGAGCTAATTGGAGCCAGGAGTGAGCCAACCTTGACTCCAATCAGTGTGATGATATTGGATGTGTTGCTGACAGCTGTCCTGCCCTTAAAAAACACACACCTGTTTTGGGTTTACTGGTTTCAAGAAGCACTGTCTGATGTGAACCATGCCTCGCAGAAAAGAGCTCTCAGAAGACCTACGATCAAGAATTGTTGACTTGCATGAAGCTGGAAAGGGTTACAAAAGTATCTCCAAAAGCCTTGATATTCACGTGTCCATGGTAAGACAGACTGTCTACAAATGGAGAAAGTTTAGCACTGTTGCTACTCTCCCTAGGCGTGGTCGTCCTGTAAAAATGACTGCAAGAGCACAGCGCAGAATGCTGCATGAGGTAAAGAAGAATCCCAGAGTGTCAGCTAAAGACCTACAGAAATCTCCGGCACATGCTAACATTTTTGTTGACACATCTACAATAAGGAAAACATTAAACAAGAATGGAGTACATGGGAGGACACCACGGAGGAAGCCATTGCTGTCCAAAAAGAATATTGCAGCACGTTTGAAGTTTGCAAAAGAGCACCTGGATGTTCTACAGCACTACTGGCAAAATATACTGTGGGCAGATGAAACCAAGATTGAGTTGTTTGGGAAGAACACACAACACTATGTGTGGGGAAAAAAAGGCACAGCACACCAACATCAAAACCTCATCCCCACTGTAAAACATGGCGGAGGGAGCATCATGGTTTGGGGCTGCTTTGCTGCCTCAGGACCTGGACGGATTGTTGTCATTGATGGGAAAATGAATTCCAGAGTTTATCAAGACATTTTGCAGGAAAACGTATGACCATCTATTTGCCAACTGAAGGTCCGCAGAGGATGGATGATGCAACAGGACAATGATCCAAAGCATACAAGTAATTCAACAAAACAATGGCTGCAACAGCACAGAATACACCTTCTGGAGTGGCCCAGTCAGAGTCCTGACCTCAACCCGATTGAAATGCTGTGGCATGACCTTAAGAGAGCGATTCACACCAGAAATCCCAAGAATATTGCTACACTGAAACAGTTTTGTGAAGAGGAGTGGTCCAAAATGACTCCAGATCGTTGTGCAGGTCTGATCTGCAACTACAGGAAACGTTTGGTTGAGGTTATTGCTGCCAAAGGAGGGTCAACCAATTATTAAGTCCAAAGGTTCACATACTTTTTCCTCCCTGCACTGTGAATGTTTACATGTTATGTGCAATTAAACCATGGCAACATCTAATGTTTGTGTAGTATTATGTTCAGCAGACTGTGTTCTTCTATTGTTGTGACTTAGATGACGTTCAGAGCACATTTTATGCCCAATTCGTGCAAAACTCCACATAATCCCAAGGGGTTCACATACTTTTCTTGCAACTGCAGATAGATAGATAGATAGATCGATAGAGAGAGAGAGAGAGAGAGAGAGATCCACAGTATATATATATATATATATATATATATATATATATGTACAGTATGTGTTTTTATTTGAATTTATGTGTATTTTTTGTATGATTTATCACTACAGTATTGTATGTATGAGTGATATCACTTTTGTTGATTCAATTAGCATTTGCTTTACTTTACCCTTCTTTCATCCACAGGTTCATATGTATGGTTGTATTTCTTCATGACCTGTGCTGCCAAAACTTGAAATCGTAGTCGAAACTCTGTGAGACCCGTACGTTCACTGTAACCTTTAAATATAAATAAATGATTAAATCAACATACAAATGCATGAACATTATATAATCAAAATTTGCAACCTCAGGTACGTTACTGTTATTCTTCCCTAGAGTAAAAAGATACTGGTTTTCAGTTTGCCAGCTTTTAGGCTTAATCTCTAAGACTAGGTTCTTGGTGTAAGAGTACATGTAAATCACCTGTGGTCCTGCACCCACATGCAGCTGCACAAAAAAACTTGCTGCTTTTAAGAAAACATGTGGGGGTGCCATTAACACCCATACACTGAAAGAGGTGTGGCAGTTTCTGTGCGGCCGTATTTTAAAAAAAGGTTTAGTGCCATTTTCCTGCAGGAAATGATGTACAGAAATGGTCACAAACGCTGCACAAAGAACTGCCGAATCATGAACCTAGGCTTAGGTCTTAGACAAGGCCACAATGGGAGTGCATTGTGAGGATGAGCAGTAAAGTAAAGCCAAGATGTAGCACAGAAAACCAGGAAATAGGACCTGCATATACACTGCTCAAAAGAATTAAAGAAACACTTTATAATCAGAGTATAGCACCTAGTCAATTAAACTCCTGGGATATTTATTTGGTCAGTTAAGTAGCAGAGGGGGTTGTTAATCTGTTTCAGCTGCTTTGGTGTTATTGAAATTAGCAACAGGTTCACTAGATTGGAAACAATGAGACGACCCCCCAAAACAGGAATGGTTTTACAGGTGGAGGCATTTTTTTCCTTACTTATCTTTTTGACTTTTTTTCACTAGTTTTGCATTTGGCTAGGGTCAGTGTCACTATTGGTAGCATGAGGCAATACCTGGACCCTACAGTGGTTGCAAGGGCAGTACAACTCCTCCAGGATGGCACATCAATACATGCCATTGCCAGAAGGTTTGCTGTGTCTCCCAGCACAGTTTCCAGAGCATGGAGGAGATTCCAGGAGACAGGCACGTATTCTAGGAGAGCTGGACAGGGCCGTAGAAGGTCCTTAACCCATCAGCAGGACCGGTATCTGCTCCTTTGTGCAAGGAGTAACAGGATGAGCACTGCCAGAGCCCTACAAAATGACTTCCAGCAGGCCACTGGTGTGAATGTCTCTGACAAAACAATCAGAAACAGATTTCATGAGGGTGGCCTGAGGGCCCGACGTCCTCTAGTGGGCCCTCTGCTCACTGCCCGGCATCATAGAGCTCGATTGGCATTTGCCATGAACACCAGAATTGGCAGGTCCGCCACTGGCACCCTGTGATTTCACAGATGAGAGCAGGTTCACCCTGAGCACAAGTGACAGATGTGAAAGGGTCTGGAGAAGCCATGGAGAACGTTATGCTGTCTGTAACATCGTTCAGCATGACTGTTTTGGTGGTGGGTCAGTGATGGTCTGGAAGGCATATCCATGGAGGGATGCACAGACCTCTACAGGCTAGAAAATGGCACCCTGACTGCCATTAGATATCGGGACAAAATCCTTGGACCCATTGTCAGGTCCATCCGACGCCGCCAGGTTGCACCTCAGACTGTCCAGGAGCTCAGTGGTGCCCTGGTCCAGATCTGGGAGGAAATACCCCAGGACACCATTCATCGTCTCATTAGGAGCATGCCATTAGGAGAGTATCATTTTGAGTTGCTGCAATGAAATTTCAGCAAATTGGAGTAGCCTACTGCATCATTTTTTCACTTTGATTTCAGGGTATCTTTGAATTCAGTCTTCTGTAGGTTCATAATTTTAATTTCCATCAAACGGTGGGGCATCCTTACATTCCTAACACATTACCCAGTCCATACCAGTATAGATATCTAGCATGATATTTTTCCCCATTGAAATCTGATGTGTTTTCAAAGTGTCAAGTGTCCCTATAATTTTTTTGAGCAGTGTATAATTAGCAAATATGTATGCTCCTGCATATATACTGTATATGTGTGAGTCCGTGTGTATGTATGCAAACATAGGAAAAAGGCTTTTCTAACTGGAACACATATTAATAGAATGAATTAATGATCTTTGATGTTGATGATATTGATGTTTATCTAAACATTAAAAAAACTTTGCATTCTTCTTAAAGTTCCTCAGTTTTTAGACTCAAATCACTTCCAGGTAGGATGGTGTACATCAAACACTGCATAATGTGTCTTCTGTAATGCATACACAATGAAGCAAGATATTTCTTAAACACAATGGGGTCACTGGACATTGGATTTAAATCCTAATTGGATGGCCCTTAGTTTCCGAAAGCACTGTGTATCATAAATAATCACCAAGCTTTTTTCACCCATTAAATACTGTTTTCATTTTTTAAAATCAAATTTAAATGTATTTTTATTTATGTATCAGTGAGGTCACATGCATGTAAAGAACTGAGCAACAAGCACAGTTTTCTACCATTTAATTCATTGTAGAAGATGAATGATATGTTTTTCCAGAGATATCTAGAATACATATCAAACCATATCAATTTAAGTATTCACATTGTTGCCTGTGGTGCCAAAACCATTAGTTACTTGTCTTTTGAAGAAAGTAGTTTGTAGTATTTGTTCTCTGTTCTGTGACATTCTTGCTGTGTTTTCACTTTTTTAAACCCCTTTTTATCTCAGTGCTGTCGATCTCCTGCGGCCTTCTTAGTCAATTCCTGTCTACATGCACTCGTTCCACCATTGGCTGCACACTATTGCTCTGGAACAGTTTATTGATAGACCATGCTTGAATAATACTGTATGTGTTGGCACAGCCTTTTGTAGCCACCACCATGGGCGCACATGACATGCAGACAGCTTGAACGCAACATTAAGAGACAATTGTTACCCAGCACAGAAAATACCCGGACCTTTATGGCAGGTCGGCTAAGTAGTCTTTGAATGAAAGATGCAAATTTGAAAAGCTTGTTTCGGAAACACAGAGAGATTCTCGAAACGTTGGTCTCATTGGTTCCCCCACTGCCAGCTATAACCTTTAAGTTCTGGCCCCTCCCTAAACCTCCAACTTCCCCACTCCCTTTATTTTCTCTCTCAGTCTTCCCTCTTCCCTCCTCTCTCTCCTGCTTTTCTCTTATATCATCCACCAATTCTACTTACTACGTCTTATTATCCACTTCACTTCCTCTATGCCTTTTATGTATAGTTATCTTCTTTCCATTCCGATAATCTCTCCCCATGGGTAGGCATTATATACTCAGAAACCTATCCAGATACAATTATTCATGCAACATATCCCTATTTCCCACCCTTTCACTAACTTTGTTTTATATTTATATTCTTTATCAGTGTGTTACCGTATCTGTATAAAAATGTATGCCACTTTACACCATTGTTGTTGTAGATCTTTAGTTGTTGAAAATAACTTTTGAAGTGCATTAGCATTTAAAGGTTGTATAATATTATAGTGTAAGCTCCAAGGAGCAGGGCCCTCCTATCCCTCTTGTATTGAACTGTACTGTTGCTGTATTGTCTCCCGTTATATTGTAAAGCGCTGAGCAAACTTTTTGGGCTACATAAATCCTGTATAATAATAATAGCGATTGTGGTTAGATCTACTTTAAAGCTGAGGTTTAGGTATGATTTTATTGCATAGTTACATTAGTCAAACTTGGACCAATGTAAGTATGCATATCTCATACCTAACAAAACCCTGTGTAAGTCATTGTAGTACTCATTGCTACTACAGTGACAGCCAGTGGTGTTCCAAGTCCAGTGTCATAGGGGGTTGCTTTCTTGGTGAAGCTGCCTTTCAAAGAAAGCCTTGCATTGTTTTCAATTAATACAAGATGTTTTATAATTGGATGAGGATGAGACACAGGGTGGTAACTTCACAATTGCCATCTCATCCAGTCACAGAATGCCAGTGATTACTATGCAGAAGAGCAGCGACAACACACTGGACCCAGAAGACTAGTGTTATCACTGTAGTAGCAGTGATCATTCAGGTGTAAGATATGCATAATTACATTTGTACAAGCTGGACCAATGTAACTATGCAGTAAAAAATCATACCTAAACTTCAGCTTTAAATATAGTGTTTAGAAACTACCAATCTTAACCCTGCAGAGGAGGGCTGTATTCACCAGTCTATGCATTACTTTACACTTCTAGGTTGGCTGTTGGTTTACTCCCAAGTGTTCAAAGGTAACCAGGCAACACAAGAGTAAAAAAAAAAGAACAAAGAATGACAGATTAATAATGTCATTTTTGTGCTACTTCATATTGCAGAAAGGTCTTAAACCTTTTATAGTAAATACAGCATTATACACTTACATTATGTCATCTAAGACAAGACTCCTTGCAAGTATCCTTACACTAGAGTTAAATTTGCTGCATTAAACTATCTGTCGAAAGTCTGATTTTCCAGTGGCATTAAAATGAAATAGTATATAAATTGACTGTCAGAGGTGACAACGATGATCTACAAAGTATTGATTAAAAATGACCTTCCTAAAGGAATGGCTAGTCTCTGGTGATCTCTGCTAGATGCCGTCAGGATTTCTATTGACCTTCTATTCAATAAAATTTAGCACCTACAGTGGAAAAATATTCTGTTTGGCCCCAGGATATTATTTACCAGCACAGAAGAAGTTAAGATTTGCTGACAAGGGCAATTCATTTTTTAATTCAAGTAGAATAGATGTAGCAATTTCACTTAAAAGTTCCTGGCAGCTATTTCTTAACGTCATTAATTAAGTAGAAGTCATTATGTTCTTCATCCTAATGGGCCAGTACCATTATTTGTCATATGCAGCAACGCACATCTTCAGTCCATGTCATTATCACTAACAATCATTACCACATAAGCAATATATTTTCTTTCAGGAACACAGGTATTTATAAACAGCTTGTCATGAGTGTTATCCCTTTCAGATTAATATATGAAAGTTGTTTGTGATAATCAATTATGAAATGTATGTACATATATCAAAACAGAAATGTCATTTTCAAGGCAAACATAACAGTGCTTATATGTGTTCTTGTATCTGATTAATTAAGTTCAACTGTAGCTAAAACGTTTTTTTTTCTTAATTTCCATTCGACCTGAGAAAATTATGTTATTTTGTCAAATGTTTATCCATGATCCCCTTGGAAAGGTTTCCCCTTAGTAACTTTCACTCTGCTGTAACAGCAGGACAAGAAATGAGGGGAGCAATTGTCAGTAGGACAGGAAATCGCAGATACTAACAATAACCTGACATAGGTATTTTGTTCTCCCTGGCACTTGCCAAGGCTTTCCCCCTCTTGCATATTATATTTGTCTAGGCTATTGAACCACTTAGCCTTATAATAGCAAAAAAATGCAAACATCCAAGCTATGGAGGTATTACTTGGAGTGCCACTCTAAGCTGAGATAAGGATCTCCCTGCCATCTGCAGAGAAGGGAGCAGGTGCCGATGAACCATTCAGGGGTGTAGAAGATTCATAAGAGAAAGGAAGAAGCACCACTCACTGGCCCAGTGCATGTATACTGTATGTGGATGAGTGTGGCCTCAGCCAGGCACTCTGACATGTTTTACCCCACACACCAGGTCTTGGTCACAACCTCTGGGACCAAGCCCCGATGTGTGGGGCGAATCAACTAAGAGGGCCTGGCTGGAGGCCATACTCATCCACATATTTATGCACTGGGTCAGTAACCGGTGCGTCTTCCTTTTTCTGATGATCCAAGCTATGGAGGTCACTGGTTACCACTACCAACACTGGGCACAATTCACTAAAACTTATCGCATGAGATAAGTCAGCCACATATCGCATGTGATACTGAAAATGTCAATTCACTATTGCTAGTATGCACTATGCAGTATTTACCAAAAATAGCAAGAACACTCCTTAACCATTAGCCGCCCGGCCTATAACCGCTTGGCGACCGCAAAAATGGTTTAGCTTTCCAGGGTGTACGCCATTTGGCGTCCTTCCGCACATGCGCAGTTCACGCGGGTGCAGAGCCGCGCAGCGGCGCG
Organism: Staurois parvus; assembly: GCF_062004578.1. NCBI lineage: Eukaryota > Metazoa > Chordata > Amphibia > Anura > Ranidae > Staurois > Staurois parvus. The sequence goes on along the minus strand of NW_028318132.1, from coordinate 4,113,572 downwards.
AACTGTCAACGGCCATGTACCTCGGACACGGCCGATGACAGATCTGAGTACGGGCCCCCGTTGCCGGTACCATGTGACCTGCTGTGACCAATCACAGCAGGTCACATGACAGTTGTATACAATGGATGGCTTCATTCATGCCATCCATTGTATACTAGTGACTAGCTGTGAATGGTCACAGCAGGTCACATGCACATGTCATGTGACTAGCTGTGGCCAAATCACAGCTAAGCACAAAAAAAAAAAAAAAAAAAGCTGAATGAATGGATGTCATTCAGGTAAATGCTTGCTTATAGCAAAGTAATTCTTTGCTATAAGCAAATTGTGTAAAAAAAAAAAAAAAAATACTGATCACTTCCCCAAAGTAGTACAATGTTACTATGGTAACATTGTACTACTTTGGTCATAGTAAAAAATCTTAAAAAAAATAAAAAAAATGTAATATAAAAAAAAAATATATATATATATATATATATATATATATATATATATATATATATATATATTTTTTTTTTTTTTTTTTTTTTTTTCATACTGTCACCAATCAGTGTCCCTGTTCACCGCCATGCCAGTTATATGATGATGCTATACTGTACTGGTGACAGTATGTAAAAAAATAAATAGTGAAAATAATTTTTTTCATTTTTTCATTTTCCGAAAAATTATGACAAAAAAAATACAACTTCAAAAAACTCGCTAGTCCTCTTATGAAGTACGTCGGACTGTCTACTCTGCAAAAAGGGGTCATTTGGGGGATATCTGTACTGTTCTGACATTCTTGGACCTCAAGAAATTAGATTGGCTGTCAGTACTTCAGGATTGATCAATATTCAGATCTATACCATAGTTTGTGAACTCTATAACTTTCCTACAAACTAAATAATACATCCTAATTTGGGTTATTTTCACCAAAGACATGTAGTAGAATACATCTTGGCCTAAATTTATGAAGAACAATTATTTATTTGTAAACTTTTATAACAGAAACAAAGAAAAAACGTGTTTTTTTTCAAAATTTTTGGTCTTTTTTTGTTAATTTAGCAAAAAATAAAAACCCCAGTGGTGATTAAATACCACCAAAAGAAAGCTCTAGTTGTGTGAAGAAAATGATAAAATTTTAGTTTGGGTACAATGTTGTATGACCGCTCAATTGTCATTTAAAGTGTGAGAGCGCTGAAACGTGAAAAATGGCCTGGGCAGGAAGGTGTAAAATTGCCCGGTATGGAAACGGTTAAATACCGCATAACAAAATTCACAAAAGGAAGTAAATATTTAAATGCATGTAATTAAGTAGTGGTCCAGGCTATCTGTCAGTACTGTCATGGGTTGTTAAGGAATAGGTGGCCGCCGAGTCCCTAACAACCTGAGAGTCATCAGCTGTCAGCGAGGTTCCCCACTGACAGCTGAATGTAACAAAAAAAAAATTGCTGGCAGTTAAAAAATAATTTAAAAAACAACGTGGGGTCCCCCCCCCCTCCATCCATACCAAGCCCTTCGGGACTGGTTTGGATTTTGTGGGGAACCCCCACACCAAAATTTTAAAAGAAAAATGGCGTGGGACCCCCCCCCAAAATCCATACCAGACCCTTATCCGAGCATGCAGCCCGGCAGGTCAGGAAAGGGGGGGGACAATTGAGCGCCCCCCTCCTGAACCATACCAGGCCACATACCATCAAGATGGGGGGGGTGCTTTGGGGCAGGGGGCCATGTTGATGGGGACAAGGGCCTCTTCCCCACAACCCTGGGATGTGGTTGTGGGGATCTGCAGGTGGGGGGCTTATCAGAATCTGGAAGCCCCCTTTAACAAGGGGGCCTCCAGATCCCGCCCCCCCATGTGAATGAGTATGGGATACATTGTACCGCTACCCATTCACAAAAAAAAAACTGTAGTGTGAAAAAAGACAGGAGACGAGCTTAAAAAGTCATAAAAGAATGTTCACCACAGTAGATCCAAATTCAATCATGATGGCCACCGCCGCTACCCAAAAAAAGTTTGTAAATAAGGGCTCTGCTCCCAACGTCGTCTGACTGCTTTGCTGGCTTAACAGTTCTTAAATACTTAAATATGTAAGGGTCGGGGCAAACCAGTGACATCAGGCATGTGACCCCGCCTCCGTGTGACATCATTGACCCAGCATGATGTCACACAGGGGCAGGGTCACATGAGTGATGTCACCTGGTGGCCCCGTCCCTTACATATTTAAGAACTGTCAAGCCAGCGGAGCAATCAGATGGCTGGAAATGGGTAGCAGTACCATGTACCCCATACTCATTCACATGGGGGGGTTGAGATCTGGGGGCCCTCTTGTTAAAGGGAGCTTCCAGATTCCAATACGGAACCCTGCTGATAGCTGAAACATTAATGCATGGTTTTCACTACTAAAATACTGCATGACTTGATAAAATAATTAATGCGGTATTTTAGTAGTGCAATTTAGTGAATTCAAAGGGTTTTTTTAAATGCTGTGTGGTATCCTACCACATACTCGGATGTGGTAAGACACCGCTTAGTGAATTGTGTCCACTGTCTTTTCGCAGGTGACCTTATAATATTTCTGACTAATTCCATTACCTCCCTTCCCAACCTCCTAAATCTTTTACCTTATTTGCCTCCACCGGTTTTTATATAAACAGGCAAAAGTGTAAATCTCTAACTGTATCTCTAACCACTACCCTGGCACAGACTTTTCAACAGTCATATGAGTTCCTATGAGTCTTAACAATGCCCGGCAATCTCCCTTTATCTGGTGATTAATCTTGCTAACCCATATGAATCTACATAACACCTATGACCTTTTTCCCTAAATAACTATATTTTTTCTGAGTCCTGCCTCTATCCGTACCCACACATGTATCATGTATCCTTCAGAACAAATATATTTAGAAGCCCCAAAGACCCTGATTGTCTACACCACCCTCTTTAAAACCAAGATGAAAGGAGGTTTAGGAGTCCCACATATGGGTAATTACTACTATGCTACTCAAATAGTTCAACTTACCCTTCTTCATGTTGTGTCCAGTGTTTACCTTTGGGTGAGTTTGGGTGCCTGTTTTATACCCCTGCTCACTGTCTTTACTGTTCTTTGGCTTCTTACTACAATATAGACAATATTTGCAAACCCTATCATAAAGCAATCCTCCAAGATGTGGGATAGTTAACTATAAATAGTCCCGTAGATTTTGACTCTCCCCAATTTGCCCAGAGACGGTATTCTACAGAGTGCTTGACTTCATATCTTTTGAAGGAATCAGATCTTTCTAAGCTCTAAGGCATCACGTAAAATACCACCATCAGAAAGTACTTTGTATTTGCATTTGAAAATCAATGTCACATTTCTATTTCAGAACGATGACTCCTCATTTTGACTGACACCATTGAAGACATTTTGTAAGAATGACCCCCACTACCAAGGTATTATTAGCTCTTCATACCTTTCCATACTTACAGCTACTTTTTTATCTCCACAAGTGAGAAGAGGAACTTGCCACACATTACCATCAGAAGTTTGAAATAAAATCTGACTGGCCTCCTCTAAATCTTCAATGAATTACTCTATCTCTGAGATCAATTACAAACTTATGATCCATGCCATACCAACCAGAAACATGCACAATGGAAAAATGTGTTTGTTTTGGATTCCTTCTTTAAGTTAATAATTTTGTTATCATATTTGTTATGTTAGAATGATTCATTTTTAGAATTTGTTTTGTATATTTGGATTCATTTTGTATATTCAATATTTTCAAACTGATTCAATCTTCAAATTTTGGAAGACTACTATATTTGTTCTATATTTTTATTGTATTCCATTCTAATCTATTCTTTTTTTTCTATTCTATTCCTTTATTTTATATGCTTTTCTATTCTGTTTTATTCTATTATATTCTGTTTTATTCTATTCTATTATTTTCTATTCTGTTTTATGTTATTCTCTTCTATAAAGTAGCCTAACTATGAATCATCAACTTATTTCACCTTTATACCATGCTGTATGTATTGCAATATGTTTACATTTCAAATTCATTTTTCAATTCATATTCAAATTCATTTTAAAATTTGGATAATTCATTTCATTATAGTTTATTTCGGATTAGTTGAAATTCGTAACTATTGTGATTTTGAAATTCAGATAAATCCAAATAAGGAAAATTTTGTCCGAAATTTGATTTGTAATAAAACAAATCGCAAATTTCTGCTACCAACCTGTACAGTCCAAGCATTTCCAGGACATACTCCCTCTGCGCACTCCCTCTACTGCCGCACAGGCAAAAACTTAAAGGCCTCAAAATTGGAGCATGCAGTAAACCTGACGGGCTCCTCTGCCATATGTTTATTGTTAAATGCAATCAAAAAGCTTAGACTCGTGTTATAAAAGAATTAGGTCTGGGCATCTGAACAGTAAGGCTGTAACTTTAAACAAACCATAAAATGCTATTCAAACTAATTTCCAGATTGTATTAGAAAGAGAGAAACATTTTAATCATAAATGTATAAATACTTATTCAATATGTGTCTAGAAACAGAGTATTGTGCTGATGCTGTAAAGATTTCAAATTAAATTTTGAATGGTTTCACTTAGATATTATTTTTCCTGACATTTTTATTTTGCATGCATCAGAGAAGTCTCAAACGCTGTTTTATGGATGAAATTATTTAGAAAGGGCAGAATATTTACACAGAGCAAATCTGAGGTAGATCCCAGCATTGTTGTTTTATGCACCTGCTGTTTTGATACTGCCAAGCTGGAGGCTGGCACCTGACAACCCCAGGGAAAATCGAGGCTCAACTAATTAAGTTTAGCAGAATAGTCAATGCTTCTAACAGACATGTATATTCAGCTGAAAAATATGTAAACATGGTATGGGTGGGGAATTAAGATCTAACAAGCAATACACACTGTTAATACTATATCGTATATTAGTGTAAGTTTATGTGCAAATAACTGGAATACATAGCTCTAATTTCAACAAGAGTAATAATTATTCTTAATAACATGGAAGAATTAATTAGAAGTCTATTCTGCTATACAAATAAAAAAGTTTGGGATTAGAGTTGCATTTTTCGAAGAAATGTTTTATGACTGGAAGTGAAAGCATTTATAGACAGACATACACTATGTTGCTAAAAGTATTGGGACACCCCTCAAAATCATTGGATTCAGGTTTTCCAAGGGCCACAGGTGTATAAAATCAAGCACCTAGGCATGCAGACTGCTTCTATAAACATTTGTGAAAGAATGGGTCGCTCTCAGGAGCTCAGTGAATTCAAACGTGGTGCCGTGATAGGTTGCCACTTGTGCAATAAGTCCATCCGTGAAATTTCCTTGCTACTAAATATTCCACGATCAACTTTTAGTGGTACTATAACAAAGTGGAAGCAACTGGGAACAACATCAACTCAGCCACGAAGAAATGACAGAGCGGGGTCAGCGCATGTTGTGTGCGCAGAAGTCACCAACTATCTGCAGAGACAATGGCTAAAGACCTCCAAACTTTGTGTGGCCTTCAGATTAGCACAACAGTGTTTAGACAGCTTCATGGGTTAGGGTTAGGGTTAGCAGCTGCATCCAAGCCTTACATAAGTGCAATGCAAAGCATTGAATGCAGTGGTGTAAAATACGCCGCCACTGGCTGCAGGTATATCTCTGGGTTTTGAGCGACAAAGGTGTACTTTTATAAACAGTGAAGGTGGCATTCACCAAACACTCAGTGTAGGTAAATTAAATGCCTGCAAGTAAACCACATGATTTACCTGCAGTAAATGTTGGTGAATGTAAAATTCACTGCTTTATAAATACACATAAATGTCTATTTAAACCTTCTGGGACCCAATGCAATGTACCCTCAGTTTCAGACAGAGATTGCTAAAGTACAGAAAGAGATCTTTCCTTTTAAAGATCATGATATCGTTGGGACACTGGACACACGATTGAATGAAAAATTGGATGCGATGGAGAAAAAACATTATTGCCGGGAAAAAAGAAAACCTACTTTATGACAGATTTGATTATAGATCTAACATGGTATATATGGAAAAGGCCAACACAGATGAAATCAAACCTAAGGAAGAGATCTAACGCCGATAGTGTGAGAAAAATAGTAATAATTTCTCTGACACAGAAAATGAGGTCTCGATCAGACTTTGGCTACATCAGGAGCCGAGTCCTCATCAGATACAAATGACAAATGTGTGCCAGGCAGAAATCAAGTGGAAGAGCCGCCTTTAAACATAAGAAGAAGTGGCCCTAAGGAAAAGGAAGAAAACCCGATGAGGGGGAAAGAAAGAGAGAAGGAGATGAAGGCAGGAGAGACCGCTATCCTTTGAGGAGGACACAACAGAAACCTTAAATAATGTCTTGAACTTATCACATAGGCTGCTTTCTGATAGTGATTTGTCTTTGCTATTTAATAGCTTACATTTTTGTCTAGTCTGTCACTTTAATCTCTTTGATGCTCTGTTAGATCTTAATAAATGTGCACGCTCACTCACACTCATCAAACATTACTTTGATGATTTGAGTCATTTGGAGGCAGGTCATCCTAGGGATGAGTATGTTGTGGAGAATTGTTGGACGTTTATAGACCGGTGTAACCTTTGTGAATTAACAGAACTACCGTGTTTTCTCCGAAAATAAGACACTGTCTTATATTAATTTTAGGTTAAAAAAATGCACTAGGGCTTATTTTCGGGTATGTCTTATTTTTATTGACACCCCCTCTGACGATCCCCACAGGATGGATCGGATCTGCGGATTGACCATAATGGATCGGAGTCCGTTCTATTATCCTCCCCAATCCATCCTGCGGGGATCGTTAGCTTGCAATCTAACTGATCTCTCCACCAACTCCCCAAAAAGGTATGTTTTAAAGCAAGCCCCCCCTCTCTCTCTCTCTCTCTGCTTTCTCTCTCTCTGCCCTCTCTCTCTCTCTGCCCTCTCTCTCTCTGCCCCCCCCCTCTCTCTCTCTGCCTTCTCTCCCTCTCTGCTCTCTCTCTCTGTCCTCTCTCTCTGCCCCCCCTCTCTCTCTGCCTTCTCTCTCTCTGCCTTCTCTCTCTCTGCCCTCTCTCTTGCTCACTGCTTTCTCTCTCTGCCCTCTCTCTCTCTGCATTCTCTCTCTCTCTCTCTCTCTCTCTACCTGATTTCTCTCTCTCTCTGCTCTCTCTCTGCCCTCTCTCTCTGCCTTCTCTCTCTCTCTGCCCCCCTCTCTCTCTGCCCTCTTTCTCCCCCCCTCCTCCAACATGAAGCTGCAGTACTGTCACCAGGGTCAGGGGATTACACTGACCTGCTGCATACTCTGCCCACCCCTCCAGCACTCCTTCTTCAGCACCATGGCAGGGATATGGACCCGTCCCTCTGCTGAAACTCAGAGGAGGAGAGGTGTCTGCAGTGCCTGCCTCACTGTCTGACCGCTCAATGCCTGCTTATTTCAAAAGCAGCACATACAGGGACGGACTGAACCTCTCATGGGGCCCTGCAGTGACCCCAGGTCCTTGGGCAGTGCCCGAATGGTCAGTTCTCTCCTGGTGGAGGCAGGTCTTATTTTCGGGGGAGGGCTTATATTAGTGGTATGTCAAAAATTACCACTTGGGTTTGCTTTCGGGGTAGGTCTTATTTTCGGGGAAACACGGTAGCAGGTGAATCATTATCAGTAGAGATGAATGGTCAGGCTTCTGAGCCTTTGGTTCCATTTAGATTTTGCTCTGACATCTACCCCATACACTCTGGAGGTGGAGGTGGAGTTGTGAGAGACAATCGAAATGTAGAGGAAAGATGCTTGCTGAAATAACTTGGTGAAGACAATTCTATAGTAATTAAAAACTCAGATAAAGGGGGTATGATTGTTGTCCAAGATGCAGACAGCTACAAACAGGAAGCATTTAGGCAGCTCTTGGATCATTCTACATATATGAGGTTGAAAAAGGATTCCACTACTGAATATAAATCTACCCTCACCACACTGGTACAAAAAGGGGTGAGATTGGGGGTCCTCACCATACAAGAAAGTTAAGCACTCATTCCTGAGGCCCCCATTGTCACTATTTTCTACCATTTGCACCAAACCCACAATAGGTTAAATCCCCTTGTGGAAAGGCCCATTGTTGCAGGAATAGGGTCCCGTGAATGAATGACTGGGACAATGGATAAACTATCAATTGTAACCATTGGTTATGAATCTTCCCAGCTATCTGCGTGACACCCATCATCTATTAAATCTGTGCCAGAAGTCTGAGTAGAGAGATATGTGTGGATGACATATGATGTGTCTAGCTTATACTCCTCCATCTCTCACTCCTTGGAATGAAAGCGATTTCTTATAACCTTGATGTGTGCGGCAAGTTTTCAGAGGTACAAAAATCCTGGAGTGTCTAGAGTATCTCCTCGCACACAATTTCTTTGCTTTCTATGGGGATTTTTATTTGCAGCGGTGTGGAGCAGCAATAGGTTTTCACCCTCTCTCACCAACCTATATATGGGTTGGTGGGAGAGTGTATATATTTTTTGGGCATAACAACAAAACAATTTTTGTCCATAGGACCATAGGTTTTACCGGCTCTTTATTGATGATCTTTTCTTTATCTGTTCTAGTGACTTGAGACCTATGGACAAATTTTTGATGTATCTAAACAGTAACCAATTGAACCTCAAGTTCACAGGACAAATGGATGTAGATCTGAAGGAAGTTACATTGACTCATAGTAGTGGGAAGATTGTCATTAGGCTATATAGGAAACCACTATCGGGTAATAGTTTACTGAGAGCAGACTCAGGTCAACCTGGACACACTGTGAGGGGTATCCCGGTGGGTCCATTTCTCAGATTGCAGAGGAAATGTAGCAGGGAGGATTATTTTGAAAGGAAACTCACCTCCATGAGAGACTGTTTTCATGAACAGGACTACCCTGAAAGGTAGTGAAGAAACCAGTATCGGACAGAGAGAGAGAAACGGACAGGAGAGAGAAACGAACAGGAGCAGTTTATTAAAGACAAAGATTCAAGGGATCTTGAAAGAGGACCACCAGTGTTCACCTTGGCTTATATTATGGAATATAGAAAAATAAACAACTTATAGAATGTAATGTCAACATTTTGTGTGGTGATGAGCCATATGCCCATATCCTCTCAGGAGATGTGAGGGTGGTTTCCCGCCTTGCTTCCTCACTGGGAAATGTCTTATCACCAAGTTATTTCTCCTTAAAAAGCAAACAAAATGAAATGTGGTTACACTTTAAAGGGAATTTTCCCTTTCCCTGTGGTGCAAAAGATTGCCTTTGTTGTTTGCATTTGAAAAGGGGAGAGGTGCTTGTCTCCACAAATAATGACAAGAATATAGAATGAAGGAGCTCATTAATTGCAATACAAGATATGTGATTTATTTAAATTTTGCTATACACAGTATGTGGGTAGAACGACCAGGATGCTGTATGATTGGCTCCATGACTACGTATATGACATACAGAAGAAACAGAAGAAACATTTTCTAATGTGGATAACCATTTTAATAGTGTGCATAGAGGTGACCACGCAGCCTTGAGCAAACAGGGAATCGAGAGAGTTAAGAGACGTCATAGAGGGGGGATGTATTTAAGTTGCTTTGCAAATGCAAAGTGTTTTGGTTATTCTATTTACAAACACGCATACCAAAAGGTCTTAACTTTGAGTGGGATCTCATGCATTTTCAAGAAAGATATGTGTGTGGAGATGCACACGGTTCCCTGTGTACTATTTTATGGTTCAAATCTAAGTTGTCTTCAGGTGGAGAGCTGCATTGGTAATAGACATGTATGGGGCTTTTTGTTTTTAAATATTTTTGTACACGCAGTGCACGATGTGCACTGGATTCTCGGCTATCCTGGGACTCCCTCTTCTCATTGGCTGAGACAATGGCTCCCACTGCTGTCAATCACAGTGAGCCAAGGAGCAGGGGGGGCGGGGCTGAGCTGCAGCTCCATGTATGAATGGACACACGGACAATCGGGTGCCCCATAGCAAGCTGCTTGCGGTGGGGGCACCCGACAGGCACCCCACAAAAGGGAGGGGCCAGGAGATCCTGCGGGGGGACCCAAGAAGAGGAGGATTTGGGCAGCTCTGTGCAAAACCACTGCACAAAGCAGGTAAGTACAGACATGTTTGTTTTGTTTTTATTTAAGCCTTTAGAATCACTTTAAAGTATCTGCATAGTTTGTAAACCATGTATGTTTATGGGGTTTGAACATGGGAGGTCATCCAAGTGACCCCGCCCCAGGTGACATCAATGAGTTCACATGGGGTGGGGTCACATGCGTGATGTCCCGGGTGGCTCTGCCCCTTACATATTTAAGAGCTGTCAACCAAGCTCACAGCAGAGGGCTCGGCAGCCATAGTCGGGAGTGGAACCTTTTTTTTGTTCTTTTTTCGGGTCTCCGGCGGCGGCCTTCATGATTGACGTTGGACCCCATACTCATTCACATAGGGGGGGGCAGGATCTCACAACCACCGGCCAGGGTTGAGACCCCCTGCCCCAAAGCACCCCCCCATGTTGAGGGCATGTGGCCGGGTATATTTCAGGAGGGGGGGTGCTTGGTTCCCCCCCCCTTTCCTGACCTGCCAGGCTGCATGCTTGGATAAAGGTCTGGTATGGATTTGGGGGGACCCCAAACCATTTTTTTTTATTTTGGCGTGGAGTTACCCCTTAAGATCCATACCAGACCCGAAGGGCTTGGTATGGATGGGAGGGGTGACCCCAAGCTGTTTTTTTTATTTTTTTTCATTGCCGACCTTTATTTTTAGATTCAGCTGTCAAAATATATATTATCTAGACCTTCAAAATATGTAAAACCAAAACAGAAATAATTATAAAGGATAAGAAACAAAAAAAGAATCAATAGAACTAAGGAAATCAAATTAGAATACATAAAGTTATGCCTAGCTACAAATAGTGCTGTTTGTTAAACACAGTAGACGAGATCGAGTGCCGTCTGTCAGAGGACTCCACACTGAGATTTACCATTAAACAGTATCTACAAAGAAAGCGCCCACAGCAGACGGCTAAAATGTGTTCTGCACAGGCGCATTTATATCTGTGCATAGACGCTGGAAAAGCGTCTAGTTCTTGACTGTCATGAATTCCTTTAAAAAACAATTTTTTACACATTTAAAATGTTTTTTGAAATTTAAGATATTGTTTAACCTCCTTGGAGGTATTCCCGAGTGTAGCTCGGGGTAACATTTCAGTACCACAAACGGTAACCCCGAGCTACACTCCGGAATACAATGCGGCACTGCGCCGGCATTTGTTCTTCACTTACCTTAACCTGCACTCCCGCGATGTGTCCCCTGCAGCGTCCCCGGCCATCTCCTCCGGCCGATGCCGGCATCCGGCTTCTGTGTCCTGTCCCTGTGACGTCGGGACGTACGGGCGCCGCGAAATTTAAAAATTTTAAAAAATGTCTTTTTTTTTTTTTTTACATTTTACATAGTAAAACATTGCTGTCTCAACCAATTTCACATACATCTTGTCCCTAATGCTTTGTCCTGCGCCCTGCCTGCATTTTGTCTGTTCTTTCTGCCTGGAAACTGAGAAATGTCTATGGCATCCAAAAAGTGTCCCTTTAGGTCAAAAGAGGTTTAGATCAGCTAGGAGAACAGCGATAGTAAATCAGAACCACTTGCAGAATTGAGTGATAATGATTTGTGGGGAAATTCGTCATCAGACACTGAAAACGATTTTGCGACTTTGCTCAGCAATGTGCTAACTTGGCGCTATATTTTACATTTCAGTGTTTTTGGTTTGATTATATTATTGAATTAAATGTATTATTATATTATTATTTTTTATGATTATTTATTAAATTATAATTTATGATTACGTGTTTCAAATTTTATCCTACCCGGGATGTTTACTAGACTCTTGTTCGGACAGATTTCAGTGAGTTATTCCTAAGAATTACAGCCTACAATGAAAAAACGACATATTTCCATGCAAAAAAATGGTACCGCTTTCAGCACCAAAAATCGGAAAGAATCATACCGCCAAGGAGGTTAAAGTGAAGTCCCAATATTTGTGAAAGCAAATTTCAATGTAAACATGTCTCTCCAGTGATTTTTGTTAGACGTGCTTCTTAGCAAGTCTGCTTTCTTACACTGATTCCTGGATTGTGCCTGGTTAGTAAATTCGATTTCGCGTCTACTAGTTGACAATATCTTTAGTAAATGTCTTTGCCGTCTAAAAGTAGACGGTCGCTATTGAAGAGACGTTAGCCCACGGAAATGCACCTAGGCACATTAGTAAAGCAAGGCCAGTGTGTTAGCCAACTAAATTTCATTCAGATAAGGTTAACATCTGATGTAACAAAAATGATGATTATATTTGATAGAATACTATAGTCAGGGTTAAAACAAGCTCTCCATAAGAGAGATTTTCCCTCACTTCCTGTTACTGTGATGCCAGTATAAGAAATTGAAGGCATGAAAAGTGATAAAAGCATTGCCAAAAGCTTTAACCATTCCTAATTAAAATTTATTTTTTTTTATTTTTTTGCTCACATGAGAGGTTTCTATCACCTGTCTTGACAGAAAGTGATAAAGAAATCACCCCAGTAAGTACACTGATAACAATCCAGTGCTTTATCTGAGCCTAAATTGGGCTTTAAAAATTACAATAGACCCCAAACTATTAGAGTTTCCCTTTAAAAAAGAAAACAAAGAAGTGCGTACAGGGCTTGGAGAAACTGGGCCTGTTGAAACCTATATGTAGCATAAAATATTGATAAACATGTTGTAACCTAATGTACCAAGAATTTATTACAGAACCACAAAAGCCACTATATGGAGAAAAACATTTGGCCACATATATTATCTCGTAAAAAGTATGTGACTACCCTCCAAAATGTTGAATTTAGGTGCACAAGCCCATGCCCATAAAGACAAGCTTTGATGGGTTTGGTATGAACACACCCCCCTGAGCATTGACTGCAACCCTTCTGAAATGGGATGAATTGGAACACTGATTGTAAACCAGGTCTTCTTGTACAACATGAATACCTTACCTCACAAATGCTTTTTTGGGTTATTGGGCACAAACCTCCACAGGCACTCCAAAATACTGTGACTGGAGACTGTTATATTTACAGGATGGGGGTTAACTCCAATTCAATGCCCAAAGTTTTGTAATTAGATGTGCAACAAGCTCATATAGGTGTCCACATATATATGGCCATGAAGTGTATTATTTGAGTCTTTAGGACTGATTTACTAAAAGGCAAATAGGCTGTTCATTTTATAAAGGTGCAGCGCTAATAAACAAAAAACAAATGTGTGAATATTATTCACTATCATAGTCCAATATTGCAGTGCCCAACAATACTGTGTGCATCAATAGTGACCAGCAATATAAAGTGTCCAGCAATACTGTGTAAATCAATAGTGACCAATGATGTAAAGTGACTTCTGTGTAAAGTGGCTCCTATGTGTACATTCTTACAAATGAGCCTCCTCTTCACCAGTCAGTGATCGTTCCAAAATATGGCATCTCCTGAAGAAAGAGCTCACATAACAGAGCCCAGAGACAGCGGCATATAGTGTAGTATATTTATTAAAGCAAATGTAGCCACGTGGAGCATGAACAAGATACAAACACTCACAAAGATGGCAGCCAGACCATCGCATGGACTTTGCAGCATGACATCAGCATGTAGGCTCCTCTGACGCATTTCATGCACACGCACGTTCTCAAAGGGACCCGCCTCATACTGACACCATCACAGTGCATGACTTAAATAGGTCTCAGGCGCGTGACAGAACGGGCGCCATTTTCTGAAAGGCGCGCAGACGAGAGGGTGCCATTTTCTTATGGACCAATTATCACATCCATATTCTTTATAAGAAACAATCGTTATAAGTATGACCATCAGAAGGTCAAGATCCTGAGAGATAGATTTTTAGACATTGATGTTGAAGACAGCCATCCAGGAGGCAGCCAACACGGACAGGTCTTCTTTGCAAATGGATAGGAGTGAGGATAAGCCCAAAAAAATCTGCCCTTTTACTACTAGTTTCTCGGTCCAACATTGAGAGATAAAGAGAATCTTTAAAAGAAACTGGAGAATACTCAAAGAGGATTCAGTGCTAGCAGGTTTTCAGGCAGGAAGTCATTTTCTGACTAGCACCCTTGTTGAGACACAGGATAGCCCCCAAAATAGTGGATCCACCTAAAATGATTACATTTTTCTCTGGATTAAAAGTTTTTTTTCATTGTAATAAATGCATGATCTGTAGATGTGATAACATTCGGAAGAAACCATTATATTCATTCAATTCCCACTCTACGGGTACGGGGTACACGATTGACTCCTTGATTACATGCAATAGTAGATACGTGGTATATTTTTTAGAGTGCTCTTGTAAAAATCAATATATAGGTAGAACCACTAGGAGGCTGAGGGATCGCTTAAGGGAACACCTTTATAACACCAGGAAGGTATTTAAGGAGCATTCTCTTTCTAAACACTATAGAAACCATCATCATAAAGATCTATCTTGTTTAAAGTTTGTGGGGATAGATCTTATTCGTCCCCAGTGAAGGGGAAACAATAAACGTAGGGCAGTATCCATGCTTGAGAGAAAATGGATTTATGAAATGTGCACTTTGGTTCCCTTAGGACACAATATTGATATAGATGTCAACTGTTTTATTGATAATAGTTGACATATATGTTTTTCCTATTCAGCTAAAAAAGTTATTTATCACTGTACTGGTCTTCTATTGTATTCCATGTGGATATTTGTATGGTTTTCTAATTTTAATCATTCTGTATGTGATATGTATTTTGAGGATATTTAGGCAATTCATTTGCATTACTGATTTATTCAGGTGCTTTTATTCACAAATATATTATATATATATATATATATATTATGTTGGAGATTTTTTTATTGACTTATTTTTTGTATTATTTATATATATCAACTTCGACCTCAATACAGTCATACCAGATTATAGTTGGCAATATATATTTCCTGGAATAGGTCTTGTTATTTGATCCTTGATCATTACATCGATATTTATAGTGCCCTGTTGATTCAGGTTAATATCACATATTCAATAAGTTTGAGCTCTGTTTTAAAAGCTCTGGCCAAGGGTTATCTAATTAAACCTCCATAATCCAAATTAACTAAGGTTTTTTCTGATGGTCATACTTATTACAATTGTTTTTGATCCAGAATATGGATGTGATGATTGGTCCGGTCGTCAACGTGCCTTCTAAAAAATGGTGCCCGTTCGGTCGCACACCTCATGGCTATTTAAGTCATGCACTGTGATGGCGTCAGTATGAGGCGGGTCCCTTTGGGAATGTGCGTGTGCACGAAATGCATCAGAGAGGAGCCTACGTATTGACTTCACGCCGCCGAGTCCATGCAATGGTCCAGAAGTCATTTTTGTGAGTGTTTGTATCTTGTTTATGCTCCACCTGGCTGCATTTGCTTTTAATAAATATACTACACTATATGCCACTTTTTCTGGGCTCTGTGATGTGAGCTCTTTCTTCGGGAGGTGCCAAATTTTAGATCAATCACTGACTGGCGAAGGGGAGGTTCATTTGTAAGAATGTACACATAGGAGCCCACACTACAGTGGAGATCATCGGGTCATTTCCCTATTTTCCTACAGTGGATGGGTACATCCTTGGGAAGGATTCTATACAGAGCCTGTTTGCTTCTTGCTTCCGGTGAGTGCATAATGGTTGAGGATTGTCACAGAAGTCACTTTACATCGTTGATCACTATTGATTCACACAGTATTGCTGGACACTTTATATTGCTGGTCACTTTTGATGCACACAGTATTGTTGGGCACTGCAATATTAGACTTTATGATAGTGAATAATATTCACACATTTGTTTTTTTGTTTATTTATTAGCACTGCACCTTTATTTTTATGTCTATGTAGTGGAGGAAGAGGGTTTGTCACTTTGTGATAGCTGCTTATTTACTTCTCTGTTCTCAATACATATTGATTTTTTACAGGCTGTTCATTTTGCATAGGTATTTTCAGTTTGCAAGAGAATGTTCCCTTAGCATAGCAATTGTGTTAAAAATGTGCTTTGCAAAGAAAACCCAATCACATCCAAGGAAAATAAAATAAAATGTATTTTTGTTTGCACGTGATTAACAAATGTGTTGAAATTCACTTTGCAAAGAACACCTAATTACATGCAAGGAAAATAAAATAAAATGTATTTTTGCTTACATATGATTGGATGAACAAGTTGGTAGAGGTTAACCTCATTTGCTAAGCTAAGGAAAATTTTCCTTGCAACATGAACAGCCTATTTGTCTTCAGTAAACCAACCCAATTGACTCTTTGGGGTTTATTTACTAAACCTGGTTGACTCAGAATCTTGGGCACCTGTGCATGGTAGCCAATCAGCTTCTAACCTCAGCATGTTCAGTTAAGCTTCAGCAATAAAACCTGGAAGCTGATTGGTTTTTATGCAGAAGTGGAAAAGATTCTGAGTCAACCAGGTTTAGTAAATAAACCCCTTTGTGACTAATGTCTGCAGCTATCTCACTCTCTGTTCTTAGCATTGTAGGCTGGGGTGCTGTGGCAGCATTCAGATGATAGTGACATGTACAGTATGATAATATGCAGTATAAGTTAAAGTTACCAAAAAAGGTAAGTTTGATTTGGAACTTTTCCAATGTATGAATGCGGATCAGCCTTAAAAAAAGGAAAAAGCAGAATGACAATATTCTCCAATATTCTCTTCAAGCTTCATCACAGAATGTACTCAACAACACAGTTCAGAATGAGAATAGACAGAAATGACTAGCACCTACTTAGTATGCTGTGAATTAGCTACCAAGTGCTGTAGAAAAGATTAGTATGATTAAATGGATGAAAATGAAATGATCTCCAACAATAAGAAAATGTCTTCACGCACCACTGAAATCTAGGTTATCACATCGCTAAAAGGTAATTACAAAAAAATCATATAACTCTTAGCTAAACACATATCAAATATGGAAGTATTCTTTCATAAAAAATAAATTTCAAATCTAAATTAGATAAAAAAAAATCTGAAAGAAAATATGCATATCTCAGTCTGATTTTTAATCACATGCATTTTCCATTCCGTTAACAATAAAATTAATTTGTGAACAACATAATTATGTGATAACTGTATTGTTCTTGTTGCTATTATTTTTCATAATGGATTTAAATTGTCAGCATAGATCGAAATATAAAATAAAGTAGTACACGGTCCCTGGGCACAAGGGAAATAAACAGATAACCTGCAAGAACCAAGAAATCCTATACAGGTTAGCAGCTTGAAAACACATGGGGGAAAAGTGGCCCAGGAATAATGAACATTTATGCTTCGAAAGCCAGGATGATATTAGCCTCCACTTAGCAAGAGTTAATGGAGTCTGGCTAATACATCTTCAAGAAAATCCTATTATTTTAGTGGATATATGTGATGCAAAGTATCAACCATTAACATATTGATGATAGTAACATGTGTCCTTCAGGGCAATCAAATATAGGAACATCCAAGGCATTTTCTAAAGGCACCAATAAAGTAAACATGTGACTACTATAAAGTGCCTAAGCTGGTAACATCATGAAATGCTGACCCATGAGTACACCAGTAAATGTTTATAGATCTGAACCGAAATACTTTAATATAAAAACTGTTTCTTTATCTAGGAACACAATGATGGATTAACCTCCACCCTTTCCCCACACCACCCTGTATATGTACATCCAGTAGCATGACCAAATCACATCACTGACATAGGTTGAGGAGGTAGAGGTGAAGTAATATTTTCTTTATATAGTCACTATTCCAGTTACAGGGTTCCCAGTACACTCTAGAAAATAGAGGAAATGAGACCTCTTAGGGTGCCTGCATTTAATTTATATTACCAATCTAACAATTTAACAGGGCATACATGAAGTGGAGCTCCAGCCAAAAAGTGAACTGCTCTAGGTAAATAATGCGTCTGGACAACTATGAGAATAAAAGTCCTCCCAATTATCAATTAGGTCATGATTCCATTGCAGCCAGACTTATCACAGGGCTTAGTCCACCTCCCACCTCAACCTACAGACAATAAACCTGTGGTGTTCAACCTGCTTCTTACTATCCAATGTTTGGATACATTTTTAGTGGGTTCAGAGAGGGGGAGAAGCTTGAATAAGCTTACACACTATAGTGAAATTCATGCTCAGATCAGAGTCATGTAGAAGATGACTAGCAGCAGCACAAAAAGCTTGAATAACATATTTATTATTATTTATTTATTTATTTTAGATTTGGACAGAGCAGAAAAAAGTTGGAGCCTCTGCAACAATTTGTTTTAGAGAATTACATTTTTTTAACAATAAATAAATAGTATCTTATGCCCTGCCAAAGTGACTACACTGCAGCTGCAGGCACCCACAAGTGTTCCCACACCAATCAATAGCACATAAAAAAATTAGAAACAGTGCCGCGCTTCTCAATATCAATACAAAGTAAATTATCCACCAGAGGGTCTAACACACAGCCCATCAGAGTCCCCTGATAATGTTATGTGGTGCATGATGTAACGCAAAGGATGGAAGTGTGTTGACGTAATTTCTGGTGCGGCGTCGGCAGCCGCCATCTTTGTTTACTTCAAGTCTATATTATGCTCTATGAGGGTTTTTCTGCCCTTTCTTCTATGTGTGTGCGGTTTCTATTATTAATTTTAATATTAAAAAATATTGCACTATGAGAAGCCTTTATTTATTTAAGCACACATATGCTTTTATGACCTGTTGATGTGGACCCTCGCTGTCTGGGACATGCTGAAAGGACTTAAAGATCTTGACAGAGCGCATATTGACCTGTAGGATCTGTAGGTCAACTCATGGAGACGAGGATGCCTGCCTGGTGGTGGTGGACAAGTGGTGTACTAAGTGGAAGACCTATGATTACACTATATGCTGAGGGCTATTATTGGGACTTATCTACTTTCACACTGGACTTGTACTATTAGTATTATATATTTATTTATTTTAATTATTCCACCCCCTTTTTGGGGTTTGATTTGTTAGTTTTATTATAATTTCCTTTACTATTTTTGTCACATATAATTGCTGGTTATTAGGAATGTGTCGCTATTAATTATTTTGTTACGACTTGTACTAGAAGGTTGGCTGGGTGTTTGTGGATTGTTTCCACTTATTTTCCATGTCATGCACTTTTGATGTTTGCATTTTTTCATGCGTTAATGTTCACACTATTTAAGAACTAACATTTTATTGCTAGTTTGATGTAAATATATGTTAGAGGGTCAGCTGATTATTTATTTATTTCTATTGCCTTTGCATAAGATACAGTCATTTTCATGTATTTATATTTTTTTGGTCTTGATTTGATTTCAGTAGTAATTGATTGGGGTGTGTGTTAGACCCTCTGGGGAATAATTTACTTTTTATTGATATTGAAAGTGCGGTACTAGTTCTTTTTGTTGTGAAGCATCAGCTCTATTATTACATTATAAATTTTTTGCAGTCTATAAATGAACACTTTGTAATATGGGGAGTCCAGGATCACAAGTCATTTGTAAAGGTAAAAAACCTCTCTTGTCCACTCAAAAAAAAAAAGATTTCTTCAGAAAAACAAAAAAAACCTTGCTTTCTCCCCCTGCCTCCTCTCTCTACCTGCCCCCCTCTCTCTCTCCCTACCCCCTCTTTCTCTCTCCTTGCCCCCATTTTTTCTGCCCCCTTTTCTCTTTCTCTCCCTACCCCTTCTCTCCTTTCCCATGTGCTGCATCTGTGAAGGGGATGTGGGGGAGGGAATAAGCAGCCGAGCCAAGAGCCACATTGAAACAGAAGCTGCTGACTGAGCCATCGAGCCCCCAGGGACCATCTGAGCACTGTCACTGTGTGACCAGACCCTGCCCCCCCCACTCTTTACCTGCCCCCCCCTACTCTTTCCCTGACCCCCTCTCTCTTTCTCTCCCTGCCCCTCCCTCTCTCTCTCTGTGCCCCTCCCTCTCTTTCTTTGTCCTTTCCCCCTCTCTCTCCCTGCTCCTTCTCTCCCTCTCTCTCCCAGCCCGTCTCTCTCCCTGCCCCCTCGCTTTCTCCCCCTGTCCCCTCTTTCTCTCTACCTGCCCCCCTCTCTCTCCCTGCCCCTCTTTCTCTCTCATTGCCCCCATTTTTTCTGCCCCCCTTTCTCTCCCTACCCCTCTCTCACTCTCTCCCTGCCCCCTTTACCTCTCCTTGCCCCCCTCTCTCATCCTACCCCTCTCCCTCCCTGCCCCTCTCTCTCCCTGCCCCCCCTCTCCCTCTCTCTCTCTCTCTCTCTCTCTCTCCATTTCTCTCTCTGTTGCTTTTTAGGTTTTCTTTCTTTTATTTTCATCAGGCAATCCTGCCTGTAAGTCTGCTGGTTTTCAAAAGAACGAGCTGTCCTGCAGATGTAGCAGGTTGAGACAGCCCATTTATCACTGACATGGGTGCTTACAATGATCAGTTTTTATTTATCTATGTAAAACCTTTATCCCAAAAGGAAACTGTAACTGCTTATAAAGTATTAGCTGGAGTTTGGCTACAATTTGTTCAGTGTACCTAAATCTGCCAGTGCATCTAACACTCACCACACCTCCCTTCCTCCCATCCCTAGGTATCTCTTCAATTCCCCCTATCTTATGTCGGGGTTATTATTGGCTGCCTGCTCTGCTGTATAAAAGGAATCCTTGTTATTTACAGACTGAGCCTCTGAATGGCTGCCTGCACCCTTTTATTATTGGATGAGTCTAAGAAGATATCTCTTTGACTACTGTAGTCAAAGAGATATCCCAGATTCAACCAATAATAAAAGAAAAGGATGCGGGCAGCTGATCAGAGGCTCAGGATGTGAGTGGAGGAACCTTCTATGGCCACAGTTTAATACTGTACTAGTGGAAAGAACTCAAGGAGTGCTAAAAGTCCACAGGTTAGGAGCACAAATTATTTACCTTGCCCCAGGCACTGACAACCCACGCTATGCCACTGCGCAGGTGTGGCATGCACTGGTTTGCACGTATTTCCCCATGGCCTCAACTACAGCACAGGCAGCATACTTTGCATCAAGCACCCATGTGATCTTAGCCTAAGAGTGAGGACCAGCAGGTATTTTTGCACATCATTTTTCAATAAAAAAAAAATTGGCTTGCAAACTGCCACAATAACCTAGCATACAAATGCCAAGTTGCATATAGCAACCAAACATCAGATTAAAACGACGCTAGGAAAACAGCATCTATAATCTGTCTGCATGCAGAAAACACGCTTTAACTTTCTCCATTTTTTCATAGCCCTTTGTTACTGTATTAGTCCAGTATAACGTACCAAAATGTGAACTGAGAAGACCTACTGATGTGTTATGTTTGACTATAAAGTGATTCATGTCTTTGTAGAATAATTTTTTGACTGAATCCCCCTTAGAGTTCTAAGAGGAATGATAAGCCTACACTGCATCAAAAACAGTCTTTTGCCTGTGTTCATTTACACAGCTTACACCAAGGAGATTGAAGTGAACATTTTAACCTATAAAAAAAAAGCATTACAAAAGAAAATAAAACTAAACGGAAAATTTCTGTGTTCATATAATATATGCACCATTTAAAAGCAGCTTTCACTGTCCAATAAATACACAAGTCTCTTACCTATCCTGCAGAGGCGCATAGCATCTAATAGCTGAGCTCCTGCAAGCTGAATTCTTACAGTGGGGACATCAAT
Organism: Staurois parvus; assembly: GCF_062004578.1. Taxonomy (NCBI): domain Eukaryota; kingdom Metazoa; phylum Chordata; class Amphibia; order Anura; family Ranidae; genus Staurois; species Staurois parvus. The sequence goes on along the minus strand of NW_028318132.1, from coordinate 4,091,845 downwards.
AGCAGTATTAATTGGATCTCCTGCTGTTCCTCTGCAAAGTTGTGAAGTTTTGCTTTCTGTGCCATCCATTCCCAGTCTGGGGACCAGACAGTGTACAAAATGTATCTGGGACCGTTTTAGCAAATTCATCAGAGCGTCCTGGGGCAAGCAAGGAAAACAGAAATCAAATTGTGTAAGATCATTTTATGCAAAGATGTGTTCTTCTGAGGTCCCCAGCAAATTGTACAACCTTGTTCCTTATTTTACATAGGCTGCACTTTCCCTTGGTTATACAAAAAGCACTTCAATGCAGACATAGAACTTTTATGTACAAAAGACATTGTAAAGGAAAAAAAAGTAAATGCAAGCTTTCCCCCCTGAAAATTCAGAAATGGTATATAGCAAAATAATAGGCAGACTATAGCAATTGCTAGTATCATGTAACCGTAAAACAAGAACAACTTTGCTAATGTCCAAGGTGAATAAAATCAGTCAGTGTGACTAATATACAACACTGTTCATGTTTTGGAGGGTGGGAAGTTTTTTCAACACAGATCGTTTTATTGCTCTTACCTTCATTGTCTCTTATAATATAATTATAACATATAATTTTAATTCATTATATTGATTGCCCCTTTGTATGTCTGATGCATAGATCCACATAAATTAATACTGTATTTCAGGAACTAGACTAAAAATGTTGCTTTTATTATTTTCAAATTTAATAAATGTGAAGGAATTTGGTTGCTCCAAACAGCCAAGCTATCTATAATTCTTTATAGCTTGTTTTTAAGTGACTTTTATATTCTCCAGTTGCATTTTCTGCAGGTTGATATTGCTCCCCAGATTTAGCCCTTAACAGGTTTTCTTACATTACTTTCTGATTTCTTAGAAATACTATAAATTGGTTTGCTAAGGGAAGACTTTGTGTTTTTTGCAATAACAATGACAACAAGTCCCATTTTTACCAGCCAGGACAGTAAAATATTAACTGGGCTCCAAAAGTCATTGTGTATAACTATAACAGATTTTTAGGATTTCTATCTTTACTGGATATTCTACCTTAAAGTTTAAAAATAAGCACTAAGCAGAATGCACTAGAAATTTACTAATCTCCTGCAAACATTTTTCTGTAGCATATAAAATGCGCTAAATGGAATGCTGCAAGTAATGACAGATTACTCTTTCAGTTATGATTTAGCACATAAGCTCTCACAAAGTATTAAAGTGCACTTGAAAACTATAGTGTATTTTCAGCATTTACACATTTTAGTTATTATTGTAGCACTTACATTTAAGTCATTTGTGATGGGACTTTGGCATGTTTACTTGCTTACTGTTCCATATTTTATTTTCTTGTATTGCATAAACAGACTGGCGAATGCTCTCTCTAGCGGTTATCTGTATATCAGGTTATGTGACTAGCAATCCTGGTTATTGACTTCAGTCAGTGAACATGGCTATTCAGCACATGGAACTCAGTGATCTCTACTATCTCGACCTGTGCTGACTTCTACAGCTGTCAGTACATTTAATATATTGCCCAAACCAGGAAGTAGAGCCTTAATATATAATGTGGAAACATGTCTAACCCTGCATACATACATAAATACAGTACAGAAAAAGTGTTAAATTGTTGACACTACGATTATTTTGATAGTCACATTGATATACAGTATATAAAACTTTTTTTTTTAAAAAGACTACAGTTTCATGCATATTTCTGCAAGCTGGGTTTCCCTGCTATTTTGGAGTGCAGTATCAATATACATTAAGTTCAGCAGCCTACCAAAAGACAGATTCGTCTGTTACTTCAGATTTATCAAACACTCCAGACCACATTTGGCATATCTGCTAAGTGGTCTTGTCATTCGGTAGACTTTGTGACTCTTTATTGAATACCAATGCTTGCAAACCTGAGACTTCTAAATTGAGTTTGCTAATTCTTATTGAATATGTGATGGACTACATGCATAGACAGACATGAAAATAGATACATTAGGTGATCTAGTTAAACTGAATGACTGTATGAAGATCTGATGTTATTGAGTCACCCCGCATTATTGGATCATGCGAACTGAGTAATGTGCATATGTATGTTCCTTGTCCCCTGCTCCTTCTCTTTCCATACTGGTTATTTAAACAAAAAAACAAAACCAAAAAAAAAATATATATATATATATATATGTGTTCGCTATATATTATGCAGACAAAAAGAAACAGTTTGAAGCATGTAATGGCAGTCTAGTGCGGCTTTCTGGCAAAGTTCCGCTGTATGTCTGAAAGCACTCATTGCGTACAGACTGCATGGACCTAAATACACTGCTCTACTAGTAGCATTAAAAAGTACCATGGTTGGGAAAAGCCCAGGGCCAGATGGATACACTGTAAGGTATTATAAAAAATATAAAGAACTATTAGTACCCAAATTGAAGGTATATATGAATGCACTGGGGGGAGAGATGGAAATGAGGCGAGAATCCCTACAGGCACATGTGGTTCTTATCCATAAAGAACTAAAGGATGTCACTCAATGCTCAAGCTATAGACCGATTTCTTTACTGAACACAGACACTAAATTATATGCAAAGGTTGAAAGATTTAATGCCTGAATGGATACATATGGATCAGGTGGGATTTGTTTCAGGGAGAGACAATGGGTTGAGATCATTGCTCCTTATACAGGAAAGTAGGGAAAAGAAAACCCCAGTGGTGGTGCTTTCGATTGATGCCGAGAAAGCATTTGATAGAGTAGATTGTGGTTACATGATGGACACTTTGGAAGTACTGGGGTTGGAAGTGAGAATGAGAGAATGGATAAGCAAGTTGTATAGTTGCCCTCCGCAGCAATCATAGTTAACGGAGATTTATCAGAGTATTTTGGGATGTTAAATGGAACAAGACAGGGATGCCCTCTGTCTCCATTATTGTACGTTTTGTCACTGGAGTCTTTGCTGTCTACAATAAGGAATAACATAGACATAAGGGGAATATGGATAGGGGACACGGAACATAACGTGGCAGCTTATGCGGATGATCTGCTGTTTTATGTGGGGAACCCCAGGATAACATTGCCAAATTTAATGAGAATACTGAAAGAATATGGGGAGATGTCAAATATAAAAATTAACCCAACAAAAACTGAGATTTTAAATATAAATATCCCAAATAGAGAGAAAATTAAGATACAAGAGGAATTTCCCTTTGTTTGGAGAGAAAAAGAATTAAAATATTTAGGAATAAAATTAGCTGCCTCTAATAGAAACTTATATAAGTTAAATTATATTCCAATGTTAAATGAGATTAAGGAGGAACTAAGGAAATTAGGAGGAGGAAACCCGTCATGGATAGGTCGCATAAACCTGATAAAAATGGTAATTTTCCCTAAAATCTTATATAAATTTCAAATGATACCAATTAAGCTCCCAGAAATATATTTTAAAACCATCAAAAAAATGATAATAAGATATATTTGGAGGAATAAAAAACCTAGAATAGGGTATGAAATATTATGTAGAAATAAAGAGAGGGGTGGACTGGGAGTACCAGATATTAAGAGATATTATAATTCAGTACTAATGGCGAGAATTTTTGATTGGATGCATAATCCAAAAGGGAAAAGTTGGGTTAAAATTGAAAATGTACTTAGTAAAGTTAATCTAAGTAGGGTGCCCACACAATATCAAGGATTAGAAGATAGCACAAGTTTATATACTTTAAATGTTTTAAGAGTTTGGGATGTGTTGCGCAGAAAGAAGGGATGGGAATTTAATTCACTGTTAATGCCACTAGGGGATACTGAGTTTTTCCCGCCAGGTAAAAAGGGTGTCACAGAAATGTGGATTAAGTAGGAGGATGCACAGTTAAGAGATGTAATGGTGGGTGAGGAAATGGGTTCTTTTAAGGAGTTGGAAAAGAAAAAGGGAGAAGTTTTCACAAGAATGGATGAGTGGCGGTATAATCAATTAAAACACTTTGTAGGGCAGCTCCCGAAACCCTTGAGAACTAGAAAGGATTGGAACCCATTTGAACGATTACTGGAAACACGGGGAGATGGGAAACACGGAATTGCTAAAATATATAGGATTCTCACTGAAATAGGCACGGTTGTTAGGCCACCTTATATAGAAAAATGGGAAAATGGGAATGGGAAAAGGACATGTGTAATAAGAGATGAGGAAAAACAGAAAATGTATAGATTGATTCATAAAAATATAAATATGCGGGAAGTAGAAATGAACTATAAATTTTTGGGAAGATGGTATATTACACCAAGTGTGGCACATAGGTTAAATGAAGAGAATTCACCAATGTGTTGGAGGGGATGTGGAGTTAGAGGCACAATGTATCATATATGGTGAGAGTGTTCAAAAATACAGGAATTTTGGGAGAAAATAGTGCACCTGATCCGGAAAATTACTGAAGTGGATATTATATTAGATCCAGAGACTTGCCTATTTCATGGTAGAGAGATGTCAGTTAACAAATATAAAGAATCTGGTATATGGTATTATATGAATGCAGCAAAGGGTCTGATACCCAAGTTTTGGAGGAGAAGTGAGGTGCCGGAGGTAGAGGATTGGGTCAACCGAGTGAATCAGATATGTAAGATGGAAAAACTTTGTCATATGTATGAAGATAGGATGGAGAGATATTATGTGAGATTGAATAGATGGGAAGAATTTAAAAACATTAAAATACATTAAAAATCAAAATTAAACGTGGAATGTAGGGGGGCATAATGTAAAATGTAGAACAATACCTATCTCTTTATTTTAGAGGAAGCGGAGTCCCAGGAAGATAAGGAAAATGCAGAGTGGAATGGGCGAGGGGGGGGGGATAGGGGGAATGGGGGGGAGAGTTTAGGGAGGGTAGGAAATATAAGTGTAATTTAAAGCAAAGTGATAATGGTACTATAAGTGTGTCAATGTCATTTCTTTTTAAAGTATGAGAAATGTATAAATTATTTGATGGAAAATTAATTAATATTTAAATAAAAAATAAATAAATACACTGCTCAAAAAAATTAAAGGAACACTTTGAAAACACATCAGATCTTAATAGGGAAAAAAATCATGCTGGATATCTATACTGATATTAACTGGGTAATGTGTTAGGAACATAAGGATGCCCCATCGTTTGATGGAAATTAAAATTATCAAACCTACAGAGGACTGAATTCAAAGACCCCCCCCCCCCCCGAAAATCAAAGTGAAAAAATGATGCAGCAGGCTAGTCCATTTTGCTGAATTTCATTAGACAACTCAAAATGGTACTCAGTACTTTGTATGGCTTGTATGCATGTCTGACAATGCCAGGGTAGCTCCTAATGAGACAATAGATGGTGTCCTGGGGTATTTCCTCCCACATCTGGACCAGGGCATCACTGAGCTCCTGGACAGTCTGAGGTGCAACCTGGTGGCGCCTGATGGACCGAAACATGATATCCCAGGTGTTCTATTGTATTAAGGTCAGGTGAGCATGGGGGGCCATTTAATGGTATAAATTCCTCCATCTTCCAGGAACTGCCTTCATACTCTCGCCACATGAGGCCGGGCATTTTTGTGCACCAGGAGGAACCGAGGACCCACTGCAGTGTAGGGTCTGGCAATGGGTCCAAGGATTTCATCCTGATATTTAATGGCAGTCAGGCTGCCATTGTCTAGCCTGTAGAGGTCTGTGCATCCCTCCATGGATATGCCTCCCCAGACCATCACTGACCCACCACCAAAATGGTCATGCTGAATGATGATACAGGTAGCATAACATTCTCCACAGCTTCTCCAGACTCTTTCACATCTGTCACTCAGGGTGAACCTGCTCTCATCTGTGAAAAGCAGGGCACCAGTGGTGGACCTGCCAATTCTGGTGTTCAATGGCAAATGCCACCCCACCCCAAGAGGCCACCCTCATGAAGTCTGTTTCTGATTGTTTGGTTAGAGACATTCACACCAATTGCCTGCTGGACATCATTTTGTAGTGCTCTGACAGTGTTCATCCTGTTACTCCTTGCACAAAGATACTGGCCCTGTTGATGGGTTAAGGACCTTCTACAGCCCTGTCCACCTCTCCAAGAATAACTGGAATCTCCTTCATGCTCTTGAGACTGTGCTGGGAGACAGCAAACTTTCTGACAATGGCACGTATTGATGCGCAATCCTGGAGAGGTGGGACTGCCTGTGCAACCTCTGTAGGGTCCAGGTATCGCCTCATGCTACCAGTAGTGACACTGACCCTAGCCAAAAGCAAAACTAGTGAAAAACAGTCAGAAAAGATAAGTAGGGAAAAAAATGTCATTGGCCTCCACCTGTAAAACCATTCTTGTTTTGGGGGGCCTCATTGTTGCACTTGTTGATAAATTACATTAAAACCAAAGCAGCTGAAACAGATTAACAACCCCCTCTGCTACTTAACTGACCAGATTAATACCCCCAAGAGTTTAATTGACTTGATGCTATACTCTGATTAAAAAGTGTTCCTTTAATTTTTTTTGAGCAATCTATATATATATATAGTTTTTTTGTTTGTTTGTTAGTTAGTTAGTTAGTTAGTTAGTTAGTCAGTTAATTCTGATTTACTGCTAGCTGTCCCAGAACAGAAATCCGGAGTGTAATTCATCTATGAGATGGTTACATTAATGTGATGAATGGTGTGACATTTTATTTATGGATCTATAAATCTGTTTAATCCACAATCTAGTGACAAATAATACAAGTTGCGAGCCTTTACATTTCTTAATTCAGGCTGGCCATTTTAAATTGGATTTAGTCCACTGAAGATTTCACTTAGCATGTGAATAAATGTGAGGTTGTACAATACAATTTGCAAACTGTTTGATAAAGCTTTCCACTGTCTCTAACGTTTAACTGTGCTTTATCTTAGCACACCTCAAAGCTTTGCTCTCATGTGGCATAGATAGTGGTTGGTGATCACTGCTCAGGCACGTAGTCACTGTCACTTGGAGGAAGGGAGGGAGTGCTCAGCCTAGATAAGATCAAAGAGGGAGCAAAGGGTAGAGGGGAATAAACAGCTGTAGAGGTTGGCACTAAATTCAGCTTGCTGCTTTGCCCTTTAAAATTAAGTCTTAAACCTTTAAATGTTACCACTAACTTTATTCCCTAAACTGTGATCATAAGCTGAGCCACGCGCCTAACCTTAGTCTTGAATTTACCTATTCTACCAGTCCGGTAATAAACACTATTTGTACTGGGAGTCTGGCATCGAAAGCAATTGTCCCATGAACATATGTTTAGGTTAAAGAATATTTAAACCTAGCATTTCATATTTCTGATATGTGCCTGCTGTACCATGCAATTGTATGAAAAAGTATCCTGTTCTTTGTATCGCTTTCTTTGTTTGAAATCCCTTGTGTCCCTGCCAGTCACTCTTCTTTCTTATTAATAACTGACAACACTAGGCAGGAGAACACACCCTGGTCAGTTTTCTGGCTGTGATGGGAGCTAATCCAATAATCAGACCCAACCAACCCCCCCCCCCCCCCCCCCATACAGCCATTCACTGGGAAGTTCAGTGTACTGCTATGTACCCCCCCCCCCCAGGAGAGGAAGGTATTTATAAAGTTTTTTTCATATCTATACACAAATGTTTTGCCTTTCATTTCTATTTTAAACTGAGTGAGTAGTTTTACAAGGCTATGGTTTACATATTGTTTATGTTTAAGCTCAATTTATTAAACTATAATTCATTAAATACTATAATTACTATATTAATCATCATTTTCAGCCATATGATAGTTAATTTTAGCTTTTGTTGCTGAGATCCTTATATCAATTATTTGTTATTGCTTAGTATATGCAGTCCTATGCTAGTTGCAAATTAATTTTAATATGATTATGGATTAATTAAATTAGATTGTATGATCATATTGTACACATATGCACATTTATAAATGAAGAAAAAAATGTGATACAAGCACCAGGCCATGTTAGCTAAACTTTGGGAGTAGCCTCAGTGTTCTATGTAGTTCATTGTTTACTTTCAGTCATAATTAGATTTTTTCAACCTACTTACTGTGCTTCTTTATGAGTCAGTCACTTAAATGAAAAATAAAATGTATTTTCAGTGAGCACATAATTTGAATCACCATTGCAGTGTTATCATTAAAGTCATTTTTATATGACTTTCAGATGTTTACAAGCTTGCTCTTCCATTTTTTTTCTAATATTGTAAAAATAAAAATTTGTATATCTAAATAACAATAGCAGTACTAGATTATTGTACTGTTAGGCTTTGATTTATATATTAATTATGGAATTTAAGTGATACCAATTTAAGTGATACCCATTATTGGCTAACTTAAGTAATAAAGATGCAAGCTTTCAGAAAGCCTTATGCAGGCCATAGATGGGTCGAAAATCGGCCGATTTGTCGGCCGAAAATAAAATCGGCCGATTTTCGGATCGTTAGTGGGCGATTTGGTCGGCCGTTTTTCGGGATTTTGGCCGTTTTTTTTTTTTGGTAAAGTTGGAAAAAAATTGGCCGATCGGCCGATTTTCGCAGCATTAATGGGCCAATCGGCCGATTTTTTACCGATAAAAAAATCTGCGCATGAGCAGTGACCTGCAAGAGGAAGACAAAAAGAAGAAAAAGAAGAAGAGGAAGAGGATGAAGAAGATGATGAAAAAGAGGATGAAGAAGAGGAAGAAGAAGATGAGGATGAAGAAGAGGATGAGGAAGAAGAAGAAGAGGATGAGGATGAAGAAGATGAGGATGAAGAAGAGGATGAGGAAGAAGAAGAGGATGAGGATGAAGAAGATGAGGATGAAGAAGAAGAAGAAGAGGATGAGGATGAAGAAGAAGAAGAGGATGAGGATGATGAAGAAGAAGAGGATGAGGATGAAGAAGAAGAAGAAGAAGAAGAAGAGGATGAGGAAGAAGAAGAAGATGAGGATGAGGATGAAGAAGAGGATGAGGAAGAAGAAGAGGATGAGGAAGAAGAAGAAGAAGATGAAGAAGAAGAGGGTGAGGATGAAGAAGAAGAAGAAGAAGATGATGAAGAAGAAGAAAAGAAGAGGATGAGGATGAAGAAGAAGAGGATGAGGATGATGAAGAAGAAGAGGATGAGGATGAAGAAGAAGAAGAAGAAGAAGAAGAAGGGGATGAGGAAGAAGAAGAAGATGAGGATGAGGATGAAGAAGAGGATGAGGAAGAAGAAGAGGATGAGGAAGAAGAAGAAGAAGAAGAAGAAGAAGAAGAAGAATAGGATGAGGATGAAGAAGAAGATGAAGAAGAAGAAGAAGAAGAAGAGGATGAGGATGAAGAATATGAAGAAGAAGAAGAAGAAGAGGATGAGGATGAAGAAGAAGATGAAGAAGAAGAAGAGGATGAGGATGAAGAAGAAGAAGAGGATGAAGAAGAAGAAGAAGAAGAAGAAGAAGAAGAGGATGAGGATGAAGAAGAAGAAGAAGAAGAGGATGAGGAAGAAGAAGAAGATGAGGATGAGGATGAAGAAGAGGATGAGGAAGAAGAAGAGGATGAGGAAGAAGAAGAAGAAGAAGAAGAAGAGGATGAGGATGAAGAAGAAGATGAAGAAGAAGAAGGAGAAGAAGAAGAGGATGAGGATGAAGAAGATGAAGAAGAAGAAGAAGAAGAAGAGAAGAAGAGGATGAGGATGAAGAAGAAGATGAAGAAGAAGAAGAAGAGGATGAGGATGAAGAAGAAGAAGAAGAAGAAGAAGAGGATGAAGAAGAAGAAGAAGAAGAGGATGAGGATGAAGAAGAAGAAGAAGAAGAAGAGGATGAGGAAGAAGAAGAAGATGAGGATGAGGATGAAGAAGAGGATGAGGAAGAAGAAGAGGATGAGGAAGAAGAAGAAGATGAAGAAGAAGAAGAAGAAGAAGAGGATGAGGATGAAGAAGAAGAAGATGAAGAAGAAGAAGAGGATGAGGAAGAAGATGAGGATGAGGATGAAGAAGAGGATGAGGAATAAGAAGAGGATGAGGATGAGGAAGAAGAAGAAGAGGATGAGGATGAAGAAGAAGATGAAGAAGAAGAAGATGAAGAAGAAGAAGAAGAAGAGGATGAGGATGAAGAAGAAGAAGAAGATGAAGAAGAAGAGGATGAAGATGAAGAAGAAGATGAAGAAGAAGAAGAAGAGGATGAGGATGAAGAAGAAGAAGAAGAAGAAGAGGATGAAGAAGAAGAAGAAGAAGAAGAGGATGAGGATGAAGAAGAAGAAGAGGATGAGGATGAAGAAGAAGAGGATGAGGATGAAGAAGAAAAAGAGGATGAGGATGAAGAAGAGGATGAGGATGATGAAGAAGAAGAGGATGAGGATGAAGAAGAGGATGAGGAAGAAGAAGAAGATGAGGATGAGGATGAAGAAGAGGATGAGGAAGAAGAAGAGGATGAGGATGAGGAAGAAGAAGAAGAAGAGGATGAGGATGAAGAAGAAGATGAAGAAGAAGAAGAAGAAGAAGAAGAAGAAGAGGATGAGGATGATGAAGAAGAAGAAGATGAAGAAGAAGAGCATGAGGATGAAGAAGAAGATGAAGAAGAAGAAGAAGAAGAAGAAGAAGAAGAGGATGAGGATGAAGAAGAAGAAAAAGAAGAAGAAGAAGAGGATGAAGAAGAAGAAGAAGAAGAGGATGAGGATGAAGAAGAAGAAGAAGAGGATGAGGATGATGAAGAAGAAGAGGATGAGGATGAAGAAGAAGAAGAAGAAGTAGGATGAAAATAAGAAGAATTCCAGTCCAGCAAAAAGTATCTCTGCAGAGAGCTCCGCTATTTCTGACAGTTCTCTGACAGTTCTTTGACATTTACAGCGGTTGAAACATTGTATCTATTTGTTTCCGAATAAAAACATCTGTATCCTAAATGGAAACAAATAGATACAATGTTTCAACCGCTGTAAATGTGAAGGAACTGTCAGAGAACTGTCAGAAATAGCGGAGCTCTCTGCAGGGACACTTTTTGCCAGCTGTAGAAGGGATGAAAATTGGCCGATTTTTTTTACCATTGATGGTAACGTCGGCCGCTTGAACGACCGAATTTTCATTTTTTAAAAGAAAAATCTGCCGTTTTTTCTCCCCATCTATGGCCTGCATTAGATCCCTTTTTCATGTTCTTCTGAAAATTGTTCTGAAATCCACATATTTTTACAGAGTTATGAGGAGGAGTGATGAAATAATATTGATTTTAAAATCTAGAATCTCTAAATATGTTCCCCACTATCCATCTGCCTGTTTTCATGGCTGGGGTAATCTAAGCACCCATCACTATATATGGTGGTCCTACCCTATAGTTATATCCTTCTGGGGGGACATTTCTCAGATCCTCTTGACTTTGTTTACATAAACTGTCACCGTTGATCCTCTTGTGGCTGTTATGAAGAAAAAACCCGATTACATCACAACTGCCTTTGCTACTGCAGATAACAGCCACTGTACAGACCATTGCCCACTCTCGGAAATCTCAGCTGAACCTATCTGAGACTAAACATAGAGTGACGTTAGCTATGATCCATGCTAAAATTTAAGTTGTTCTCACAGATAAAGTTACAAAATATACTAAAATATGGTAGATCCCTATCTCCCTCCAAATTTTTACCTTACTATCCTGCTTCCATGATGATGACTCCCTGGTTCTTGTTGCAGTGTCGTCAACACCTTGCTATTGCCCACTCTTAGCCTTTTCCTTTTCTCAGAGCTTCTTTCCCCTACCAACCTTATCTCTTTCTCTTCTTCTTTCTAATCCCTTTCTGTGTTTACTACTCCCTTTCACACAGCAATTTTGTTGAAAGTTACCTGTGACCAACATTGGTATGTGCTTCAGCTCACAGTGATTTTCCTATCCACATTTTTGATTATGTTTTTACTTACTTATGTTGGTCACAATTGTCTTGGTGCTTATGTTTGACCTCGATAACTGTTGAAATAGCCAATAATCACCAGCTTTACATTATGGTTTCTTGACTATTTTATCTTTTCTGGTTTATGACCTTCTTTATTAATCTGGTTTATGATCTGGATTTTTATGTACTTTTTATAGTATGTTGGTATTAGGTTAACTATGGGTAAAGCTAGAGAAAGTTTTGTAATATTGTCTGTTGGACACCTTGTTTGTGAGTTTCCTTATACCTTTTTTATTAAAGAGATAAATGAAAAAAACATATTGCACCATTATGTTCTCTTTTTGTCCCTGAGTGTACTGCATGCTCTCATGGAGGTATGAGAAAGAGTGGAGAAGTTCATCATAAGAGCTTGGGCTGCAAAGTTGTTTGTCTGTGATTATTATTATCTGGAAGTATCTGAAACATCACCATATCTATTTGGACATCGGGTTCATTGCTCCCAGAGCACAAGCGCTGTTGCTGGTTTATAATCTGACCAGCCATTAGCTCTGGTGAGTTCATTTAATCTCCTTTGGTGGTGGATTTTTCACAATTGGTTCAAGTCACTGAAGATATATATATATATATATTTTTTGGACACTAATTTATGTTTGGACACTATAATTATTTATTTAAAACACTAATGTTTTTTGGATGATGATATACACTTTTGTATAAGTTTGTTATTAGCGCATACCTTTTAATTAGGATTATTGTTGCCAAAATTTATTTTGGGTGGGATATGCTGCTGACATTTTGGTGTTTTTTGTAAGTGGCGCTTTTTTCTTTTTTAATTTGGTTTTAGTAGGTGAACCTGTTAATTGCAATATGGTTTATATGCTGCTCTTGTTATTCTAGTTAGCCTTCTGGTCTGAGATTCTATAGCTAGTTTTAGCTCAGGGCTCAGGCAGATTAGATAGGCTGACTCTGAATTTCAGTGCCACAATACAGTCTCTGCTGTGAGAAGCTGTGTTCCAGACTGGTTGGACAACGGTTAGAGGATCTTCCCATAACTGCTGATATTGTTTTCAGGCCTCTGTCACAAACATCCTCATGGGCCCCTGCAACATTCATCTGGAAGTATCTTTATTACTAACTATCGTTACCTGGGTATATGTGCACAAATCCACCAGGACTCCTGTTGGGCCCTTTGTTGATATTACCTGTTTGTACATTGGATATTATATGCTGGTTGCAATAGTACTTCTGTTCATAAATACATTGATTAGATTACTGGTTAATTTCCCAGTCAGGAAATCCCATCTGTTCACAGAGGCCCTGTCCTGTGTGTGTGCACTGCCAACTATATTTTCACACCTGATGTTCCACTTTGCAGAGGTTCCTGTTCTCCTATTTACCTACAGGTTTAGCGCAATATCCTGTTTGTGGAGGGCCATTTCTCATAACCCTCCCAAAAGAGGGCTACACTAGTCAAAATTAACAAAAAAAAAAAATTTGGCCTAGATAACACACGTCTTTCACTAGAAGGAAAAAATATTTTTTTCTATCTTGAAGGGGAAACTCACTAAAAACTACTACTGGATGTGGTTGATAGAAGGCTGAATAACATCCTGGCTTTTACAGCAACACATACAGCAAGATATATTTACCAAATTTTAAAAATATATTCAACTATTGCTGACATTACAAAGTTAACTGATGATGAGACATTTTTTTCTGTAATAGAAAATTAACAAATGATTAGGGATTTAGCTGCCACAGGGTGAGACACTTAATATGGTCTTTGGGAGGAGTAGAGACATGAATTACTGTGCAAACGTCCCAACATTGGAGACTCCAAAGTTTGTAGGAACCATCGCTGCCAGAAAACAATAACACTGCGGGAGAGATTCCCCCATCAACACTGAAAATCGCATCATCTATGGCTTGCCTTAGCCCAGTGATTTCTACTTCGAATGAAATATTAGGTAACAAGGAAGTTTACTTTTAAATGGAGAAAATTAATTTATTGTTATTATTAAGTACATAAGTAATGCACAGTGAGGTAAAGTCACTTTACTTGCTGTAAGTGCTTAAGCATTAAACTGCAGTTTTACCTCTTATAAAGCAGATCACTCACCATCTGAAGCTTGATTTGAGCACACACTGATTTCCTTCTCACAGCTGCAAAGCTGCTAGCAAAGGTCTTCCTTACACAGCTTATTCTCTGCATGGCTTGCTGAGATTTCCCCTCCATCCCAGCCACAGAGCGACAGATCAGTGGAAACTTAGCCCGAGGCAAAAACAAGTCCTTCAAGTAGTCACTAGCATGCAAATGAGAAAAAGCCAAATTAGAAGCTATAACTAAATTACAGCACTTCCCCTATAAAAAATAACAGTGACATGCCTATACTGAGAGTCTAACAAGCAGTAAATTTGAATATTAAATTTTATGGACAAGCAATCATGGATAAAACATTGATAAGCATAAGTAATTTCTGTAGCTTTAGTAAAGCTATAGTGAATTATATGGTGACAATGTAATAATGTCTAGTCATTTTACCATGGTTCAAGGTAAAATATGTCATTGTTGCATGAGATCAACTCTGAAATCTAATGAATTCATCTCTATTTCACTCTAAGACAGCATATTGAGTATCGTGATCCTACAGTTTGCACCAACCAGTAATCGGTGTAGCTTAAGGACAAAAGATGTAACAGAATTATGTGGAATTAAGGATGTTTCCTGTTCTACACTTACTGGAACTGTGTAATGTGTTCAGTTGAGTAGAAAACCATTTGATGGATGTTGTAGCTTCTATCAAATAGTTAAAGAGCAATATGGAATGACAACTGGAAGAAGTACTGTGGATCTGATGGGAGTAGGGAGTGGCTATTGTTAAAACTACTGGTAGATTTTAACAAATTAATGTACAATGGCGCTCTTTAGGCATCTGCGGGCCTGGACTGGCCATAGGGGCCACAGGGCAGCATGTACATGATGTGGGGCGCAACGCAAAGCAGATGCGGAAACTGAGCTGCTCCTTGTCTTGAGCCTAAGCAGCTCCTCGGGTTCTCCACAGCTGCTTAGTCAGTTCCCTCCTATATGGCTGTCGAAGCAGGGGACGGGAGCTAGCAGTCAACAAACCCGTGGGATGCCTGAGACTGTGAAGAGGGAGGAGCAGGAGGAAACCCCGTCAACTGATGCCAAATAGGTGTCACTGCTGCTCTCACAGACACTACTGGGAGCCGGCCCAAACCAAATAAAAGTGAGTGTCAGCCTGCCACTGCCAGTGAATACTTACTGTTAGAACAAATTATAGGACAATTTGTATAGACTTGCTGGACTGAGCTGTCTCTTTGATGGACTGAGCAGTCTCTTTGCTATATGAGGATGTCTCTTTGCTGGACTGGCTGTCGCTTTGCTGGATTGGGATGTCTCATTGCTGGATGGGCTGTCTCTTTACTGGATTGGGCTGTCTTTTTGCTAGACTGGGCTGTCTTTTTTCTGGAAGGGGATGTCTCCTTGCTGGATGGGGATGTCTGTTTTCTGGATTGGGCTTTCTGTTTGCTGGACTGAAAGGTCCCTTTGCTGGATTAGGATGTCTCTTTGCTGGATTGGACATGTCTTTTTGCTGGACTGGGCAGTCTCTTTGCTGGATAGGAATGTCTCTTTGCTAAAATGGGCTGTCGCTTTGCTATATGGAGATGTCTCTTTGCTGGACTGGGCAGTCTCAAGGAGGCCCTTGCCGTGGTCTTCTGGGCCGACCCGGTGTGGTGGCGGGGGGGGGGCCTTGGGAAGCGTGGACGTGACCTTATTTTGTTTTTTTCAGTTTGATCCTGAGGATATTAAGTTCTTTGAGATTGACTGTGTTTATTATAGTGGCCGGTAGGCCGGTCTGGGGTGGCACGCTATCTCGCCTGTTCCATTATGCCTTGTGGGACACTGTGGCACAGGCAGTGGTCACTTGTTGGGGGACCGCGCCTTTTTGAGTTGCGGATGGTGGGGGTAGGCCGGTCTTCCCCCACTTGCCATAGTATGCCTGTATGTTTGTTTTTTCTATCTTGGTACTTTCATCTCATTTTGTTATTTGCTCTTTTTCTGATGTCCAGAGACAAAGATCCTCTTCCCCTCCAGATTATTCCTATGGTCCAAGATTTCTACTGATCTCCT
The DNA here is from genome assembly GCF_062004578.1 of Staurois parvus. Lineage (NCBI taxonomy): Eukaryota > Metazoa > Chordata > Amphibia > Anura > Ranidae > Staurois > Staurois parvus. The sequence continues at coordinate 4,075,902 of NW_028318132.1, read as the reverse complement.
GTTCTGTGACCTTCAAGTGCAGGAGTGGTAAGTGGTGGTCAGTTGATTATGCGAGTCCTTCTCTGGGCTAGTTAGTATGTGTCCTCCTAATAACACACAATTCAGAATTTGCTCCCATAACATCCAGGGAGTAAATTCTCTGATTAAACGGCGGAAAATCCTTCAGTACTACCATTTCCAGCATGCTGATGTGGTTTTCCTTCAGGAAATCCATTTTCCCAGCACCTATAATCCCTCATTTATTCATGCTAAATTTCCTAATTTCGTCCAATTGGCCCAACTTTCAGTGGTTTACAGGAGGGGGGATAAACCAGATTGGGTCTATATGGAAAGACTGGCAGTCCCAGGGTATACGCTTGACTATTTGCTATGGTTTCCTCTCCAGAACCATCTACCAATCTTGGCTTCGACTCTATCCCAGTCGGTCTCACTTTGGGATAGGCTCAAGGCTAACTCTGCATTGGTCTCCACGTTCTATCCATTAGCTCATATTTTTAATAATCCTAAATTTCCACCAGGACAGGATATTAGAGCATTTAAATGGTGGATTGACAAAGGGTTGTATCGGATTGGACAGTTTTTTTACCCATAGAGGGCCCTTTACTTTACGCTATTGTATTGAGGTATTAAAAATGCCCCAAACTGAGCATTTTCGATTTCTCCAAATCCCGCACTTTTTGCCGTTCCTCAAGCTAAATCAGTTGGAACAGTATAGGGTCTCTCCTTATGAAAAATAGTGCACTCGGGACACTGGCCAAAGAGGGGGTATCTCTCTTATATATGGACTGCTACTTGCCCATCCTTTCAAATTTTCATATATGGTTTCCTGGGAACAGGATCTTGGGGAGGAGGTTGAGATTGAGGTTTGGCACAAATGATTTGTAAGATCATTCTCTGGTATTATGTATGTCTTTATGATAGAAGCTAATGTTAAGCTAATTACCCGATTGTACTTGGTTCCCATAGGGTTAGCTAAAATGTATCCCTCGGCCTCTCCTCTATGTTTTCGGGATGTGGCATGACTGGATCCATGTTTCATATATAGTGGGAATGTCCACGGTTAAGATGCTTTTGGAACGGCATTATCGCCATTTTTAGAGGCACGGGGCTATCTATTCTTCAGACCCCTTCTGTGGCCTTGCTTAATGCAGGAGTAAAAGATACCCCTTGACATCTATAGTGCTTGATCTTTTTTGTCCTACTGGGAGCAAAAATGACTATTACTAGGGCAAGGAAGCAACCCACTGTTCCGGTAGCCCAAGCGAAGAAGATCACCTGGATTATGGTTCAGGAGAACACTGTTAGTGTGCTTCATGACACCGCTGCTAGATTTGAAAGTATATAGCAACCCTGGGCTGATTTTTTGCATGTTACTTTATAACTGGTTAGTGTGGTTGGGGATTATCTGTTATTTATTTGATCGTCTCACTCTGGACGCTCTGTCTATCTGACTTTCTCTTCCTCTTCTCTTCTTTTCTCCTTCCCCCCCTTTTTTGTTTTGTTTTTTTTTCTCTCTTTTCTGATGGTCTGGTTCTGGGTATGTCGAGTGTGTGATGTAGAAACACATGGTGTCTGGTATTGTAGCCTTCCTTTGAGGAGATTACTGCGGGCTACCTTGGGGATGTTTCCCATGTTTTTTTTTTTTTTTGGCTTTTATTACTGTACATGGCTCTAACTAGTCATTTGTGGAATGCACTCCTCTGCATCTGTCCTTGCTCCTTGTTCTATGTTACCTTATGTTTCTCAATACTGAATGTTGGTGGCTATTCATTGTACTCTCACTCATTGTAAAATCTTAATAATAAAAATCTATTGAAAGTAAATCTGCAGAGTGCAAAATCTGGTGCAGCTCTGCCTGGGAACCGATCGGCTGCCAGGTTTTATTTCACAGCTTAAGTGAACAAGCTGAAGTTAGAAGCTGATTGGCTACCATGCACAGCTGCACCAGATTTTGCACTCACCAGTTTTAGTAAATCAATCAGTATGGATTTTATAATCTGAAAACTCAATATACTATTGCATGAAAATGTGTTCCAGCTGCTGGACTGGCAGCCTTGACAGCTTTTTTTGTTTTTTTAAATCTGTGTCCCATTGGGTAGATTCCCTTTGACTTCCTATGCCAAAAACACAATAGGCAGTGAGTGATAATCATTCTAAATTGAGGGTTAATCTCATCTTAAACAGCTGTCACTGGAACAGATTCCGACAGGAAAATTTTCCCTCACCTCTTGTTCTGGTAATAATTATAATTTTTTTAATTTGCATCACGTTTTGTCCTGGTGACTGACTATAGATGAATCTCCCCTGTGAGACCACCAGCAGCATACAGGGGATTTAACTTTTCCTTGCTGCCTTATATATTATACAGAATGTTCCATATCATTATTGAGCTATGTATAATGATTATCAGGTTATCAGGTTAATATGTAGAATCTTTTTCTTTGAAAAATGCGGACCCTCTCACAGTGTCAGTTACATGAAATTGTTTGAATTGCTAGTGTTCATTTCAGACACAATATGACAAAAGTAAAAGAAATCAATAGGGAGCAGTGTTCCAGACATCCCTGAATGCCACGGCAAGCCTCAGAGCAAATGACTGAAATAACAATTGCAAGAAGATCAGTGTTAATGTGGCTGACATATTGTGCCAGGCTCACATAAAGCTGACGCCAAAGCCTTTGCTAATCTTCTTTTCTCTCCCACTACAGGAATTAAAGACATTACAAAAATAAATGAACAAAATCAAATTGCCTCAACTTATTTCATTGCAGGTTATATTGATTGGAGGTATAAAGATTACATTTCAACTGCAATCGTATGTACACTTTCTCCCTGTAAAGCTATAAATGTCAGCTGACTCAAAGTGAGTTTTAATAAAGATAATCATTTGAGGACTGACAGAATGCAAAATGGGGATGTTTTTCTCTCTCCTACAGAAGAACGTGTCTGCTTATTACCTTATATTTCTACTCTGTGTACTTATTTTCTAAGTAAGTATTCAGTTACACAAATAGCAGAAAATAGAGCTAGGGTCTCCAAACTTTATAAACGAAAGGCCAGTTTACTGTCCTTCAGACTTTAGGGGGGCCGGACTGTGGCCAGTGGGAGAAGAAAATGTCCTGGCATCACTGGGAGTAAACAATGCCTCATCATTGGTATTAACATGCCCTAGTGCCCTATCACTGGTATTAATGGGAGGAATAGTTTCCCATTGTTGGTGTTAGTGAGAGGAATAGTGTCCCATTGTTGGTGTCAGTGGCAGGAATAGTGCCCCATCATTGGTGTCGGTGGGCAGAATAGTGCCTTATCATTAGTGTCAGTAGGAGGAATAGTGCCCCATCATTGGTGTCAGTGGAAGGAATAATGCCCCATTATTGGTGTCAGTGGAAGGAATAGTGCCCCATTGTTGGTGTCAGTAACTATGCCCCACTGTTGCTGATGGTGGGAGGAATAATGCCCCTAAGGCCTGATAAAAGCAAACAAAGGGCTGCATCTGGCTACAAAGGGCTGCATCTGGCTGCATCGGGCTGCAGTTTGGAGACCACTGAAATAGAGAGTGCATCAAAACAGAAGTGCAGCAGACAAAACTGCACAGTTTGAACTTCAGTAGTCTGAAAACCACAGTTTGAATAAAGTTGATTTTACTATTAATTTTTGAACATGTCTGATTTACTTCAGTGCAATACTTGTTTGTCTTTTTTTTGTCCATGCTACCCTTCGGAAGCTGGATTTTTGCCTGTTTAGATGCAGATTTCCATGCTACATAGAAAGATTGCTTGTCTGGATTTCTTGGTTTGTGCCCTTCTGTCTGAGATCAGGAGGCCATCTAAGCCAATTTGTTCGGTTAAGCTACTTTGCAAAAAGCCACCTCTCTCTTGAAGACTGCACAGGAGAAAGGGAAATGTGGACATCTATTTGGTCAGCAATAGAGGACTGTAGACCATAAACATCTTTTGGTGTGTTACTGCATGCTCGTTTAGTGTTCTTTTTTAACTAAATGATAATATATAGATTGCAAGCAAAGCTGTTTGTGAGACCGGGACTGTGAGACCGTTCTGGGCTTAGGATGAAGGTCCTTGACAAATAAATAGCTTTGCCAAGTATACAGATTTTTGGGGACCCCATGCTTTTTTATTGGGGTTTTTTTTTGTAATGTTATTTTTTTGGATCTGATATGGAGTTTGGAGGGGACCCAAATTTTTTTAATGTGGCATTCCTCTTGATATTCATACCAGACCATAACCAAGGATAGGGGCTGGTATGTATTTTAAGGGGGATGCCCACACAATTTGTTTGTGGGGGTCCCCCTTAACATTTATATCAGATCCCCATTTAAGATAAGAGTCTAGTATAGATAAACAAATATAAGTAAAGAGACTGAAGCTGTCATTTGCCAGCAATTTAAAGATTATGTTACTCCAACTTTCATATTCCTCATATGTGTCTGTTGTATCATGTACTTGTGTTAAAAGTATCCTGTTCTCTTTGTATTGCTTCCTTGGTGTGGAATACATGGTGTTCCTGCCAATCCCCCTGCTTTCCTATTTCAAACTGACCGTGCTATGCATGAGAGTTTTCTGACTGTGCTGGGATCCCAGCCTGCCTGTCCTCCAATGATCAGACAGCCCCTCAGGCACAGCCATTCCCTGGGAAGATCAGTGTACTGCTGCTTCTCCACCCATAGCTCTCTAGGCCCTCTATGCAGTCAATGAACAGAGATTATTTTTTATAAAAAAAATGTATTTATAATGTTTTTATAGAAATGCACTAATTTCATTTCTATTTTAAACTGAATGGGATGTTTTACAAAAGTAATGGGTTCACATATACTTCAAATGGCACTATAACAGTAGGTTGTATACATTGCACAGGTTTGACAATTCACAGACAGGTTAGGTGCATCCCCCAAGCATATTATGTAAAGGATTTTTTTATTTCTACAGCATAACTAAAAAAAAAATAAAAATACATATATGCTTCAAGTTTTGACTCTCAATTGTTTCTTCCTGTTCCCTTAAAATTTTGTCCCCATAAAAACCTGTCTGCATTCATTTTCTTTATGCCTGTTTCTATAATTACTTCTGCTCTCTCAGACTCTCTTTGTAGCCACCCATTTAGATGCTCCAAGAGCAGAGTCTAAGTAATGGTGAGGGATGATCCTGAGTGAAAAAATACATCCCTGGCAACCCTTTAGATGAGCTAGTTTATCCATGCTGTCCATTGAATGGTTTAGAGTTTAGCTACGGTAGGATTACCAGGTGCTTGAGTACTGTTCCCGAAGCAGGTCTGATAGAATGCAGCCAACTGTAACAACTGATGGGAAGACTGCATATCAAAGTCTATACCATGCAGCGGCTAACGCCTTCCCCTGAACATGCACATCTAAAGGGTGCCCAGGGATGTGTTTTTTCACGTTTGCAATCAGCAAAAATTAGCAACTGCAGCCACAGGAATAAACTGAGAATATACAGTAAATAATAAAAATATTTAAACATTACTAATATGCTGCTGTGAGTCATGATTAATGCTTTTTATTAATACTTAATGTAATGAATGTGACTTTAGTACTCATTTAATGTTGCCTTTAAAACATTATTAAAATCACTGCTCCCTTTCAAAAATATTATTTTAACATTTTATTTTTGCTTTGGTACATGCCCCCTAGGCAGTGCCCAAGCCCCCATGCCATTTTTTTGACAATCCCTTACCTATTACCCTAGAAAATGAACATTGCTGTTTTTTTAACATTTGGCTCCCATTGACTTCAATAGAGTTTGGATTTAGCACCTGACCTTTAGTCATGTGCTGTGCACCTGCCTCCAACCAAACGCAAGTAAGTTTGGCTCACCCCTAATTATGATAACCTGTTGATTGGTAAGTTTATTTTATTTCTTTTAGCATTATTTGAATTTGTTTTTAGGGGGAACCCTGCACACTTTTTTTAAAGTGACTGGCCACTCAGGTACTCAGAGCTGCCACAAGGGGCTGCGGATAAAAGTCCTTGGGCAACAGCACGGTGTAGACAAATCCCAGCAACAACAAAAAAAACATTAAAAAGCTGGGATCTGGAAGGACACAGTAAAGGAAAGAACCATGAAGCAGGGAAAATAATAAAATAAAGTTGAGAAAATGAAAAACGCCAGGTGCTCTAAAGCTGAACCGCGCAAACATTTGATCTCGGAGATTTACCCCCTCCTCGTTGAGAGCAGGGCTTACAACTCTTTACCCTCCTGCCGTACATGGAACAGAGACCTGGAAGACAGTCTGTCAGATTCTGACCGGGACCTAATATTCATGCATACCCATAAATGCTCCCTCAATGTCTCGACTCAGGAAAACGGCTATAAATTGGCTTTGAGATAGTACTGAACCCTGTCGAGAATCTCTCATTTCAACCCATCCTTCCCCAACAGCTGTTGGAGATGTGGGGCATCAGATGGGTCCTTTCTCCACATTTGGTGGTCCTGTCCGTGCATCCAACCATTCTGGCAGGAGGTCCACAGGCTTGTAGTGTCTGTGACCACCTTGCCCCTAGCTCTGTCTCCAGCTCAGTTTCTTGTCTATCATTCCTCTCTTCCCAGGGGACAATACTTCAAATCTTTAGCCATGCATATGGTCAACGCATCCAGACTCTGTCTTCCCACTCTTCAGGGCTCCACTCGCCCTCCCTCCATACGCGAATGGCTGACCCGTGTGGGTAAAATTGCGGAAATGGAAGAACTGATTGCGACTGCACTTGACTCCCCTACTAAATTCTCCCACATATGGGCCTGCTGGACTCACTTTAACCGTTTCAATACCGTGCAATTTTACACCTTCCTGCCCAGGCCATTTTTCAGGTTTCAGCGCTCTCACACTTTGAATGACAATTGCGCGGTCATACAACATTGTACCCAAACTAAAATTTTATCATTTTCTTCACACAACTAGAGCTTTTTTTTGGTGGTATTTAATCACCGCCGGGGGGTTTTATTTTTTGCTAAATTAACAAAAAAAGACCAAAAATTTTGAAAAAAAAAACACATTTTTCTTTGTTTCTGTTATAAAAGTTTACAAATAAATAATTGTTCTTCATAAATTTAGGCCAAGATGTATTCTGCTACATGTCTTTGGTGAAAATAACCCAAATTAGGATGTATTTTTTAGTTTGTAGGAAAGTTATATAGTTCACAAACTATGGTATAGATCTGAATATTGATCAATCCTGAAGTACTGACAGCCAATCTAATTTCTTGAGGTCCAAGAATGTCAGAATAGTACAGATATCCCCCAAATGACTCCTTTTTGCAGAGTAGACAGTCCGACGTACTTCATAAGAGGCATGGCGAGTTTTTTGAAGTTCTATTTTTTTGTCATAATTTTTCGGAAAATGAAAAAATGAAAAAAATTATTTTCACTATTTTTTTTTTTACATACTGTCACCAGTGCAGTACAGCTTCATCATATAACTGGCATGGCGGTGAACAGGGACACTGACTGGTGACAGTATGAAAAAAAATATATATTTTTTTTTTTTTTTATTTTTTTTTATTTTTTTATTATATTTAATTTTTTATTACATTTTTTTTTATTTTTTTTAAGATTTTTTTTTCATATTTTACTATGACCAAAATAGTACAATGTTACCATAGTAACATTGTACTACTTTAAGGGAAGTGATCAGTATTTTTTTTTTTTTTTTTACACAATTTGCTTATAGCAAAGAATTACTTTGCTATAAGCAAGCATTTACCAGAATGAAATCGATTCATTCAGCTTTTTTTTCTTTTTTTTTTTTTGTGCTTAGCTGTGATTTGGTCACAGCTAATCACATGACATGTGCATGTGATTAGCTGTGACCATTCACAGCTAGGCACTAGTATACAATGGATGGCATCATGAATGAAGCCATCCATTGTATACAACTGTCATGTGACCTGCTGTGATTGGTCACAGCAGGTCACATGGTACCAGCAACGGGAGCCGGTACTCGGATCTGTCATCGGCCGTGTCCGAGGTGCACGGCCGGTGACAGATCGCACTGCTGCGCCGCTCTGCATTAGCGCAAACGGCGCATGTGCGGGAGCACGCCAAATAGCGTGCACCCGAAATGCAGAGACCCATCTGAAGCCGCCAAACGGCCATTGGCCGGGTGGCTAATGGTTAAAACTACCCCTACATACCAGTCGCTCATGGACCAACCCACTTGATTTATTTTAACTCTCCAGTGGGTGCTACTCCATTACACTAGATCGTACTTTAGGCAACTTTCTCCCCTTCAGGGTTTTATCCCCACCTACCTGCTCTGGTTGATAGACTAATGCTTAAATCCACCCACGTAAGAACCTTGGTATTGACGACAATACAAACTCCATTCGTTCTCCCCCCCTTTTTTTTTTCTCTCTCTCTTTTTCTCCCCCCCTCTTTTTCTCCTTTTCTCTCTTCTTCCCTTCTTGTTACATGCCCAGTTAACTACTGGTTACCTCTCTAGAGAACATTAGGCATGCTAATATCATACTTTCTCTACTTACATCAGCGACCCTCACGACAATCTAAGCTTGCTTACAGGCACCTCCATGCCCATAAGACTCTAGCCTCGTCTTCAACATTTGTGCTGCATCTGTCCTCCCTCCCTTTGCAGCTCCGCAGTGAGAATTACACACATACTGTAGGAGGTTCGATGTGATAGCATTCCCATCCACATTACTATAACGCCTGAGTATTACAAGCTTTACCCCGTCGTTGTTTGATACAACAATGTTGCATATGTTTTTCTCTGCAAGAGACTTCTTACTTTTTCATAGTATGCATTGGCAAATGTCGTATCTGAGTATCATTTGCATTTCTTTTTGTATCATTATGCACTTCCTAAATAAACGTTTTTTTGGAAAAACGCCAGGTGTTTGTTTTTGGGGTAGGAAATGCAATAGGCTAAACCTGGGTGTTGATGGGATATGTAGAACACACCCAACTACTCATGAACTACTGGAAACTAATAACATGCACATCTTTTCAACTGTCCTATAAGAATGTAACAGGACGTTCAAGGTAGTTACTACCCAAAAAATAAATACTACACCTTAAAGCCTCCATTTTGGTTGCAATTAGAGAGTTCAGTGTTAGGAAACCTTCAGCTACATCTTAGAAACTATTATAAGGAAGTTGTCTTAGACAACTATTAGCAATTGATCCAAAACATCTGACTATGAGAATGACTGTTGGATATGAAAATATATAACCAAAGAGATATGTCTAAACTGAGTTGACTAAGATGGTATTTATCCACATAAATATGGTCTTCTGGTCTGAAAGTGAAAATCTTTGATGTAATCTCAATACTGAAATCTCTTTACTCACATTTTAGACTGCTGCAAAATCTGGATGGCATTTTCTGCGGATAGGTTCAATTTGGCTTTATTAATCCAACTAGTAGCATCATATCGAACAGGATCTTTGCAAAGCTGGTGGAGGATCTCAAATTGAAGAGGCTGTTCACACTTACGTATAGGTCCATCATCTGGAATTAAATGTCACTTTCAGTTAGTGGAATGTTGGTTAACCATTATTTCTCATCTTATGATGCAAGAAAATATATCTCTTGACAATTGTCTGGATAAAATATTTATGATTTTTCACTCTCTTAGCACTTCTTGATAAAATGAACTAACATACTAGCTGTGCAAATGTAATAAATAAGTACATCTATATTATTTTTCTTGAGAGTGTGCACAGCATCACTTATCATACAGTTTCTCATTAAACATTTATTTTATTAGCACATAAAATTTTAATTATTTGATTTATTGATATTGTATATTTTTGATAGGTTAGTTCTTTGCTCTGCTGGAAATACACTGCAGCAGTTGTTCTTACCTTGTCCATCTTCACTTTTAACTTCATAATATGAACAAAGACGGTCGAGAACATTAGCGTCATTGGAGCCCTTGATTAGAACTTCTTCATCAAGAATCCAAAGAAGGCCCTTTTTATCTTCCATCTGATTGCTGGCTTGCACATTTATCTATTACAAAAATGTTACAAAAAATAGATATGTATGAAAACCAAACATTAACACAACAAAGGAGATGCTTAGCATTGCAGATTTGCATATATATATATATATATATATATATATATATATATATATACTTTCTACAGCACAAAGAAAAATATATCAATGGGTAATCATCACTGATTTTTTTCACTTTTTGTATAAAGAAGAGCAAAGGTTTATGAACCAGATTGGTTTTAGTTATTCTTCGTGTGGCCTTTTTCACCACTTCAATTCCACAGGGTCATGGATAAAGGGATACTACCAGTCCTCCCATATGGGGTCCAGGCCAGCAATGGGGCCCAGGCAACAGTGTAAATTGGATGTGGGCAGAGAAGGTGATTGGCATGGTGGGGGGCAATTACTGGTTGGCTTCTTCTCCTCTCCCTTCAGCTGCTGCAAAGAGAGCCATACAGGGGATCAGTTCCAGTAATTGCCCCCATCCCCGTCGCACCAATTCCCCTCCCTTTGCACTGTGCATTTTCCCCTGCTGCCTAGGCCCTCCTGTGTGCCTCCATGGTGTTACTGGGTTCCCTCCTCTCCTTCCCATCAGCAGCTAAAAGTACACAGTAGAATTCTTCAGGATGGACAGCGTGGGAAGGGTCCAGTAAATATGTCATATTTACCAGCTCCTTTATTTCCTGAATGAACCCAATGAGTGATTGGCACCAATCACTCACTATGTTCATTTATAACTGAAGTAAAGTATGATGTGGTTTTTTGGAGATGGGGGGTCGGTTCTCTCAGGTTGGCTGTATGGGGCCCCATGGTTTCTAATAGCAACCCTGAAGGGTAATGAAACCATTAATAAGCTTTTGGTTGTGTTCTATAATTAAACCTAGTTTCTCTTGTTATTTAGATGCTTAGATGGCTCAAATGTTTTGTGACATTGTGGACCTTGGCACACCACTCCTGTGTGTGAACAGCTGCTTCTCTGAGGTTTACGATTGTAGTTTTAAAAAATATTTTATAGCTTATCTCGTCCACAAAGTCTTTCCCGTAAGTTTAGCCTGTAAATATATCAGTGATTTTGTTTCAGCACCTACAATTCCAGGGAGCAATTTGGGTTTAATTCATTGAGTACTGAGTACATTGAGTACGGAGTTGTTCTTCAAGCCACCCAAAGAGCTGTCAACTGTTTTATGAATCAGTTAAAAAAAATAGTTCAGTTAAAAAAAAATAATTTTATAATGCCCAGCCTTTCTAAATATCTCTTATCTCTTTGTGTTAAACCTTAGAACTGGGAAGATTGTAGCTCTGAGTATGAAAACCTTTACTGTTAATTCTTCACTATATTATTATAAGATATTCCATTTATCACAGAATAGATGTGCCTTTTAATTTCATGACTTCTGTTACCAGTTTGAGGGTTTTTGCAAGAAATAAGCATACACTGCTCTAGGTTGGCCCCTTCACTAGTCCCTGAACTTTAAACTGGGTACAGGTCAGGTTCGCAGTCGTCAATGCACTCCAATAAGGAGAATTCAACAAACTTTATTAGTTTAAATCCAAAATGCAAAACATCACAGCTCAACAAGTAGGGAACGTGATGTTAACATGGTTCACGCTTGAAGCACTTAATATTAACTTCAGGGTTTTTGCAGCTCAAGAAAATAAGGTCCATCTATTTTCAACAGGAGCTGGCAAAGCTAGTTGCTATAATATTAGTGATTTCATGATGACCAGTGAGCCAGTTTTTCTACTCGCTTCTTTCACTTAGAACATCAGGTTATGTTGATCCTATTCATTTTCAGGAATCAAAACTATATCATCCACATATCTGAGGGTGTTTATAATTCTACTGCAGAATTTAATTGTAACACTGTATATGTTTTGACATGCATTGAATAAATATGGAAATCATTTTACACCTATACATTTTCAAAGTTCAGTTGTAGCTATCTGCAAACAGATGGCATAGGACACAAATACATTATATTGCCAAAAGTATTGGGACGCCTGCCTATACACGCACATGACTTTTAATGGCATCCCAGGCTTAGTCCATAGGGTTCAATATTGAGTTGGCCCACCCTTTACAGCTATAACAGCTTCAACTCTACTGGGAATGCTGTCCACAAGGATTAGGAGTGTGTCTATGGGAATGTTTGACCATTCTTCCACAATCACATTTGTGAGGTCAGGCTGTCAGGGATCCCCTCGATCCCTGCCGCGATGGTCCCGGCGCAGGCGCACTGCTCCGCCCTGTACACGGGCACTAGGTCCGGGCCGGCCGCGGCGTTCGAGTTCGCGCATGCGCAGTAGAAGCCGCGGCCGCCCGCTGGGCACCAATGGCAGCGCAGGGCGGGATATTTAAATGTCCCTGAGCTGTCATTTCGTTGCCTTCTGGTCTTACCTGCTTCCTGTGATTCTGTACCTGTGCCTTGTAAGTTTATTGACCCGGATTATTCTTGACCTGCTGATTTCTCCTGCCCAGACCCTTGCTTTGCCTGACCTCTCTCCCTGGATGCCCCTCATTAGATCTGACCTCCTGTTGCTGACCTGGCGTGTGACCCGACGATTCTCTGCCTGCTCCCTTGTACCTTACCGTCCTCTACGTTACCAACTCGGCCTGTCTGACTTCGCACTTGCTCAGCCATCCATCCATCCATCCCATCGGGGTCACCCGACCTCCTCACATTTGGCTCTCCCTGGTTGGAGCCCCTGGCAAACACCCCTACCACTGACAGGTGTGCTCAGTAGTGACTGAGCCTCGAGGAGGAACCTCCCCGATGGAGGAGGTTTGCAGGCACCTGGCTACCCTGACGCAAGCAGTAAACTCTTTGCAGGACAGATGTTTGCAGATTGAGAATCGGTTTCAGGCCTGCACCATATCTGCTCCTGTTTCACAGGCCCCGGCTCCTGCACCTCCGGTCGCAGCATCCCACGAGCCGGCTCCTGGGCCTTCCGCATCACTCCCTATGGCGGAACCCCGAGTACCCTTACCCGAGCGCTTCCACGGGGATCGCACACGCTTTCGGTCATTCCGTGACTCCTGTCTGCTTTACTTTGAACTGCAGCCACGGACCTTTTTGAAAGAATCGGTGAAAGTGGGGTTTGTTATCTCCCTGTTGCAGGGTGAACCCCAAGACTGGGCCCACCGACTAAGGGGAAATAATGATCCCCATCTGGTTACGGTTGACAACTTCTTTAACGCTATGGCCATCTTATACGATGACCCACAACGGGCGGCCTCGGCCAAGGCCACATTATACGCACTCCGACAAGGTCGGCGAGCGGCTGAGGAATACGCCTCTGACTTTAGGCGCTGGATGGGAGACACTCGCTGGAACGAGTTCGCACTTGTGCACCAGTTCCGTATGGGCCTATCTGAGGCTCTGAAAGACGAGCTCGCCCGGGTAGAGGTGCCCGAGACATTAGAGGACTTGATTGCACTCACCATTAAAATTGACCGTAGGCTACGGGAGCGCAGATTGGAGAGGTCTGGTCAGGGTCGCGGAAATACCTGGGGGTCATTCCAAGGATCCAGTCAACATACTAGGCCAAACATCCAGAACCTGCCGTCTGAAGATGCTCCCGAACCCATGCAGCTAGGCCTGGCACGGCCTAAACTACCGCCAGAGGAACGCCAGCGCAGACGCTCCCAGAATCTGTGTCTCTACTGCGGTGAAGCCGGTCACATGGTACGTTCCTGCCCGCAGAAACTGAGTAAGTTCACCTCATCTTCTTTATCTATTGGCAATATGAATCCGTCCCAATACTTAGTTGTCCCCCTCTCCTTTCAGCTTTCAGAAAGGACCGTGGAGGTGACGGCCATAGTTGATTCGGGGGCATGCAGCTGTTTTGTGGATATCAATTTTGCTCACCAGCAGGGTATCCCCCTCCGTCCAAAGGAGAAGGGGTTTCACATCTTTTTGGCTGATGGGTCCCGGATAAAGTCAGGGGTGGTTAACCAGGAGACCCCTTCCATTGTGACTTCCATTGCCGGTCAGCACCGGGAACTCCTCCGCCTGGATGCTATTGCATCACCCCTTTTCCCAGTCATTCTGGGGCTCCCATGGTTGCGGGCCCATAACCCCCAAATTGACTGGGAAACTGGGGTTGTCTCGTTCCCTTCCCCATACTGTCGGGAACTGTGCCGAACTTCGGGCCCGGAGGTCCCCCAGGTCCTCCTGTGCTCTGAAGGGGATGCCAGCCTAAAACAAGTGATTCCTGCAGCCTATCATAAGTTTCTTGATGTGTTCAGTGAACGGGGAGCAGATACTCTACCCCCTCACCGCCCATATGACTGTCCTATTGATCTGTTACCTGGTTCTGAAATTCCCTTTGGGCGAATTTTTCCCCTTTCTGAGCTAGAATTAGGGGCCCTGAAGGATTATATTGAGGACAGCCTCCGGAAGGGATTCATCCGTCCCTCCACTTCCCCAGCAGGTGCAGGGATCTTCTTTGTAGAAAAAAAGGACAAGACTTTGAGGCCATGTATTGACTATCGGGAGCTGAATAGGGTCACAATTAAAAATCGTTACCCACTACCACTGGTACACGAATTATTCCAGAGCTTAAAAGCTGCAGTAGTATTTACCAAGCTGGACTTAAGGGGAGCCTACAACTTGGTTCGCATAAGGGAGGGAGATGAGTAGAAAACGGCCTTCCGCACCCGTTTCGGCCATTTCGAATACCTGGTCATGCCTTTCGGGTTGTGCAATGCGCCGGCCACCTTCCAGCACTTTGTAAACGACATCTTTAGGGACTTCCTGGACATATTTGTCATCGTCTACTTAGACGACATTTTGATTTTCTCATCCTCCCTGGGGGAGCACAGGGTACATGTAACAAAGGTGTTGGGGCGGTTGAGGCAGCACGGGTTGTACGCTAAAGCAGAGAAATGTTGCTTTGAACAGGCTAGCGTTACATTTCTGGGTATGATTATCTGCACCACGGGGGTCGCAATGGACCCTCAGAAGGTCTCTGCGATCCTAGATTGGCCTGAACCCACGGACAGGAAAAGCGTCCAACGTTTTATTGGGTTCGCAAACTTCTACCGGAAGTTCATCAAGAACTTCTCGGGTCTGGTCTCCCCCATCACTCAGTTAACCAAGCTTGGGACGCGATTCAGATGGACGCTAGAGGCACAGGAAGCTTTTGAAGCACTAAAGAAGTTATTTACCTCGGCACCCATTCTGGGTCATCCCGACGCCTCCCTGCCCTACATCTTAGAAGTAGATGCGTCAGAAAATGCGGTTGGCTCCATCCTTTCCCAGCGAAAGGGCGCCAAGGAATTACTTCACCCAGTAGCATTCTTCTCACGGAAACTTACCCCTGCAGAGAGGAACTACGACATTGGGGATCGAGAACTACTGGCTATCAAGACCGCATTAGAAGAATGGAGGTACCTGCTGGAAGGTGCCTCACATCCCATCCTGATATTCACGGACCACAAGAACCTGGAATATCTGAGGACGGCCAAACGTCTGCGCCCACGACAAGCAAGATGGGCATTGTTTTTCTCGAGGTTCCAGTTCCACATCACATACAGGCCGGGTTCAAAAAACACGAAGCCAGACGCGTTGTCACGTATGTACGAGGACGCCAAGGAGATCCCAGTACCTGACACTATTCTGCCTGCGGGAAACTTATTGGCCCTCCAGACGAACCTTCGCTCCGAGATCCTGAGAGCGTCCACAGCGATGTCTACCTCCAATGGGGCGCCCCTCCAGAACAAGGGGGGACTCCTATGAAGGGAGGACCGGATTGTGGTGCCGGAGGATGCCCGAACCTTAGTCTTGGGACATTGCCATGACCACCCGATGGCAGGACATTTTGGCCCGGTCAAGACCCTGGAACTTCTCCGACGTTCCTTCTGGTGGCCGGACATGGCCAAGGATTGTAAAAGTTACGTGGGCTCCTGTGCCATCTGCCAGCAGAACAAGCCTTCAAGAAATAAGGCGTGGGGCCTGCTACGTCCATTACCCATCCCTGAACGGCCCTGGCAGAGAATCTCTATGGACTTTATAGTCGAGCTTCCACCTTCACTGGACCACACAGCAATTCTCGTGGTCATGGACCGCTTATCCAAGATGGCCCATTTCATTCCTTTACGGAAGACTCCATCAGCAGCCGAGACGGCGCAAGTTTTTATTCGAGAGGTCGTTAGACTGCATGGGGTTCCTGAAGACATCGTCTCGGACCGAGGGGTGCAGTTTACCTCGAGATTTTGGAGGGCATTGTGCAAAGCCCTGGATATCAAGCTATCCCTTTCCTCGGCATTTCACCCTCAGACCAATGGTCAGACCGAAAGGACCAATCAGACCCTAGAGCAATATCTGCGATGCTACACATCATTCTCTCAGGACGACTGGGTGCCACTTCTCCCTTTGGCGGAATTCGCGTACAACAACGCTTGCCATTCAGCAACAGGGCAGTCCCCGTTCTTCTCCAACTATGGGTTTCATCCTGTCTTCCTCCCGGATTTAGTCCCGGAATGCCCTATTCCAGCGACACAGGATGCACTAACCTTTTTCACTTCAAACAATAAAAAACTACAGGAAGCCATCCGTCAAGCCCAAGAAGACTACAAGAGGGCTTTTAATAGGAAGCGAAGAGGGGATCTGGTGTTGCGGCCCGGAGAGAAGGTTTGGCTGGCTACATCGAACTTGAAGATGCTCTGCCCGTCAAAAAAGTTGGGACCTAAATTTATAGGACCTTTTTGCATCAAACGGATGGTCAATGAAGTGGCCTATGAACTTGTTCTCCCTGAGACACTCAAGATCCACCCTGTCTTCCACGTGTCCCTGTTGAAGCCGGTGGTCCCTGATGCCTTCCCGGAACGGGAATCCAGGCCCCCCGGAGGCCGTAACGGTTGAAGAGGAAGAAGAATTCAAGGTGGAGGCAATCCTGAAGTGCCGACGAAGGGGAGGCCAGACCCAATTTCTCATCAAGTGGAAGGGCTACGGCCCTGAGGACAATTTGTGGGAACCAGCCCATAATGTCCATGCACCTAGACTTGTCCGGAGGTTTCTTTGTGATCACCCGTGGTGGAGAGATCGGGTGGGCATCCGGAGGTTGCCCGTAGGGGGGGGCAATGTCAGGGATCCCCTGTACACGGGCACTAGGGCCGGCCGCGGCGTTCGAGTTCGCGCATGCGCAGTAGAAGCCGCGGCCGCCCGCTGGGCACCAATGGCAGCGCAGGGCGGGATATTTAAATGTCCCTGAGCTGTCATTTCGTTGCCTTCTGGTCTTACCTGCTTCCTGTGATTCTGTACCTGTGCCTTGTAAGTTTATTGACCCGGATTGTTCTTGACCTGCTGATTTCTCCTGCCCAGACCCTTGCTTTGCCTGACCTCTCTCCCTGGATGCCCCTCATTAGATCTGACCTCCTGTTGCTGACCTGGCATGTGACCCGACGATTCTCTGCCTGCTCCCTTGTACCTTACCGTCCTCTACGTTACCAACTCGGCCTGTCTGACTTCGCACTTGCTCAGCCATCCATCCATCCCATCGGGGTCACCCGACCTCCTCACATCTGGCTCTCCCTGGTTGGAGCCCCTGGCGAACACCCCTACCACTGACAGGTGTGCTCAGTAGTGGCGACCTGGTCTCGGGGTACTACAAGTCCATCCCCACCATCAGGGGCCCTGGTGAACAAGTACCCTGGGGCTTAGACTCCGCGCTCTGGGCACGCCTGACCAGTGGAGTGCTAGGGGTGCCGCTCGGCGGTCCCTCACACAGGCACTGATGTCGGATGAGAAGGCCTGGTTCGCAGTCTCTGTTTTAGTTCATCCCAAAGGTGTTCTGTTGGGTTGAGGTCAGGACTGTGCAGGCCAGTCAAGCTCCCTCATCCATGTCTTTATGTACCTTGCTTTGTGCACTGGTGTGCAGTCATGTTGGAACAGGAAGGGGCCATCCCCAAAGTTGGGAGCATGAAATTGTCCAAAATGTCTTGATATGTTGATGCCTTAAGAGTTCCCTTTACTGGAACTAATGGGCCAAGCCCAACCCCTGGAAAACAACCCCACACCATAGTCCCCCTCCACCAAACTTTACACTTGGCACAATGCAGTCAGGCAGGTACTGTTCTCCTGGCAACCACCAAAGCCAGACACATCCATAGAATTGCCAGACAGAGAAGTGTGATTCATCACTCCAGAGAACACGTCTCCACTGCTCTAGAGTCTAGTGGTGGCGTGCTTTACACCACTGAATTCAACACTTTGCTTCGCACTTGGTGATGTAAGGCCTGGATGCAGCTACTCGGCCATGGAAACCTATTCCATGGAGCCCTTTATGCACTGTTGTTTTGCTAATCTGAAGGCCACATGAAGTTTGGAGGTCTTTAGCTATTGACTCTGCAGACAGTTGGCTACTTTTGCACACTGTGTTCTTCAGCATGCGCTGACCCCACTCATTTTATGTGGCCTACCACTTCATGGCTGAGTTGCTGCTCCCAGTTGCTTCCTCTTTGTCATAAAATCACTAACAGTTGACAGTGGAATATTTAGCAGCAAGGAAATTTCGCAGATGCACTTATTGCACAGGTGGCAACCTATCATGGTACCATGCTTGAATTCACTGAGCTCCTGAGAGCGACCCATTTTTTCACAAATGTTTGTAGAAGCAGTCTGCATGCCTAGGTGCTTGATTTTATACACCTGTGGCCATGGAGGTGATTGGAACACCTGAATCTAATGATTTGGAGGGGTGTCCCAATACTTTTGGCAATATAGTGTATGTTGACCTGGTGTCTCCATCACCTCACAGACTAGCCACATTTTTTTAATGTTCTACATAATACCATATTTAAAGAAGTCTGCACTGTGCTCTGCATAGTCAACAGCTTTAGCTGTTACAACATCAGGCTCTTCTCAGTCCATATATTGCTATGCCTAAAAATACAGTAAGCATAGCTGGTAATATCTATATTGTACAGAGCATGTTAAGACACTAGACTTTCAAGATCCTTGCTTAGAGCTGTTGTCTCTTAGTAGGAAATGTGCTATTTTCATTCGAATGGCTATATGAAGTATTTTGTAATAGGTCTCCCTTAACATTTGCAACGGAGAAAGAGAAAGCCTATATAGCAGTAGCAATTATATACTGCAGTTCATATTTTCTGCAGTATGTAGTACAGGGCCTGTACTAAAGCTCTATTTCTAACAAGAGTCTAATTTTTATCACTTAATACGGTATGTTTGTATTAAAGTTTGTTAGAAAAAAAAGGAACAAAAAATGTATGAGAAAGGAAATGTATCTTCATATGCCAATAACACTAAATTGTGATATATAATTCAAGTCATTTTATAGAGCCATACTGAAAGTTTTCATAAACTGATTTATGTCAAAGAGGTTTTAATAACATAACAGTCATAGATAAATACATCAAAGCTTCAGAAGATTACCAGAACAAAAATGTTTTAAATCAATCTGGGAAGCCATAATGACAGTTCCACGTTTGGCAAATAACAGTAGATCAATAGGCTGCACTTCAAAGTTACATAAATGTCACATGTCTTAGTTTCTGGTGTCGGTAATTTTTAATACATAACTGAAAAATCCTATTATCAACTCTTCTATATAATGCATTATTTACATTATAGATTAATTGCAACTTCCTTGCAGCTCCTTGCTCTTCTACAGCTGGTGTACACATTGACTGTGTCATCGACCAGGGGGAACAGTGACATCACTCTCCAGGTTATCCAATAGTGCTCAGACCCAGCAATTGACTGCTAGACCTAGGAAAGGTCACAGGGAAGAAAGCCACATGCTTCCACAAATTTGGAAGTGCTAGGTATTTTTACTGTAGCAGAGGATCAAGGAGCTGTAAAGCAGCACGAGCCAGGTGAATAAAGGGAGTTGGGGAATGCCCTTGCGAGACATTGTCACTTTTCCCTGCATTGATGAGGATACATTTTCTAATGGGCACACCTGTTCCCATGACAACTGTCTAACAGGGGGACTTCCCTTCATTTTATAGAGATTTGCTTTCACTTCTTGTTGCGTCTCCAGGACAGGCAGTGAAAGGAAATCTCCCCAAGGGTTTTAACTCTTCCCTACTCTATCCAAATCAAAACAAAAACAAGCTTTTGGTATAAATACACTTTAATAAGTAAACTGTTTTTGAAACCTTTTACCATCTTGTGCATAAAACATAGCTAAGTATGACATTGCTATTAGGAATTTAAGAGACCCTTAACTCCTGCCATTATTTTAAAATATACAAGAAATTGCCTGGATGTACAGAAAATGTAAGACTTCATCTTTAGTATGCAGAAAGTCTTCTACTATATATATAAATAGCTCCCTACTCAATAAACAGAAAAAAAACTCATTTAGTTTGCAGAATAACCCTTGCTTAGTGTGTAGATCTCATGTCATTGTACAGGATTTCAGTCCAAAGTATCATGCTTCATAGCCTGTAATTAAAACACATTGGATTTCCAAGACAGCGCTATGATAAAGCTAAAATCAATACGTACTGGTCAAAAATGTTACTTTAATTTCTTTACATGTATAAACATTATACTGTACTACGTATCAAATGACTGTGTTTATTTTTATATAATTATCGTGATAAATTATTATTAGAGTTAGTCAGTGGTGCGTAGAAACATTTGTTTTTCATATTTTGTCTGGAAGACTTCAAGTGATTCAAAATGTCAGATTCTATGTAGTAAAGTAAGCGATTTAAATGTTGTATGTGAATGAATATATGTGAATTTTTCACTCATTAGTTAAAAAAAACAGATTGTAACAGAGATGTTGACTTTTTATGTAACGCGGCCCCCAATAATGTTTAACTATATATAAATCCGCTCACTAAAAAAATCATATAAACTTTAACATGTTAAAGGTATTTCAAATGTAATGTTTGATGTTTTTAAATCTGCAGCTTTCATTAAAAAAAACCTGGTTATTCTTTAAAGGAGATCTTGTTCAGACACTTACTGTTATAGAGTGGCAATGCTCTTTCCTTGCCTCCTCACTGTACTTTAATTGTACTGTCTCTTAATTGTCACCCTGACATATGCTCTGAGAACTGAGTGTACAAGCGGCTGTTCCAAAGCATACTGCGTAGGCATGTTCCACTGCTGTCACAAGAAATGACAAGCAGCCATCACTGGAGTGCTTACATGTAGACATGAAGTGGATGTCAGAGGCTGTATGAGATCAGCAGTATTTATATGCAACAAAGGACAAAAAGGTGAAAGCCGTATTTTATTAGAAATAAAAATCTTGCTAATTATGTATGATACACAGTAAGTCAACAAACTAAATGAAAAATTATTACAATATGCATTTTTAGAATTTGTTAAGTGCCATCTAGTGTTAAAAGTATTTATGTTTATTTCCAGCACTGTGAAATGTACAGACATATTTTTAAAAAAATGTCTGTACATATTTATAAAAAAAAAAATCCTGTGCAAATGTCTAAGTATCACACTGTTGCCCTGAAAAATCCCCATGATGTGTCTAATATGTGTATTTCCTATGATTTTCATCTTTATCTAGTGACCATAATGTAGTATTTTCCTGATTGCAATATTTCAGGAAAATACCACATTATGGCCACTAGCTGGGGCTGATGATCATAAGTAAAAATATATATTAGACACATTATGGGGATTATTTGCAATGGCTATGAGAGTGTGGAAGCATTTGCGCAGAAAATGTTTTACAATTAGACCCTATACAGTTCAAATAAACTCTTGCTAGTATTTCATATACAATAACTTCAAGATGCAGAAACTGCTAATATTTTTATTTGAAAAGCATTCATGCATCATACAATTGTCAGAAGTACTTCTCTCTTCTCTTTATTAGAACATACATACCCACAAAAACACATGTAAGCTTAGTTAGACACTTTCATAAAGTGACAGTATTAATTGTGTCACTGAATATTTACTTCATGGAAGCAAGCTCCATTTTTTGCTTGTTACATGTATAGAAAAGGAAATGTGGTTGTTTTAATGGGTTAGTGGAGAAAGAGGAGAAAGAAAAAGGAATAATTTGAATGCCCTGCCAACTGGTTATTCTGATCACTTTTAATGCATGGACAATTTTACTGGTATCAGCATTCATATGTTTTCCATGCACAGTTGTATGTAGTTAGTATGCTCAACATAGTAGAATGGGAGGGAAGACAGCAGCATGAATGTAAAATTAAGAAAAATGAAGAAAAAAAAAGTTTTAGGTTTTATCTATTACTTAAAAAGGCAAACACGTTGTTATAGGTAGGAACTCAAGTTCATTGTAATTCTGAAGTAGAAAATCTCAAGGGAAACATCAACCCCAAAGTACTCTTTATTTTAGCTGGAGGGTAGCTGAGCTATATGTTTATGCAATCTTCGTAGGCTTTTAGATAAAGAGATTGCCTAAGGAATTTTGCAATGAACATTAAAAAACAGTACAGTCAAAATCCACAATAGGTTATCAAATAGCTTTAATTTTGGGCAACCAAACATAACATAATATATGTTATACAACATGACATATGTGCATTCAATAAAATATATTAAAAGAAAACATATTCTGAGGAAAAATGGCCCGGGTGTCTGGTAAATCTAGTAAATCTAGGAAGGGCATATTCTGCCAAATTTAAAAGGAACATTGTAGATGGGATATGCCTATTTGTACAATTGTAAATTAAAAAGTAAAGACTTAAGTAAATCAATTCTTCCTCATATGAATGGTAAGGCTTCTTGGTTCTACTCCCTAATATAGCCTTTTTGCCTGATTTCAATTTGTTGGCATTTTTGTAATCAAAATTACTAGCAGTATCTTAAGGTCTGGTAAAGGTATGTTTTGAATATTCAGTCTATAAGGGTGGATATATTATTTCATAAATATCACAACCAAAATATGAGGAACCAAACACATGAGGTAAAACCCTGTTCTAGCTTTTATTTGGAGAATATGTCAATTTTTAAGGAGTTAATATTCTGATACCTACATAATTTAAATTTCCCTGGCACATCCTTCTGGCCTTGTTGGAAATGTCACTCTTTTGAAGGCTTTTGGCATTAAAGTATAACTATAGGCAAAACTTTTTTTCATTTTGGATAGGGCAAGGGAGGGTTATAATTCCTGTCAGTTTTTTTTGTTATCTGTATCTCTTTGCAGGGATTTCATTTCACGTCTTGTCCCATAGCCAAAGAGCAAGTGAGAGGAAATCCCTACAAATTAAGGGAGTTCCTTGGGGAACCCTAGGTCACCGGAACCAGTGTCCCCATTGAAAGATTTCCCCTCTATTACTTTTCTTGAGACAACCCAAAATTTGGGGTTTTCCTTTACTCTTACTTTTAATGATAACAGTAAACAGGACAAATAGAGAGGGTGATTCTCCCTAACTGGGGAACAGACAGCAATAAAGACTGATAGGTGTTCAGAGAGAAAATCCCTGCAAATAAAGGGAATTCCTTGGAGACCTCCAGGTCACCAGAACCAATGTCCCCATCGGAAGATTTCCCCTCTATTACTTTTCTGGGGACAACCCAAAATTATGGGTTTTCCTTTACTTTTACTTTTAATGATAACAGTAAACAGGACAAATAGAGAGGGTGGTTCTCCCTAACTGGGGTACAGACAGCAATAGAGACTGACAGGTGTTCTAAGCTCTCTCCACTAGCTTTATTTAGTGTATGGAAACTCTAACAATTAACATCTTCTATTTTCTCCACTATGGTGCTTTAAATATACAATTGAAAGTAGTTTTTCAATAGTGCAAAAGAAAAAAAATGACAAAAATCTAGTGAGATGATAACTTCTGGTGTACTCTGCCTCTGCTGTACTCTTATCTGTTTTCCTAGTCCTCATTGTGAGCTACAAACCCCCTTCCCCCCTATACTATGGAGACGAGAGAGAGAGGGGTGTTCTACAGCCCTAACACACTTCCTGCAGTAGGGTTACAATGCACTTCTTACACAGATACAGAAGAGTAAGTAAGCAAGCATTGCCACCCCACTAAAGGAAGTGTGTTACTGGCAGGATTGTCTGGTAAAATTAAAGGACCAGTAAGCTGCAAAAATTTCAATTTTGATTTTTGTTCTAAAATTTAAATGCACTATACAGTACACAAAAACTATTATCAATATATACAGAAACAACCTCTTCTTCAAGCCACCCATCACCAAAGTAGACATAGAATTAAAGACAGATAGCTAAAAGCACCAAGAGTAAAAAGCATCAGAGAGAGAATGCACCCCCGTCTGGGTGTTTTTTGCTTTTTCCCAGAAACTAAGACTAATTTCCTATACTGTATCATAGCTCATATCCCTTAACCACTTGCCTACCAGGCACTTTTACCCCCTTCCTGCCCAGGCCAATTTTCAGCTTTCAGCGTTTTTGCAATTTGAATGACAATTGCGTGTTCATGCAGCACTGTACCCATATTATTTTTTAAATAATTTTTTTCACAGAAATAGAGTTTTCTTTTGGTGGTAATTAATCACCACTGGGTGTTTTATTTTTTTGCCAAACAAGTTAAAAAAGACTGAAAAAAAGGTTTTTCTATTTTTTTTTTCTAAAATTTTGCAAATGGGTAATTTTTCTCCTTCACTGATGTGCGTTGATAAGGCGGCACTGATAGGCAGCACTGATGGGCACTGCTGAGGCGGAACTGATAGGCAACACTGATGGGCATTGATCGGCTGCACTGATACAGTGGCACTGATGAGGCAGCACTGGTGAGCATTGATGAGGAGGCACTGATGAGGCTGCACTGATAGGCGTCACTGATGGGCAATGACAGGCTGCAATAATGGGCACTGATAGGCAGCACTGATGGTCACTAATAGGCAGCACTGAAGGGCATTGAATGGCGGCACTGATGGGCACAGATTGGCAGCATAGCTGGGCCCTGCTGGACACTTTTGGGGCTGCACTGATAATCAGTGTCTTGATTATCACTGTAGATATCTCCTTTCACACTTGCCAGTTATTGGCAGTACTTTCCTCACACTGTGACAGCATGAGGAAAGTACTGATGATAACCTGCAAGTGTGTTTACATCATGATCAACTGTGGGTGGACACGGCTGATCATGTAATAAAAGGCCGATGTGATTGCCCCTTTACCATGTCATGTGATTAGCTGTGTCCAAAGGACACAGCAATCACAGAGAGCAATGGGTGCGGTTATGAGTTATCGGAGGACATCATATGATGCCCTCCCAGAACTGCACAACTGTGCCATCGCCATCATTTGGCTAAAGTGCAGTCAACAAGTGGTTAAAGTGGAATTCCAGCTATACACGCTATACACCTAACTAACCTTAAAACTGTTACCTCCCTCACCTTTCAGGAAACTCTGGTCATGTAATCCAGTTCCTCTGTGTCACCCAGCCTGGCTTTAGAGGAGTGCCAACAATGGTTGGGCGTTTGAAGCCTATGGGTGACATCACCCCTCCAGGCTTTACTAGACATTGTCAGAGCACACTTTCCCCTGCACCCGTCGCTGCCTGACATGGGAGATCATGTGAAAATAAATAACTATATACATCTTTCTTACACAGGTTAGTTAGCATCATTGTTAGAAGGGGGAGGGGACAGTTTTAAAGCTATTTATGTGCACAGCAAGAATTCCGTCTCATTAGATCATTCATTATTGTGTAACACCAAAATTATTGTATGCAATTAGTGGATAATAATGTCAGTACCTTTGTTTAGCATAAAACCTGATCTCTGTGGATTACATTACCTTGTAGGATTGTTGGTAATATCGAAGCATCTCAATTTATTAAAAGAATAAAAAATAGAATAGTCATACAGCAGTTTCCCATGTGCAATGGGTGTACTAGGGGACTCGGGTGTACCAAGATGGTGTCAAAACCGGAAGTGCATCACCGTTGAAACCGGAAGTATATCACCGCACATGCTCTCTACGCGTTACACCACAATAGGACACATGGCTTCCTCAGGATAGGATGCTACACATCTTGGTACACCCGAGTCCCCTAGTACACCCATAGCACATGGGAAACTGCTGTACTAATTGGATTTTAATGTGAGTTTCCATTTATTTGGCGTTTGTTCATTAATAAAGCGGTATTACACTATGGAGGTCTTTCTCTTTACCCCTGTAATGCATGCCTGAGCCTATTGTGTGAAAGGGATATTTGATGCGCTGAGTTGGACAGCAATGACTTCCTCCGTGGTGTCCTCCCATGTACTCCATTCTTGTTTAATGTTTTCCTTATTGTAGATGTGTCAACAAAAATGTTAGCATGTGCCAGAGATTTTTGTAGGTCTTTAGCTGACACTCTGGGATTCTTCTTTACTTCATGCAGCATTCTGCGCTGTGCTCTTGCAGTCATTTTTACAGGACGACCACGCCTAGGGAGAGTAGCAACAGTGCTAAACTTTCTCCATTTGTAGACAGTCTGTCTTACCGTGGACACATGAACATCAAGGCTTTTGGATATACTTTTGTAACACTTTCCAGCTTCATGCAAGTCAACAATTCTTGATCGTAGGTCTTCTGAGAGCTCTTTTCTGCGAGGCATGGTTCACATCAAACAGTGCTTCTTGAAACCAGTAAACCCAAAACAGGTGTGTGTTTTTTAAGAGCAGGACAGCTGTCAGCAACACATCCAATATCATCACACTGATTGGAGTCAAGGTTGGCTCACTCCTGGCTCCAATTAGCTCTGGGAGAAGTCATTAAGCTAGGGCCTCACATACTTTTTCCTCCCTGCACTGTGAATATTTACATGTTATGTGCAATTAAACCATGGCAACATCTAATGTTTGTGTAGTATTATGTTCAGCAGACTGTGTTCTTCTATTGTTGTGACTTACATGACGTTCAGAGCACATTTTATGCCCAATTCATGCAAAACTCCATGAAATCCCAAGGGGTTCACATACTTTTTCTTGCAACTGTATATATATCTATTTTGGGTATATATTTAATTTAACCTGGTGTGTTTATATTTTTATTGGCAGACCAGGCACTTGTTTTTGCACAGTGTGTTGCTGTTTTAAGCACGTCACTCTATATTATTTAAAAGATTGGAGTCTCATGTTTTAATTATTGCTTATTAATGTATATTTATTCACCTATATTTGTGTGTATATACACTGATTTGTTTCATTTGCATAGCGCTTCACCATTTTTTGTTATAATTTACACATCCTGAGGTATAGGGAATAGGTGATAGCAGCTGGCTATTTATTAGGTAATTTCATAGTTGAGCGCAGGAGGATATTTCAATTTTAGTTGTTTCCCCAGGTCCATAGTAAAGCCTTTCTATTGTCTTTCTTACAATTTTAGGGGTGACAGCATCTTCAAGCTGAACTTCTGGAATGATCTTTTTGTTAAATTTACACTCCAGCATGGTTACATCTAATCCTTCAAAGCTTACACCTGGGAGCTACTGGGGACTGCGTTATTTTGACTGAGAACTGTGCGGTCATGCAACGTTGTACCCAAATTAAATTTACGTCCTTTTTTCCCACAAATTGAGCTTTCTTTTGGTGGTATTTGATCGCCTGTGCATTTTTATTTTTTTGAGCTATTAGCAAAAAAAGACCGACAATTTCGAGAAAAAAACAATATTTTGGACTTTTTGCTATTAAACATGTCCAGTAAAAATTAAAAAAATCAAATTTCGTCATAAATTGAGGCCAAAATGTAATCTGCTACATGTATTTGCTAAAAAAAAATCAAAATATGTGTAAATTAAATGGTTTACGTGAAAATTATAGCGTTTACAAATGGCGGTATATATACTGGAATTTAGCACCAGCTACCACAGTAAATTTCTGCATCCCCAGTGACCCCCTGAATATGAGATGTAAAAATTTACATGGAACCGAGTTGGATCAAGAATCATTTAGAGATCAGCTTTAACCAGTGAGCATTATACTGTATAGCATGTAATTTCAACATTTTGAGTGCTGACACCTCAGAAAAATAAACCATATATTGCAAACATTTAATCCTTCTTTAATGGGTCAAAGGGCAGTTCAGACTAATTCATCATCAGGAATACAGTACTTTCAGGAAAAAAAAGGGGGACCAGCAAGCTTGAGGGAAAGGACATTTGAAATTGCCAGCTTTGTTTTGCTGGAAGATGATAGAAAAGCCTTGCAAAATGTAAAATTGTTATGGAGGGTGGGGCCATTTCAGCAAGCTAAATGAAAACTTGTTGTAGAGTTCAATTGCATTGGTCTTTAATGTTCCCTTAACTTAATACCTGACAAACCAATATCCGGCTAGGAACTTGCCAGTCAATCAGAGACTTTAAGGCATTTTACATATTTATATGTTCTCACCAATCTTTCTAGTCATAAATAAGGACACATTCCACAATGATTTCAGTCTTTTTGGCCTGGCATCACTTTAACCTATGTTTTCAACTTGCCTTTTATATAGTTTGGAAGACATAAAGCTTTTATGGCTCTAGACACATTTGCCTAATGTTAATCTGTATA
Source organism: Staurois parvus (assembly GCF_062004578.1). Lineage (NCBI taxonomy): Eukaryota > Metazoa > Chordata > Amphibia > Anura > Ranidae > Staurois > Staurois parvus. Next base: position 4,047,477 of record NW_028318132.1, on the reverse strand, counting down.
ATGCTTCTGTCTCATGAGATTCATCACTCAGATCAAACAGCTATTCATAAACTTTATGGAGCTCCAATTTAGTGTTTTCATGTTGTAAATAGCAGATCCTGTCTACAAGTGATTGTCCACTTGTATGAGAATACTGGGGTGGAGTATAACTGCACAATATAATTATGTGCAAAATTAAAATGTGCATAACAGATGACGCAAGAAGACTGGTTTTATATCATGAGATACTGGCACTTTGCTATAGATGTGTATGTGTTAGAGAAACCACCATAAAACAATATGGCTTACTTTCCTGATGCTGACACATAAATAATTTGGCTAAATATTTTGAATAAACAAGCTTTATTGAATGGGATCAATTTTTCGTATAGTTTGTTCTATTTATTTAAAGGGGTCCCCAGGACATTAAAGCATTACTAAACCCACAACAGTAAAATCAGTCTGTATATGCAGTAAAGAATGCTTGTTATACTCACTGTGGCACCTAAGGGGTTAATCCTCTGCATTGTAAAAAAAAAAGGCTGTTTGATACTGTTTTCTCTGCCTCTGCTCTTGTTCAAATGTCCACCTGATAAGACAGACTAAACCCGTAGCCATTCTGCACATGCTCAGTTTAGTGTGTATTGCTAGAGAGGTTTTATTTATTCGTGGTAGAGTGCATGTGATCAGCACAGGGCCAATCAGCACTGTCCAGACAGAGGTCAGGGGTTTTGCATCCTCCTAGATCAGAAAAAAACTTCTCCTACAAGCTTTAACCAGTGCTCTGCTGAAGTCACAAGACTGCTCTAGCTGCTGATGAGAAAAGGTATTTAGCAGTTTATATTTACTAAAATAATTGCACTTCCATGTTCTGTGTACTGTGGGAGACCAGATAGAGTGAATGCAGGGTCCTGAGTTTAGTAACACTTTAATTAAAAAAATGATTCTGGTCACCCTATGCAAGTCATTGAGAAGAATTGAGTTATGATGTTTCACCAGCTTTATAATCTTACAGGTGAGCCACATGACTAAACAATAGCAGATTTATAGAGAACACTGGGAAAAGGAAGCAGAATAAACAACATTAATAGTTCAGAATAATCACTGTTTTCTAAAAAATTAGAAAAATGTAATTTAAAAAAATTAAAAAAAAAAAAAAGGCAAATTGTTGGTTTATATGGACTAGAGGTCCCAATGATACTGCTATATAGGTACTAATACATGGTCACTGTCAGTACTTTTTTCTATAAACAGAAGTCACCACGTTGTCACTTGACATGTTTCTGGGCTTTTCAGCACTCCCTGACTCTGTGCCGATATATGGATAACACCCTATTTTTCATACCCATCCCACAGTTATTTAAATTGGGTAACTGTGATAATACACAGAGGGTTCCAAAACAACGTCCATAGCCATCAGTGTAATTCAGATCATTATATTTTATCATTCCTAAAACAAAAAAAATAAATTTTTACATAAACACATATATTATGGTTTAATTGTGAAACATAATGTAAATATAAGTGGATAAAACTTGGGCAGTCACATTTTTAAATAATGTCTTGAGTCAGATTGCATTACATTATGTGTTATTCGATCATTTGCCACTCTACAGCTATAGCAAATGAAGTGTAAATCTCCAATAAACATGATCTCAGCACAGGTAAATGAACATTTTTAATTCTTGCATAACGAACTATGAAGGCCATACATTTAAAAAAAACCTGTACACAAAACGAAAGATCAATATTTTAAAGCTTATGTGCAAATATTAAACTGACACTTAAATACAGCATCTGCTTTAAATAAAGAGATGTAGTGAAAATGAAGTGAATATATTGTCATATTTTCTAATCTTTTTTAATGAGATTTGTGACAAATAATATAAAATTATGTCCTTCTGAGGCAAATGAATTAGTCAACATCTGGTAAACTGCTCATTGATCTGATGCAGCCTTTATCAACCATGCTAGTAATTACTACATATGGCAGAATAAGGAATATGTAGCAAATGTAGTATGTTAGACACTCAAGGCTCTATACAACATATTTTTTAGTAATGAGAATGTAATGAAACAAATAGTAATGATGGTCATAAAGGAAATATAGATAGTGAAACATTTTGTGTTTTCTGGTGGTCAATGGAGAAATTAAATTTTACATTGGTCAGTTGAAAAACATTTCTTTACATTGATGGTCAGTGGAAGAAAGAACACTTTACAATGGTGGTCAGTGGAATGAACACACCAGATAGCTAAAATAGGTAATTGGTGTCAGTGATTTCCAAGGGCATCGCTAGTGTATGGCACTAAGAACATGTGTCCCGCATCTCCTGTGCGGTGTCCTGAGCCCCCATAGCCACGATCCCCACTCTCTGTCAGCTGCAGCTGCATGTCCAAGATTGTGGAAGCCAAGACAAGCTTCTCTTAGGCTCCTCATCAACTCTGATGTGTCACATGTCACAAGCATTTGACTTTGAAGAAAAATTCTCCCTGACACGCCACACTGTGTCTGACATCTGTAAATCCGGGGGGGGGAGGGGGGATTGTGGAGTAGAAGATTTGTGATGGGATTTGGGGTTGAGAGAATTTGTGCTGGGTGGAAGGTTTGATGAGTGAAAGGATTTGTGCTGGGTGGGGGGGTTTGGGAGAGGAGAGGATTTGTACTGGGAGGTGAGAATTTATGCTGGGTAGAAAAGGATTAAGTCACCGGTCACACCGCTGTGATTTAAAATCACGTGATTTGTGTGCAATTTCAGCATGATTTCATGTGCGAATTCTGAAGACTTTATTGCTACTTGTGAAGATTTTCAATGATTTCTTGCAATTTGCAGTGCAATTTCCATTATATTATATGTACGGGAAATCGCAAAAAAACTGCAGAAAAAGTAATGCTACTTTAGAAATCGCTCTGCAGCAAATCACACATTAAGACAATGATATTCACATTCATTAGATGCGATTTCAGGTGCGATTTTAATTCCCAAATTGCACCGGTATGACCGAGCACTAAGGGGGATTTGTCTGGGGTGGGGAATCTTGAAGGAGAGGTTTTGGGGTGATGGGGGAAGGGTTTGTGCTAAGAGGGGGGATTTGAGGGGAGATGATTTGTGCAGGGGAAAAATGTGTGCTGGGGTGGTGGAATTTGCAGAGGGAGAGGGATTTGTGCTAGGTGGATGAAGGCGGGGGCAGACTTGTACTGAGATGGGGAATTTGAGGGTGGAGGATTTGTAGGAGAGAGAATTAATGCTGGAAGGAGGGATTTGGAGGAGGTCAAAGGATTTTTTTTGGGTGGGTTGGAGAGGATTAGTGATTGCAGGTGGATTGGGGGGAATGATTTGTGCTGGGAAGGCAGAAATAGGTGAGGGATTTGCGGTAAAAGGAGGAATTTGGGGGGAAATTTTGCTAAGAGAAGGGATTGAGGAGTGAGCAGATTTGTGCTGAGGGGATTAGTGGGAGGGAAAGATTTGTTCTGGTGGAATAGAATTTATGCTGTGGAAGGAAAGTGGGGATGGGAGAGGTTTAGTGCTAGGAAGAGGGATTTGGATGGGAGAGGATTTGGGTTGGTAAGGTGGAATTTGGGGGAGGAAAATTTGTGCTGGGTGGTGAAGTTGTTGCTTGGAATTGATGTTTGAAATATACTTCCAGAAGAAGTAGTGAGTCACAGTACGTAGCTTCAAACATGCTTGGGACAAACATGGATCTATACTCAGACAAAAAAAGTTAAAAAGAAACAAAACAAAAACAAACATGTTAAAAAAAAAAAACAAATGGGCGGACTTGATCACTTGGACTACTTGGTCTCTTTTTATGTTTCTATTTAAGTTGGGGGGGGGCAGACTTGTGCAAATATGGGGGATTTGGGGGGAGAGGATTTGTGCCGGGAGGGGGGATTTGGAGGGGAGAGAATTAGTGCGCAGATGGGGGATTTGAGGAAGGTCAGAAAATTTGTGTTTGAAGGTGGGAGAGAATAAGTGTTTGGAAGTGGATTGGAGGGGGGGGTTGTACTGGGGAGGTAAAATTGGGGAGTGGGGGGGTTATGCTAAGAAGGTGAAGTTGGGTGGAGGCAGATTTCTGCAAATGGGGGAGGGATTTGGGAGGAGGAGGATTTGTGCTGGCAGGAAGGATTTTTTGGGGGGTGAGAGGAATTGTGTTGGGGGAGAGTATTTGTTCTATGTAAGAAGGGGGATTTGGGGGGAATATTGTTTGAGCTGAGAGGTGTGATTTGAGGGGTTGAGGGCTATGTTCTGGGAGAAGGGGATTGGGGAGCTGTTTTGTACTGGGAGAGGGGACTTTGAGGAAGATTATGAGTGCTAACGAGACTGGGGAGGAGGATATGTTCTGGGGGAGAGGGGATTTGTGCTGGAGAGGGGGAATTTGGGGGGTATAGGATTTGTGATGGAATTTGAGGTTGAGAGAATTTCTGATGGGGGGAAGGTTTGAGGAATGAGAGGATTTGTGCTGGGGGATAAGGGGAAGTAGAGGAGTTGTGATGAGATTTGGGATTGAGAGAATTTATGATGGGAGGACAGCTTCAGGAATGAGAAGATTTGTGCTGGAGGATTTGGAGGAGTAGATGAGCTGTCGTGGTGGGAGAATTGATGCTGGGAAAGAAAGGCAGGAGTGGGAAAGGCTTAGAACTAGGTGGGGTGATTTGGATAGGAAAGGATTTGTGCTCAGGATGTAGAATTTGAGGGTGAGAGTATTTGTGCTGGGGGCAAGGTTTGAGGAGTGAGAGGATTTGTGCTAAGGGGAATTTGGGGGCGGGGGGAATTTATGCTGGTTGAAGATAATTTATGCTGGGAAAGAAAGATAGGGGTGGGACAGGCTTAGTACTATGTGGGGAAATTTGGATAGGAGAGGATTTGGGCTCGGGATGAGGAATTTGAAGTTTAGAGAATTTGTGCTGGGGAGAAGGTTTGAGGAGTGAGAGGATTTGTGCTAGAGTGGATTTGGGGGAGTAGAGGAGTAGTGCTGGTGGGAGAGAATTGATGCTAAGGAAGAAAGATTGGAGTGGAAAAGGGGGGCTTGGAGGGAAGAACATTAATGCTGGTCAGATTTGAGGGAGGACAGGGTTTGTTCTGGGGGGAGAGGATTTGTGCTTGGGGGGAGGGATTTGGAGGGGGGTGGTTGATGATTTGTGATGAGATTTGGGGTTGAGACAATTTGTGCTGAGAGGAAGGTTTGCGGAATGAGAGGATTTGTGCTGGGGGGATTTGGGGGAGTAGAGGAGTTGTGCTGTTGGGAGAAAATTGATACTGGGGAAGAAAGATAGGGGTGGGAAAGGTGTAGCACTAGGTGGAGAGATTTGGATAGGAGAGTATTTGTGCTCAGGATGTGGAATTTGGAGCTGAGAGGATCTGTGCTAGGAGATGGAATGTTTTGGGGGGATTTGTGCTAAGAGGTTATTCTTGACCTCTTCACTATACACATTACACCCTCCTAACCCAAGTATTTTATGCACTATGTACTCCTGATCCAAGCACTGTGTTTTACGTATTCCTGATACCTGCACTGTGCATGCCACAGGCTGCTAAACTCTGACCACAGCACTGTGTGCACTAAATTGTCCATACAATGACTGAAATTCAGAACAAAAAAAATAAATAACCATGTATGGCCAGCTTAACAGACTCCTGCATTATTTACACTATAATTTGCTTTACGTAAACTAGTGTTTATTGTCTCAACAGTTGCTGGTAGCCAAGCAGTCCCTGGTTATTTACTATAAATGGTTTTCTTCTTTATGGTAGGCTCAGACAATTTGTTAGCTCTCTGTTTATTTTAAGGCTACACAAAATTATATAATGGATAAGATTAATTTTTTTAAATTATTGTGCTGTGGTCAAAGTAAGATTCTCCATGAGAGTTAGTAGCTTTATGGTAGTCTCTGGTGAGGCTGTTCAATTCGCCCAAATCCAGTCGAAACCGCATCCTGCAATACACTGTCTCACCCTGCTCTGCACATGCTCAGTTGCTCTCTATTTTTAGACACTGTATTGAATTTGTAGAGGTCGATCTGCCTAAAGATTTACTGGGCTTCAGCTATTTACAGCATACACTTATTTTGGTAGCATAATTATTAATGTGGAATGTATGTTTCTTGCTAAAGATCTTTATTTTTTATCAAGTTGTTATGGGTAAAATTCCACTTTAACAATAGGGAAGTCCTTACTTCCATATCCCTGAAAAGTGATAGCAAAAGATGCCAGTCTTTCAGGATGGGGAGGAAGGTTCCATTTGCACATAATCCAGGGAACATGGTCATGTGTGGAAACCAAGCTCACCATCAACATTTTTAGCTCATAGTAATGAAAATGGCTCTGCAACATTGGACCTTCTTTCTACAGGGACATCCTATCAGAGTGCAATTAGACAATGCCAAAACTGTGACCCACATCCACCACCAAGGGGGCACCAGAAGTTATGCACCCTTGAAGGAAGCAAGCTGGATCATCTCATGGACAGAAACTCACTGTTCAATGTCCTCTGCAGTCCACATCCCAGGAGTGGACAACTGGAAAGTGAATTACTTCAGCCATCACTGCTTTAATCAAGGGGAGTTGGCACTTTATCCTGACATTCACAGCCTGATTTGTCAGAAATGGGGGACTTCAGATGTGCATATCCTGGCCTCCAGATTCAACAACAAACCTCTGTTTATGGTCAGGCATAAAGATCCCCTAGGATGCATTGATAATACACAGGTCTCAGTTCAGGCTAATCTATGCCTTCTCTCCAGTATGTATTCTACCTTGCCTGCTCCATAGAACAGAGCAAGAGAAGAAGCTGGTGATTCTCACTGTGCCTATGTTCAATTCTTCTTCTCACTCATTACCTTTAATGGCATGGCTGTTAAAACCTAGATCTTAGGTTTTAACAAGATAAGCTACTTCCAGGAAGATCTGCTAACATACCTGGAAATGCTTTTTTGCTTGGTGTGAACACAGGCACTTCAATCCCAGAAACTCCTTGGTGCTTTACATTCTGGCCTTCATCCAATCTGGATTTGACCAGAACTTGACTCGAAGCACCCTGAAAGGAGAGGTTTTGGCCTTGTCCATTCACTTTCAAAAAACACTGGCCTCACTCTCCGTTATCAAAACTTTTATACAAGGTGTTTCTCAGATCAGGCCCCTTTGCAGCACCCTGTGCTTTCTAGCAACCTCAGTCTGGTACTCTATGCCCTGCAGAAACCACCTTCTTTACTCGTCAGGGATATTCCCTTAAATGACCTTTCCTACAAAGTAGTCTTTTCTGTCAGATGTGTCTCAGGGTTCATATTTTTATCTTACAAAGAGCCATTCCTCATCCTTCATAATGACAAAGTAATCCCATGCACAAGGTCATCCTGCCTTTTCACGCTCAGTGAAGATGTAAATCTTCCATCTTTGTACCCTGCTCGAAAGCACCCCAAAGAAATTGCTCTTCATTACCTGGACTTAAAACCATCAGAGTATACCTCAGACGTCTTCTACAATGTATCATAAAAAAGATTTCCTATTTGTCCTGCCCTCAGGCCCTTGAAAAGAACACCCTGTTTCCATGTCAGCCATTGCTCCCTGGATTAGGCAGCTGATTGCAAGAGTTTACACAATAAAGGACAAAACACCTCTTGCACTTTTATGTTTCTACTCCACCTGATCAGTGAGTGTTTCCTGAGCATTCCATAGCCAGGCTTCTGTAGCCCAGCTCTGTAAGGCCACCACCTGGTCTTCTATTTAATGTTTTACCAGATGCATGTCCAATCTCCTGTGAATGCAGTCTTCGACCTCAAGGTTCCTGCGGATGTACTATAAGTTGGGATTGTTGACTTTTTGTTGTTTTTGTGCCTGTTGGCACACATTTGTTTGCCTAGTTGTGGACCACCTGTTCCAGTCATTGCGTGGGGACATCCTAGGGTCTATGAATATTCATCCTGTGTCCTGTACTATGCAATTAGGATAAGAGAAATTATTACCTTTAAATTCCAGATCTTGGAGTACAGTACAGGACATGGGTCATCCTCCCTTCTATTCCTTTGTCATTCTATAGTGCATGCTACAAAACAGAGGATTCACAGCGTGGGGTAGGGTTATAGGGGATGCACCCAGTTGGCATGTCCCCAAAAGCTTTTCCATTGTCCAGTCACCTGAATGTATGAGCCTATAACCCAGGGTCTATGAATACTCAGCTTGTGCCCTGTACTGTACTCCAAGATTTGTAATTTCCCGGCAAGTCAAAATTCCTTGTATTTTTGTTTCTCAATTGTTTGTTATGCACATATGATTATATATGTTAGACATACAGTAGAGGGCTGAATTAGTGTCAGAGCAGCTATTGTACTGCTGTAATTTTTATGTCTGCAATTTCACTTAAACCCTGGCTTAAAATAAAAATCTATGTATGCGATCTATATATGTATTCTGAACTGAAAAAAGCATCTTCTATTATTCTCAGCCTCCTCCAAAGCTGAAAATTCCTTTGTTCTGTTGTGATCTGACTTCCTGCTAGAGGGTGGCTTGGTTCATTCTCCATGGTTCCATTGTAAAACACTCCCAACCTCTCTTGCACACACCCTAAACGGACTAGGAACTACTGACTATGGAGTATGGGATTTATAGTGTGCATAAAGCAGTGCACATGATGGCAACTAACATGCACTGCTCATTCCAAAGAAGGGGGGAAATGGAAAGGATTAAGAACTCACAAACGCCATTACAAGTAGACAGAAACACAGTAGGAAATAATTTCATGAAAAATAGATTTCAGGGCCATTAAGTAACTGACTTCCATGGAATATTTTTGGAGAATAAGGATCTCATTTAGTGTCGCTTTAAAATATTTGCTAAAGTTGATGAAAAAGTGATGAGTGTTTAACTTTGCTATTAAAACATTAGCATAACATAAACAGACTTTGAAAGGGACATAGAGTTTCTGAAAAGACAAGACCTTACAGTACTGGAAGTAGTATATCCATAGGAAAGGAATTCCAAGGCCTAAAGTACCTAAAAAGAACATGACTTTGGATTCTACAGTCGTCATCAGTTTAGGTTACACAGTTACATACTTAGGGTCAAAAAAGACAACTAGTTCAACCACTTCCAGAGGAACAAAGCAGCAGACAGAAATGACACTTAGTGCTCTGGATTGAGACAAGTGCACAATATAGGGGGATATGTATTGTACCTTAAATGCTTGCTTGGTAGTAGCTACCTTTGTTTTGGTACCCTGATATAAATGTTGTCCTTGGCTGGCCTACAAGGATAATTATCTACACAATCACAAAATTAGATATAAATCCCTGCCCACCTTATGCTTTCTGTGCCCAAATGGCAATATGAGAACATTAAGAAGATAGGAAATATTCACTTAATAAATGAAAACATACACTGTTGAAAAAAGACAGGATCCAGTGACCACTGCACAATGCCAGAAAGCTTGAGAGCTTGAATGAGTTAAATCTGAGGGAACATTTTAAACATCTACAACCTACAAAATCCTGCAACATAATTACAGAGGTACACAGAGTGTCAATTAAAGCTTATTCATATTAGGATGATGTGACTGGAATATGTGACTGTCACCTCACTTTTAACAGCTCATAACAACCCAAGATTTGCCTAAAGGAAGAATTAGTTTATCGTGTAATTAAAAAAGTGAGTACAAAATCTACAAATCTGCAATAAATATGGTTTCTTTGCAGGAGCTATATTTTTTTTCTTTTCTACATGGTAGGAAATTCTTCCAACTTCAAATAAATTACTTTCTGGAGTTTATTTTGCAAACCTCCTACTTGGACCTCCTGTCCCTATTGACTGATGAGTGCAAAAAGGCTACAGTGACAGGGGACAGTTTGTAACAGCTATACTCGCTACACTGGTCTGAACACCAATACATTAAAAATAATAGCTGGTTAGGTAGTATGTAGCATTACAAAGCAATTTTTCAGCATATAGATTATTGATAACATACAGTATTATATGTAAGAACCATGAAAAACCCCTTTATTGTAAATTTCCAGGAATCCTTAAAGGGTATCTATAGTCAAAATTTAAAATCATATATTCATTTCCACATTGTGTTTTAATTATTTTAGCCTCCTCCTATTAATCTGAATGATCCTAAAGTTTGTAATCTTACTTTGTGAAGCTCCCTACGTGTCTACTCCCTTGAATTCAGTGATACGTATTCACTATGACCTATTCCACAGGTCCTGTGCTTTCAGAAAATGTATGGTTTGGGGAGCCTTTTACAAACTCAGAAAGTTGTAAGAGTAAATGATAGCCTCCAGATTTTGAGTAAATTGTTTTTATTTACAGTTTTGCGCACCTTCACTTTTCACTATTTCACAAAAAGGTGCAATTTAAAATTGATAAATATTTGTTATTTATTAACTCTATACCATTTTAGCTTTTATATTAAGTAGAAATTTAGCAGGAATGTTGTAAGTTTTGCCATGTACATATCCACTAATAATGATTTTAGTGTATTTTTAATGAAAATAACAAATTGATAAACATTTGCATAACTATTGCAGGGCCTAAAAAATCAGTAGAACATGTCTTAATTCTACAAGTCATGTGCTTTCAGAAAATATTTGGTTTGGGGAGTCATTAACAAACTCTGAAAGTAAGGGAAAAAGAAAAAGGAAAAACTGCAAAAATGGTCTGGCCACCTGAGTTTAAATGTGGAGTGCAGGGCCTGGCAGCGAAAGGGTTAAAGTCCCACTCTAGGATTAATGTCCCTCTCCTGTTCTGCACAGCACCATTTTATCTTTCTATAGCACAATGTTTGCTATGCATGGATCAAGCCGAGAGGAAAAAAAATCCTTTATTGTTTCATACAGAAGAATCATATAGGTAATTTGGTTAGCCAATGTATAAATCAATTGGTAGAGTATGTTGAACTGGTTATCTTACTAACAACTAAAATGACCCCTTCCACAGCCACCCCTTCATGATTCTTAGCATGTTAGCACTAGTAGTTTACCAAGGGCTGGATGCAGACATTAAGGGGGGCTGCTTTGTCTGAATTTTTTCACTGACCACCCACCAATGTAAGTCTTTTTTCCTCCTCTTAACCAGCATTGTAAGAGGTATTCTTAATCCCATTTACCTCAAATATAAGAGGCACTCTTCCTACCGATATCAATGGAATCGTCTTTTCTCTTACTGACCACCAAATGAAAGGAGCATTCTTCCACCCACTGACCACCAATGTGAGGGTCATTCTTCTTCCCGCTAACTACCAATGTAGGGGGTCATGCTTCCTCCCACTCACCACCAGCAAGGACCTTGCTTTTACTAACACATGGAAGAAGCATTGTTTCTACTGACCACCAATGTAAGGGACATGTTTTCTCCTACTGTCAACCAGTGTATGAGGCATTCCTACTCCCCCTCACCACCAAAGTAAGAGCCTATCTCCCACTAACTGACATGTTTTTCTTGACCACCAACATAAGGGGTTCTTTTCCACTGACCTTTAAAGAGAGGGCATTTATCCACTAATTGATTATCAATGTAAGTAGATGCTACATTTACAGCCAATTTAAATGGGTACTTTACTGGCCACTACTTTAAGGGGACAACCTTCCACTAACCCTTCATATAAGTAAAATAAGAGAACACGGTAACAAATACCAATGTAAGGTGTCATTATAATTCTTGCTATCTGTGTTACTTTTATGGCCTTAAATATTTGTTTAAATTCATGCTTATCGCTAGAAATAAGTTTGTCTAATAGAGGTGGGGTTGTTAAAAAAAACAGGTTTCCAATTCGCTAGGTATGCAATTTAACAGCTCTACGTTGTATTTCTATCCTCACCAGCTAGTGGACTGTGATCTCTTTTAGATGCCATTGCTTTCACTGCCTATCAATCAATGCTGTTCAACAGCCAGCAAATGGGAAACAACAATCTAAATGTTGTGCTTTAAAGTTTTACAGGAGCTGGTAATCATAGAGCATATAAAGCAAAACTGTTCAGCTGCTGATGCAGCCATCTAGGAAACATAACAATGAATTTTTACCTAGGAGCCTTGCTCTACAGTAACTCATGCTGCACTTTACTGATTCCATGGTTCCATAATAACATTTTGTGGTTATAAGGTCTGATAGGTTAATTAAGATTTTAGATTTTGATCAATACACAAAAAAATGTGGTAATAACAGAAAAGGAATATAGAACAATTGATTACATTGTCATAGTCTTGTGATAATCAAATTGTAGTTCATTCTAATGCACTGGTTCTTATGGCATACACTACAGTATATGCACTATATTTCTCAGTATGCCCACCATTATACAAGAATTCAAGTATGGATATATTATCCACTTGCGAACTGCCCACCCACAATGTAATGTGGATGGGTGACCTGTACAGGCACAGCTATGTATCTGTACCTCACTGGCCTCCTCTGGGTACAGGACGCGCAGGACGCTGACTCCCATTGTGTGTTTGTCAGCAGGTCCTGGCCAATGATTCATAGCAGGGACCTGCTGATCGGCTGTGTTGATTGTCAAGACAGGGCTCTGTACAGAGGGGACAATTTCTCTCTTTATTCTCCCTGCAAAGCATGGAGAAGAAACAGAGAGATACTTAGTAAAAAGCAACACATAATACACACATTAACACTTGTTATGCATGCATGTAACCCCTTGACTTTCTACTTTCTATAGCACAATGAGATGTTAACCCTGTTCTCAGCCAGTATCATTAGTACAGTGACAGTGTATAGTATTAGCACTGATCACTGCATTAATGTCACTGGTGATGTCAGTGGCAGTTAATTCCCTCCCAGTGTCAGTTAGTCTCAGATTGCCTGCCACACTATAAGGCGCTGATCACCGCCATAAGTGGTATTAAAAAATAAATACATAAAAAATCCAGTACCATAGTTTGTAGACACTATAACTTTCATGCAACCCAATCAATATACACTTTTCCTGATTTTTGTTTTTATCAAAGACATGTAGCAGAATACATTTTTGGCCTACATTTATGAATGTTTTAATGTTTTATTGGATATGTTTTATAGCAGAAAGTAAAAAATCTGTTGTTGTTGGTGATCAAATACCACCATAAGAAAGCTCTATTTGTATGAAAAAAATCATACAAATTTTGTTTGAGTACAGTGTTGCATGACTGCGCAATTGCCAGTTAAAGTAGCACAGACAGCAAAATGGCCTGGTCATGAAGGGGTAAAACCATCCAGAGCTGAAGTGGTTATACAGTTACATTGGTTCAGTTTGGACCATACTTGGCTGATGCCCCTGGAAGCTGTAAATCACATAAGTATACACCACTACCTCAGTGATCTCCACTTGCTTGTGGGTCTCATGCCAAACAGCTGCTCTACAGCATTTTGTATAAAATATCTACAACTGGAGTTCAAGGCTTATTTGGATGGAGGGAAGTGTGTGAAAGCCCCATTAAAATAAATGGCAACAGCAAAAATAATGCCAGTGTTTGCAAAATTATTTTGGTAGTGAAGAGCAAACTCCATAGTACCACCAGAAACTAATTTTTTACTTTAATTCATTTTATTTTAGTGAAGAGCAAACGCCATAGTACCACCAGAAACTAATTTTTTTACTTTAATTCATTTTATTTTAGTGAAGAGCAAACGCCATAGTACCACCAGAAACTAATTTTTTACTTTAATTCTTTTTTTTTTAGGTAGATGTTGAAGAGTTAAATCACTGACAGTTTCTTATATCTCTCTGGGACTCTTTAGGTGAGATATCTGCACTGAGTTCCTGGGTCTATATGAGTGGTCTCCAAACTGTGGCCAGCAGGCTGGATGCAGCCCTTAGCTTGCTTTTATCCATCCTTTTGGTCAGTATTCCCTTCACTGATACTAGGCACCATTCCCCACACTGACACCAACAGTATCATTGGGCATAATTTCTCCCTGTGACAACATTTATGGGGCATAACTTCTTCCTCTGAAACCAATGATGGGGCAATATTCCTCCCACAGACACCAACAATGGGGCACTATTTTTTCTACTGACACCAATGATGGGGAACTATTCTTCCCACTGACAACAACAATGGGGCACTATTCCTTCCACTGAAACCAACAATGGGGTGCTCTTCATCCCACTGACTCCAATGACAGGGGCACTATTCCAAACACTAATACCAATGATGGGGCACTATTCCTACCTCTAATGACCACAGGGGTGATATGTATTTTTTTGTTTACTCCCACTGACCATCAAGCCTTATCTACTCACAATGTCGAAAGTGCAGCCCCCTTAAAGTCTAAAGGAGATCAAACTGGCCCTTTGTTTAGAAAGTTTGGAGACCCTGGTTTGCACAAATGCTGTGGCAATTATAATGGGTTCACAATAACCAAATAAAAAGCAGCATAGCTCACATGCTCCTGTCAAGTACACTGGTTGATTCAGACATTGTGGCTGGGTGTTGATTCACTGATAAGAGCACATTCAAGCCCATCATATGATTAAGCCCTGTACAGGTGAAACATGTTAGAGGGGCTTTCCTGATGGGTGGAGAGCCAGCTGAAGCTATTTTGTGTTCATTTGTTTTGTGATTCACTATAGTGGAGTGCAGTGCTGGGTAACGTTTGTGGCTGTAACTATGAAAGGTTCCCACTCTTTCTGTTGGATTAAATGTATTTGTATACAACTCTATATTGTGAAGAATGTAATAAGCAAAGCTAAAACACACAGAGGTAGATGGGAAGACCTAAAACTCCCAGGTGTTTATCAATACCTGGGGATCTATCCCTACTTGACTATCATGAAAGAAACCAGGGGGTGACTCAGCTTTCCAGGTTTTCCAACTAACAGTTTTTAATTGGTGGTCTAGCCCTTTAATATGTTTGCATGTGTTTATTTGCCAGTAGATGCTGATAATAAGGAACTTTTAGAACACTGTAAACCATTTTTTGGAGCTCAAGAAGGCAAACGTTCAGTTCATATTTTTGTACTGTATATGTCAGATGTACAGTGTAGTATTTTAAGTACATTTTCATCTGAAGATCCTATTACATTGTTCACTGTTTTCTATTTTCTTTCTTTTTTTCTATTCTGTATGTATGTCAGCAAATGTACAATTTCCATCTATCTAAACATACATACAAAAAGAGAAAAAGTAGCTGCAACCCTATATTATTTTATTGTCATTTGTCAAGAAGATTGCTGAACATCTTTTATTCAATTGAAAGTTAGACAAAATATCATATTGCAGAAAATGTATAGGTTTTTCAATGATACTTTATATATTCATGGAAAAGAGATTAACATAATGCAACTAATTTTAATTAGTGTACATTTTTATAAACCTTGCTTTGTATAGTTTGTAATTATACACAGTATGTATACAGGGGAATTATGCTTGCTCATTACATATACAGAGTCTGCTTCCTGCTAGACATGTGTGATTCATTTAGTTGCGAATCGAAATTGGACACAATTTTCATTATTCGGAAATTCGGATGTATCCAAATTTCAGAATCACAATAGCAACGCATTTCAACTAATCAGAAATAAATTATAATTAAACGATTTATCCGAATTCTAAATAATTTTGAATTTGAAAATGAATTTATATTTGAAAATAAATCCAAATTTGTAAATGAAATCGAAAAGAAAACATTGCAATAAATACAGTAAGGTATAACAGTGAAATAAGACGAAGATTCCTGCTTAGGCTGCTTTGTACAATAGAATAGAAAAGAACAAAGTAGAACAGAAAAAAAACAGAATAGAACAAAATAGATTAGAATAGAATAAAAAAAAATAGAGTAAAATAGAATTAAATAGAATAAAATAGAAAATAAAAGACTAGAATAGGACAAACCAGAATAGAATAGACTTGAGTAGAAAATAAAGGAATAGAATAGAATAAAAAATAAAATCATTGATTAGAAAAAAAGAATAGAGTAGAATAGAATAGAAAATAACTGAATTGAATAGTAGAATGAAATAGAACAAATACAGCCATCTTCCAAAATCCAAATTTCGAAATATAAATTTTTAAATTTTGATTTGAAAATAAGGAATATATGAAACAAATCTGAATGCACAAAACAAATTTTGAAAATGAACATTCTAACGTAACGAATATTATGAAACAAAATAATTAACTTAACGAACAAATCCTAAATGAAACAAATGTTTCTGTTGTGAACATCTCTACTTACTGCATTGCAGTGCTTGTGTTTTACCATTCTTTCTTAAAATGAAAGTCTGAGAGTCAGTTGATTAATTTAAAACAATGCACTCCTTATGTTTCTGATATATATACGTTGATACACAACATTATATATATATATA
Organism: Staurois parvus; assembly: GCF_062004578.1. NCBI lineage: Eukaryota > Metazoa > Chordata > Amphibia > Anura > Ranidae > Staurois > Staurois parvus. The sequence continues at coordinate 4,031,207 of NW_028318132.1, read as the reverse complement.
TATATATATATATATATATATATATATATATATATATTGTGACAGTAGGCAGGTGAAATCACCTGGTTGCGTCCTGGATGGACGATATATTTGTCCGAGGTTCAGGGTTTATGGGGATTTGTACCACTAGAGGGAAGTGCTGAGGCCTTCAGCACTGAGATAATGAGCCCAGCTGAAGGTAGTGGGCTCATTAACACCTGTATAAAGCTTCCCAGAGTGCTTAGGGAGTTGCTCCACCCTGGAACCAGATCTGTGCCTGAACTGTCTGGGGAGCTGACCTGTTATCTGTGTGCAGAGAGACCAAAGCCTGTGTGGCTAACCTCCCAGTACTAGCAACTAGGTATAGCAGCAGGCTGTACCTAGTGGGTAGCTAGGGAAAAGCTGTTGTTGCAGTAAGTAGCCAAGTTGGCCAGGATTTATTTTGATGTTTCTTTTTGGTTTATCATTTTTTCTGTAAATATTGTAAATAAATTGCACCTGTTTGTTTTCACCTCCACTATTGTTGTGCTGTGCCTATCTTTTTGTGTTGTGCACCCATCCAGGGGGTCACACACACCCGCTGCCGAGCTAACCTTGTTACATATGGTGGAGGATGCGGGCAGTTGTGGTAACTAAAGGCCAGCATGGAGGAGATAATCAGACAGTTGGCTCTGGCAAATGCCAATCAACAACAGGCAAATGCCAATCAACAGCAGGCAAATGCCAATCAACAGCAGGCAAATGCAGCCCAGCAGAAGGCCTTGGAACAAGCAGAGGTCCGCCATAGGGAATTGCTGGTGCAACAGGACCAGAAACACCAGCAACAAATTGAGGCTGTTTTGAAGCAGCTCCAGCAGAGGCAGCAGACTGAGGCTGGTGATGATTCTGGTAAAACACCATCATTTTCTGTGGGCCGTTTATTGCCAAAAATGACTGGAGAGGATGATCCAGAGGTGTTTCTAACCACCTTTGAAAGGACTGCTGAAAGGGAAAAGTGGCCTAAAGAACAGTGGGCTGGATTGATGGCCCCATTATTAACTGGAGAGTCGCAAAAAGCTTACTATGACCTGGAGCCGGACCAAGCCAAAAACTATGATGTGCTAAAAGTGGAAATTTTGGCCCGGTTGGGTGTTACCCTCGCTGTCCGTGCTCAGCGGGTACATAATTGGACTTTTCGGCTTGGGAAACCTCCCAGGTCACAGATGTATGATCTCATTCACCTGAGCAGGAAGTGGCTGCAGCCAGAGACTTTGACCGCCCCAAAAATTGTGGAACGTGTCGTCATGGATCGGTTCCTAAGGTCTCTGCCTAATACTATTCAAAAGTGGGTCAGCCATGGAGACCCAGAAACTGCAGACAAGCTGGTGGATCTAGTGGAGAGATACTTGGCTACTGAGAACCTGACCTCTTCTTCCAGAGACTTACGGACTTTCCACCCTAAGACCAGACCATCCCCAGCGGCGGGTAAGATGACTACAAGGGGTGAGGGTGGAGAGAGTGAGAGGGTGGGAGTATTACCCAATGTCTGGCAAGAGCGGCCAGGAAGGCCAAGGCCGCAAGAAGCGGTGAAAAAAATTATTTGTTACCGCTGCTGGCAAGAGGGACACATTGCAGCCAATTGCCCAGTGGTGGATGAGCCTATGCAGTGTGACTTTCTGAGCAATAGACGTCAGTCGCTGTTTGCGACAGTGGTATGCACGGCCAGCCCGGGCACTGAGAAACATTTGTGCAAAATGACTGTTAATGGAAATAATATTGTGGGGTTGCTGGATTCAGGTAGCCTGGTAACCTTGATAAGAGAGGAGATGGTCACTACAAAGCTCTCTGGGCATAAAAAGGTGGCAGTGATTTGTGTGCATGGGGACACTAGGGAGTATCCCGTGGCTACTGTGTTTTTTGAGACCCCTAAAGGTAACCTGTCTCATCAGGTAGGATTGGTACCTCATTTACCACATGATGCCATTGTGGGGAGGGATTTTCCAAAATTCTGGGAACTCTGGGATTGTTCTGACCCCCCCACTGTCTCCCCTGCAGACCAGGAAGGTGAATCCCAGAAAGCGTCTGAGTGTGGTGAGGTCTCTCCCAAGTTCCCCTTGTCGGTACTAGCTGGGGAGACCCAAGGAACTGGGGAGGAGCCCGCCTCCTCAGATGAAAATCTGCCGGTTGTGGATTTCTCGGACTTAGAGGTGCATAGGGAAAATTTTGCCACCGAACAGCTGAAAGACCCCACGCTGATAAAAGCCCGGGAAAATGTAGTAAAAGTAGATGGCCAACTAGTGAGTCCTGAGAAAACTGCTGCTTATCCATACTTCCTTGTGGAAAGGGACCTACTCTATCGAGTTGCTCAGGGGGCAGAAGAAACCATTGAGCAACTGGTGGTGCCCAGACCTTACAGGAAGTTGGTGTTGGAGTTGGCCCATGGACACATCCTTGGGGGTCATTTGGGGGCGGAGAAAACACGGGAAAGAGTACTGCAGCGGTTCTATTGGCCTGGGGTCATTAAGGAGGTGGAAAATTACTGTTCCTCTTGCCCTGTGTGTCAGAAGTCGGCCCCTATGCCCCATTTCCGTAGTCCACTGGTACCTCTTCCCATCATTGAGGTCCCCTTTGAAAGGATTGCCATGGATTTGGTAGGTCCGCTGGTGAAATCCGCTAGGGGGCATCAGTACCTGTTGGTCATACTCGACTATGCCACCCGCTATCCAGAAGCAATTCCACTCCGAAATACCTCTGCCAAGACAATAGCTAAGGAGCTATTCCTCGTTTTCAGCTGAGTGGGTATTTCAAAGGAACTGCTGACGGACCAGGGAACCCCCTTTTTGTCCCGGGTGATGAAAGAGCTGTGCAAACTGTTCAAGGTAAAACAGTTGCGCACCTCTGTGTATCATCCCCAAACTGACGGGTTGGTGGAAAGGTTCAACAAAACCCTGAAACAAATGCTAAGGAAGGTGGTAGATAAGGATGGAAGGGGTTGGGATTATTTAGTACCCTATTTGATGTTTGCCATCCGGGAGGTACCCCAGTCCTCCACAGGGTTTTCACCATTTGAGTTGCTCTATGGGAGACACCCAAGGGGGCTGTTAGATATCGCCAAGGAAACTTGGGAAAGTGAGAGTTCTCCCCACCGGAGTGTGATTGAGCACGTCGCCCAGACCAGGTCGTTTGCTGAAGGAGATAGAGTGCTAGTGCTAATCCCTACGGTTGAAAGCAAATTCCTGGCCAAATGGCATGGCCCATACGAGGTGATTGAGAAAGTGAGTGAGGTGAATTACAGGGTCAGACAACCAGGAAGGCGGAAACCGGAGCAGATCTACCACATTAATCTGCTAAAGGCCTGGAGGGACAGGGAATCCCTAGTTGCTGAGGGTTTGTCACCAGCGCCATCTAACTGCTTGGTTCCGGAGGTTGGAATAGCAGTCACGTTGTCTACAATTCAAAAACAGGAGGCTAAAGAGTTTGTGCTCCGCAACACAGAGGTTTTTTCTGAGCTGCCGGGACAAACCTCGGGGGTGGAGCATGACATTATCACCCCACCGGGTGAAAGAGTAAAACTGAAACCCTATAGAATCCCAGAGGCTCGACGGGAGGCAATACGTGGGGAAGTACAGAGAATGCTAGATTTGGGGGTGATAGAGGAGTCCCAAAGTGACTGGTCCAGCCCCATAGTGTTGGTGCCCAAACCAGATGGGAGCTGGTGATTTTGTAACGACTTTCGACAGTTGAATAAAGTTACAAAATTTGACACCTACCCCATGCCAAGGATAGATGAACTAATCGACCGACTGGGAGCAGCCCGGTACATGACAACACTAGACTTGACAAAAGGTTATTGGCAAATTCCCCTAGCTAAGTCGGCAAAGGAGAAGACTGCATTTGTAACCCAAGAAGGGTCATTCCAGTATAAAAGAATGCCGTTCGGGTTACAGAATGCACCGGCCACCTTTCAGCGAAAAATGGATCAGATTCTTCGTCCCCATCAGAAGTATGCTGCAGCGTACTTGGACGATGTGATTATCCATAGCGCAGACTGGGCCTCACATTTGCCAAAAGTTCAGGCTGTGCTAGACTCAATACGGAAAGCTGGGTTTACGGCCAACCCAAAGAAGTGTACGATTGGACAGGAGGAGGCCAAGTACCTGGGGTACACTATTGGGAGAGGGGTAATAAAACCTCAGATAAACAAAGTGGAAGCAATACAGAATTGGCCACGCCCAAATAACAAAAAGCAGGTACGGGCTTTTCTAGGAATTGCTGGCTACTATCGGCGATTCATTCCCCATTTTGCTTCTATGGCAGTACCCCTAACCAACCTGACAAAAGGGAAGGAGTCTGTCATGGTTAAGTGGTCCCCTGATGCTGAAGCAGCCTTCCTGTCTTTAAAAAGGGCCTTATGTAGCCAGCCAGTCCTATACTCACCAGACTTCTCAAAAGACTTTGTGGTCCAGACGGATGCATCCAATGTTGGCTTAGGAGCAGTGCTGTCCCAGGTTTGGCAGGGGGAGGAGCACCCAGTAATCTATCTCAGCCGAAAGCTAAAGTCTCACGAGGAAAATTACGCCACGATTGAGAAGGAGTGTTTAGCGGTAAAGTGGGCCCTAGATTCCCTTCGGTACTATCTGCTGGGCAGACATTTTGACCTGATCACAGATCACGCTCCCTTGAAATGGATGGCTCAAAATAAGGAGACCAATAGAAGGGTAAATAGGTGGTTTCTGGCCCTACAGGAATTTACCTTCACGGTGAAGCATCGCCCTGGTGTTCAGATGGGAAATGTGGATGCTTTATCCCGGGTACACGCCTGCCTGGCTACTGGTGTTACAACCCCAAGGTTGAAACAAGAGGGGGGGGTATGTGACAGTAGGCAGGTGAAATCACCTGGTTGCGTCCTGGATGGACGATATATTTGTCCGAGGTTCAGGGTTTATGGGGATTTGTACCACTAGAGGGAAGTGCTGAGGCCTTCAGCACTGAGATAATGAGCCCAGCTGAAGGTAGTGGGCTCATTAACACCTGTATAAAGCTTCCCAGAGTGCTTAGGGAGTTGCTCCACCCTGGAACCAGATCTGTGCCTGAACTGTCTGGGGAGCTGACCTGTTATCTGTGTGCAGAGAGACCAAAGCCTGTGTGGCTAACCTCCCAGTACTAGCAACTAGGTATAGCAGCAGGCTGTACCTAGTGGGTAGCTAGGGAAAAGCTGTTGTTGCAGTAAGTAGCCAAGTTGGCCAGGATTTATTTTGATGTTTCTTTTTGGTTTATCATTTTTTCTGTAAATATTGTAAATAAATTGCACCTGTTTGTTTTCACCTCCACTATTGTTGTGCTGTGCCTATCTTTTTGTGTTGTGCACCCATCCAGGGGGTCACACACACCCGCTGCCGAGCTAACCTTGTTACAATATATATATACAAACACACACTATATTGCCAAATGTATTAGTTACATAGTCTGGCTGAAAAAAGACAAAAGTCTATCCAGTTCAACCATTTTGTAAAAAAAAAAGTTATAATCCTATACCCACAGTTGATCCAGAGGAAGGCAAAAAAAACCCAGCAAAGCATGATCCCATTTGCTCTTGCAGGGAAAAAAATCCTTCCTGATCCCCAGAGAGGCAGTCGGATATTCCCTGGATCAACTTTACCTAGAAATGTTAGTATCCAGTTATATTCTGTGTATCTAGGAAAGAATCCAGGCCTTTTTTAAAGCAATCCACTGAGCTGGCCAGAACCAACTCTTGAGGGAGTCTATTCCACATTGTCACAGCTCTTACTGTGAAGAAACCTTTCCGTGTTTGGAGATTAAATTTCTTTTCCTCCAGACGTAAAGAGTGCTCCCTTGTCCTCTGTGATGACCTCAGGGTGAATAACTCTACACTGAGTTCACTATATGAACCACTGATGTATTTATACATGTTGATCACATCCCCCCTTAATCTCCTCTTCTCAAGAAAGAATACATTAAATTCCTTTCATCTTTCCTCATAGCTGAGCTCCTCCATGCCTCTCATCAGTTTGGTTGCTCTTCTCTGTACTTTCTCCAGTTCTTCAATGTTCTTTTTGTGAATTGGTGCCCAAAACTGAACTGCATATTCCAGATGAACTTTAATGGAGTCTTAGTCCGTAGGATTCAATATTGAGTTGGACCACACTTTGCAGCTATAACAGGAGTGTGTCTACGGGAATGTTTGACCACTTTTCTAGAAGCGCATTTGTGAGGTCAGGCACTGATGTCGGATGAGAAGGCCTGGCTCACAGTCTCCAGTTGAGGTCAGGACTCTGTATATATATATATATATACAGGGGTTAAACCAAAAATTTAAACACTACAGGACTTGCAGGTGTGACAGTGATGACATGTTTCGCATTGAAAGCAGAAGTGATGTAACATTCTTTTGCTTCTGCTGTGGGATGAGACACCTAGCTAACAGGTGGGAAGCCTCACTTTAATCATTCACTGAGTGCACTGATAGTAATACAAAGTCATGTCAGAGTTTACTGAGCTTCAAAGAGGGCAAATTGTTGTTTCCACTTAGCTGGTGCCTCTGTGACTGAAATTGCCAATTTATTTGCTGTGTCGCAGTATCAAAGGTTATGACGGTATATACAGTTTCTAAGAAAACATCATCTGATAAGCATAAGCATGGTCTACATAGTCAACTGACCGAAAAGGCAAAATGACAAACGCTGCAAAAGTGACTGTAGAGCTCAATCTCAGTCTTCGCAAAAAAAAAGAAGAAGAAAGGAATTTGGAGATTTGAAGGAGGCTGAGAGCAGTAGAATACTTTTTAGTTATGAATATATGCTTGAACAGAATTTTCTTTTTTAATCGCTTCCCAACCACCCTATAGCAGAACTACTGCTGCAGGTTGACAGGGGTGCACAAAATCATGTATATATATATATGTGATTTTCCATTTCCGGGTAGGGGGCGTGCGCATGCACACTGCCCTACCCGTGCTGCCGTTGGCAGCTACAGCTGTCAATCAACGGATCCCGGATGTAGATTCCCCGCTGGCACTCGGCGATCGCCGGGGAAAACTGATAGAGGAGAGGTCTGTATGTAAACAACACAGATCTCTTCCCTGTCAACACCAGCATGCTGCTTTGTATTGCTCTGCATAGCAGAGCAATACAAAGAAGCATGCTTACAAAGTAAACGCACACAGCACATACATTTCATTTGGGTGCTGCATTGCATGACCGCGCAATTGTCAGTTAAAGTAACGCAGAGCCGTATTGCAAAAAATGGCCTGGTAGGAAGGGGGGTAAATCCTCTGGAGAGCAAGTGGTTAAACCATAATTTTTGGTTTTTAAACCAAATTTTTTAATCTACATTCTAACTGGCCATTGTAGTTAAATAGCCAGTTGGGGCACCTTTTATTCTAACAGGATGTTTATAAAGGTCCTTGTTTACTCTAGGTTCCCACCTAAGTGTTTTCTTCAGCGTTTTGCAAAAACGCAGTATAGTCCATTTACCATGGTTTGCTATGGGACATGTTCACATCTCTGTGTTTTCACCCAGTGTGTTTTTTACAAAGGGTCAGGGACTTTTTTATCACAAAAAGTTGCGTTTTTGGTTCTATAGACTTTAATGGAAACGCTGCAGAAAAACATGTAGTGCATTTTTGCCACATTTTTGATGCATTTTGCATTTTAAATCTGCCTAGCAACAAGAAAATTTAAAAAAAAGAAAGAAATAAAACCCACAAAAGGCATCAAAAACGTGCTAAAAATGCAGGTGCAAAAACGCAAAGCAGAAATGGCTCAAGCAAAACCTGCATAGGTGTGAACCTAGCCTTATGGATGGATATGTGTACCAGGTGGCTCTGTGACTTCACTGTCAATCAATCACAACAATCACAGGTGTGAGCACTGGCTGTGATCAGCAGTCAACCCTATCCTCCCTTTCACAAAGAAGAGAAAGGCAAAAAAGGAGGATTGCTACTGATCTCTTCTATACTGTGCTAATTTCGGAAGCTTATTCAGAATCAGGGATAACTGACAAGTATAATCTCTAGATATGGTAAAGTGCAAGAAATGCTAGGCCTTTATCAAGTTGTTGATTGCTTTTTATTGAGCTAGGTGTAACATATCAAGTCATTAAGTGAGCACAATTCAGCAATCATTAGGTACAGGAACCCATAATAACCTGGAAGGCTTCTGATCTCAATGAGATGAATGCTAGTTCTCAGGACCACCTCCTGTAACTATGTGCCTTACATATTCAGTTATTACCCCAATCTTTCAAGACTAGGAGAAGCTCAGTGAGGGATGTAGTTATAGAGTCTGGAAGTCAATTTGTAAAGAATTTATGAAGAGATACTATTTATTTTATGTGTATTATAACTAGAGATTATTCAAAAATTCGATTCGGCTGATTCGCCGAATTTGCGGGAGAAATTCGATTCGATGCGAATTTATTCGCCGCAAATTTAACTTATTTAAAGGGTTTCTAGGCTTCAGAGAGCCTTTATATTAGTGCAGAACACTGTACCTTTAATTTAAATGCCCTTGGAGTCTGCTGGGGAAGAGAAATAATACTGTCAGTCAGTATGACATGCAGATGAGTGCCGTCGATCTTAGAATGACCGCACACTGTCACTCATTTGGGCAGTCACGGGGCACGACGAAGAAGAAGAAGAAGAATGAAAAGAAGAATGAAAAGAAGAAGAAGAAGAATGAAAAGAAGAAGAAGAATGAAAAGAAGAATGAAAAGAAGAAGAAGAAGAATGAAAAGAAGAAGAATGAAAAGAAGAAGAATGAAAAGAAGAATGAAAAGAAGAAGAAGAAGAATGAAAAGGAAAAGAAGAATGAAAAGAAGAAGAAGAAGAAGAATGAAAAGAAGAAGAAGAATGAAAAGAAGAAGAAGAAGAATGAAAAGGAGAATGAGAAGAAGAATGAAAAGAAGAATTAAAAGAAGAATGAGAAGAATGAAAAGAAGAATGAAAAGAAGAAGAATGAAAAGAAGAATGAAAAGAAGAATGAAAAGAAGAAGAAGAAGAAGAATGAAAAGAAGAATGAAAAGAAGAAGAAGAAGAATGAAAAGAAGAAGAAGAAGAATGAAAAGAAGAAGAAGAAGAATGAAAAGAAGAATGAAAAGAAGAAGAAGAAGAATGAAAAGAAGAAGAAGAATGAAAAGAAGAAGAAGAAGAATGAAAAGAAGAATGAAAAGAAGAAGAAGAAGAATGAAAAGAAGAAGAAGAATGAAAAGAAGAATGAAAAGAAGAAGAAGAAGAATGAAAAGAAGAAGAAGAAGAATGAAAAGAAGAATGAAAAGAAGAAGAAGAAGAATGAAAAGAAGAATGAAAAGAAGAAGAAGAAGAATGAAAAGAAGAAGAAGAAGAATGAAAAGAAGAAGAAGAATGAAAAGAAGGAGAAGAAGAATGAAAAGAAGAATGAAAAGAAGAAGAAGAAGAATGAAAAGAAGAAGAAGAATGAAAAGAAGAATGAAAAGAAGAAGAAGAAGAATGAAAAGAAGAAGAAGAGGAATGAAAAGAAGAAGAAGAATGAAAAGAAGAAGAAGAAGAATGAAAAGAAGAAGAAAAAGAATGAAAAGAAGAATGAGAAGAAGAATGAAAAGAAGAATGAAAAGAAGAATGAAAAGAAGAATGAGAAGAATGAAAAGAAGAAGAAGAAGAAAGAAAAGAAGAAGAAGAAGAATGAAAAGAAGAATGAAAAGAAGAAGAAGAAGAATGAAAAGAAGAAGAAGAATGAAAAGAAGAATGAAAAGAAGAAGAAGAAGAATGAAAAGAAGAATGAAAAGAAGAAGAAGAAGAATGAAAAGAAGAAGAAGAATGAAAAGAAGAAGAAGAAGAATGAAAAGAAGAAGAAGAAGAAGAAGAATGAAAAGAAGAATGAGAAGAAGAATGAAAAGAAGAATGAAAAGAAGAATTAAAAGAAGAATGAAAAGAAGAATTAAAAGAAGAATGAGAAGAATGAAAAGAAGAAGAAGAAGAATGAAAAGAAGAAGAAGAAGAATGAAAAGAAGAATGAAAAGAAGAAGAAGAAGAATGAAAAGAAGAAGAAGAATGAAAAGAAGAATGAAAAGAAGAAGAAGAAGAAGAATGAAAAGAAGAAGAAGAATGAAAAGAAGAAGAAGAATGAAAAGAAGAAGAAGAAGAATGAAAAGAAGAAGAAGAATGAAAAGAAGAATGAAAAGAAGAAGAAGAATGAAAAGAAGAAGAAGAAGAATGAAAAGAAGAAGAAGAATGAAAAGAAGAATGAAAAGAAGAATAAGAAGAATGAAAAGAAGAAGAAGAAGAATGAAAAGAAGAATGAAAAGAAGAAGAAGAAGAATGAAAAGAAGAATGAAAAGAAGAAGAAGAAGAATGAAAAGAAGAAGAAGAATGAAAAGAAGAAGAAGAATGAAAAGAAGAAGAAGAAGAATGAAAAGAAGAAGAAGAATGAAAAGAAGAATGAAAAGAAGAAGAAGAATGAAAAGAAGAAGAAGAAGAATGAAAAGAAGAAGAAGAATGAAAAGAAGAATGAAAAGAAGAAGAAGAAGAATGAAAAGAAGAAGAAGAAGAATGAAAAGAAGAATGAAAAGAAGAAGAAGAATGAAAAGAAGAATGAAAAGAAGAAGAAGAAGAAGAAGAAGAATGAAAAGAAGAATGAAAAGAAGAAGAATTCCAGTACAGCAAAAAGTGTATCTGCAGAGAGCTCCGCTATTTCTGACAGTTCTCTGACAGTTCTGACAGTTCATTTACAGCGGTTGAAACATTGTATCTATTTATTTCCGAATAAAAACATCTGTATCCTAAATGGAAACAAATAGATACAATGTTTCAACCGCTGTAAATGAACTGTCAGAACTGTCAGAGAACTGTCAGAAATAGCGGAGCTCTCTGCAGTGACACTTTTGCCGGCTGATCGGGGAAAATTCGATTCGTGCATCCGAAGTTTGCTAAAATTCGATGCGAATCAAATTTTTCCTAATATTCGAAACTAATTCCACTTCGCCAAGTTCGATTCGCTCATCTCTAATTATAACAGAAAGAAAGGGAAACATTTTTTCCCAAAAGGTTTTTCCTTTATATAATACAGTATTGCTGTACAGATTGCAGTGGCAAGGAGTATGTAATGAACAAACAAGAATAATCTCTAGATATGATAAAGTGCAATGCTAGGCCTTTATCAAGTTGTCGATTGCTTTTTATTGAGCTAAGTGTAACATATCAAGTCATTAAGTGAGCACAATTCAGCAATCATTAGGTACAGGAACCCATAATAACCTGGAAGGCTTCTGATCTCAGTGAGATGAATGCTAGTGCTCAGGACCACCTCCTGTAACTATGTGCCTTACATGTTCAGTTATTACCCCAATCTTTCAAGACTAGAAGAAGCTCAGTGAGAGATATAGTTTTAGAGTCTGGAAGTCAATTTGTAAAGAATTTATGAAGAGATACTATTTATTTGATGCGTTTTATAACAGAAAGAAAGGGAAACATGTTTTCCTTTATATAATACAGTATTGTTGTACACATTGCAGTGGTAAGGAGTATGTAATGAACAAACAAGAATACAAAGTGCAGTGGCCAGGAGAGTGTAGTGAGCAGAGTGCAGTGGACAGAAGTGAGTGATAAAGTCTCAGTGCACATAGTACAGGGTCAGGAATATGTACAGTACAGCACAGGTTTCAGGTTCAGGAGGGTATATCATACAGCCAAGGGTGAACTGACAACTCATGGGGCCCCCGGACAATAGGGGATCATGGGGCCCCTGTGTCCTGGCCCACATTCAAACCACACCCAAAAAGCCTATGAAAGGTACCAGGGGCATCTCATGGGGCCCGCTAGTGACCCCGGGCCTTCGGGCAATACCCGAGAGCCCAAATGGTCAGTCCGCCCTTGCATACAGCCCAGCTGACAGCACCACCTGTGAGAAATATCACACTTTATTTGCAGCCAACATCATCACCATTAATCACTTTATTACTCCCCACTCTCCAGGACTAAGACAGCCTGAAGTATTCCTTTAAAATCAAAACACCAAAACAGGTACAAATAGGAGCAGTGGGCAGCCACTTACACTTGTCTGCAATAATGATGACAACAGACTGATTGTAGCATAGCATGACTACATGATTTCAGTCAATCCCTTGTTCTGCCATCCAGCCTCTTTCTTTGTGCTGCTGCTCCTGCAGCAGCCAAGCATGGGGGCATGCTGGGAAGGGGGGCATGCTAGAGTTTCAGGGTGCATCCCCCCAGAAGCATTGATGGCTGGCAGATCAATGCTGTCACTTGTAAACAAACAAATAATAATATCTAATACGGAATCTGGGAGAGGGAGAGGGAGCAGTGGAATTATTCTTATACTGGCTCATTGTTTACAAGCAACATCAACTATTGACTGATCTGTCACTACTTCTCTGGGTTCACACTGGAAAGATTTATGTATAGAGGGGTTCACTGCTTCTCATTCCGGGGTTCCTGACCCCCCTTTCCCAGGTCCAAGACCATAGCAGCTGTATGGGCTGCTATGACAGTGGTTTCACCACTGAACCCAGTAGTTATCAAAAACTCTATCTGTCGTAAAAAAAGATACAGTATAAAATTATTTTGGGTGCATGATGGAGTCATTGTCATTTAAACCATGACAGCACTAGAAACCTTAAAAATAGCCTGGAAAGGAGTGTAACATGCTGTGATTGAGGTGTTGAAGTATTTGCAAACCCAGCCTTTAAAATCTCATCTAAACGTTAACAAGGTAATTCAGTTTTAGTTTCAAAAGTCAGCTTCAATGTTTTTATAATTTACTTCTACAGTTTTCATTAAAATAATATAATACCTAGTGATCCTGCTATGATGGTCATGTTCAAGCATTTTCTGTTATAGGGTAACATCATTCTTATCTCTCCTGCCCCTGTATTTTCATCTTATAATGGAGATTTTAAAGTCTATGTTTAGCATGACTTACAAACATAATATTTAGCACAAGAGACATAATTTACATTTAGTATGATGTGTCCCTTGCACTGAATCCTCTTGGTTTAGGACACATTTTTATCTTTCCTTACACCGCCACTCGCTGCCTCTGCTGCTATAATCTTCTCGTGTGACAAAGGTTAATACAGCTAAGGGTCTGTCAGGAGCACTCATCAAGAGACCTTGACTATGCCTGCCCTTTCCTCCCTGCTGTACAATTCACGGAAGTCATACTACAGCTTCTATGAATGACACAGGATCTATGAATGGAGAGGCAGACCTATCAATCATTCACCCATCCTCCATTCAGAGATCCTGTGTCATTCATAGAAGCTGTATTATGGCTCCTATGATTGGCACAGTGGTGCAGAAGGAGTAAGCAAAGTTGAACTCTCTTAATGACAGCTCCTTATTTGTATTAATTCCCACAGCACCAGAATATTACAGCAATGGAAGAGGGGGAATAAGGAAAGATGAACATTTCTTCTAAACCAAGAATAATCAGCACAAGGGACACATCATTCTATATGTAAGTTATAACCCTTGTGCTGATTTGAATGTCTGTAACATGGGCTAAACTGTAAGTAACATTACATAAGATGGCTTACTGTTGAAGCCATCACAAGAGTGCATGCATTTAGTCATTGAAATACAACAATGGATGTAAAATGGGGAAAACAAGTATCAGAGGATCCCACATCTCAAGAGAATGCTTTTCTGCACAGTGCAGGATTTTCATGAAATATCTGTTTACATTTTTTATTTTTGGAATGGTAGGCATGGTTAGGAAATAACATTTGTATGCAAGGTTCTTTTAGAAGTAAATATTATAAATATAATATTATACTTTTCCTTTTAGGCAGACATCTTAATATACCATAAAACCTTACCACTGTGTAGAAGACTGAAGTTTAATTTAAACTCTCAAAGCAACCTTTGTGGACAACCAATTTGTTTTCCATGAAAATGGTTACTTTCAGGTGCAGTGCCGGGATCACAGAACCCTTTAAAGATCAGAGTAAGCTGTTCTTGCTCAGCATCTTGCCTTCCCAAAGGTCACAAATCTTTACTAATCAAGGACATGACTGAGATACATGTTTTCCTTTTATCTAGGTGAAATTACTGGCAGACTAATGCAGTAACACTAGCACGGAATTATCCATATATACTGGGACAAATGGCTCCTTTAAGTCCATCACCTTTCTTATATTGTTTTATTTAGCAAGAGAGAATCAAGGTAGAATGGTCAACATAACAATTACACAGTTGAGAAGAATCCAGCTAAAAACATGCTTTATATAAAATGTTCAGTCTGGGGTTAAGCCTGCCAAATTTGATATCTCCATTTTGGTTGGTTGCTGAATACTACAGTCATATACATCTTATGGCAAACAAAATCCATTTACTTTTCTTCCTTAAAATACATTTTTTAATAGAATGGGGAAGAATGAGAAACTCTCTCAGGTTTCAGTTGCTGGCTAGGTCTTCACTAGTAGGATTACCCGTCAAACTCCATCCAAATGACCACTGTCACTTACACTGGAAGTTAGGAGAAAACTCTCCACCTAGAATCCTAAAGCAACCCTACCAGAGTTTCAAAAAAAGTTATCTGCCCTAGTACCAAAATGTTTTATTTTTCTTGTGTAAATCAGAAGATATGTTGGTTGTAGTTCTACTATAACTTAAGAACCTATATTTCTGAAAATGAAAGCCATTTCCACACATAATGGAACTGCAACAGCACCCTTCCTAATTTATTAGTCAGAAATATCTACTCCCTGGAGAGAGAATATAACAGCACACGACCTAAATAATTGAAGTTACTTACTTGTGAAGATGTCTGGTCTATTAGCGATACAGTGGGATATGGAGAGTCCTCTGGCATATCAAACATCACATCAATATTTTCCTGTGAATAACAGCATCAACAATGTTTAGTGCTGCAGTGTATCATATTTATGACAGAAAAGGGTTCTGTGTTAGGTTTTTTAATATCATGAATGAAGTTTTATGTGTGAACGTGATGATGTGAACATTTTCAGCACAGTTAATCTCACCTCTCTAAATCTGTCAAGAGGCATGCTGAACGTGTTCCTGTATGACAGACACTGGAAGCGTTCATGTACATAGTTATGGCATAGCTCTTCAAATGTGCCAGCCCTTTCCTTCTTCTGGTGGCGTGGGTTCTGAAATCCAGGAATATCAACCACCATAATGGAAGCCAATGTCAATAGACTGGAGGACAAAGACCTTAGAGGAAAATATACTACATTATTTTGATTGACATATCACATCAACTCCTCTCCTGTGACAATTCACCAGCTAATTGTGTTAGGAATGTACAGCATTTTTTTCTTTTTTAGGTCAGGACTAAAAATAAAAATTATAAAAATATTTTCCTTTATTTAGGCACATACATATGAATTGCAGATAGGTGTTTTCCTTCTTTTATCTAGCTAAAAGTTGCAGCTGTTGCCATATTTTCACATTTCCCAGTCTTTCCTTACCTACTGTTGCAATAGTGTGTTATTTACAGAACTCAGTAGCTCAAGTTGATGTTTACACTCACAAGTAAACGGAGTCAGAGCAGTGACTTTCTTCATATAGCTCTGTCTGAGGTTTCTTTAAGACCAGGTAAGCCTGGAGATAGGAAGCTTCTGCTCTGCTCTCTACTTTGAACACATACAGGGGAATTCAATAAAAGTGTCTATGACTTGCCTCCGCACTATAAATGTTGGAGTAAGAGACATATTTGTGTACCTGTTCAAAACAGATAAATGAATGTTGTGCCCTCCTCTAGTTAGGCTGCTAGGTTAAATTTTGTTTTGGGCTCAGCTGTAGTGAATGGAACAGCGATTGATTGTTTTGGCTTGTTCAGGGTTTCCTGACCTGAGAGCTTTATTCCTCCCATCTACCTCTGAAAGAATTTTCCAGAGTATAGGGCAGGGAAATTCAAACGATCAGTTGAATTTTTATTATATCCCAGCCAATCCCTGGAAGGGGGCATCCAGAAGATGGATGGGGAGATAATATATGTGCAGGGGGCCTTAGCAGAGTGTTCTTTTCCCTCAAGGGAGGGTTCTGGTTCTCTTGGGGCTAATTCCACTAGCAGCTGCCCCACAAAGACAAGAATCTGCAGTCTAGGCCTCAGGAGCTGTTAGGCTGAGGGCCTGGGGAAGATTGCTTACGTGTCCTGGAGGGCACTGCACTGAGGTTCTGGTCTAGAGAAGGATCTTGTTGTAATGATCTTGTTAAGGACTAGTAGTTGTGCAAGTATATACAGTATACTGGCCGTTCCCTGTTACCTCCAGAAAAGTTGTTATTGGAAGATTAGAGAGATGTTTGTCCTCCTATCATTACTACTGATCATTTTGGAGTATCCAATGACCCTAAATCCCTCTCCTGTTAAAAGTTAAGTTACAGTTCAGCAATACCAGTTCTTCAGATACCTTGGGGTGCTTGCAACTAAGACTACCACTGTGTTTTGGGCATTTGGACCAGATATCCAGAGCCCAGGAATATTTGAAGAATACAGGTGTGAGGCCAGTGCATCAGGGTTGTTTCTCTGTAGGCACCCTATGGGGAGCCAAACATATGCGGGAACTGCATGGACTCCCAATCCACTTACTCATCAACCATCACTACGGAGCATGTTGCTGCCACTTTGGAGCCAGGACTGCAGACAGTGGGATATTTCCTCGGCAGAGTGAAGAGGGGCATTTTCAGGAAGCTGGATTTGGACATGCAGCCCAGCATCAGCAAGCCAATGCCTGGTGCTGAGGAGGAACAGGTGTCTGTGACCTAGCTTGTGGCTGCTGACCCAGAGGAGCTGACAACTGTGATCACATTAGCCACTGCTGAACCAGAGGAGCTGATGATGCTGCATACAGAAGATGGTGAGACTGTAGGGGAGATCAATGAGAGGGAGACTGATCTGGGACCACCTAAATGTGGGGCTAGTAGTGCCGGAGTAGAGGCCAAGCAATAACAGTGGAGCTATGCTGAGTTGTGCCAGTCAGAGTGGTCATGGGGGACAGAGTAGAGTGGTTGGGGGAAAGAGAACATGTAAGGCAGTGGCTAGGGAGCACTAAGATATTACAGCTGAGTGTGGCCTTCAGTAAGAAATGTACAGATTTGCCTACACCTTGCACTTTTGTTATGGCTTTAGCTCAGGATGAAGCTCACTTGTATTTGATTCAGAAAGCTGCAAATCACTGTGTTCCATCAGGGAGAGGAAATATAGAGAAGTTATTCTTGCTACAGAGAATTGTTCAAAAGAAAGTGGCACCGGAATATGGGCTGGAATATCCCTATATGTCCAATGCCATTATGGATGAGTTCCAGTAAAAGAGGCCAGAGTAACTTTCAGGGCCCCAGAGCAAGAAACCATGAAGGGCCCCCCTCCCAACAGTCCTAGGGTGTTCACCTCTGGTTTCATAGTCCTTCCCATTGATTCCAGGGCCCTTTTATCCCATCACGGGGCCCTTTTTTTACAGTCCCATAGCGGAACCCTATCACACGTTCTGCAGCGGGTCCCCTTCCAACTGTTTTGAACCCCCCTCTCTCCATGGTGCCAGACAGCAAAAGATATGTAACCAGCACACTAGGGAACTCCATATAAGGGTCCAAGGCAGTGGCAAAACTACCAAGGCCGCACTTGCAACCGAACCCTGGCATTCTGTGATGGTTCCCATCCTCCTCTTGCTATCCTGCCCATTATTGACAATGCTGGTCCAGCGTTTTTATCTGCATGGGAGCTGCAGCAGCACATTAGGACCCAGTGCTGGTTACATTATGGGGCTGATAAGTGCATGTGTGTGAGGGCCGGCATTATTGGTTGTATAGAACTGAGACCCCCTCCGGTCACCATCCAGAGGTAACGCTGCATAGCCTTCTCTGTTGACATGCTGATTGAGATGCCATCTACTTCAAACATACTGTCAGGAAACTAGTGCAGTTAATGCTAATTCTTCTGCAGCTCATGCTAATTCCTGTGCATCTAATGCTCGTTTATGTGTACCAGCACAAAGACAAGCCCAGGCTAATATCCAACGGCACTGACACGTAGGTGCATTTTTATGCGCCATCGTGCATCGGCATGCATGTCTTCCCACATTAGCGCCAAACTGCCTATTTAAAGGAGACTCTGCTGTGTACTAATCACTGGATATTCTTCAGCTTCCTATGACCCGTGTTCCTGTGTTCCTGCTTGTACTGACTGATCTTCCGTTGCTGACCCAGCTTGCTCCTGAGTTTGCTCTGCGGATTCCAGATTCTGACCTCAGCTTGCCTTAGACTACTCTCTGCCTAATCTCCTGGTGCTGACCTCAGCTTGCTACTGGACCTCGCTCTGCTTGCTAACCTGGTACTGACCCTGACCTGCCTCCTGACCATGCTGCTGTCTCACTGTGTATGACCCTGGCTCACCTTGACTACATCCCTGACCGTGGCAATCACCTGCTATCAAGCTATCGGCACCTGTGGTTCTCTGTGCCTTGTACCTCTGTCACCACATTCAGGGGTGCTCAGATCAGAGCCACAAGGGAAGCCCTCTCGTCAACTTGGCCTTCAACCAAGGTACGTGACCTATACTTGAAAGGCCATGCAAAGTTGGATTACATTGGATCTGCAGAAGGGATCTTCTGCCCCTTTCTACAGTTTGCTGGATTTGTACAGAAGAGACCGATGGTAGCTGTTATTTTTTTGTTTGTTTGATTGTTTAATTTTTTTTTTTTTCATCGTTTGTGGTTTTTTTTTCTTTTTCTTTAGGCCTTATGGATTTTGGTTTACAGAGCTAGTACCTTAAAAAAAGGAGGGGAGAATACCCTTTCTTTCACTGCAATACTTTCATGGACTATAGTGTTCATTGCTAGCTGATATATATATATATATACAGTTGTGTTCAAAATAATAGCAGTGTGTTGAAAAAAGTGAATAAAGCTCAAAATCCTTCTAATTACTTTTATTTCCATACACACAAATGCATTGGGAACACTACACATTCAATTCCAAATCAAAACATGAAGAAAAATAGATCAAATTTGTGTTGTTCCTCTAAAAAAAATTGAAGAAAAGTGAATATTAGACTGTTCAAAAAAATAGCAGTGTTTGTATTCTTCTTTACAAACTCAAACATTCACTATATAAACTGAAAAATGTTTGAAGATTTTGCTTTCCTTCGAATCACTTAATTAATATTTAGTTGTATAAGCACTGTTTCTGGGAACTGCTGTACATCTGTGTTTCATGGAGTCAACCGACTTCTGGCACCTGTGAACAGGTATTCCAGCCCAGGATGATTGGACTACATTCCACAGTTCTTCTCTATTTCTTGGTTTTGCCTCAGAAACTGCATTTTTGATGTCACCCCACAAGTTTTCTATTGGAGTAAGATCCGCAGATTGGGCTGGCCACTTCATAACGTCATTCTTGTTGGTCTGGAACCAAGATGTTGCACGTTTACTGGTGTGTTTGGGGTCGTTGTCTTGTTGGAACACCCATTTCAAGGGCATTTCCTCTTCAGCATAAGGCAGCATGACCTCTTCAAGTATTCTGACATATTCAAACTGATCCATGATCCCTGGTATGCGATAAATAGGCCCAACACCGTAGTATGAGAAACATCCCCATATCACGATGCTTGCGCAACCATGCTTCACTGTCTTCACAGTGTACTGTGGCTTGAATTCAGTGTTTGGGGGTCGTCTGACAAACTGTCTCTGGCCACTAGACCCAAAAAGAACAATCTTACTTTCATAAGTCCACAAAATGTTGCGCCATTTCTCTTTAGGCCAGTCAATGTGCTCTTTGGCAAATTGTAACCTCTTCAGCACGTCTTTTTTTCAACAGTGGGACTTTGCGGGGGCTTCTTGCAGATAGCTTGGCTTCACATAGGTGTCTTCTAATTGTAACAGTGCTCACAGGTAACTTTAGACCTTCTTTGATCTTCCTGGAGCTTTTTGTTGGCTGAGTCCTTGCCATTTTGGCTATTCTTCTATCCATTCGAATAGTAGTTTTTCGCTTTCTTTCACGTATTTCAGGTTTTGGTTGCCATTTTAAAGCATTTGCGATCATTTTAGCTGAGCAGCCTATCATTTTCTGCACTTCTTTATATGTTTTCCCCTCTCCAATCAACTTTTTAATCAAGGTACGCTGTTCTTCTGAACAATGTCTGGAACCACCCATTTTCCCCAGAATTTCAGAGAGAAATGCACTGTAACCAGCATGTACAACATTTGCTGCCTTCCTTCCTTAAAAAAGGGTAATAATTGCCACCTGTTTTTCAAAGAATGAATGACCTCACTAATAGAACTCCACACTGCTATTATTTTGAAAATGCCCCTTTCAATTAGTGATTCAATTACACAGAATCAGCAGCATGCATGTCATGACTGTTGGGTCTGTTGGATTTCTATTACTCTACTACACCTGCTAGTAAATTATTTGCCATGTAGAAATATGATTTCTACCAAAAACAGTGATTGATCAGGTTAGTGGTGTCTGACTGCTATTATTTTGAACACAACTGTATATATATGTATATATCTTATTCATTTTCCTGGAATTGGACTTTAATGATTAATTATGCCTTGATAGAATTTATTCTATTTATTCTATTCTGACCCTGTCCCCACACAACTCCTCTGGTCTCTCTCCTCCTCCATCCTACGCTCCCTCGCCCATATCTTCAATCTCTCCCTCTCTACTGGCGCATTCCCCTCCCCCCTAAAGCACGCGCACATCACTCCCATACTCAAAAAACCCTCCCTGGACCCCACCGACCTGAGCAACCTTAGACCCATCTCCCTGATGCCATTTTCATCCAAACTCCTCGAGCGCTTAGTCTACAATCGCCTAAGCTCCCACCTCAATGACAACAACCTCCTCAATCCACTACAGTCTGGCTTCCGTCCCCTACATTCTACCGAAACCACCCTACTCAAAATCACTAATGACCTGCTAACCACCAAAGCTAATGGCCACTACTCAGTCCTCCTACTCCTCGACCTCTCCGCGGCCTTCGACGCAGTTGACCACCCCCTCCTCCTTAATAAACTATACTCCCTTGGCATCAGAGACTCCGCTCTCTCCTGGCTCTCCTCCTATCTATCCCAATGCTCCTTCAGCATTACCTATAACGCTGCCACCTCCCCCTCTCTCCCCCTCTCTGTTGGGGTCCCCCAAGGCTCTGTCCTCGGGACCCTCCTCTTCTCCATCTACACCTCCTACCTTGGCCAACTGATACACTCCCACGGCTTCAACTACCACCTCTATGCCGATGACACGCAAATCTACCTCTCTACCCCTCGCCTCACCCCTTCAGTCTCCGCCCAAATCACCTGCCTACTGAACGACATATCAGACTGGATGTCATTCGACTTGCTCAAATTAAACCTTTCCAAAACCGAGCTCCTAATTTTCCCCCCAGCCTGCGCCCCTCCCCACCCTCTCCCTCACGACCAACAACGCCATCAGTCCCACCCCGCAAGCCAAAGTCCTAGGTGTCACTCTAGACTCAAATCTGTCCTTCCAACCCCATGTCCAATCGCTGGCAAACTCATGCAGGCTCCACCTCCGCAACATCTCCAAAATACGTTCGTTCCTAACCCCAGACACTACTAAACAACTCATTCACTCCCTTATTATCTCACGACTCGACTAATGCAACTCCCTCCTCACTGGCCTACCTCATCACAGACTATCCCCGCTTCAGTCTATCCTGAACTCAGCGGCCAGACTCATCCACCTTACCAACCGCTCCGCATCTGCCACCCCTCTCTGTCATTCCCTCCATTGGCTTCGGATTGCCCAACGCATGAAATTCAAACTACTAACATTGACGTACAAAGCCATTCATAACACTGCCCCAAACTACCTTACCAACCTGATACCCAAATACCACCCAACCCGTACTCTTCGCTCCTCACAAGATCTCCTACTTTCTAGCTCCCTGGTATCCTCCTCCCACGCCTGACTGCAGGACTTCTCCAGGACTTCCCCCATCCTCTGGAACTCACTACCCCAATCCATCAGACTGTCACCTAACCTCCTCACCTTTAGGTGCACCCTGAAAACCCACCTCTTCAGGGAAGCCTACCCCACCCTCACCTAACAACAGATCTCCTCCACTCCTCCCACCACTCCATCCCCCCCACCCACTTCCTCCTGTACCACTATCCCCTCCCTCCTAGATTGTAAGCTAGAAAGAGCAGAGCTCTTGAACCTCTTGTATAATGTTTTGTTACTGTATTGTCTCATGTACTGTCCCCCACTATATTGTACAGCACTGAGTAAACGTTTTGGCGCTATATAAACACTGTATAATAATAATAATAATAATAATTCTATGGTGTTGATTTAAATACATTTAATTTAAAATTTCCATTACATATCACTAAATGATGTACCTTTTCTAGTATACTAGGTCTTTCAAGAAAGGAATATACACAAAAAGTAGGAAAAAAAATTCTAATCATATCTGTTAAAAATTTCAGAAAAAAAAACATTTCACGTGTTCTTTGCATACCTATTAATAAGGAAAACAATGGCAGCGAAAAGTTCTTCATAAAGTCCTGCAGCTATCCCTTCAACACACTCTACTCCGCTCATTTTGGGTCCTGGGAAAAATGTTGGGAAACAAACCAATTACAGCATTTATACTAGTGATTAAAACATTCACTAGTTCCATAATTTATCTTAAACAGTCCAAACAAGGTATAAATGTAGTATGTAATGAGCCAAAAAAATCACCAAAATACTCTTATCAGCAATTTACTTTTTTAGTCATCAATTATACTTCCAATAAGTAATGGATATACAGTATGTTTGATGAAGAAATTAAGTAGAGTAAGTAGTACTAGGTAAATACAGAGCTACACAATGGTTTTATGGCATTAAAACCTGGGGCACAATTGAGAATGTATTTTGGGATAGCCCCCAAATAATAAAATGTCTCTCCATATATAATTCAGCACTCTGTGATACCAGTGTCCACGTCATATAGCACTCTTTTATGTCAGTATTTAATATAAATACTAAACTTTTACTAAATCACAAAAATGGAGACTATAACATTATCATTGACAGCTCAATGTTTTTGCAGTTTGTCCTTAAAGCGGTATTAAACACAAAAACAAAAATGTAATATATTGCAGCTTACAAATCCTTTGATGTGGTGGCTATATCATTTTTTATCCTTTTTTTTCTTCATTTTCACCTGTTAATCCAGCCAGTAAGTATGCTATTTTTCAGCTTCCTTTAACAGACCACTCTGTCCAGCAAAAGCCATTTGTTTCTTAAAAGTGTTAGCTGGAGCTTGACTTCAGTTTGTTAGTCAAGTCCATCTAAATCTGCTGGTGCATCTAACACTTCCCTCTCCACAGATTGGCAATGCTGCTGTCCAATGGTGTCCCTGTTGCTTCTCCATCCAGAGTAGAGACACAGGAAAGGAAATGTTATTGTCTGGATCACCAAGTAAAATTAAAGGGAAAAAAAGCCTAAAAAAGAAAACAAATGCAGCTAACACATTTAAGGAAAAGTAAGCTGCAATATATTACATTTGTGTTACATTTTACAGAATCACCCATCATAAATTGCTATCACTATATCATTGGGAACCTATGGGACCACTAGAAAGGGGCACATATCCACTTTAAACTGTGAATAATAACAAAATGCTACAGTCATTACCAGTCAATCAAAGGCGTGCCCTGCCGTGTAGCATGTCAGTACTCTATCATAGACAAATATGTAGTCAATTTCAGATAACTTTCAGTTGTTCATGACCAAAGGCATTAGATATGGTTGTTCTAAAAACATGCACTGCTTGTAGAGGAGTTTATAAAGTGATTAGCTATGGTTCCACCTGTGGCAGGCTATAGGTATACCTGACACATTTTTTCTTATCAATTTAGAATGAAGACACATAGGCTTTGTAAAATAATAAATCCCTGTAACATGATTTATGTTCATTTCCAACAAGAAAAAAAACTATTGCTGAATGTCCAAAACCAACTGTCCACCTGTGAGCCAATACAGTGAATTCTCTGCAAACGCAACCCAAAAATATTCAATAAACATATATTAAATCAAAATTATAGGTTCGCAAACACATCACACCAACTCATACAATAGTGTCAACCAATATATAGATACATATTGTGCTGCGCTCCTCTATTATTATCATCAAAGACACATTGATTAAGTGTAAAAAATAAACTAAAATAAAATCTAATATAAATAAAGTATGAAAAAAACAAAACAAAATGTGAAAAAAACAAATGTCCACTGTGCTTATACAATCCCTTTATACTATGGAAATAAATGTATCATTGTATATCCAGAGACTGATACATAAGAGTCCTCTTTCTTTTTGAGAAATCTGTGCTAATTAGATGAATACACTCCAGGTTCCAAAAACTTTTGCAGCATAAATACAGCTCTATCATGCGCTCACCTCCAGCCTCAACAGGCTAAATCACGCAGTTTATCCTATTAAAGGATGAAGTATGCTTGGCTGCTTATCACCTTCAAACAATCTCTCCAAACTGCAGTTTTCCTGGTTAACCTGGTGTCACTCCTTTCCTCATTATCTTGTATGGATCTATGGGTGTGTGGATGGTTGGATGAATCTTCCCTCCTTCTCCCCTCCAGGGGAACAATCCTCCAGAATTACTCCAGCAAACTCCACATATATAATTGCAAAGAAAAACAGAAGATAGTGCTTTATCCTTATAAAACTCCTTTTATTGCCAAACTCTGTCTGTCACACTCACATTTTCATTAAAATAAACAAGCCTTTAAGAAGAAAAGGTAGCAGTGTGTTAACACACACTGTGTCTGTACTCGCCAGAAAAGCCGACTGCACGCGGTGATGTCAGAGCCCCTCCCCTACGCGTTACGCCACCGGTCACGTGGCTTCATCATAAACAAGTCTTCTTAAAGGCTTGTTTATTTTAATGAAAATGTGAGTGTGACAGACAGAGTTTGGCAATAAAAGGAGTTTTATAAGGATAAAGCACTATCTTCTGTTTTTCTTTGCAATTATATATGTGGAGTTTGCTGGAGTAATTCTGGAGGATTGTTCCCCTGGAGGGGAGAAGGAGGGAAGATTCATCCAACCATCCACACACCCATAGATCCATACAAGATAATGAGGAGAGGAGTGATGCCAGGTTAACCAGGAAAACTGCAGTTTGGAGAGATTGTTTGAAGGTGATAAGCAGCCAAGCATACTTCATCCTTTTATAGGATAAACTGCGTGATTTAGCCTGTTGAGGCTGGAGACGGAGGTGAGCGCATGATAGAGCTGTATTTATGCTGCAAAAGTTTTTGAAACCTGGAGTGTATTCATCTAATTAGCACAGATTTTTCAAAAAGAAAGAGGACTCTTATGTATCAGTCTCTGGATATACAATGATACATTTATTTCCATAGTATAAAGGGATTGTATAAGCACAGTGGACATTTGTTTTTTTCACATTTTGTTTTGTTTTTTTCATACTTTATTTATATTAGATTTTATTTTAGTTTATTTTTTACACTTAATCAATGTGTCTTTGATGATAATAATAGAGGAGCGCAGCACAATATTGATGAATGTATTTCAAGACATGCTCAATTAATATTGGCAGCAGTAAACTGTGCATGTGACAAGGGCACCAAAAAAACAGTCCAGACAGGTTTGCTCTGCACTTTTATTCAAAAAGCCAACAAACAATTGCATTTTCAAATCAAATGGGCTTAGTACAGCCATTTCATATCATAAAATGTCTGTGCATCTGAGCCACTAACTAAATTCATGTCAGTTCCTGACTAACAGGGTGCCCTCTAATGGGTTCCCTGAAAAATCAGGCAACTCTTGTAACTTTTTAGTGTTCTGTCAGCACTCAGACACCAGAGAAATAGAGAAAAAGGACAGCTGAGAGTAATAATGAGGTCTGACAACTAAGGAAAATTTGGACCTAGGAATAGAGGCTTTATTACGCCCAAAGCTCTTTAAAGCCTCTGGGCTCCAGGAGCCAAAACAGAACATGGGTCCTAATACAGAGCTATAGGGAGGATATTCACCTTCCCTAATACTCCCTGACTGGCACCGGCATCTGCTCCTGTGTGCTGAGTTTCGGCCATCTTCATTGGCTGGCACAAAATAACGTCACTCCTGCACATGCACAAGAGCTAGTCATCCCGGCACACAGGATTGGCCTGGCCACTGTAAGATGTGCCGCACATGCGCAGCTCAGTTTACATTTTGGGGATTGCTGTGAGCAGGCAGCAGATATGTTTTATTTCAGAAGAGACAGTGTTATAAAATGCCTGCCTGCTCACAACATACAGCAGAACTTTAGTTCCACTGTAAGATTCTGAGAAAACAAAAAGTTTACTTTTTCCACATCAGCCACAAACCCTTACTACAGTCAGGTCCATAAATATTGGGACCGGTGTGTTCCTTCTTTTTAAGAATGTTCCAAACAGTTGTTTTGGCCACGTCTAATGTTTTTGCTATCTCTCTGATGGGTTTGTTTTGTTTTTTCAGCCTAATCATGGCTTGCTTCACTGATAGTGACAGCTCTTTGGATCTCATCTTGAGAGTTGACAGCAACAGATTCCAAATGCAAATAGCACACTTGAAATGAACTCTGGACCTTTTATCTGCTCATTGTAATTGGGATAATGAGGGAATAACACACACCTGGCCATGGAACAGCTGAGAAGCCAATTGTCCCATTACTTTTGGTCCCTTAACAAGTGGGAGGCACATATGCAAACTGTTGTAATTCCTACACCGTTCACCTGATTTGTAAATACCCTCAAATTAAAGCTGACAGTCTACAGTTAAAGCACATCTTGTTCATTTCATTTCAAATCCATTGTGGTGGTGTATAGAGCCAAAAATGTTAGAATTGTGTCGATGTCCCAATATTTATGGACCTGACTGTATGTGTATATGAGAAACCTAGGTGATACAGCATCCACAATCTTGTCTACCAGTGCATTACATTATATAAATATTTTAGATATTTTAAATTATATAAATATAATAAACATTAAATATACATATACATGCAGATATATATATTTTCTCTTTTTTTAGGCATGTGATAGTACTCATGTTTTTCCAAAGACTTTGCAAGCTCTTCTCTCAGCCAAAATCTATTGTGTCATACAGAAGAGAAACAGCAGAATACATAATACAATCAAGCCAAATGTTCTTTATTAGATGCCAGTTTGTATGCTCATACATTTGAAATCCTGGCAGAGGACTGTCTGTACACCTGGGCTAGTTGCTAGGAAACAGCTCGCCTTAAATAAGCTTTCAAACTATTCTGGGTTTTCTGCTTGGCAGATATGGGAACAAGAAGAATAATGGCCATGCAAATATCTGAGGTCCCAGGCCAAACAGCCCCATGCAAATAAATTATCTCTTAATTTGGGAATATGGGAAAAAAAAGTACGCGCTGAGTCACTTAGATACTGAAAAACGGGCATTATCACATTATAAATTACATTTATTGCTCGGATGTACTGTGAGAAAAAGTATCCTGGTCGGGTATGCTAATTTATGCCAACTAATTACAAGTTCTTCAAAACTGTATGAATTACAAGTAATTATTGTGCTATGCAATTTTATATGTTATTTTGGTAAATGTTATTATACATTTATGAAGCAGCTGAAACAACTTATATATTATTTGTGAAACATGCAGTTTGCTGACATGCCTAAGGCATCATGTAGCTGGTGTAGGCGTAGCTCAGAATAGCTGTACTTTATGGCTAAAGTGTTTTTATATCAGATTAGCGTGCATCTATATTGGACAGGCAAGCATTCCCAACCTCTTCTACCACAACAGTAACATTAGGGACGAAATTTCATCATGTATGGATATTTGTTTCCCTAGTAAATGGGAGAGGTAATTGAATGCTATGTATCGAAATAATATATGGGATATATATATTTAATTCAAAAAAAGGTCACCATACCTGTCTTAGTTTCATCCTCTTGGTTACTGCCTCTAGCTCCAAGTGTGACCTGTTCAATTATCTGCTTGAGGTGATGTTTAAAGACAGCTGTAGATAGTTCCTCACATTCACAACCTAGAACATTAGCGGCATTGTTTGCCCAATCAAATCTCATAAACTGCTTTCTTCCAACTAAAAAAAAAAAAAAAGCATCCTGTTAATTGCCCTTATGTTTTAACAGCAACATTGAAAGAAATACATTCAATAACACAGACTTTTATACATTTTTTACACAGAAAACTACATAGCAGGCCAATGATGTGTAGTAATTGGCAACTATTTGAACAATGATAGAGAGCCCAAGTAATGAAGTAAGTTCCAAAAACACAGCTACTGCCTGATGGCTAGTAATGTTCCACATACTGAACTTACTTAAAACCCAATTCCGGGCAAAATGTTTATCCCCTTCAATACCAGGCACTTTCACTCCCTTCCTGCCCAGGCCAATTTTCAGCTTTCAGCGCCGTTGCACTTTGAATGACAATTGCAAGGTCATGCAACACTGTACTCATAATAAATTGTTATAATTTTTTATTTACACAAATAGACCTTTCTTTTGGTGGTATTTAATCACCACTGTTTTTTTATGCAAATATTGACAAAAAACATGTTTTTCTTTGTTTCTGTTATAATTTTTTGCAAATAAATACTCTTTCTTTATAAATGTAGGCCAAACTGTATTCTGCAACATTTTGTTGGTGACAATAACCCAAATCAGTGTTTAATATATAGTCTGTAGGAAAGTTATAAAGTTATAGAGTAGAATATATCTGAAAATCAATCAGTTCTGATGTACTGACTGCCTATCTCATTTCTTGAGGCCCAAAAACACCAGGACAGTAAAAATATCCTCCAAGTGACCCCTTTTTTGAAATAAGACGGTCCAAGATATTTAGTAAGCGGCATGATGAGTTGTTGTAATTTTGTTGTCAAAAATGTTTTTACATACTGTTACCTGTGCAGTACATCCTCATCATATAACTGGTGTGGTGGGGATCAGGGACACTGACTGGCGACAGTATACATTTTTAATATTTTTTTTTCTTTTTAATTGTACTACACTGGGTAAGTGATCAAGATTTTTTACTTTTTACACATTATGATTGCTTGTACTAGTGAATTTCACTGGCATAAGCAACAATTTTTACTGAATTAAATTGATTTACTCAGTGTTTACTATTGTGGTTAGCTGTGATTGGCCACAGCTAATTACATGGTACAGATGAGCTGTGATTGGACCTGTCTGTACCATGTGATTACTGTGATCAATCACAGAGATCAACACAATAGTACACAATGGATGGCATGAACGAAAACCATCCATTTTGTACAATTGTCATGTGATCTGCTGTGATTGCTAGTTAGCTGAATTATGAAATAAGGTGTTCCTGATATTACTTTATGGTTTCACACTAGATTTGTCACCATTATTCTCTGTTCAAAACAAAATCTATATTTTTATTTGAATGCCCTCATAAATGACAGAATCAATTTACAACTTACAGTGTCAAAAAAAAATTTACATACTGTTACCTGTGCAGTACATCCTCATCATATAACTGGTGTGGTGGGGATCAGGGACACTGACTGGCGACAGTATACATTTTTAATATTTTTTTTTCTTTTTAATTATATTTTTTGTATGATATTTTTCAACATACTGTGATCAGTAACATTGTACTACACTGGGTAAGTGATCAGGATTTTTTTACTTTTTACACATTATGATTGCTTGTACTAGTGAATTTCACTGGTATAAGCAATGATTTTTACTGAATTAAATTGATTTACTCAGTGTTTACTATTGTGGTTAGCTGTGATTGGCCACAGCTAATCACATGGTACAGATGAGCTGTGATTGGACCTGTCTGTACCATGTGATTACTGTGATCAATCACAGAGATCAACACAATAGTACACAGGGATAAGGTAAGTAAAATTGTTTTTCCTCTCTCTAAGGCAAAACACACTAT
Organism: Staurois parvus; assembly: GCF_062004578.1. Classification (NCBI taxonomy): domain Eukaryota; kingdom Metazoa; phylum Chordata; class Amphibia; order Anura; family Ranidae; genus Staurois; species Staurois parvus. The sequence goes on along the minus strand of NW_028318132.1, from coordinate 4,001,318 downwards.
TAACCCTTGCAGTGAGACTGTGATAGATTTTTTTGTTGCTCAGGGTAGGGTTTTAATAAGATTGTGCTTTCATAGAGGAAAGCATTTCTAACACTTTTCTGCTCTGCCTAAAACAATGTTTGTTTTTGGCTGAAGATACTGTATATTTTAACAGTTATTTAGTGAACATTTTTTTGGTACAGCATGGTAATATAAAAATATAAACAAAATAAACAGTAAATATCATATAATAAGAACACAAAATACCATGCAATGGAGTGATAATATACTATAGTGGCCCAAAAGTGTCTGAAGGAATTATATCTATATAAATAAATCTGTGAAGAGTCAATAATATCGAATGTCTCCCTAAACGTCACAAAAGTGTTATGAAGATTTTCAATGCAAAATAAATAAACAAATATCAAACAAAAAACTGTGTGCTGCTGCTGCTGCTGCCTTAATCTATGAGTGATTCATATAAATTCCCATTAGTTATGCAATATCTAATGCCAATTGTGTAGATATATACACTTACTGGCCACTTTATTAGGTACACCTTGCTAGTACCAGGTTGGACCCCCTTTTGCCTTCAGAACTTCCTTAATGCTTCATGGCATAGATTCAATAAGGTGTTGGAAACATTCCTCAGAGAATATGAATATAGTCCATACTGACATGAGTTACTGTTGCCTTTCTATCATCTCAAACCAGTCTGCCCATTCTCCTCTGACCTCTGACATCCACAAAACATTTTTGTCCACAAAATTTCTGCTCACTGGATATTTTCTTTTTTTTTTTGGACCATTCTCTGTAAACCCTAGAGATGGTTGTGTGTGACAATCCCAGTAGATCAGAAGTTTTTGAAACCAGCCCGTTTGGCACAAACAACCATGCCATGTTCAAAGACACTTAAATCCCCTTTCTTCCCCATTCTGATGCTTGGTTTGAACTTGCCTAAATGCGTTGAGTTGCTGCCATGTGATTGGCTGATTAGCAATTTGTGTTACCACGCAATTGAACAGGAGTACCTAATAAAGTGGCTGGTGAGTGTGGTAGATACTATATAACTGTTGAATAGTCAATGCTCTCTGTCTCTGTCCTTGGTGCTGAAATCCAAGGCTCAGTCTATGATTTTCAGTACAAAATCTAATTTTCATTCCTAGCTCAGGTCACCTTTCTAGCAATTTTCAGTATAATATTCATATAGCTGTCTTTCTATATGGTAGATCTGTATATGTGATTTGATATATATGTTTACTTTGAGAAATACTGTTTAGCCTGGGCAGAGTAAGCTAACCTGCACTGAGGATGTTTCTCTGTCAGGCCTATGTCAATATGAACCTAAGCCATGCTAATCAGCACTGGACTGCATAGCTGCAAAATGTGTTAAATTTACACTCATTAATTAACAGCCTTAAGAAATCACTGGCTTGTCACCAACAAAGAGGCTTCACACTTCCACCCCAGTTGGTACAAAAAGGAAGGTAATTAAGGGAAATTACAATGTGACTTGGGAACTCAAAGCTAAACTGCTAGTCTATTACCATGAATGGAAGACAATTTAGGTGAGAGGTTAATGAGTAAATGATTAATACCCTAAAGGGAATAAGATGACTGCAACACAGCATTTAGTTTTAGGAAAAACATGACAATAAAGGCAAAGAAACGTGTGCATTGCTAAACAAATTAAGCAACGTGGCATAGAAAATGACCACTTCAAACATAAATTGACACATTTCATGGAACATTGCTTACTCAAAAACCATAGGCTGAATTAATCAGTGAAATATCTAATGTGTAACAACATGTGCTTATCTAAGCTTAAACTGCACATTTCTCTGTTTAGTTGATTTTTTGTGTTGCCTTACAACACAGATCTTTATGGGTAGTTGCATTTAAAACATCCAAATGCAGAAAACAACAACTACCAATAATAACTACCAGATTTCCCTGTGGCTCATTCAATCACTATGTAGAACATTTGTGAGTGAATATCCCCCCCCCCCCAGGGTGTGCTTTGCGTTTTATCCAACTAATGTCATAAGTCTATTTTAATCCTCCTAATACTTCTATATAATCCACTAGAAATCTGCAATACCACATTTCTAGCTGCTTCCTCCAGTGGATCCCCTGTAGGAATTTACTGAAATCCTTTTAGCTGATGACAATTGTGGCTTAGGTGGAAAGATCTGCTTAGCTTGTCACAATGTCACACCTGTGCTAAAGAAGATTTCCTGACATCATCCAGATAAAAGCAAAGAGAGCAGATGTTTATGGACTCCTTTATTCAACACTTAAATTACACCTGTACTGAATCATGTCAGTTGCCATTTCTGACCATCTTCTAAAAAAAAGTTGGTTACCTGTTGTCTTTGGCTTTAATATTTTGTGTCAGTGACCAAGGACAATCATGCAGCAACATCAAGCATATCTGTTCCACATCAGTAACAGAAAGTACTGAAACCAATGGATCAGCATGGAATCCAAGCAACGAACATTTTTAGAAAAAATAAAGCAGCCTACATACTCCCTCAATACATGCTTCCTGCTGGTTTGTTGACCCTGTCTCCACACTTGTAATAGAAACAAAATTTACTATAAGATTATATGTCAAATTAATAATGTTTTGTGCATCTTTATACAATTATTGATGATATTATGATATTGAATAGCCAACACTGCTGCTGGGTGCTGCCATCTCAGATGTCATATCAGCAGGCAGCTTTAGCCAAACTCAAAGATGTCGGTTGAATGATGCTCTGTATTATTCCCTTGCTATAATTTATTGACATTTAAAGAGCCTCTCATTTTTCTGATAGGGCAGAGATGCTGAAAGCAGTAGCCTAAACACAGCAGAGCACGTAAGTGCTTGTTTAGCTACATCATTTTTTTTATGAATTAAGTTATGAATCCTGTAGAGAAGAGTTAAAACCTTTACCAGTTTATGTTTTGCTGTCTGCATACAACTGGGGAAATATCTCTTTACTTCCTGTCTCTGAGCTGCAACAGGAAAGAAGAAGAAAGTGAGGGAAATTCCCATCTTACACAGTTGTCCCTGGAACCAATTTCCCCATTGAAAAATGCCCCTTTATTTTTGGTTCTAGGAAGGCCTCTGAACTTCTTTCTCTGTAATAATAGTCACCAGTTTAAACATGGTGGTTAATCTCCCCAGTGACAACAGAGAGAGTAATAAAAACTTAACAGAGGGTATAACTCTTCTCTACTATTTAAAAAAAACATTTTTGCCTATATATATACAATTTATTAAAGCCTCTAGGGACACCTCCAAGGTATCAAAGACAGCTCTGGGTCTCTAGTAATTATCGCGAGCCAGGGGGACCAGCTCCCGATCATATGATCATTGTGACAGTCAATCACAGTGGTCATGGAGTCAAGCAGACCTTGCCATGCAATAGCCTATTTAAAAGGTTGCTGGGACTGGGAGGGAAGGGGGTAATTAATTCATGGGTGCACAGATAATCACTGACCTCACCTGAAAATGTATGCTAACAAGTAAATGTACAGGTTCCTGCTGTCTCCAATAATAACAGCAGATGGAGGATCAGGAGCAGGGAGCAGCACAAGCAGAAATTGACAGTTCCAGAAAGTGGTCAGACTCCTATTAAAATTACATGAACAACAACATGGGAAAAAAACATGTTTTTTTTTTATCCTCTACTGCTACAAGATTTCCTTCTACAAGTTGAGGTCTGGTGATGGAGTCTTTTCAAAGTAATCCCACCATAAGAGCTGTCATTGTTAAGCTCTTTTTGAAAATACTACTTTCCTGACAATCATACAGACTCTTCAACTTCAAAACTTTGATATATTGAGCCATATCAAGTCTCCAAATACAGATTTTTGTCTGTATTTCCTGATCTCCACTGCTGGTCAGAGATTGTGAAAATATTTGCTCAGCATAACAACCCAATAGCCCTTGGATTTCTCAGGTTTACTGATAGGGCCATAATTATACTGTATATAAAAATGTGAAGTTTCATTGACAGTGCATCTATCATTACATATACCTGTAGTAACATTGTTAGTATGGTTGAAACGAAGTCCATCTGATTGAACGCACAGAGAAAATAAGAACACACACACACAGCAAACCTTCATGTACACAAGAAGAAGGCTTTATGTATTTGGAGGGTAAAGCTCTTTTCCTCCAGATGTAAAGAGTGACCCCTTGTCGTCTGTGATGACCTTAAAGCGAATAGTTCTACACCAAGTTCACAATATGGACCACTTTTGTATTTATACATGTTGATCCCATCCCCCATTAATCTCCTTTTCTCAAGAGAGAATACATTCAGTTCCTCTAATCTTTCCTCATAGCTGAGCTCCTCCATGCCTCTTATTAGTTTGGTTGCCCTTCTCTGCACTTTCTCCAGTTCCATTATCTATTTTTTGTGAATTGGTGCCCAAAACCGAACTGTGTATTCTAGATGAGGTTTTACAAATTATTTGTATAAGGGCAAAACGATGGTTTCTCTTTGCAGTCCATACCTCCTTTAATACAAGAAAGGATCTTGCTCACTTTGGAAACTTCAGCTTGGCATTGCATGCTATTATTAAGCCTAGGATCTACCAGAACACCGAGATCCTTCTCCCCCCTTGATTACCCCAGTTGTACTTCTTCTAGTATGTACAGTATGATACATGCATATTTTTAGCCCCCAAGTGCATCACTTTACATTTATCAACATTAAACCATATTTACCATGAAGTTGCCCAATTAAACAGTGCATTGAGGCTGGCTTGTAATTTGGAGACCTCCTGTAAGGACGTTATTTCACTGCATAGCTTGGTGCCATCTGCAAAGACTGAAATTGTACTTTCAATCCTATATTTAATATATTATTATTTATTTATATATTTATTTAATATAGCTGAAGGCTAGTTGAACTTTATATAAAAAGAGATATCTCAGCAATCTGAAAACTCAAAGGAACTCGTATGTGACACCTTGTTGTTAGACAACAATATGTTTGTGTGAGATGGATGAAGATGGAAATGTGTGCAGTGTGGGTGCGGCTTCTAGGACACATCACCCCACCCACTAGACAGACTGTGGCCTTCTGAGAGGCTCCCTGGATGCAGGGGGTGGACCCAGAAAAAAAGGAGTGTACGAGCCGTTCTGAAAGGTTCTGGAGGGACTGAGCAGAGCCTGGGAGAGAGAGAGGATCCACTGACCAGGAGCTCTGAGCCTTTGTAGAGAGCTAAGCAATCTCCAACACAACTTTCCCCTCTGAGTGAAGATATTGGATCAGGCAGGGGTGGCATTGGCAACTATCATCTTGGATAAAGTATTAATCTTGGATTAAGCATTTCACTTCTATTCTGTGTCATCTGAATATCTCTTTTCTATCCCCTCATAGGTAATCTATGCTGCTTTCAAAATCCACCTCTAACTGAAGTTGATTCATTACTATCAATGTTCTTAATGGGAACCCTATGCTGCTTTCAAAATGCATCTCTAACTGAAGTAGATTCACTACTATCAATGTCCTTAATGGTAATCTATGCTGCTTTCAAAATCGTTAGCTCTGTCTATATTACTGTGATGTTTATTTTGCTCTCCTGTTGTCTCACCTAAATTATGAGCACATCTTAATCTTTAGAACTCTGCCCTCCTGCACTTTTGTAGTCGGGCTTTGGTGTGAGAAGTTTACTTTTGGAGTGAGAAGTATACTCTGCTTGCCATGTATCTCCTATGCACTTCTAATTGTTAGACAAGTAATACCCCCACCCAGCTCAGTATAAATTTAGACCATCTTTAGGGGAAATCACAGGCAGGGGTGTCATTGGCAACTATCATCTTGGATACAGTATTACCTTTAATTAGACCTGGAATTACCTTTATTTTTCACTCCATAAGACACACTTTTTCCCTCCACAAAAATGGGGGAAAATGTCTGTGCATCTTATAGAGCGAATATGGAGTGGCCAGCCCACTATTCCCTCTGCTGCCGCTGCTGTGTTAGAATATCGGGCTGGCCGCTTGGCTCTACTGTGCAGAAGAACCTGCTCCTCGGTCCTACCTGTTCCTCTGTGCAGCAGCATCCTGCTTTCACTGCCCGTCTTCTCTCCCTGGCACCGGCATCTTCAGTGTGGGCACCCGGCTGTGACAGCTTGCAGCTTCACAGCCGGGTGCCCACTGCGCATGCGCTGCACTTTGTGAATGGCCCTGTAGTCTTCTGGGACCTGTCACATGTCCCACAAGACTACGAGGAGGGAGGGGGGAGGACAACTACACAGAAGTGGGAGTGGGTACCTGTCAAATTCAGGTACTCGCCCCCCCCACTCCCCAAAGGTCTGCAGTCTCTGGTCATCTCCTGTAGTATGTCCGCAGTCTCTGGTCATCTGTAGTATGTCCACAGTTTCTGGTCATCTCCTGTACTATGTCTGCAGTCTCTGGTCATCTCCTGTACTATGTCCGCAGTCTCTGGTCATCTCCTGTAGTATGTCAGCAGTCTCTGGTCATCTGTATTATGTCCACAGTCTCTGGTCATTTCCTGTACTGTGTCTGCAGTCTCTGGTCATCTCCTGTACTATGTCCGCAGTCTCTGGTCATCTCCTGTACTATGTCTGCAGTCTCTGGTCATCTCCTGTAGTATGTCAGCAGTCTCTGGTCATCTGTATTATGTCCACAGTCTCTGGTCATTTCCTGTACTGTGTCTGCAGTCTCTGGTCATCTCCTGTAGTACATATGCAGTCTCTGGTCATTTCCTGTACTATGTCCGCAGTCTCTGGTCATCTCCTGCACTATGTCTGCAGTCTCAGGTCATTTCCTGTACTGTGTCTGCAGTCTCTGGTCATTTCCTGTACTGTGTCTGCAGTCTCTGGTCATTTCCTGTACTATGTCCGCAGTCTCTGGTCATCTCCTGTACTATGTCCGCAGTCTCTGGTCATCTCCTGTACTATGTCTGCAGTCTCTGGTCATCTCCTGTAGTACATATGCAGTCTCTGGTCATTTCCTGTACTATGTCTACAGTCCATTGGTTCAGAATATTTTTTTTCTTGTTTTCCTCCTCTAAAATCTAGGTGCATCTTATGGTCAGGTGCGTTTTATGGAGCAAAAAATATGTTAAGTATTGCACTTCTGCTCTGCTTTTCAGTGAATGCACATCAGTAAATGCAAAAAGTGAGAATTCCTAGCAAACTACTTTGCAAACACTAGACAGATTTCAGATGACTTGTTCCCCAATCCAGCTCCTTCATCTCCTCCCAGTCTGCCTCTTAATCTCTCCATTCTGTAACATGCACTCTCTGCTTCTCACAGATGTGTTCTCTCTCCATAAACTCTCTTTCCTTTACCCCTCTTCTCTGCCCATCACCTTATATATATCACCCTCACTCCTGTCTTCTTCTTATTACTGAACTCACTAACTCCTGCTAATTCTGAACCCACATGCTAAAATAGCCTCCAGGACTCTCTTTCCTTTAGCCCTTTTCTCCATCGCTGAGTTTATATATAAATATCACTCTCACTCCTGTCTTCTTACTACTGCACTCACTAACTCCTGCTAATTTTGAACCCACATGCTAACAAAACCTCTAGGAAATTGGGACCTGTTCCTCCATATAAGTCACACACACATATTACCCCTCTCACCCTTCTACTTCTCCTAACTTCAGGAGATATTTCCCCAAATCCTGGGCCACCATCTCTTAACTTTGACCAACACAATGAGCACCTCCCATCTTCCATACAATCTGTTTTCTATTCCTCTTCTTCCTAGAACCAACCTCCCTTCTCCTATGCCCTTTGGAATGCCCGCTGTGTCTGTAAGAAACTCACCTCTGTCAATGACCTGTTTATCACTAACTCCTTTAATCTATTTGCTATTACAGAAACCTGGCTTCAAGAATCTGACTTTCAAATTGCTTTTACTTGTTAAATTCAAGTTGCCATTGCATCAACAGTAATAGTCAGCAAATACCTTGTCTAATTAGTGAACTGTCATATGTCATGGAGTTCTTTTACTAGTGACAGATTCCCTTTAGTGCTACAGGCATCCCTATTTATAGTATTAGTACAGGAAAATCCAGATGTCAATGCTAAAATGTAACACAAGTAGTAAATGATATATTATATGGGAACGTTCTTCCTTCCTCTTGTCTGGTGATCCTCTTTCGGGCCCTGTCTGGATGAATCAAGCCCTGTTACCATGACAACATGATGCCTTAGTACCATTGTTTATCTTGTCACTCAGGAGAGAGCAGCTTATCTCTGATAATGGTGCATGGCAGGGGGAATATGTGATTCAGACAAGAGGTCTTCACAGACATGTTCGCTAACCATCCCCTTGTCTATTTGATGCTGAAAGCCTGTAAGACATTCTGCAATATTAAAGGCTGCGGAGAAATCAATTGGAAATATAATACAAGGGCACTGACTCATATAGATCAGAAAATGTCCTTTTTTTTGGCTTGCTATCTCTATTCTTCTGGTAAATGATGGCTTTAATGAAAAAGACAGATTCTGAGAGAGCTGTATATATCAGGGCAGCTCGATATCTGGGAAAGTCAGGAAGGAGATGAACTTGTTCCTTTCAGGCATGCAGCTTCAGAATGTGTTTCAGGGGCCACAATTCAAACTGATAGCTAGATGACTTAATGCAAAAGAGGAAATAGGCAAACCTTTATTAGAAACTGCAAAGCCAGTACAATATATCCTAATTACAATATGTATGTGAATATATAAATGTGTTATATTATATATAAGCATAGAAAATTGATTGTTACTGGAAAAAAAAAGCATTATTCATAATGTCAGATAATTTTCACAGAGCCCATATATATATTAATGTTTGGCTTTTTTGGCAGATATAAAAATGACATATCTATTAAAAATTATTCTTTGCATTTTTACACATACAGTAGCTACCATAAGTACCTGAACCTCTCTTGATATCAGGCTCATGGAAGTTAGATTTGGAGATGGAGGGGCACCATTCTCAGTGTGCCACTGTTCTTAGAACGTGGCCACCCTATATAGGCTATTAATAATGCTGATGGTATTTAATATCAATAACAGGAGAAAACGAATTGGAAAAATCAATTCCTCTACTTTTTTTTTTAGCTTAAAGCTGGTGTCTGTTGGATATCCTTTATACCAGTTTTCATACAACATCATCAAAATTCTTTTACTTGTGATAAACCCTTGTCAAACATCGCCATTTAGATCGAAAACATTTTTTTTTCTAATACTGCAAAAAGTATCTCTATAACAAGATTTTTTTAGACAGAGTAAGGAATGGTTAAAACTCCTTTTGTGGTTGTTTTCTATTCACCCAAGTCCCACTGGGCATATAGTGTGGGAATCCCTCCTTTGACAGCTGCCTTGGAATTAAGCATCCCCAATGGAAAATGTCTTACTTTCTGTTTGATAATTGTAACATTTTTGATTTCTTATCATTTTTTATCTCCTTAGCAGCATTAGATTCCACATTTTGCACACATATTTTGCCTATCTATGTGATGGTTCCTTGATCAAATTTACCATATTTTTAGTATAAAGAGAAAAAAAAACAATTGATCAATTATATAAATATATGCACCACTGAACTGGTGGTAAAATAGGTGGCTTCAGCATGTAGAAGATTTTAGTTGGATGGTGTAATTATATGAACAAAGCTCGGAATGGGCTGGGAAAATAGTCTTCTTTAAAAATTAAGCTATTTTGGGATTCACATGTATCAGATGCATTGTGGGAATTATGTCAATTTCCAAGACAAGCCTTGTCATGTAATGACAGGCCTGGAGCAAACCTCATTTAACATGGTTTTACTGTTGATCTATGACCCCAGTATGTTAATGTACTCTTTGGTTAAAGTGGGATTTGTCAAAAGGCTCACACATGTACTGACACTGCGGCAGGCAGGATTTATACAACAAAGACAAATGTGTAACAACAATCAATAGATTTTAATGAAATGGATCTTGCTCAAACCCGCTGCTGTTTTAAAAAGCTAACAGGATTTTTAATAGGATTCACTGACAAGCAGTCTAGTTTCATGTTGTTGTCAAAATAAAGGAGATGGATGTCTATAATTTATCAAAATCTCTTCTATGATATGATAGTATTTTTAGCTTCTTGTCTGTTTAATATAATCTCTGAACAATTTTAGTGATGACCCCTATTTAATATTTGATTTTAGGAGTTCTTTAAAGAGTATGGGTGGATTTTTAATAAAACTGTGGCTGTCATGAAGTCACTTTAAAAAATGATCAATCATTAACATTTACACTTTAAGATGTTATGATTAAATAATGTTCATGCATTAATAGCATTCATTTTCAAATTAAGAGACAGAATGTTTCCATTATTCAGGTCACAAAGAACTCTTTTATTCTACCAAATACCAACTTAGTAACATGTTAAAAAAATTCTAAATATTTAGCTCCCAGACTTGCCCACTGCCTACCAGGATGGTTGCAATTGCTGTCAACCTAATCCCAAGAATAATTTACAGATGCAGATATAACACTTAGGATCTTTATTGTATGTTGATGAAGAAAACAATCAGCACTACCACCTTTACTCTTAAAATCTTAAGTGTTATATCTGCATCTGTAAATTATTCTTGGGATTAGGTTGACAGCAATTGCAACCATCCTGGTAGGCAGTGGGCAAGTCTGGGAGCTAAATATTTAGAATTTTTTTAATATGTACCTAAGACCATAGTACATGTATCACAAGTACAGTAAGTTGACACGTTTCAGCCTATAATGCTTTAGTAATAGTTATGCGTCAAGTTACTGTATTTGTAATACATGTACTGTGGTCCTTACAATAAATGACAATTTTAAAAGCAGTGGCAGTGGTGGTGTTTTCTTCATAAAGTTACATGCAGCTGAGCAACTTTGGATGGAGCACCCTCTACCTCGTCAGATAAGTGACTGCATGGGTATTAGCACCTTCTTTTTTGCTCTTTATTGATGTGTATTCTAGTTTGGGGAATACAGCAGCTCAGTTGGAGAGATCCCTGCATCACACATGTTTGTGTGGATGCAAGAATCTGTCATTTTTTTTTGTTCAACTCACTGGTTAAACAAAAAAAACTGAACATGTATACCCAGCCATCAAATAGATATGTACTATTGCTCTGACTTTGGATGTTAGGATAAGTGTGAAGCTGTGCACAAGTAGGGAGCTTGCAGCTATACCACCAAGGTAGGACATATATATACCCTGACGAAGTCACATGACAATGTGACGCACTGCGTTGGTACGCAACTTCCCGTGATGCGGTGGCGCACTTCCGGGCGTGGTGGCCATCTTGGTACACCTTACAAACCCATGCAGTGCACCTATATGCTTGAGGTTTAAGAATCTGTGTATTGGAGACTACATGTGAGTGTAAATTTTGCTTTTTATAACATCTTATGGATTAAAAACCTTACTGCACCATGGAAGAATCTTTTTTTGTTTCACCTATATGATCCTGAGTGGGGGTGAGCTATATTGCGGTACCTGTGCCAGGAGGGAGCTGAGTGGTGGTACACAAAGAAGCTTGTGTGGCGTTCATCTACTGGGACCAGTTTACATCTATTAGGATCGGGAGGTGATCCTTAAAAGCGTGCTGGCCCTTAGTGGTCCCGGTTTGGAGGTGAGGGGCCATTTCGGCCATTTCTGAGGAGTTTGTTCACCAGAGTGGAGATCACTCTTTTTTCACGGCATCACTTGCATGAATTATGTGAAGATCACGACTATATTTACATTTATATGTTTTTTTGGACATTATTTTTATATATTTTTTGTGTATGTTTATAAGGATTTATATACATTTAAGGGGGTTTTTGTGTCACTTAACACTGGTATTATTTGTCCCTAAACAAGGGATTCACTTGATACACTATTTGTTTAGTCCCAGTATTGGGACAGGAGGGGGATTTTTTATATAAATTTATAGTATGTTTTTTTAGAAGTCACGTGTTATGTAATATAACAGGATTTCCTGTTTTTTACTATTTCACACGGTTGGTCACGATTGGATAGATTGTATCTGAGCACTGTGTGTGGATCATATATATTGTTTTATAGAGTGTGTGTTATTTAGTTCATTGTTGAGCGCTTCACCAATTTGTTATTTTTGCATTTTTCACGCCTATTGGGTCAGGTTGGGTGAGAGCAGCTTTTTTAGGGGTTCCATATAAGCGCAAGAGGTATATATATATTTTATAACTGAGGCTGGAGTACACACAAAAATACTCCAGACTGTTCAGTAAGGCTGAGACATGTAAAACTACAGTCTTTGCATTACTGAGCTTCCTGCCCATGGGGGTGGGGGGTGGCTAATAATGGCGAACTCATGTTACATCCACCCCCAGCATGTGACAATAACAGCGACCTCATGAGGCATCCATCCTCAGCATGCTCCTGCACACAAGACTTTTTTCTCTAGGCATGCTTTCAGAAAGGGGACCTGTGTGCCTTTGAAATATTATGTCAGTTTTTTGCTTTTTGATGGAGTAAAAGAGCTTTATTACTTTGCTTTAGAGTGCTGACTAGGGATGCACCAACATCGCTATTTAGCGGCGAGTACGAGTACCAATACTGTCAGTGAAGTACTCTCAGATACCGAGCACCGATACCTTTGCTGTGCGATTTGAGCCCATACAAAATGATGGGCTCAAATTCCACTGCAAAGAATTGCATGCGATTTGAACAGAAATGCATTGCATTTCCTGTCTGAATCCCATGCTGTTTCCCGCACAGCTCCTGTATGAACCGAGACTTGTCATAGTGACTTTGAGTCTGAGTTCACACAGGAGTGGTGCGGGAAACCTCCTGCATGACGGGTTCCACGAGCACCAACTCCCAGTAAAACTATGGACATCAACGGCTGTGGCGTGGGCTCCTCCTTCCTCTCCCATGGCTCTCTTTCTCCAGCCTCCAGTGGCCCTCTCCCCTCAGCCTCCAGTGGTTCGAGCCATCCACTGGATCTCCTTCCCATCCCCCTGGTCCCGCTGTACCAGATTGCTGATCCCCTGCTGTAATACAGAGAAAAGCCACTTCACCGATCTGGGGATTTGACAGTGCTGACCTATTAAAATTCCCATAGTCCGTACTGTCAGCACTGCAAGGAGGGGAGAGAAAACCACTAGAGTTTAAAATTCACAGAATCAGCTTTTTGGTGTGTGACAGCGGGGGATCAGCAATCTGGTACAGCAGGACCAGGGTGGCATGGGGAGGGGGTCCAGTGGATGGCTGGAACCACTGTAGGCTGGGGGGAGAGAGAGCCATGGGAAAGGCAGGAGGCAGCCCAAGCCACAGCCTCCGATGTCCACAGTCAGATCGGGAGCCGGAGCTGGTGGAACCCATCATGCAGGAAGGTTTCCCACAATGCTTCTGTGTAAACGCAGGCTCAAAGTCACTATGATAACCTAATAATATTAACTATGATAAACCTGGTTTCTCACAGGAGCTGTGCAGGAAACCACATGCGATTTGAACAGGAATTGCACTGCATTTCTGTTCAAAACAAATGTAATTCTTTACACTGAGATCTGAGCCCCTTCATTTTGTATATGCTCAAATCGCACCACAAAGGTATTGGTTTTGGTATCGGGAGCATTTGCACGAGTATGAGTACTTGTGCAAGTACTCGGTATCGGCACTGATACCGATATCAGTATTGGTGCAACCCTAGTGCTGACCTTTTCCCATATTTGATGTCTATGGTGGTGCCACCACTGCCTGGAAACCCACAAACTCTTTGGAAAGTAGTCTGTGCATTTTGTTTGACATATCTGGTCTACAGGCACTATACCTTTTTTCAGGTAAATATAGATCTATGCTTGAATGATACTCTAAGGACATTTGCAGTGTAAAATTCACTGACCCCAGTGCCACTTTTGGTTTGGCACTGAAGGGAATTTAGAGAACCCAGCAACAATTCCTTATGGTTGCATAAATGTTGAATTAATGTATGCCTATAAACATTGAGGGAAGAGCTCTATCAATATACAGTATACCACTAATGTACAAGGGTTGATGTCCACACAGAGCAATATATTGTTAAAGGTTCATTCTGAAACATATTCAATCAATACAAAAACATGATATTGTTTCTCCAAGGATGTATTTTTTATGGTTTTGATGATGGAGCCAATGATATAAAAACAAGATAGCATGCTGATTATAATTCAGTATACTTTCTTGTACAATCACAATATCAGTTATTCCTTGCTGGCAGAGGCTATTACATCTATACAATACCATATGACTATCAATATTTGTCATCTGGTATGTGAGAATATGAAGCCCCATGAGATCTTTGGTTGAGTACCATCAGCTCTAGATAAGAGCATTACATCATTTAGAATTATTTGTCACTTATGCACCTGGTTGCTTACGTTTGCATATGGTTGTCTGCATCCTGAATGAATTTGCATAAATATTGAGGACATACTGTTTGAAAATAGATATTGAATTCTGAGGCCATATATAAAGTTTCATGCAATTGTTAACATGCCTTGCTGGTTTTCAGTGTATGTATGGTTTAAATATATCTGTGCAGCAATAATTAAAGATATATTTTTTATTTTGAATAACGAATAGTCTGATATTCCTCTGAATAGCTTAACTCTTTCTTGAGGGAAATAGGGATCAAATACAGTTGTGATTTGGGAATTGAAATCCATCAGAGAACAAATATAAGTTAGAGTATTTCATGGTAGTCCATATTTTCCCTCATTATTATTACTTTATTACTAATATTATTATTACTTTATGTTACAAAATACTATTTCTTCAGCAGAGAACATTGTTACTGCTTGTCGTAAAATAATTTCGTCTGAGGAATGCTCACAAGTCTAACAAGATAAAATCTTGAAAATGTATTTCCAAATATCATAGAGACAAATTATTCAGTTACTAGGCATTAAAAATTATAATATGACAAATCAAAATATCTGAGCGTAAACCTTTATCTGGCTGCAAAGATGTTAACTGAAACAGAGACCACTGCTACCGATGAGCACATTTTGTACCAAAACTTGTGCACTTATCACCCCAAGAGATGCTGTAGTCTAATGCTCCTTTAATTATAAACTAGTTCTATTCCTTCTTTTGAATATTTTATTCATCTTAATTAAAAGCCTGCTTACCTTTCTACCTTACGAGTACTATTTTCAAGTTTTGAGCGCTTTGTAGGTTGCATTAAAAATTTTAACATGCAATACTAATGTATATCAGGGGACAGAGAAGAAAATAATTTAGTGGGGTCCAGACAAACAACAAATTATTAATTACCACTTCTGAAGCCTTTGAAAAAAACAAGTTTTGCTGTTTGACTTAGACCTAATGAAATATGTTTGATATCATGTTAATGGTTGTTTTCTGAACACTCATTGAAATAATTGTTAGTAAAAAGTAATTTTCTTAATTTTCCAGTACTGGACACTGTTCCATTATCCCAAGTGGGCCTTGATTGGTCTGCACTGTTTTATTAGCAGGAAGATGCTTGAGATATGGCAGAAGCTGGGAACTAGTGTATTTACATCGGCAAAACTCCCTTAAGGTGCTGTGAGGTGTGATATTAATGTCAGCCAATACTTTCAAAATAACCAGAACTGGGCAATAAAGATGTACCTTACCCAATCCTCAGACAATGCTCTTCACAGATATTTTGAAGAAAAACTCTAAATTGGAGTGTCCTAAAAGTAGTTTCAGGAGTGACTTTTTTGCACATAAAAATATATTCTTACTATGTGAAGCATACTTAAAAAAAAGAAAGCATGGTGAGTGAATAGTCAGATCATTTGCTAATGTTAAATTGTCTTTTACTCTTCGTGGCCATATACTACAAGTAAGAGCCTAGTCTCAAATCCTGCTCCATTTACACTGGCCAAAGTCAAGGAAATCAGCCTTCGACTTCTAATATAAAGTTCCCTCCCATACCCTGACATGTTGCTACTTCTGTACTTAATTTAAGGTTTTTATTATTATTGCAAGAAAACAAATAAGCTGCACTTCAATGAAGTTTAGCTGGAAACAAAAAATCATCACTCACCTGTAATAAAGTACTGTATGTCCCACGTTGTACAAGAAGCTGAATCCTGGAGAAGCCTTCACTGCTGGGATGCCTGTCCTCTTCTTGTCTGTGAACTTCCTGTGCTGCAGTGGACAACAGCTTCAGATCCTTGAGCAGAACAGCAGTACAGATGGTCTGTACTGTGAATATGGAGAATCTGATCAGTCACAGGATTCTCTACCCCAATCACAGATTGTTTTACATACAGTGCAATCAATGTAAGAAATGTTCTCATTGAAGAAGGAGAAAGAAGGGGGCATGTCCCCATCAGACCATGTGTACTGCTGTTCTGCCCAAAGACCTAAAGCTGTTAACCATTGCAGCACTGGAAGTTCAGGCAGGAAGAGGACAGACATCCCCGAAGAGAAAATTTCTGCATGATCCAGCTATCTGCACAACCTGTGATATCCTTCATTACCTGCAAGTGATGTGACTAAAGATGTAAAGATTTTTTGTTTTAATTTAGCTAAACTTCAGCTTTAATGGTGCACATGATGCTTTGGCTTTTCCAGCCAATCATTATTATTGATGAGCTGTTAGCTTTAAAGAATAAGACATTTAATATTTTATTTTGAAAAGTGGAAGAGCTTTGCAATTTTATGCCACGTTCAGTGTTTGATTGTTGCTTTATGGAAATTGGTTCAAGGTTATAGATGTGTTTATTGTCAATGGGTATCAGCTAGAGTTCCACGAAGCTGAAAAAAGAACAATTAAAGAAAATCCCCCATCTTCCTTATAGTAGAGTGATGGGGTAATTTTCCCAGAATGATGCCTACAAATCACATATTAGCCTTATAAAGCTTTAATGTGAAAACTGTTTAATCTAAAGGGCTACTTAAAAATGGTGGAAAATGACCAAAAAGATGCATAAAAGGCAATTCAAAAATTAATGGTGTGCACAAAATTGGCAGAAAAGCAATAATGCCACAAACAATTGCTATATACCATGGCAACACTAATACATGTGTAAATGTAAGTATGAACACATGCATAACCTGAATATACCTGTATATATTCTATATAAAAGAAGCAAGCAAAACAAAGAACACATCATGGTTTATGATGTTATGTAGGAATTAGATCTTTTTTTCACTTTATTTGTAATGTGACCCACTCCAGTTCATTAATTTTTTTTAAAAGAAATTCTGATGTGTTGGTCATAAGGTTTATTTCATAAACAGGGCCCCCACCATAGCAGTTGTTACTGCTACTGGGATGTTAGCCAATATGCAATTAGTCTTCCATGTAAGCACTTCCAGGTGTTCCGTAGAATGATTTAGCAGTGTTACTTGTTTGAAGACAGCCATCCATTGCTACAGAGAATCATTGCCTATTATCTGTTAGCTGATGTGTGCCACACTAACTCCTATGATATCACAGCAATTGCATTGATCAGCAGAACCAGTTCCCCAGTTGATGTCATTATTAATGCAGCCACACTCGTTTTATTCTAGAGTCGCACAGGACGGGTGCTCCCTATTTCTGGGCTGCCAGCTTTTGGCTAAGATGAAAAGAAAATGTCATTTCCACATCAATTATTCAAAGGTTATTATGTCTCAAAGGGGGATGGTAAAAATGTTCAGAGAGCAAAACTTCTATAGAGAAAAAACTGTGTCCCTCTTTAGATGCTGCATGGCATCTGCTTTTCCAAGATTTACTGAAAGTATCAGTGAGTTCCAGCGCCTTCTTCATTTAAAACCACAAGATATACCAACTGCTGGGACTAAACATCCACTAATGTTTCATCATTTTTACTGCTCATAGCTGAAAATTCTTTCATATTCTGTTATACAAGCCTCAAAGAAATGAACATTTGAAGTGATATTATAGAACCTAGTCTATGTTCCTTACATACAGTATAACAAGCACAATATTTTACCTGAGAGAGTTTTTAGATTGGAATAGAAGAATACTTAACTGCAATTTTATGCAAAACAGAAAAGTGATCATAAAGAGAAGTAATCAAAGTAATGGATTGAATATGAGGAACATTGGAATGTAAACACAGAACATTTTATTAGTGTTGCTTGATCTGCAATAATAACTGAAATTAACTAACATGTACAGGGTGACAGCCTTGGTAACATCCTGCACTTTAAGATTATCAAGGAAACCACCACAAGGATGGAAAAGCCTCATAAGTGATGCCTGAGATGCAATAATAGATGTACCCAAAGAAGGGTGTGGTTTACATAATATGGATATAACATAAGAAAGCTGTAAAAAAAGCAAAAAAAATACAACGTAGATGCAGGGCTACATTGCCAGTAAGTAATGCAGCACCTATTCTATTAATGTATTGTAGTTGCAACTGACTTTGATTCTGTTCACACAGACATTCACTACAAAATTGTGTTGGGAAAGAGCACAGTAGTAAAGAGAAGTTGGTAATATTGGCTTCAAAATGTCTCTCCAAGACTGGGATTTGAATTGTAATGGACGTAGAATAGACTTTCTGTGCAAACAATGACAGCAGTAAGCTTCTTTGGTGTTGAGTCTAAGAGGCATCTGGCCTTTGTCAAAAATGCAGAAAACAGCAGGTTTATAGACATCGTAGATACAAGGGAAAGTACTATGGGACATGCTTTTATGAGAACTTTTTAGACAGAAGAAAAGAGGACAAAGAATGACATGACCATAACTGTTTGGTAAGACACTATGTGATGTGAGCTACAACTGACCATGGTAATTCTAAAAGTAATGCAGCGCAGCTAGGACCAGGATGGCCAACCATCCTTAAACTCACAGACAGTTTGTAAGAATCCATGATTTATACCGTTGTCCATGAATGTCTGTTATGGACATGAGGTGTCTATAAAAACACTGCACACAGGGTAGCCTGCCAGGGTGGCACCAAAGGATGCATGGATCCATCTAATATGGCATCTCTGTTCATTTCACATTGTTTTTTTACCTGCCTTGGCACCATTGCTGCGGTCCTACCTGCTGCACACCTCTGCCAGTATTAGTAGTTGGTTGCTAGGACCATTCAGTGCCCTAACAACCAACTATGCGCTTGCTCTGAACAGAACATCCTCCTCCAGACCTGCTGCCAGTGCCCTGACACCCTCCTTCACATGTAACTGAGCACTGCACTACAAAGAGAATAGAACAGAGTGGGCTCACGAAGGGTATGGAACCTCTGAAGGCCCTCATATAATGTTAGAGGAGGAGCAACTCTGGAGTCTTTGATGTAAGAAAGGGGATGGCTCCATTGGTGAGCAGTCTCTGTAAAATGAGGTGCAGTCTCTGTGACCTTGGAGCAGTCTCTTTAAAATGGGGAGCAGTCTGTGACATGAACAGCAGTCTCTGTAACCTCGGAGCAGTGTGACCTGAGGCCGTCTCTGTGGGAACTTTCTATGGAACAGTCTCTATGGGAGCATTCTGTGGGGCAATCTCTGTGACATTGAGCTCTGGGAGCATTCTTTGGGGCAGTCTGTGACATGGGGGAGGTCTCTGTGACCTGGGAGCAGTCTCTGTGAGAGCATTATATGTGACAGCATCTGTGATGGGGACAGTCTCTGAAATGGGGGCAGTCTCTCTGGGAGCATTCTGTGGGGCATTCTCTGTGACCTGGGAGCAGTCTCTGTGACCTGTGGAGCAGTCTCTGTTGGGAGCATTCCATGGGACAGTCTTTGTGACATGGGGGGTGGGGGGACAGTCTGTGTGTGCATTCTGTGGGGCAGTCTCTGTGATATGTGGCAATCTCTGTGGGAGTATTCTGTGGGGCAGTCTTGGGTTGTGCATTCTGTGGGAAATTCTTTGTGCCATGAGGGCAGTCTCAGTGGAAGAACTTTCTGGGACAACTCTGTAGGAGCAGTGGTGTCTCTGTCGAGCAGTCTCTGTGGGAGCACACTGGCAATCTCTGTGGGAGCAGCAGTCTATGTAGGGCAGTCTCTAGGAGCACTAGTAATCTCTGTGAGAGCGGGAAACTCTGTTCATCAGTCTCCAGGAGCACTGACAATCTCTGCGAGGGCAGTCTCTTTGGGAGATGTCTCTGCCCCAATAGAGATTTCCAGTGCTCCCAAAGACTGCCCCCACAGAGATTGCCAGTGCTCCCAGAGACTTACAGAGACTTACAGAGTCTGCTGCTCTCACAGAGACTGCCAGTGCTACCAGAGACCTGATAGTGATGGGCTCAATGTTCGAGTTGAAGTTCGCCGAACACATGAAGAGTAAGGGCGTTCAGTGGGCTGTTCACCCACCACGCCCCACAATGCACTGTGTTCTTACAGTGCATTGTGATTGGCCACTGGTCACAGTGCAATGCTGTGACCAATCACAGCAAAATTGGGTGGTCTTACTGGAGTCGGTGGTGGTGTGAAAACGCTTGATGCTGTGATTGATGATGGATTACAATCATGGAACCCTTTTTTGGTGTTTTTTTAAATTTATATATATAAATATATAAAGGACTTGTCAAAAACATTTGTTTTGTTTTTCTGTTCAATAAAGGAATTTTTCAAAAGACTGGTCTCTTTATTTTTGACTCAGTTTAACTCTTTAGTTACCCTTTAGGGGGACCCCATCCTTCCCCCATCTATTTCTTGGGGGGTGGAGTTCCCCTTAAAAGTCCTACCAGGCCTAAAGGCTGCAGCAGCGTCTATACATTGTACAGATGTGCAACTTTACAGGTAGTTTAAGGGGACCCCCCCAGTCATTATATTTTTCTTTTTTTTTTTTTTTACTTTAAGCAATGAAAAATGAATGCCCCTTTTAAAAATGGTACTTTTTGAAAACAATTTTTTCACTGATTCCCTCAGGGCAGTACCCAAGTCCCCATACCCCTTTTATGGCCAATAACGTGCATATAAGCCTTCAAAATGGGCACTTTTGAATCTACAAGTTCAAGTCTCATAGACTTGCATTAAGTTCGACATTCGCAGTCGAACATTCATTAGGTTTGAATGTTCGACTACGAACCAAACAGGGGGTATTCAGCCCATCACTACTTCCCGACAGAGAATACTGCTCCCACAGAGATTCCCAATGCTCCCAGAGACCTTTTCCAGAGTGTGAAGGGGCTGGGAGAGGGAGGAGCACCAACAGCCTGAGCCTTCCCTGCATGAAAGTGGAATACAGTGGGACAGATTCAGGCCACAGCATCCACACCACCAGCTACCTGCTTGCCCACCTTGCCTTCACTTTTCTCCAATGCCTGCCAGGTAACTAGTTGCTGGCACTCTATGGAGCAGTTAGTCGAGCAGTCATACTACCCCACAGATTAAATGACTGACTTCCCCACAGAGTGAGTGACCAACTGATTGCCCCACATTGATTATGAGGCAGTCTGATGAAAGTGAGAGACTTTGATGTATGGGGGACTCTACAGACTCTGATGTAAGGGGGGAATTCTGGGGACATTGATTTACAGATGAACTCATATGTGAACAGAGGTGGGTCATCCTGACAGCTGCACTCTATATGTTGTTTTGTATGTTACTTACTCCTGACCCCTGCACTATATACATTATGTTAAACAAGACATAGTCCTGACCAAAGTGTTAATTGTCTCAAAACTTCTTTATTTTAATGAAGTTCTTCTTTAGATAAAATTGTATATTTTTATGTACATAAAAGCTTATGTAATTTTTTTTTTACATGATCCTTTGTCCTGAGGTTTATTTGTGTCTGTGGGGCTATCAGTTGTGGTATAGTAATAAGGAGTATTTTGTGCGTACCAGGCATAGATTTTGTTTAATCATCCCTCTTTGAGCCCCTTTCTGCCCCTTTCACACTGATGGTCCGATCGGGTCCGCCTGTCAATTTTTCAAGCAGACATGTTTGGACCATCAATAGGTCTCGCTGACACCAGCAGGCATCTGATCCTGTCTGCTAAAAACTGACGGATGGGGATCTTTTCCCTATCCACCCGGTAGATCGGATCAGATGACAGTCGGATGGAAATGGACAGGCAGTCCGTTTCCATCTGACCTCACTATAGAAAACGGTGAGCTGTGTCTGTGTCCACTCTGTATAGCGGAGCGGGCACAGACCTGTCATCCACCTGCTCAGTGGGGATTAGCAGGCAGATCCGCTTGACAGAGTCAAGAGGTCTCACTGTGAGGGAAAATCTGGCCATGCATACTGTTCACCGCAGCGTGCTTGTCAGGGAATGAGAAGATCGCCGCGGCGATCGAATCTGCACATGCGTAGAATCCTGACAAAACATACAGGCAGGCAGGCACTAGGACCCAGGCGCGCCTGTCACCAATGACGGTGCCGGGCAAGCACTAGGACCCAGGAGCACCTGTCAGGAGTCGGGCGGGCTATTTAAACGCGGCTCTTGCAATGCTCAATTGCCGTATGATCTTATCTGTGTTCCTGAGTTCCTGAGAGTAGATTGTTTGTTGCCGACCCTGCCTGACCCTGATTTGCTGTCTGTCTCCTGCTCTGATCCCTGGCTTTGTCTGACCATTCTCCTGCTTAACCCCATAAGTTCTGACCTCCTGTTGACGAACCCGGCTTGTGACCTGTTTATCCCTCTGCCTGCTGATTCTGTACCACACCGCCTCCACTGTTACCGACCCGGCCTGCCCGACGCTGCTCTAGCTACCTCCTCACATCAGACTCTTACCCACTATACACCTTCAACAGTGCCTCTACCACAGCTGGGTGAACCCAGGGGCCACAACTTGGTCTCGGCCTGCTCCTAGTCCATCCCCACCATCAGGGGCCCTGGTGAACAAGCAGGTCAGAGCTTAGATTCCGCGCCTTGGGGGATTCCGGTCTGTGGAGTGCTAGAGGCTACCGCGGTTGGATTCCTGACAGTGCTGCGCACCCCACAGGACTTGTTTTTCTTTTTTGTCTAATGGTGCCTCAGTCCCAAGCTATTCATAATCCTAGTCATTCTCACTTTTTGGCACTCTATTTTGAGTTTTTAATTTGAAAGACAGGCAGATTACTTGTTATGAGTATTGTTAATGTTTACATATTGTTTACGCTGTTTAAATATGAATTTCCTGTTATATTTCTGAATGTCAGTAAGAAATGTGCTCCTTCAGTAAATTTTCCATGATTTGTCAGTAAAGAGTTATCGGGGGTTGGCAACCCTGACTAGGACAAACATGTGATGTGAGTTCTAATTACTGCCTGCTGCACTTCCACAATAAATCTGTATCTATATTGGCGGTAAATGGAATTCAACATTTTTCTTATTTGTGAAAGGTAAGGATAACATACATGTGATGTAAAAAAAAATATAGAAAACTGTACAAATAAAACTAATTACATAGATTGTTGCCTATTTCACTAAAATCAACCACATGCAAAATAGCCTGTTCTATGGCAGGGTTTAGAAAGCTGAATATCAAGTTTCCAATTTAAAACAGCAACAAACTTCCAGGGAGTTTGGGGTTGTACCAGTTGAACCAGGAATGATTGATTTCAGTGGCTGTCGCAAGGCTATCTGCAAGTATAGTACATTTTAAGATTCAGAACTGACTCTGCCTGACCCTGCTGTTCTACTTCAGTGGCTAAACTGAATGTTAGTGACTTCCTTAGGACAGTGTTTCAGAGGTAGCAGAGAAAATGATGGGGGGAAAAAATCTGCCATCTTATTAGTCCTAATAGTAATCACTCAAACATGCCAGCACTTATCACACAAATTAATACCGATCTGCCCTTGCAAAGAAAATAAGGGCAGAGTTTATAAACCTGAATTAATAAATGAGATCATGTATTCATATTTTGCAAATGTAATAATACATGCATGCATTTAAATCCATAGTGACCCAATGGATTTCATTAAACCAAAAATGGGAAGAAATAAAGTACGTATGAATTTATGCATGGAAACAGCTTCACATTAGCCATTAAATGCAGATCTGGCTGCATCAATAAATCACTTCTGTATGCAACTGCCATCATCTTAAACCAATGTGAATGACTAGGAAGGTATTAGAATGAATTAACACATATAAATTAACCTATTCTAATTTTTTTAATAATGGTATAATAAAAAATTTCTATATACCATTTTGTCATTTGCTTCTTGAAATCTTTATTTAATTGATGGCCTCCACCATAAGGCAGTGGACTTTAACTGAGTATTACAAAAGTTTAAAGAAACGGCAATCAACCGGCACTACAGTTAAAAAGCCCAGACAGGCAACACATGAGTCTTCACCTGCTGTGAAACTACACAATTCAGAATACCATAGTAGATGTTGGCATGTTATGCTTGTACTTATGTTACACAGTAACATTAGGCCCAGAGGCCTTCTACAGAAGTGGTTCTCATTCTCACATCTTCCATTTGGCTCTTACATGCTATGCCTTAATGACTCTGTCATGTTACAAATGCAGTGTCTGTTTATTTGCCTTTAATAATTTGGTTCTTACCTCACTCCCTTGCTAGAGGATTCTCTTTGTAGTTAGTCCCACCCTTCTTCTTCATGTTTTGCGCCTCCATTCACCACATGTACTGTATTCTACTGGAGCTTGACACACTATGTTTTTTAACTATCTGATGTTCATTTGTTATGATCTGCACAAGTTTTTGAATTAAAGCTTTCTACAGTCTGCAAGATGTTATTTAGGCCAAGTCACTGTCTGCCAAGCTACTGAGACTGTAAGCTATCTCACCACAACTGGATCAGTTATAGATATCACACTTTAATGCTTAGCTTGTGAATGCAGAACAGACCTCAAGCTTTAATTCCCAAAAAAGAAATACATAAATACACAAAATTCCAAATGTGATTAGAAATTTAACTTCTAAATATATTTTATATTGATTTGCCACAGTGTAAAATGTACATTAAATATTCAACACCATAAATTCCACATAAATAATAATATGAAAAAGCAAAAGATACATGTAGTTTAAAACATGATGTAGAATTTAAAGGAAAAGTGTATCTTTTTAAAGTTTGCTACATTTACTTTACTTTCTCACCTACTCCATACTAAACTGTACCAAACCCACCACAAACACACACACACACAAACACACACCAGCAGTTAGCTTGGCTTAGATCTAAAACCCTACATCATATAGTGTACACAGCCTCTTCTGACAAAAATCTTTCCAGCTTGACTTGAGTAGGGCATTATATCCTAAATGTATTTATATTTTAAAGCACTGAGCAAAGTGTTGGCGCTATATAAATCCTGTATTATAATAATCATAATAATAATAAATGGTGATTGTTGGTGTATGGCTGTATGCAAGTAAATAGGGTTAGAGATGAAGAGATTTTCCTCTAACAGGAGTAAACAATGGCTAAGGTTATGGCTCTAAAACTAAGGTGAATAAGCAGATGGTAAATTACTTCTCCTTGGGGTTAGGGTTGGCACTGTTTAGCTTGGGTGGAAAGGTAAGAGCAGCAAATTGTAATGCGGCATATTTATTATTTACCTTAAATTGCAAAATAGTTTTTTAACTTTTTTCAAAGTTTGATTCTGCGACCAAGTGACTGCACAGAGTCCCTTTACTCATAGCAATGAGCCTTAAATGAGAACAGGTGTTCCTACCCATGGGTAGCCAAATGATGACCCATGGGAAACCAAATGATTTGGGTATGGAAATGAATCTCAGACTAATTAAAAAAAATAATAGGAATTTAGGAATAGGAATTTCCTTAGTTGTAGCTAGCATATGTAAAGTAAAAGCAATCTATTAACATCTTTTGATGTCATACTGCTATCTAATAGTACTAGTAGTGATAATAATTTTTCACAGTCTGGTGAAGAGGGTAAAAAATTTGATATCGAATATAGCTGTCCTTTCAAGAGTAAGTGAAAAGCGCACCAAGAAAAAAAAAAGATAATCACTCGATCCAGCTTTACCTTCCGTTTGTGCATGTTTTCAGTTTCAACAATGCTTGCTGCTTGGATGTATAATTTTGCACTACTCTGTGAACCAATTTCATCTGAATGTCTACTATTTCATACCAATCATGCCATTATATGTTAGCTCTATATCACTCTTTACAGTCCCCACCCTACTGTGCACTCTTCCTATATACTGTACCACTCTTGTCCATTTATCTCCACTCTGACCACATACATTTTTACCCAATTCTGTCTAACATTCTTTCTACATCAACATCTTTCCACTTTGTACACTTTTTACCCATTCTGTTCACACCATTCTGTATTAGTCTTAATTAACTACTGCTCAAATCTGTCTAGTGTTTGATAGCCTGTTCACAAAGAAAAATCACAAATAAGACTGAAAAGCTTTATGAAATCCATGACACACATACAATTGCTTTAAAGTGGTTGTAAACCGAAAGAACTCCAATCAATCTAATCCTACAATTTTACCTTTACTAAGCATTTAAGCTTAGTTTGGTATCTTGAAGCAATCCCCTTTTTCAGAAATCCCCACTGCTCCTCTGAACAGAATAAATCCGACACAAGCAGAAATATGGTGTCGCCACTCCCGTTCTCCTGTGAGTGACAGGCTGCTCTGAAGAGGGGACCAGAATGAGCCTCCATGTAATACACTGCAAAGGGGTGGGGGAGCGGGTGTCCTCTTGTCTTCACAAGGTCGACAACTCAGCAGTAGTGATTGTTCTTGAGCCGAAGCTGGAGGGTGTGTATAACTGAGGGATTGTGCAACATCACATCTCCAATACTATTCTCTAGTCCTGAGCTATGCCTACAGACCAGCAGTTTTTGGGGGGCTGAGACAAGCTAAGGGAGCATTTTTCTGAGGTACACTTACAGCTGTATGTATGTTTACATTAAAATGTATTAATTTAAGGCAAAAAAGTAAATTTTTTTTTTTTTGCGTTTAGAACCACTTTAACCACATCCCCGCCTCCCTATATTTATTTATTTATTTCAGGTACTTATATAGCGCCGTCAATTTACGCAGCGCTTTACATACATATATTGTACATTCACATCAGTCCCTAACCCTCAAGGAGCGTACAATCTAAAGTCCCTAACTCCCATTCATACATATACATACTAGGGCCAATTTAGACAGGAGCCAATTAACCTACCAGCATGTCTTTGGAGTGTGGGAGGAAACAGGAGTATCCGGAGGAAACCCACGCAGTCACAGGGAGAACATGCAAACTCCAGGCAGGTGGTATCGGGGTTGGGATTCGAACCAGCGACCCTAGTACTGCCAGGCAGAAGTGCTAACCATTTAGCCACTGTGCTGCCCATATAGCAGATATACTGCTACAGGGTGGCATAGCACAGCCATCCAGAGCAGTGTCCTTACAGTGAAACACCAACACACCTCCCCCCAGTAAAACACTCCCAGCACACAGTTAACCCTTTGATCACCCCTCATGTTAACCTCTTCCTGCCCAGTGTCATTAGTACAATGTCATTCGCGGCTGTGGCTGTCAATCACCGGGTTCCAACCGGAGATTACTTGCCGGTGCCCAGTGATTGCCGAGCATCTCCAACGGGGAGGAAAACTTTATGTAAACAATACAGTTCTCCTTCCTGTCAGCTCGTGCCCACTGCTTTGTGATTACAGTGAAGCACACACACAGAGCTTACTGTGAAACAGCACACAGTTAACCTTTTGATCACCCCTCATGTTAACCCCTTCATGCTAAGTGCCATTAGTACAGTAGCACTGATCACTGTATTGGTGTCACTGGGGATGTCAGTGACACCAGGTGTCCATGGGCAGCCATACCTGTTGTATGTAAGGAAACCAAATGATGTGGGTGTGGAACTGGATCTCAGACTAATAAAAAAAAATATAGGAATCTAGAAATAGGAATTTCCCTAGCTGTAACTAGCATATGTAATGTAAAAGTAATCTATTAACATCTTTTGACATCATACTGCTATCTAATAGTACTGGTGGTGATGATAATATTCAAAGTTTGGTGAAGGGGGTATGGGAACATGCACTGGATGCATGCAATGCACTGGGAGTCTGTGTTAAAAGGTTAATAATTCCTGAACTAAATTATATAAATAAATTGTCAGCCCTGTCACAGGATTCAGTCTGCCTACTCAAAACCACAACTAGAAAGTTCAGACACAATGAAAGTGCAGATAATTGTGAATGACTTAGCCATTAACTGAGTAAATATTTGACTCTCAAGATGGAATCTCCACAGAATATCCCTATTGTATCAATGTACATTTTGTTATAGTTACATAGTTAGTCTGGCTGAAAGAAGACAAAAGTCCATCCAGTTCAACCATAAATGATATATAAAAGAAAAAGCTGTAAATTATGTAGTAGTTAATAAAACAAGAAATCCAAGAAAAACAAAGAATGTCCTGCTTTCACATATTTCCACTCTACTAGGAAAGTTTTGACCTACATAATTCAACTGCAGTCATGACTTTTATGTGAGCTTTAAAGGGAAGTCAGCAGCACAAGATCAGTTAAATCGGAATTAATGGAGATATGGGGTTATAACTTCTATATTTAAGTGAACCATAACACAGGGTGGTGTGGCAGCTTCAAGGGCAGGTGATCTCTTCTTATTAAACACTCATGAAACATTAAAATAAGTAATAACATATGATGAAAAATTATAAAGCAGAAGGTATCACCACCAAAGTAGACAATTATCACATGTATTTGTTTTACTTTGAGTGGTGTGTGATGGGGCAGACAGAACTTAAAATGACTGTAACAATTTCAATAAATAATTTCTCTTTCCACACTACTGTTGCTTGAAGTTTTCACAACAGACTAACCGTCCCCCACCATTCCTCAATTTCAGTTGTCAGTAGTATGAGATCAAGAAATAAAGCAAGTGTGAATCAAGAGGAGGAGATCTCAGAAGACATGTCACTGTACTCTACTTTGTTCTATACTCCTAACACTGGCCACTCACATTTTTAGAGCCAAAAGTCTTATTGCTCTGGCCACGGTTTGAGTAAAATACATACATAATGGGAGAAGCTTTAGGTAGATCAGGGCTTAGCATGTCCTGATTTTTAGGAGGAGTAGTTCTAGGTAGATGTCTTCTTGAAGTAGGATTTGATTAAATTCCTATTTTTAAACTACATCAAACATGGTTTTAATGTCATTTTTTTTAATCTAGTGTATTTTTTACAAGAATGGAATAGTAATATAGGGCAAAAGAATATGCTATTCTTCTCTGTAGGAATAAATGTGAATTAATGATTAAACAGGCACCCTCCTTATAAATACAGTATGTGGCTTCCAACAGTTTTAAGGATCACAAATTTTGCTAACCATAGCAAATGCTTAAAAATGAAAAATGAAAAGAAATGAGAAATGTTATAAGTTCAGGAATATCATTTGCAAAGGAAATTTAAAAATTCCATTATTCAATTATATTTGGCTCTTGAAGATGTTGCCATCCTTAGAATGGTTAGAGCGATTACTGCAAATAATGTATTACAGTCCCCTGTAGCAGTGGGGGTTTGAAAAGTGTGTGTATTAACATGAAGCTCAGCATCCCCAGCTCTGCTATCGATCCCCCTGCCTTGTGCCAAAGAGAAAAATGAAATGAAAGAAAATGCGGATAAAAAATGAATCAAAGCAAGGTAGGAAACACGTCTCAGAGGAGGCCCTTTGAAAGTGCTGAACCTTTTAGGATTTCAGAGACATTTCTTCCTACTTCTCCTTTTTGACTGTCTTTGAAGTACTTCTTTTTGACTCCTCTTTCTGTGCACAATCAGATGCTGCTTGGGACACCTTTTTGACATTTGCTCTCCAGTTAGGTAAGGGACTCAAATATCTAATTTCAGAGTAAAGCCAGCGGCAGATTTCACACCTGCCCAATCATTATGATTCTCTGTAGCAAAGCTAGACAGCTGATGCCGACAAACTGTGGACAGGCAGTGGTGCAATCCTAAAGAATATGTCAAAAATATATGAAGTTTGTTAAGGAAGAGGTGCACATGGTTATACATTTACAGGGTCATTTTAAAAAAGGAAATGTAACGAGCATGGTACAAAATCTTGTAGCAACCAATCTGAATTCATTTTGATTGAATGTTATGGCTCTACACATTGTGTACAGTTTCACTCCTTGCACAGCTTTATCACATACACCTAAGGCTAGCTCACACTAGTGCAGCTTCAGCACGAGATGATTTTCAGTGCATTTTGAGAAGTACGACAATGTGTGTGTTTTTGACATGTTTTTCTTGCAACATATGTTTTTTTTGTAGGGGAAGGAGACTGGGGGCTTTTCAGCTCAGGGAGGCTGGTTGCTAAGGAGCCAGAACCCTCCAGCATCCTAGCAATCAGTGACTTATTCCTGCTGTCAGCCAGTAATTCCCGGCTGACAGTGGAATGTACACAAAAGGAACCCAAACAACCCCCCCCCAAAAAAAAAACATGCCATGGACATATAGATTTTAAGGGGAACCCCATGCCCTCCATTCCTGAACCATACCAGGCCACATGCCCTCACCATGAGGGGATTAATTTGATTTGCAAGGTGGCTGGCAAAGCACATTGTCCCCATGTGGATGAGGACAAGGGCCACTTCCCAACAAACCTGTTCTGGTGGTTGTGGGTGTCTGCTGGCATTGTACATGGGCAGGGCCCTTTAACAATAAAGGAGCCACCAGATACTGGACCCTACATGTGAATGAGTAAGCGGTTCATAGTACCTTTACTCATTCACAAAAAAAAATGTCAAGTAAAATTAAAAACACAAACACAGTTGTTGACAAGTCCTTTATTAAAAATGTTTAAAAGGTTGCATATTGTAGATCCATCATTAATCTCATTGTTCAACAATGCAGGTGCATGACAATCAAGATGAAAAGGAAAAAACACCGCCCCCGACTCACAACCCATCCTATCACTTCCCTCGCACAGAATGACATCTCAGAGTCCCCACTGCTGAAGTAAACAAAGGATCAAGGGTCACCCAGTGATGTCACTGACCATAACTGGACATAACCTGGTCTGTGCTCCGTTTAGATAGCTTTCTTTTAATTTGACAGGAAGTGTGAGGGAAATTTCCCCAGTGGGAACATAAACTGTGCTCTAATCATTCCCCAGTTTTTCTATGATTTGAACTGGGCTTTAAAGGAGAGCAACAGGAGACAAAAAAAACCCTTGCAGTGCTCCTTGCACTAAATGCTCATCAAGCCTAGCGGTAAGAAATATTGTGGAATACTTACCTTGTTCTCCACTCTGAGGGACATCTAGAACTTACCTCTTCTCTTCAGCATTCCAGTTTGTGGAGAGGCCCTCACTGTCCTCTCGTACAATGCAAGGCTATTGGTGAAAGAATGGTGACACAATGTGGAGGAAGCAATCAACCGGAGCAAGGAATATTACATTATCCTCCTACCCCTAGACTTAACCAGCATTTAAGCTTTGCAGTGCGGGTCCCCAGTGCAAGGGTAATTTTTTGTCTGGTGCCTAGAGTTGGGGTTTAACTTCTGTATTCATAATCTTCTGGAAAAATATATCAGAATGTCTCGGCACACTCCAGATTGCAGAAGATAATGTGAGGTGAACCAGCTCTGTCAGCAAGATACTTAAAGAGTAACTCCACTTTTGTTGAGAAAAAGAACTTCTATGTACATTGCAGGGATTTTAACAAACTTTGTTGTGGATTTCTGCCTTTTGTTATTCTGTAGAAATAGCTGTTTGTTTGTCTGTGTCCATGTGCTGAGTGAATTTTTATGGGAGTAATTTCATAATGCTCAGTCAGTTGCTGCACCTGCAGGACTCTAATAAGAAAATGAGAAAACGTCATAGTCTGCATCCCTTTAGATGTGTTTTTCCTTTGGGAGTATCACACCAAGAAGGATATTTTTGTTGCTGGGGATGCCCAAAACCTAACTTCTATCTTAGTGCAGACTTTTGTGAAAATCAATGAACCAATCACACAAGCAGGAAGTGACATTTTAGGGGGGGGGATTGTACACCATCTGTGTACATAACACATCCAGGTAGCCATATTGCATTGCATTTTACAGAAAATTACAGCGTTGCAGATTGAAAAGGGAAGGTAATTTTTCATAACATTCAATTACAATAAGACTTGTGTCACAACTGTATACACTTAATAGTTTTGGGGGTTTTTGCCATTTTCTTCCCCATGAAAGTGGAGTTACCCTTTAAACATTTTCTTAATTATTTGTTTGTGTTTTGACAAACTTGAATAAATTAAATAAGACAAATTCTGCAATTTTGAGTACTAATCAAAATAAGCTTACATAACTTTATATTATGCAGGTTTATGGGATTGCGCCGTTTACCAAGTGACCCTATTGCAAAAATCATTTAATGTGTTTTAGATGAACGTTAATCCTATTATTATGGGATTAATGTTGTTCCAGTCTCTTGGAACAATTAAGCACTGATGGCTCTGTACAGAATGCCACATTACAACTCTTTACAAGGTGGAAATGGAATGAGTGTGTTTGCCTGTCCCTTAATGTACATTTTAACGTTATAGAAATTAAATGCAATCTAATCGAACAGTAACTCTATTTTGGTTTCTGAAACACAATGCATACCATGTTGAGAAAAGCAATACATATTCTGTTGAACAGAATAACGGTGCTGTATTCAGAACAGAGCAAAGCAATAAAACATGTCTGCGTTAAAGTAGAGGTGCATTTTTATTCTGTCCTCTTGCTGTTACTTAGTATCTCTTCAAACTCCCAAAATCCTAAATTATTGTCTTTCTTGGAGTGTTCAAAGTAGTCACCTGCACTCCTTTTTACCAAGTTGAACTGCAATATCCCACTGATTTTTTTTAGTTTTTTTGATGTAGCACCTTCCTAAATAGCTGTTAGGATTATGTAAATTTAGTTTGGCTCACTGTAATCAGTGTAGCTGTTTGTTTAGGCCAGTTCTGTGTTTCACAGGCTGCAGGTTTGATTGCTCCTCCTGCAATCCAGAATTCTCTGGATGGTTCTGGAACAAAGGAGTGGAGCAAGGCAATCCAGCAGTATGAATATGTATACTGTCTCAGCCAATCCCTGTGGGGAAAGTGCACAGATGGTTGCTAGGAAATTTGAGACCTGCAACAAAATTGTCTTGTCCCTGAGGTCACAGCTTAGGTGGGCTGCAATGCCCCCTAGGCCCGCTTGCCATGTGTTTGCTGATTATCCTGGTCCCAGCTGGGCGAGCTGGGGGGGCCTGGTTTTGCTGGAAGTTGCTGGAGGTGACTGAAGGGGCCTGACTTTGGATATGGTCTGGTATCACAGGGAGAAGGTGTTTGGAAGACATTGGAAGGAGGCAGCCATTCGTCTGAAGACATTTGTGAGTACAGACAGTTGTGAGAGATCCTAGACACTGTGTGCTGTTGCCACCCCCCAAAGTTAGAGACTGTGTGTTTAAAGGGGACAAACTATCCAATGTCCTGAAGAGCTCATTCTTTTTTATTCTTGGTGAAAGGACTTGTAGCAGAATGCATTTTGGCCTAAATGTATGAAGAAATTTGATTTTTTTAAATTTTTTTACTGGATATGTTTTATAGCAAAAAGTACAAAATATAAATTTTTTTTCTCAATTGTCGGTCTTTATTGTATATAGCACAAAAAATAAAAACTGCTGAGGCGATCAAATACAACTGTAAGAGAGCTCCATTTGTAGGAAAAAAAAGGAGATACATTTAATTTGGGTGCAGCGTTGCATGACCGCGCAATTGTCAGTTAAAGTAATGCAGCACCATATTGCAAAAATGGCCTGGTCAGGAGGGGGGGGGGGAATCTTCTGGAGCGCAAGTGGTTAAACCATCGTTTTTGGTTTTTAAAGCAAAATTTATATCTACCTTCTAACTGGCCATTGTAGTTAAATAGCCAGTTGGGGCACCTTTTATTCTAACAGGACGTTTATAAAGGTAAACCCTTGTTTACCCTAGGTTCACACCTAAGTGTTTTCTGCGCAATTGTCAGTTAAAGTAACGCAGCGCCGTATCGCAAAAAATGCCCTGGTAAGGAAGGGGGGTAAATCTTCTGGAGAGCAAGTGGTTAAAGAGACATTCTTGGGCTGACCACTGTTACTGCAAGAGATACAGCTGAGTGAGAATTATGCTAAGGACCAAGGCCCAACTGAATGAAGACACTGTCAGAGAAACTGTACTATGCTCCCACTTTGCAGAGGCTCAGCTTTCGGGTTACCAAAAAATTTCAATGAGTGGACCTGAGTGAGTTAGATTGGGGAGGACAAGACTAGATGATGCTGGACATCTTCCAGCCAGGAAATGGGGTTGACTCTATCTTACTTGCTGCAGCTTGTAATGCACACTGTGAGAAGCTTACTATGTACAGTGAAATGAGAGTCAGACAGTAGGAGCTTGTACAATTGTGCAAAACTGAAGGTAAGTCTGAAGTTAAGCTTTAAAAAACAAAACCTGCTAATAGACTTTCACTATTTTATGTATATAAAAATAGACTGAAAGTCATGAAACCACATCCATGAAGATTTTTAGTACCAAAATGTAAGAGGACAACATGATGAGTATACAGTATACCAAGGCCCTAATTTAACAGAGAGTAAGACAGTTGGGTTATGAAAACTAGTTGTTGACCTTCACCATACAATTATCTACAGTATATATTTTATACCATTTTAGCTTCTGCCATGGCAGACAGGAAACAAAGGAAGTAAACCTCTGAACAAGAGCAATATTTTATACAACAGACTAGGAGGTTCATTAATAACACATTGCAAAGCGCAATGTACAAAGTGAAAACCAATCAGTTTTCAAATCAATGCAGTAAATATTGTCAAGAGATGATTTCCGACTAGCTGACTTGAGTTGCTATACTTTGAACATCCTCGTTGCTTCAATAATAAGCCTGTGAGTCTACTTTAGGTGCACAATGCTTTTTAGTCTTTTGAGAAATCAAACAGGGGTCAGAAAAGCACACATTTTAGTAAAAGTCCAGAAATTCATCCTCTGCTACTTAGTGCCCAGGAAATTAAAATAGAATTCATAACACAGCATCATATTTCTTTAAGCTGCTAAAAGCGTTGTCCAAAAACCAGACTCCAGCTAAATAATCTTTCTTCTATTCAAGAATCTCTCCAGCACAGCACCAATTTACTTCGGCTTACAACTGTCAAACAAATTCCTTATATAACACAGAAAAATGTCAGGAATTAATGTTGTATGATTCTTGAGTTAGGCACACATAGATTCTATTATTTTTGCAATGTTCAACAACTGAGGAGCTACAGACCAATGGGGTTGATTCAATAAAAACTGAAGAAATAAATGAGTACAAAATTGGTGCTATAGAAAAATACAAAAGATAAAATAACTGCACTTTAGTAATTTTCTATTCTTTTAGTTTCATGAATAAGCCCCTCATGCTGTCTTTAGGATGGTTGTATTAAAAATGACTTCCTTACCTTGTCAAGGAAAGTATGTGGAAGAACTCTTATCCACCATGATGCCTAATTCCTCCTACTGCAAAACCTTAGTCTCACTTCTCTTGCTGCTCTCTCCATAATGTAGAATATTTAAATATCCAACAATGAACATATTCCACTTTACAGCAACCCCTCTAATTGAGACCATAAAGTGGTTCTAAAGGCTCAAGGTTTTTTACCTTGTATGCATGAAGGTAAAAAACCTTCTGTGTGCAGCGCACCCCACCCCTCCCAATCCCCAATCCCTATCTTATGGATGAATAGAGCAGCGGCTTGGGGTGAGCTTGCAGTAGTGCACCCAGGGCAAGCAGCTTTCCCTGGGGGCCCTGCTGGATGGGGAGGAGCCAATAGCACCAGTGGAACCCAAACAGAAGAGGATTGGGGCCGCTCTGTGCAAAACCACTGCACAGAGCTGGTAAGTATAACATGTTTGTTATTTTAAGAAAAAAGAAACAAAGCTTTACTGTCACTGTAACTATACTGTTGTGAAAATTCATCCCATTTGGGTGATTTATCTCATTGGCACCCATCCAAAATCAATTTGCTGTGGAACGAGACTTTAAAAACTTGCCAATACCTTCAGCATGTTGTCACACTTCTGATGGTGGTAATATACTCAGATCTCGGGAGGTTACAGTAATTGCTGGGGCTTATCTTTGTTATATGGAGCACAAATGTTAATATGTTTACTCATCAATATCATTTTCTGCTTTGTTTTCCTTTGGATGCTTTATTGATTTTGTAATATTACACTTGAATCATTTTTTCTGATTACAGCTTCAGTAAATGTTAAAATCAGTTTTCTTTTAAATGTTCCATTAATTTTAATACACAAATATAAATGATGTCCAAGTGCCAAATGTTAAAATCAGTTTTCTTTTAAATATTCCATACATTCTAATACACAAATATAAATGATGTCCAAGTGCCATAGTTTGCACTTCCCCATTCTGCACTTCAGCAATGTAATATAAAATGTAGGACTGCCTTGCTAGCAAATCAGGAAAGAGTATGTCCATTGACACACAGAGAGCATCTCGGACCACCCCCCGCCTTTCCTCACTGGCTGTGATTGACAAAAGCAGGAGAGAATGGAGAGAGAGCCGAGGCAGCCGCTACTCTTGTCCACATAGTTATCAAGATCTGGCTCAGGTAACTATATGGGGGGGCAGACCACAGGTTTTTTTTACCTTATAGCATTGTATGCATTTAGGTAAAAAACCTTCTTATAGTTTGCAACCACTTTAAGTGTTCCTCAATAACTTTGATTTGCTCTCACGCCTATGTCACAGGTGCAGAAAAAAGAAGCGATATGGACCAGCACAGCACCACCATGATTTCTGAAGATTAAAAAATGTAAAGAAAACAAAACTTTGATTTAGTTAAAAGTGAGGCAAATACTTTTAGTTACAATATACCCTCTGCATAATGATTCAATTACAAACAGTAAGAAGGAAGACACATTAAAGCGTTAATGTAACCTTCAGTTTAAATGTGCTAAATACATTCTAGGAACATCAAAACACAAGGGAATTAATGTCATAGGCT
The DNA here is from genome assembly GCF_062004578.1 of Staurois parvus. Classification (NCBI taxonomy): domain Eukaryota; kingdom Metazoa; phylum Chordata; class Amphibia; order Anura; family Ranidae; genus Staurois; species Staurois parvus. Next base: position 3,964,469 of record NW_028318132.1, on the reverse strand, counting down.
AGCCATAGAGGAGCAGGTTTTATGTTCCTGCTGGGATACTGTATTCTGACAGCTGCATCCAGTGCTGTCAGACTACACTGATCAGTGGCTGCAGACTATTGGCTGTAGCCACTGATCAACAAACATTTCCAATTTGTTTGTTGGATTGAAGTCATTCTAATGATCCACTCCTGTCAAACAGGGATGGCCACACACTGATTGAAATACTGCCAGATTCTGATGAACCAGCTGAATTTCAATCCATCTATGGCCAGCATTAGAGTTCACCTTCTGTGTTCATCTGAGTAGAAACACCTATATCTAGCCCAGTGTTGTATTTAGGTTTTGTGCTGCCCTAAGACAAAGATTGTCTGCCCCCACGGACATGAACCAACACCACCACCCCTTCCCCCTCCCGCGGAGAGAACCTGACATTGACCAACAACACCCCTGTCTCCCACCTGGAACAGCCGTCCACTAACCCCCCCCCCCCCCCCAGCAATAGAGAGAAAGACACTCATCTTCACAGCTTCGAACATCCCCAGGAACAAGAGTCAGGCTCTACGTACACTATAAAGCAGCCTGCAGCCTCTCTTGGATCCCACCTGGTTCGAGTGTCCCTTCTCCCATCCCTTCTTCTTCTTGGGGGAGGTGCTGCCCCCCTGAAAAATGCCGCCCTAGGCAAGTGCCTTGTTTGCCTTGTGGTAAATACGCCCCTGATCTAGCCAGCATGCTGGAAAGTGAGATCACTGCTTTCTGTGAGTAAGCAGTAATCTGTCTGTAGAAGTCCAACATGACCCCTGCTTAGGCAAAGCCAGAGCTCAACAATCAACATGTTTGCTTTGCTGATTGCAGATCAATAGATCTACAGGACTCAGTAGGGGGTGGGTCAGACCTCTGAAGACAGACCACAAGAGATGTTATATGAAGAATACTTGGGGGAATTCAATAAAGACTCAACAACACTTTTCTGTTTGTATGGCCCTTTAAAAGCTCCAGCGACAAATGTAAAAATCCATGCTGCCTGTTTCAGTAACTTTACCAACAGGTAGTTCTTATTAGCCCCAATTTTACAAAGTGTCACTATTATTACACTAAATTCAAAAATAATTACCTTCATTTCGTAGATATTGAAACTGGAAGTAATTAAGACCAGCTCTAACTTACCATACAGAGACAGCTAGAGTGCCTGTCTCTGTAGGCTGTGTAGAAAAGCAGCATATTTATCTCTGCTACCTCCTCCCCAGCTCTCACTAAACAAAACAACAGACTTACTGTCCAGCAGGAGTGGACTGACCATTTGGAAACTCGGGCACTGCCCGAGGGCCTGGGGTCAGTAGGGGGCCTCATGAGATGCCCTGGTACCTTTTCATGGGCTTTTTTCAGTTTGGGCAAGGACATAGGGGCCCCATGATCCCCTAATGCCCGGGGGCCCCATGAGTTGTCAGTACGCCCCTGCTGTCCAGATCAACAGGTGAGGATAAAAGAAAGAAAGCCTAAAAGAGAAAATTAATGCAGCCACCCCATTTAAGAATCGATAAGTTACAATATAATAAATATTTGCATTCAGGATTAATACCACTTTAATTGCAAAAATGTAGGAAAGCATGCAATTACCAATTCTTCTCTACTCTGTAATTTCATGCTCCTGGGTAAAATATTTTTTATGCTGCAGCCTGCAATTGTTGGAATTCTTCAATCTGTACCCTGATCTCTGACTGCACATACCACTTCTGGTACCCTGACCATTGCTCTCATCACACCTCCTTCACTACACCCATCACTACATCCACGTATGCAAATTTTACATGCAAGATAAGAACATTTTTTTCTGTTTGTCTCCACACTGTGATTTAAGCATTATGGTCTTTACTTTGATTTGAACATTTCTATGATTTACGTGCTGCAATTATTCCTAATTTTTCATTTTCGCTGTGGGAGCTGTACTCCCAGGAAATGGCCCTGCATATATTAACTGAACTTGATATAAATGAATAAGCAGTTTTATATATCTGTAAGCCAAAGATTATTAAATACATATTTCTAAAGACAAATAGGCGCTAATTCATCATGTTTACATAAAAAGATATAAGATCATTTCCAAGGACAGACAATCAGACTGTGTGCTAAATCAGAACCTTCTATATCCTGTTATTTACTCAATATTAGCTGCACAATGACGGCAAATTTACAGCATTTTTGTCTTTTATACATTCACCAGTCTGAACTTGTATTGACTGCCCATTCACTAAATTAGAAATATAGAGATTATGATGAATGCTTTTGATGAATGTATGATAAATGTCAGTAAATCTAGCATAGAAAATTTGCCTGAATTCATTATATTGTGATATAAGGTATAACATGTTCAAGTGTTGCACACTCATCTCTCCAGCATCATCATCCATGTCACGTTCTGTGATATCTCTCCAGCAGCAGATGGCATATTTCGGTAACCTTTTTCAAATTATGGGGTACCATCTGCCTCATTCACTTTTACATTTGAAAAACCCAAGGGGACCTATCTAAGCAGCAAGGGCATCTGTCCAATTAACAGTAGGGTAAGCCTATACCGGAGCCACTGGCTTGTTTATACAGAAGTGCTGTCAAAGCTCCTGCAACAGACTGGGTCTTAGCTGTCATTCTGACAGCTGGATCATGGTTTTTTTGTTGCAAGAAGTTTAAAAGTGGCTCTTGAATAAACAAGACCTGCAAACAAACACTGTTCCCTTATATGCAGATCAAATGACTTTCCTTTGATCTGCACATACCATCTGTTAGAGCAGCCTGGCAAGAGGGAAAATAGTTTTTGTTTTTTATCTCACCTATTTACCCCTTATTAACACAAATAAACTTTAATTAGCCTTAATAAACATATTCCTCCCTTGTCCCATTAAAAAAAATCTTTAATTTTATTTTATTTTTATAATTTATATCTTAACTTTTTCTATGTTATTCATGTTTGTAGCGCTGCATTAAAAAGCAATCACATTAAAAAATAATATCTGTGCCCCAGGCCTGACTATCACTGTTGGAACTTTAGTAGTGATATTGTCACCAGAGGCTGCATGTAAATAACTTATTTTAAGAAAGAAGCAGCAACAACTAATAGGGAACACATCAAAAAGAGGTACCTTGTTGGTACCTAGCTAATGCCTAAATAAAGTCCTTGCCTACACTTCAACTTTAAGTAAGTTTATAGTCCTATAGGTAAGACCTACAAATTGCTCTGGTCTATAAAAGATATACAGCTGTATCATCTGAAGTGGTTAAAGTGTTACTAAATCCACAACAGTAAAATCAGTCTGTATATACAGTAAAGCATACTTGTTATACTTACTGTGGAACGTAAGGGGTTAATCATCCACATTATGTAAAAAGGATGTTTGCTCTTGTCTTCTATGATCCTCCCCTTATTTTACTTTCCCCAATCCATCTGCTGATACTACAAAGCTCTAGGAGTCACTCTGCACATGCTCAGTATAGTGTGTATTGCTATAGAGTTTTTTTTCTTTGGGAGGGTGCATGTGATCAGCACAGGGTCAATCAGCACTGTCCAGACAGAGGACCAGGGGTTAAGCAGTGACTTCAGAATGAAAACTCCTCCTAGAAGATTAACCAGTGCTCAGCTGGACACTGATAGAAGTCACAAGACTGCTGATGAGAAAAGCTATTTAGCAGTTTAAATTCACTAAAATAATTGCATTTCCAATTACCAGAGATAGTGAATGCAGGGTTTGGGTTTAGTAACACCTTAAGTCTACCTGCTGCTCCTGTCTGCATTACCTCTGGATCAATTTTTTTCCTGCACACTATGCAACCTTATAGGTATATTAATATTAAAATGCAGAAAGTAAAATGGCATTTTTGTTTCCCTTTTAGTTTCAGGCTAATATTTAATGGTCAAAAAATTATCTAGGATAATTATCAGGTAAGTTGTTTAAATAAAGTAATATTTTACCATTTGAATTTTAAATTGTTAGTGAGAAAGGAACATTTTTGAAAAAGAATTCCACCCTTGGACCTCTTAAAGAAGGCCTCTGAGTTCCATCTAGGTTCCTTTTCAACAATGTTCTAACAATATCATTAAGACTGCACCCAATGTGAATGCCACATTATTGTGAAACTGTGTTCTGCCTGTATTGCTGGACAATTTCATTCATCTACCTGTGCCCCCTCACCCGGTTTCTGATTCTACACATGCATACCTAGCATGATAAGTCTCCAAAAAATGTCATCGCTATACCCACATAAAATAGCAGTCATCAAATATGGTGGCAAGAAAATGTGCATGCACCATACAGGCGAGAAAGGCCTCTTGGTTCCACACATGCTATTGCTGACATTACTGTCAAGACTGAACATACAGAGCATGAAAAAGTAGCTTGCACTATGGCAGGGAAAAAGCATGCATGCTTAATACAAACACTTGATACCAAGCATGAGCAGTTTCTCAATTGCCATGTTGTTGACTAACTTTTCATTCTGTGCATGTAAAGAACAATGACTTTACAGCAATTGGCTATGAGTCCTGGGAAGATGATAATAGCCAACAACATGATAAGTGGCTGCTTCCTCCCAAAAGCCCCTAGCCTACCAGCAAGATACCAACAGCCCTTTTCTTTACAACTCTGGCACCAACATCCTCCCACCACTTTCAGCACTCTCCCTGTAACCACCTACCCTCTCCTGCTGCCAATAGCACACCTGCATGTCACCTCCCCACAATGTACAACTCAAACCCCCCTCCCACTCTTACCATCATACTTGCAAGACCGCCATCCCCACTCTCACCACCAAACCTGAACCCTCGCCCACTCCATTATGGTTCCTGACTGCAACTTTCCCCCATGTATTTTGCACAACACCTTCTTCAACCCCTTCCCTCCTCGCTCGCTGTTGACGCTGCAGTTGACTACCATCACCCCTCACTCTAATCACCTTCAACCTCCCTAGCTCTTCTGCACTGACCAATGTTCCTGTCACCATGCCAACACCCCAATCCCCAACCATGCCTGTTGTAGAATGAGCACCTACATCTACCCTGCACAAAACACCCGCTAATTATAAAGCAATAGTGTTCCTGTCCTCTCTTTCTAATCTCCATTCATCCATGGTATATCTTGCCAGTATCATAAATGTTAAGTAAGCCATCATAACATTTGCTGCACCAAAGCATAGATTACTATTTTAGAAATGATGCCTCAATCTTCTCCTAGCACACAAGACACAAAAATATACAATAAAGAAATGAATAAACATCTTTGAATATCTTCCATTTTTCAGATCAGAGGCAAACAAGATAAGTGAATAATACAAAATGTAACATTCATGGACTTATCTACTGATGAAAAGTCAGCGCCTTCAAGAAATATCTAGTAATATTTGTAATCTGCAACACAAATTGCCTTTTGCAGCTTTGACACTACATTAAACATTGCATAAGAAAGTCATCTTGCTAGACAAAACTAACAGGGACATTATTAGATCTATTTCACAGTGAGTACATTTAATCTACAATTAGACACAGAACCTGCAAACCCATAGCGGGGAAATTAATTCATTCAGTTCATCTGGAAAGTAAAGGTAGGCAATGCTCTGTGACAAATCACTATTGTTATTTTAATCACGTCACAAAGTGATGGTAACTCTATATTCATGTATACATTGTCATGTTCTGTAATAAAGAGGAGATAATAACCATAATGTATGTAAAGTGGAGGATTACTGCAACAATTCACTGTTTCCAACAACACAGAAGAAAGTCGATTTGTGGTATGCAATTATGCATTGATTTATTATATCTGCAAACCTATATTATAATTTAATACATCCTCTCCAAATTTAAGCATACTATTTATGCCTTCAGACTCTCAATAAACTTACAATGTTACACTGTATAATATCTGGAATGTAATTATTACCAAATAACACATGGTATAGTTGTTTTTTTTCAAATGTATGCATGTTCACCTAAAAGCTACATACTCACCAGCATTGGTTGCTGGTTTAAAAAAGCCCTTTAGGTTAATCTCATTGTGTTAGGTGACTTTACAAGCCTGGAGACCCACCCATGAAGCTATAGCTATGAATGATAACAGATGCTGTGAATTTAAACACATTAAAGTAAGGCAAAGCCCATGTTTTGTGTGTACTGACTAGCTGTGGAATAGCTTTCGCTTACAGTGTAATCAGTATAGATGAAAGTTACAGTAAACCAGCCACTGGCTTTCCACAAACTTAAGGGGCCTCATTTCTTAATGCCCTGTTCATTCACAGCCACTTTCAATGTTTTTAAATCTGCTGCTTTCATTAAAGTAATAGTTTAGAGTCTAAACTTTAGACCCTTTTTTTCTTAGGGTTACAACACACTGGTGAGAATTCATAAACAGTGTTATAGACACTCTTTGAGATTCCCGCACACCACCGCACTGACATTGTCAGTGTTCATGTACTTGTGTGTCTTAGGAGGTGGTGGCCCTGAGCTTGGAGTGCCCATATTGAACACTCTGTCCTAGGTGCAGCTCAGCATTACTGAGCTTCCTTCCTGGCCACTGTGCCCATCAAACAAACAAACACATGGCCAAGGAGCTTTGTAGTAGGGGTGGGCGAAATCTGATGGGGAACTGAGAGACTAGTTCCCCATCAAGTTTGCTTTGCCTATGATTGATAGCGCATTTCAATGGGCTACCATTGAGTTAAGTGGGCCTGATGGGGAACTCTGAAACTAGTTCCCTATGGGTCCTGCCTCCCATGTGACTCATCATTATCCAAATATGGGCATTTCCATATATGGGTAATGACATCAGCCAGTATCCCTTACCCCTTTATTCACATTTAGCTTTTGGTTTGGGAATCTCCCAGCTAGCAGTCATTGGTTGCCAGGAAGCTCATGTCCACTGGTGTCCTAGCAACCACAAGCCCTATGTGGGAAGCTGTCACATTAATGGCAACTTCCCAGCACAAAATTCCCCAATCTGAGCACTAGCATCTCTCTGTACACCAGCTCAGAGCTGGTCCCAGTTACCACCAGTTTCCTAATCTGTGAAATGGTGGTAATTTTGGATATGGATGTGAGACTATAAGGTAAGAGCTCCCTCTTGACATTCAGTATTGAATTTGGAATATATGATCATTACATAACATAAAATAAAGTTCACAAGTTTTATACAGACTATAACCTTTCGGAATAATGGTATTTCTTGCAACTTTATAATAAATATTCAGCACTTAACTGACAATAGTACTGAGTGCTGAAAATGTTAGCAACTGATAACCACTCTACCTATTTTTTTAAGAAATTCTAAAATTAGTCTGGCACTAAAACTAAACCCTCCAAGTGTTCCCTGCAAAGAACTTAAATAATCACCTCTCCTGTTTCCTGCGCAGCTTGTTGCCACCATAGAAAGAAGAAATACCCTCATGATGTCTCTCCAGAAACAAGCACTTCTGGGAATGTGGATTGCCTGACCAACTGTTGTGTGTGGTTCCTCCTGACGACCCTTATATTGCTTCAGGACACAACAGTGATGTAGGGCCAGCAAATTTATATTCTTAGAAGTTTTCATCAGATGAATGAATGTTGTGCAAGATAAGGAGACCATTGAGACAATTTGCTGAAAAAGGGTAGCTGAGAGAGGCTTCAAAAAGACAACATGGGGATTCTTCTGTCAGATTATTGTTCTGTGACTGGAGACCTTTGCGCTCACTACTGGACAAGACAAGAACTTAAAATATAGTAAGCTTAGCTAGATAGGGGAAAGTGAACTTATTTATCATATTTTGTTGGTGTTCCAATGCCAATACTGTGATTCCACATTTAATTATTGAGCTTGTTGTTCTATTTTCAACCATTTTCTTATTTTCAGAATGCAGCCAGAAATGGTTTCTAAGGTTTGCCAGCAATACATTTTCAAAAAATGTAGATTGGAGTCCCATTTTCCTCACAAAAGGCTAGTTATATGTTTTCCTTTACCCTTCCATTGCTTGTTTTCAGACTGTCATATCACTTGCCCCCACCAACAGTACATTTACTGTGGGCGGGCAGCAGCTACAGGATAGGTGGCATACTGGTACGTCCCTCAACACATGCGTACCTTGTTAAAAAAAGAAAAAAATGATTTCAAAAATGGAATAAAATATTATAGTACATTTTTTTCTTTTTTACATACTGTCACCAGTCAATGTCCCTGGTCACTGCCACACCAATCATATGATGATGCTTTACTGCACTGGTGGCAGTGGTAGTAGATAAAAAAAAAAAAAAAAAACACATTTTATTTAATTTTGTAAGTTTCCAAAAAATGTACAAAATATTATAACTTCAAAAAACTCGCCATGCCTCTTATTAAAAATCCTTGGACTGTCTACTTTCCGAAAGGCGGTCGTTTAGGGGGTATTTGTACTGTCCTGTCATTTTAGGGCCTCATGAAATGAGACAGGCTGTCAGTACATCAGAACTGATCAATTTTTAGATAAAAATACCATAGTTTGTAGACTCTAACTTTTACACAAACTAAATAATATACACTGATTTGGGTTATTTTTACCAAAAAAATGTAGCATGCCTACATTTATGAAGAAAGATTATTTGTCCGCAAAATTTTATAACAGAAATAAAACTATTATAACAGAAAGAAACATTTTTTTTTTACAAATTTGTTGGTATTTTTTCATTTATATAGCCAAAAATAAACATCCAGTGGTGATTAAATACCACCAAAGGAAATCTCTATTTGTGTGAAAAGAATTATATAAATTTAATTTGGGGTACAGTGCTGCATGACCATGCAAGTGCCAGTAGCATAGTGGGTACAACTCTGTCCAAAGCAAGAATGCCCTTCTGCACCATTTTAAACAACTTTTGCACGCATATTATTTACTTGCATTACTTAACGACTCACGGATCACATTCTAGAATAGATTACTTTCTACTCAAACACTCTGACTTTTGGCTTGTTTGCATGGACACCCATCTCTGGGCTGACTCCAGTAGGATGTGGCAGTGAAAACTTAATGAGTCCTTACTTCAAGATGCTGAAATTGAAGTGTTACTAAACCCAGGACTTTGCATTCACTATATCTGCTCTCCCACAGTACACACAACATGGAAATGCAATTATTTTTGTAAATATAAACTGCTAAATACCTTTTCTCATCAGCAGTTAGAGCAGTCTTGTGACTTCAGCAGAGCACTGGTCAAAGCTTGTAGGAAGAGTTTTCTTTCTGCTCTAGGAGGATGTGAAAGTCCTGACCCGCTGTTTGAAGAGTGCTGAGTGGCCTTGTGCTGATCACATGCACTCTCCCAAGAAAAAAAAAAAAACCTCTCTAGCAATACACACCAAACTGAGCACGTGCATGTGATTACAGATTCAGTCTGTATCAGGTGGTCATTTCAACAAGAGGAGGGGCAGGGAAGAAAGGATCAAGCAGCCTTTTTACACAATGCAGAGGATTAACCCCTTAGGTTCCACAGTGAGTATAACAAGCATGCATATACAGACTGATTTTACTGTTGTGGGTTTAGTAACACTTTAAATCCTTGGTGATCCCTGATGATGATTTGGGGAACACATAAATGTGTTATTTAGGGGCAATCCATCTCACAGGGCTACTGATTTAAAAGAGAACATGTAAAATGGATAGACTCACTCTTATTTATTTCGGGTATTTATGTAGTGCCAACAATTTTTGCACAGTGCATTATATATATTGCACATTCATATCAGTCTCAAACCCCCAAGGAGTTTACAATCTATGGTCCCTAATTCACATTTATACATACACATACTAGGGCCAATTTATACAGAAGACAATTAACCTACCAGCATGTCTTTTGAGTGTAGGAGGTTCCCAGGGACAACAAGCAAACTCCATGCAGGTGGTGCTGTGGATGGGATTCGGACCAATGGCCCTAGTGCTGCTAGGCAGAAGTACTAACCACTTAGCCACTATGCTGCCCTTAGACAAAATCCAAGGGTTGGAAGTGAATAAGAAATCCTTGTCCGTACCTGTTTTCTTCGAACTTCAGATACTCCAAGATAGACTGAGATAGACCAAATTAACTTCTCCTCCACAAAACTAAGGTGAACCTCACCAGAGTATGGCAAAGGTTGTATGAGTGGGGGAATAAGCCAGGCAGGCTTTTAGTGATTGTGCTGAGTGAAATTTTGGAAAGGGGCAGCAGGCTCTTAAGGAAACTAAGCTCCAAGAAGAAATGGGTGAGTGATATTTCTTACTGCCAACATCCCTAACTTAACTCAAAAATATCATACTAGATCCCCATGGGACTTTTAAGGCAGATAAGACAATTGTATATTTCAATAACAGGCTAATATGCCAAATGCATTGCAAAAGATACATAATTCCAAATGCATTACATGTACAGAAAAATACTATATTGGTATTGTTACATAAACATGGCAAAAAAGTATTTAAAACCCCATGGGGTTTATTTACTAAACCTGGTTGACTCAGAATCTTGTCCACTTCTGCATAAAAACCAATCAGCTTCCAAGTTTTATTGCTGAAGCTTAACTGAACATGCTAAGGTTAGAAGCTGATTGGCTACCATGCACAGGTGCCCAAGATTCTGAGTCAACCAGCTTTAGTAAATCTCCTATCATGTGTCCATAGTATATAAAAAAGTGTCGTATGCCTATCATAAGCCCCATAAAACTAAGGTTCTGGATGGTTTCTCTCTTACATATTATATGGTATTTTCGCAACTTCTTGCCCAGTCATTTACAGAGGGATTTAACTCCATTCTGGATGGGGGATCATTTCTAGCAGACACCCTCTGAGCCAACATAACTCCTAAAGATGGACGACCCAACTTAGTGTAACAACTATTGTCCAATCTCTTTGCTAAACCTTGACTTAACACAAAAAGGTTGCTAAACCTTGACTTCACAAAGATTCTGACAATTAGGCTGCTACCCCTGATTCAAAGGTGTATTCATCAAGAGCAAATCAGGTTTGTACCACAAAGGGAGGCGAAGGATAACACCACAGGGGCTATCAATGCTATCCATTAAGTGCACAAGGCAATAACTACCATGTTACTTTCGACTGATGCCAAAAAGGCATTTGAACACGTAGTTTGGGCATTTATAACCAGGGTCCTTGAATGAATTGGTGTAGGAGAGAATTTCCTCAAGTGGATAAATGCAACCTACTCATGCTGGATGGCAATTATTAAAATAATTAGCTCTCTATCTGAACCTTTTGAGCTCCACAACATTATGTGGTTATGTGGCCCATTGTCCCCACTTATTTTTGTATTGACTCTAGAGCCCATATTAAGTCATATTAGGAACAAGGAATCTCTACGAAACTGAAGGAACACAAGGTACACCAACATTTTATTGTTATTTATCACTCAGCCCCTGCCTTCCCTTCCCAGTCTACTGGCTGAATTTCAGGAGTATAGCACAGCTTCAAAATTTAAAATCTACCTGCAAAATTCAGAAACCATGAATCCCAATCCATCTCGCTCAACCCTTGATACCTTATGGATGCACTTTCCATTTAAATGGACCCCCAATTACCCTAAATATTTAGGAATCTATTTACTCTGGATGCTGATGGCACATGCTCAGTTTGGTGTGTATTGCTAGAGAGGTTTTGGTTTTTGTTTTCTTGGGAGAGTTCATGTGATCAGCACAGGGCCTTTCAGCACTGTCCATACAGACGGTCAAGGATTTCACATCCTCCTAGAGCAGAAAGAAAACTCCTCCTACAAGCTTTAAATAGTGCTCTGCTGAAGTCACAAGACTGCTCTAACTGCTGATGAGAAAAGTTATTTAGCAGTTTATATTTACTAAAATAATTGCATTTCCATGTTCTGTGTACTGTGGGAGATCAAATATAGTGAATGCAGGGTCCTGGGTTTAGTTACACTTTAAAGTGGAGTTCCAGCCATTTTTGTGTTTATTAAAAATTAGCAGCTACAAAAGTGTAGCTGCTGACTTTTAATAACACACACTTACCTGTCCCGGGGTCCAGCGATGTACTCACCCACACAGTCCCTTCTCTCCTTCTGTCCTCCACGGTACCGGCATCTCTACTGTGGGCACCAGGCTGTGACAGCTTGCGACTTCACAGCCTTGTGCTCATTTTGCATGTGCGAGTTGCACCGTGCCTCCTGATTGGTCTGGCAGTCTCCTGGGACCTATGACAGTTCCCATGAGACTGTGGGAGCAAGGAGGGGGCCGAACTTCTGGGTCACTTTGTCTCGGCGAACTGAGCCGGAAGTGGGAGCGGGTACCTGTCAAAACCAGAGCAGAAAGAAAACTCCTCCTACAAGTCAAAACCAGGTACCCACTCCCCTCCAAAAGGTGCCAAATATGGCAGTGGAGGGGGGAAGAGGCAAATAAGCGGAGCTTCCGCTTTTGAGTGGAACTCTGCTGTAAGGCAATCCTTTTATTTCAATATATTCAATATGTTAAAATGATTAGTTTTAAGAATTTGTTTTGTATATTTGGATTCGTTTCATATATTTCTTGTTCCAAAGCTATTTTGGAAGATTCAAATTCATTTGTTATTTTGTAATTTCCTTGACTTGCTTGCAACTTTGATGCGACTTGCTTCTGATTTCTGTGCAATTTGCTTGCGTGTTGCTTGCAATTTCAATTTCGATGAGACTTGCTTGCTACCTGCTTGCGACTTGGACTTCAATGCTACTTGCTTGCAATTTTTATGCGACTTGCTTGTGACTTGGATGTTTTGCTTGACTTTGGCTTTGGCCAATCATATCAATACAGAGTGTGACACATATTACTGAAATTGCAAAACCCTCTGAAGTCGCAAATGAATGAAACAAATGAATACAATTGAATTTGTCATTTTTGGTATAATTCATTTTGCATTCATTGAAATTCATTAATATTGTGATACGGAGATTAGGATACATCCGAATCTCTGAATAACAATTTTTTTTTTCCGAATTTCATTTCGTTATGAACTGAATCGCACATGTCTAACTGTTATTGTGGTCCTGTGAAAATACCTTCTTGCCAAGCCCTCCAATTGCTATTAGACCGATATACTGCTAAATATAAAAGATAAACTAAAGTATGAACAAAGATTTCCAATAATGATTGCCATTTAAAATGAAGTGGATAAGTGCTTAACTTTCATATATCTTAAGTATACCTGTATCTTGGTTTTATATCCTACTTTGACTATATCTTATAAAATAGTATAAAGGTGTTGTAGCCAAGACTTGCATGCATTTGCTCCATCAGTTCTTTGAATGTGTTTATCTATGAGCATTCAGCTGACAAGAGTGAAGAATCCAGACTGCAAGATTTGTCCCTTACCTCTACAAGCACCTGCTGCTCCGAGGTGATAGATGCCGGCTATAACGTGCCAAATGGCCTTTTGCTCATTCACCGTGAATCCCAAAACCTCCATGGCAGATTGGAGTTGTACAAACGCTGCAGTAGCCTTCTGCTTCTCCTCAGGCTATGAAAGACAATAGAAGAAGGGCATTAGCTAACATTACAAAGCAACCTGTCTAGGAACAGTTTTTGTTTTGTTCCTAGCTCATTGGCTTAGGTGTAGAAAGAAAACACTGGAAAATACTGCAGTATTAATACCATTAATACTATTACCATTTCAATTAAATTATATAACTAAAGGCAAAACTTTTTTTTAGCTTTGGACAAAGTGGAGAGGGATTAGAACACCTGTCAAGTTTTTATTGCTGTCTGTGTCCCCATTAGAGAGTTTCTCCCTATTTATTTCTCCTGTTTACTAATCACTGACAGCAAAAGTGGAAGAAAAACCCAAATTTGGGGTTATCACCAGAACAAGAATAGAGGGGAAATCTTTTAATGAGGACACTAGTTCTGGTTTTCCTGCTGAAAACAAGAGATTCCCTCACTTTGGGGGAAAAAACTGACAGGGGTTTTAACCCTCTCTATCCAAAATAAATCAAACAAATTTTAAAAAGTTTTTTCCTTAGTTCTACTTTAAACTTTTATTGTAAAGGCGATGGCTTTCTGTATGACGGTAATGGAAAAATCATTTATAATGTAACTGTCCTCACTATGGACAGCCCAAATTATATGGAAAGATATTAAAGTATGATATACAGTATATATGTATGTATGTATATATATCTATATCTATATCTATATATATATATATATATATATGGATTATGCAAATTTAGTCTTTTTATTCAGGAAGAAAAAAACATTTAGTTTCAACATGCAGAGAGCGAAGAGTTTGTAAAACTAAAAAAATCTTTTAAAAGATTTATTTGTTGCACCATAGAAACTGGATTGCTTCTTCTTTCATAGACATATGCACAGGGAGGCTTGAGGTGACATTGCATTCAGGGCATTCTATATTGTATGATATGATGTGCCTTTAGATGCTAGTTAAAATTCTGGTACAAAATATGTAGTGCAGTTCTACCCCCACTAAATTCAATTGACAAAAAAAGGGAAAATCGTTATAAATCCAGAAAGTGTGTTAATACATGAAAAAAGTTCACATAGAAAGTGTTAGATGACCAAAATACTGTGAACAATTCACAAATATATGTGTACAACAAGATAATAAAGAAATAATGTCCCAGGTAAGTCCACAGGTGTGTACATGCTGTGTCATTTAAAGCTTCTTTTGGGAATTGAGTTTAGTGACGGTAGTGCTGCACTACATATACTGTTGTTGGCAAACACGGAAGTGGAAAGTTCTCATACTGGGTCTTTTCACATGGGTGGACCCGGTTAGCGGATCCGTTTGCTCAGTGGGGGATCTCTCCGCTGATCCCCGCTGAGCAAGTGGATGACAAGTCTGTGTCGGCTCCGGAAACAGAGCAGCTCGCTCTCCTTAATGGCAGTCAGATGATAATGGACCGCCTGTCTGTTTCCATCCGACAGACGGAAGGGGAATTGGAGCCCCATCCGTCCCTTTTTTGCAGGTCCAATCGGATTGGATTTGACAGGTGTAAACAGACACACGTCTGTTTACACCCACCGCTCCATAGAGGAGAATGAAGGATCCAATCGGGTCCGCTTGAAAAACAGGCAGGCAGACCTGATCAGAAAATCCATGTTAAATAAGCCTTAGAAGTACTAACTTGTTCTCTGGTATAATTGGGATAATTGCACAGATTGATTTTTGTGATTTCAAAGTGTACAGTTACACTTTCTTAAGAACAATGTCCCCTCTCATCAATCCTTTTTTATGTATAATTTAGAAGTGTAACCACTGCAAGACTAGACAGTTTCAAGCCATTCCTGCCCAGGCCAACTTTCAGATTTCAGCCCTGTCACACTTTGAATGACAATTACTATCGACAAATATTAGTCATGCAACACTGTACCCAAATTTAATTTTTATCAGTTTGTAGAGATAGAACTTTCTTTTGGTGGTATTTAATCACCAATAGGTTTTAGGGTTTTTTTTTGCTATATAAACAAAAAAATACTGATAATTTTGAAAAAAAAAACCACATTCTTCTTAGCTCTGTGTTACAAATTTGCAAATAAATAATCTTTCTTCATAAATTTAGTCCAAAATACATTCTGCTACATTTATTTGTTAAAATATAACCCAGATCAGTGTACATTCTTTAGTCTGTGTGAAAGCAGAAGTCAAAGCAACTGAACAGAGGGTCCTAGACCTCTGCCCCACACCCGCAGCAGTTTCGGGGGCCTAGGGAGAAGAAGTGGTCATCCTTCCTCCCCAGCGGCAGTTCAGGGACTTTAGAGCGATGGAAATCGTCGCCGCTCCACAGCAGAAATCTGAGAGTCCAGGAGTTGTTGCAGCTGGCTCATCTCCCCAGCAACAATTCCACAGTCTGGGAGAGGAGGTGATCATCCTCCCTCCCCAGCAACAGTTCCAAACCCTTGGAGAGGGGGTGGTCATCCTTCCTCCCCAACAGTCAGCCAGAGCAGAGGATGTGGGGTTCCCAGCAGTTAAAGCACTGGCAACTGCACCTACCTTGCCTTCACAGTTCCAGGGAGGTGGGGCAGTCAGCCCTTCTCCCCAGCAGCATACAAGGCTCCCTGCTAAAGCGTTGGCAACAGGGCAGAGCACAGCTGGCCCCTGTCCAGCTCCTACCATGTCTTCGCGGCTTGGCTCCTCTTCCCAGCAGCATGCCAAGCCCTGGAGAAGTAAAGACTTACCAGCTGAAGCACTGGCAGCCATACAGAGAGTTCACAACCTCTGCCCCTCACCTACCGATGACAACTCTTCCCTGCGGCCAAGAATAGGGATTGTGTGGACCGACTATGTGGGTTCACTCTGCTAGACTAAGGCTATGTTCACACTAGCCTTGTTTGCAAGTGGCAGACAGGCATTTGGGAAGCGTTCTTACCGTTTCCCAAACGCCTGGGAAAATTCTGCACATTGCAGCACATAGTGCTGTTCAAACGGGAGCATTAGCGTTGCGTTGCGTCGTGGCAAAACGGACGCCTCTGGTCGAGTCAGGAGAAGTTGAAGCCTCCTATTCAAGTGTTTGCGAGGAGTTTGCGGAGCAGTAACACCATTCAAACTTCATTATAGGCGTTTGTGGGGCGTTTTTAATGCTTGGCAAATGCCTAGCAACCACCGCTAAACTGCGTATTCGGCTTTTTCGGAGCGTTAAAAACGCTCCACAAACGCCGGACCAATGCTTGTCAAACGCTATAGGGACGTTTGGCAAGAGTTGGAAAAACAGTCAAGTGTGAACGAGCCCTTACACATGTCTAGACCAGGTGGAGGTCTGGGACCTAGTTAGTCAACTTTTGAGGAGGGAGAAATGTGACAGGCCCAACCGGGACAGGGTCTTTTGGAAGGGACTAGGGGCTAGCCTTCCACCCACTGATTTTGGCCCATAGAAAGAGCAGATCATTATTTAATGAGGGAAAACAATGTGATGACCACTAAGAGCGAGGGTTGGATTAATTCTCTGCATAAAGGCAATAAATCTTCCCTTCTGGAGTGGATGGAAAAGTGTAATATTAATCTTGTACATGTTAATGGTCAGAGGAAATATGGTGGCCCTCCTGCAGATTGGGTTGGAGAAACTCGACCTCTCCAAGGCCTTCGACACAGTCGACCACCCCCTCCTCCTTACTAAACTACACTCCCTTGGCATCAGGGACTCTGATCTCTCCTGGTTCTCCTCTTACCTATCCCAACGCTCCTTCAGTGTTACCTATAACGCTGCCACCTCCCCCTCTCTCCCCCTCTCTGTTGGGGTCCCCCAAGGCTCTGTCCTCAGACCACTTCTCTTCTCAATCTACACTTCCTCCCTTGGCAAACTGATACACTCCCACGGCTTCAACTATCACCTCTATGCCGATGACACACAAATTTACCTCTCCACCCCTCACCTCACCCCCTCAATCTCTCGCCCGCATCACCCACCTCCTAAACGACATATCAGCCCATGCCCCCCATCCTCTCCATCACGACTAACAACGCCACCATCAATCCCACCCAAAGTCCTAGGTGTCACCCTGGACTCAAACCTTTCCTTCCAACCTTATGTCCAATCACCATCAAATTCATGCCGGCTCCACCTCCGCAACATCTCCAAGATACGTATGTTCCTCACCCCAGACACCACTAAACAACTCATACACTCCCTTATTATATCACACCTAGACTACTGCAACTCCCTTCTCACCGGCCTACCCCAACACATGCTATCCCTATTGTTTTTACTTTTGTTTTTACTATGTCCACTTCAAAGGACCTTCTCTTTAGATATGCAATGAGGATGAAAGTCTGTCCAGAAATGCACAATTTGCCCAGGCTATGACCATGCATACCTAATGCTCCTTCCAAAAAAGGCTATGATCTGCCATAGATAATTTTCCCACCAAAAAGAGAGGTTCTGGTGAGGGGCTGAGTTATGCAAAATACAGGGGATGGGGAAAGTGTCCTCTCCTGGATGAGATGCGCCAGATTTGATTAGATGGATTAGATATTTCCACCAATCAGGATGGCCCCATGCAAGTGTATGTGAGATAGGTCTTTATCAGGTTAGGTCTTGGGGGGGAGACAAGGGACAGAAGATCCAAAGATCATAGGGGTCCTCATGCTACACAGCTGGTAAACATCAGGACATCTCTCTGGCAATTACATGTAAACATGCTTGTCTTATGTGTTGTCTGTATATTAATGTTATGAGTATTATATTCTATAATTCCTTCATTTAAGCTTTTATTTTTTTCATTTTTCTGTAAACAGATTACTGTGCATTAGTTCAGACCTTCACACTATTTACAAATGAATTTCTGTTGTGTTAAAGCTTTCACTCATGGTCAAAGAACTCTCATTAAGCAGATCATAGACAGGAGATAATGAATCTCAAAAATATCAACAGCAGGTAACAATCTAGCACAATGTTTCCGAAACCAAGATAATTAGGAACTTACCATAATGTTTAGATTGTAATTTAATATTTAATCTCTACTTTAGTATGATTTATGTATGTAAACATGAAGGGGGTTATTTACAAAATCCGGAGCAGTTCTGCATAGAAACCAATCAGCGTTCAGGTTTTATTGTCGAAGCTTAATTGAACAAGCTGAAGTTAGAAACTGTTTGGCTACCATGCACAGCTGCACCAGATTTTGAAAATCTACCCCATATTTTGAACAAATACAAACTATGGGGTAGATAGTTTGTATTTGTACTTTCGTATTTTGTTTTTATTTTTGTTCAAAAACAATTTAAAAATTATCTGTGTCAGTGTATTTTTAGCATAAATCACACCTTATTAAAAATGTAATTAGGATTTATATGATGTAAGAACTTTATTAGGTTGTATACTTTTGGTTCTAAAATTACAGTTCTACAATGCTATATTTTATAAGCAAGATAGAAAGATACAAAAAACATACATCTCAATATCATTATAAGCAAACACATGTATGAGGTGTCACAGAAGTGGGCCTTCTTCTGAGATGCCATATATGCAATCGGTGTTTGTGTTGCTCCATAGCGAGTTCACTACCACTGACAGTTTCAGGTCTCCTACTAATGATCAGGAGCTGGGCAGATGGATTCTGTCAATTGCAATTGCTGTGAATAGCTATCACAGTGCTCAATTAGTAAAACCCGTCCCTGTACTGCTATTCTTTCCCGAATGGAGGAAAAAGAAACAATGCATCTTTCTATCCTAGTCAGAGGAGAAGAGTGTAAACAAAAAAAGTGTGTGTAAAAATAATATTAATAAAAAATAAAGATAAAGTGGCTATGCTAGGGTGATGCATGTCCACTGCCAGTGTCATGTGACCACTGTGACCAATGGCTTCCTTTCATGACATCCATTGTATACAATTGTGTTGTTAGCTGTGATTGGTCAAAGCAGTCACATGGTACAGACAGGGCCAATCACAGCCCATCTGTATCATGTGATGAGCTTTGCCCAATCACAGCTAATCACAACAAAAAAATTTAATGAATCAGTTTCATTCAGTAACAATGGTTGCTAATGTCAATGAAATACATTTGTATTAGCAATTATAATGTGTAAAAAAAAAAAGAAAATCCTGATCACTTGCCCAGAGTAGGTCAATGTTACTAAGGTAACATTGTATTGCCCTGGTCACAGTGTGTTGAAAAATAAAATAGTAAAAAAAGAAAAAAAGTAATAAAAAAGAAAAAAATTATAGAAAAAAGTTGAAAAAAAAATATTAATAATATTTTAGTTTTTTTTACATACTGTAACCAGTCAATGTCCCTGATCACTGCCACACCAGTTATATAATAATGCTTTACTGAACTGGTAACAATATGTAAAAAAAAATTGTGATTTTTTTTTTTTTTCACCATTTTTCCAAAAATTGTAACAAAATATTACAAATTCAAAAAAATCATCATGGCTCTTACCTTGAACTGTCTATTTTCCAAAAAATGGTCATT
Organism: Staurois parvus; assembly: GCF_062004578.1. Classification (NCBI taxonomy): domain Eukaryota; kingdom Metazoa; phylum Chordata; class Amphibia; order Anura; family Ranidae; genus Staurois; species Staurois parvus. Next base: position 3,944,612 of record NW_028318132.1, on the reverse strand, counting down.
TCAGGGGTATTTGTACTATCCTGGCATTTTTGGGCCTCAAAAATGAGATTACCATCAGTACATTGATTGTCAGATATGTATACCATGGTTTGTGGACTCTATAACTTTCCTACAGAGTAAATAATATACACTAATTTGGGGTATTTTCACCAAATAAATGGAGCAGAATATATTTTTACCTAAGTTTAAATTGAAAGGTTATTTATTTGCAAAATTTTACAACAGAAACAATGAAAAACGCATTTTGTTTTTCAAAGGTTTGGGGTTTTTTTTGTTTATTTAGCAAAAAATGTAAAACTCTGTGGTGATTAAATACCACAAAAAGAGAGCTCTATTTGTGTGAAAAAAAAAAGATAAAAATGTTTTATGGGAACAGTGTTGCATGACCACACAATAGTCATTCAAAGTGCGACAGCACTGAAAGCTGCAAATTGGCCTGGGCAGGAAGAGGATAAAAGTGCCCTGTATTGAAGTGGTTAAACTGAATACAGACTGACTGGTCTCAATGTCTTTCTTGTAAAACTATATTTTTGACTTTTTGCTATTAAACATGTCCAGGAAAAAAATTTAAAAAATCTAATTTCGTCATAAATTTAGGACAAAAGGTATTCTGCTACATGTCTTTGCTAAAAAAAAAAATCTCAATATGTGTAAATTAATTGGTTTACGTGAAAGTTATAGTGTTTACAAATGGCGGTATAGATACTGGAATTTTTTTTTTACTAATAATGGTGACGATCAGCGACTTATAGTGGGACTGTGGGACTGAGGCGGGCATTTTGACACTGGGGGAATTGACTTGGTGTCACTGACATCCCCAGTGACACCAATACAGTAATCAGTGCTAAAAATACAGTGATCAGTGCTCTGGGTGGGAAGGGGTTAACATGAGGGGCGATCAAAGGGTTAACTGTGTGCTGGGAGTGTTTTACTGGGGGGCAGTGTGTTGGTGCTTCACTGTAAGCACATTGCTCTGGATAGCTGTGCTGTGCATAGCCATCCAGAGCAGTTTGCCCGAGTTGACAGGGAGGAGGACTGTTAGTAACAAATCAGTCCTCCTTTCCATCAGAGATGCTCGGTGATCACCAGGCACTGGTGGGTAATCACCGGCCGGACCCGGTGATTGACAGCCTCGGCCGTGAATAGCCCCCTACCCAGAAATGCAAAATCACGTATGTATAAGTGATTTTGCGCACCCCTGCCGCCCTGTAGCAGTATATCTGCTATAGGGCTGCGGGGAAGCAGTTAAAATGTTGTGTGACATTAGAAATCTGTTTTGCTTGTGGGTTAATGGAGTTACAAAAATTTTCTCCAATGCGGGTTCTAAGACAGTGTATAGTGTATCCCACATAATGCAGTCAACATGATGCGCAGCATATAAGATACACCACATACAGTAGGTGGCCCCACAATTTATAAAATTTCTAATCATAAAATTTTCACTGGTACATAGATTCCACGAGCAATATCAGCATGTTTTAACACCACAGGAAGAGCCGATTTAGTTTTAAATAACTTGGAGAAAGAGGAGTACCGAGTGTAGGTGCACGCCAACTCAAAAATCTATAACCATGCTGCAATATAGCATGTTTGTCCTTATCTACATATAGAATCGGTAAATTCTTCTTAATAATATTAACAATAGACTGATATTCTTTTGAAAAGGTAGTAACAAAGGTAACCTTCCTGTCACTTCCCAGATTCTCTTGTCCAGATAAGTCAAATGCCCTCTTGTTCTGTATGTTACATACACCCAAAAGATGTGCCCGATCTCTAGCTTCAGCAATCCTCCTGCCTCGTTCTATACACCAATTGGGGAAACTGCTAGATAACAGTCTATTCTTAATCATTTCCAATTCCTTATCAAAAAGTACACGATCAGAGCAGTTCCTTCGTGCCCGAACAAAATCTCCAGCTGGTATAGTCTTAATCGAATGAAACGGATGACAACTTGTGGCAAACAAAGTGGAATTGCCTGCACACGACTTTCAGAAAGTTGCCGTGGCAACATAGCTAGTGAAAAGATCACTCTGTAGAGTGTTATCCAAAAAATCTATAGATGTGACATGAAAATTATAAGAAAACTCAAGATTAAATTCATTATTATTTAAATGGGCTACACATTTAACCACTTCAAGTTTGGACACTTTTACCTCCTTCTTATCCAGGCCAATGTTCTGCTTTCAGTGCTATCACGCTTTGAATGACAATTGCACGGTCATGCGACAATGTACCCATATTAATTTTTTTTGCATTTTTTGAGACAGATAAAGCTTTACTTTGGTGGTATTTATTCACCACTGGGATTTTTATGTTTTGCTATATAAATGAAAATGTCCAAAAATGTTGAAAAAAAGTGTTTTTCTCATAAAATTTTGCAAATATATAATCTTTCTTCATAAATCTTGCCCAAAATTTATTCAGTTATCTTTTTAGTAAAAAAAATAACCAAAATTAGTTGATAACCAAAAATTATAATTTTTCTAATTTTTTTTTTACATTTTTATTTTATTTTTTTATTATTATTATTATTATTTTTTTAGTTTTTTTTTTTACATATCATCACCCTAGCAGTACAGTGTCACCATAGTGACAATGTACTACTTGTGGGGGGTGATGAAGATATTTTTTTTTTTTACACCCATAAAAGCTGTAAAAGCAATCATTTCTCCTTCTCTCTGGCTGCATTTTTGCAGAAATACTGTGTGAGCTGTGACTGGTCACAGCTTGTCACATGGTACACAGATCACACACAGGAGGAGGGGGGTGGAGAGAAGAGTGGGGAAAGGGACTGAGGGAGGAGTTTGAAAGGATAAAGAGGTAACATCTTGCTTACTACTCTTCATATGATCACTGATTGGCCAATCAGTGATCACATGATCGGGACCTCACACAGAGGTCCCGTACAACGATCGGTGCTGCACGCTCCCAGAGAGTGAGCACAAGCAGGGAAACGGGGAGGACGTTTATAAATGGCCACCTGCCCCTGCACTGCTCCCTTCTGGCCGTTTATATACATGGGCCAGACGGGAAGTGGTTAACATTGAAATGTCACCATCCCATATAACCAGGAGGTCGTCTATATAGCGACCAAACCAATGCAGATGTTTATTGTAAGGGTTCAGATGTGTAAAAAGAAACTGTTCCTCCCACCGTCCCATAAAAAAATTCACCATCTTACTCCCATTGAAGCTCCACAGATTTGAATATATTAAGAGCAATCGAACATAAAATAATTATGTGTTAAAAGAAATTCAATGCATAGCAGTATATACTCCTGTAATTCCACTGGATAAAAACTATATTGTTTTAAATGATATTTCACTGCCTGCAAGGCTAGGTGGTGGAGGATACCTGAATAGGCGCAGTATTACTTTTATATCTTCCAAATGCCAGTATATATTAGATTTGATTTTTTTTTATATGTTTGTGTTTATTTTTCTCTATGGTTATAAATGTGTTTATTGTGAGTTATTATGTTCACTGGGTGTGTTATATGGATAGTGGTGCACGTTAGCTCAGTTCGTCCCCTGCATCTGCAAGTGTAGTTATTTGATCTGATTACAGATGGTGGGTTGGGTAGCCGTGTTCCACTCTGAAACACGTTAGTGGAAGTTTGCCATGGAATATTTTTACTCCTTTATGCAATAAAGAAGATTTTTGTATTCACCTGTTGCCGACATTTTAGGAACCAGGCTGCAGGTGACCACGTTTCCCCATTCAGCTCTCCTTCCTCTCTGTAACATGCTCTCTCTACCTCTCTTTTTCAGTTATGTCCTCCGTCCTTAAACTCTGTTTCCTTCACCCCTCTTCTCTACCCCACAATCTGTATATATCACCCTTTCTTCTGTCCTCCCCTTATCACTGCACTCCTCATCTCATCCTAATTCTAATCCTACATGCTAATAAAACCCCCAGGATGCTGAGGCATGTCCCCTCATATAAATCACACTCTCATACTACCTTCCTCACCCTTCTGCTTCTCTGAACCTGTAGAAATATATCCTCAAACTCTGATGCTCTTTTATTTAACTGTAACCAACGCACCCATCACCCTGTACCCTCTAGCAGCAGCCGCAATTCACACAATTTAGTTTCCATCCCTCTTCTTCCCAAAACCATCCTACCCGTCTCCTGTGCCCTCTGGAATGCCCGTTCTGTCTGCAACAAACTCACTTCTGTTCATGACGTCTTTGTTACTAACTCCTTTAATCTACTCTGTCACTGAAACTTGGATTCATGAATCCGACACTGCTTCTACTGCTTCCATCTCCTATGTTGGCCTTCTCTGGACTCACTCCCCCAGACCCAGTGGATGCAAGGGAGGTGGAGTGGGAATCCTCCTATCCCCACAGAGCACATTTCAGGTTCTTCCTTCTCCTCCTTCTCTGTCCCTTTCATTGTTTGAAGCTCACTGTATACTCCTATTTTCTCAAATTTCTTTACAAATTGATATGATCTAATGCCCCCCAGGACCAGTTTCAACTTTCCTTAATGTTTTCTCTGCCTGGCTACCCTACTTTCTCTCTTCTGAAATTACCACAATCGTTCTTGGCGACTTCAACAACTCTGTGTATACTAACATTCCTGTTTCTAAACTTCTTAGTCTAACCTCATCAGTTGACCTGAAGCAATGTGCACATGCTTCTAGTCACTCTAATGACAACACCCTCAACCTTGTATTCGCCTACCTATGCACTCCATTTAACCTCTCCAACAATCCTTTTCCTCTCTCTGATCACCACCTTTTTAGTTTTGCTCTCTCCCTATCTTCCACCAGCTCTCCCTCCAACTGCCTAACAATTACCCATAGAGACCTTTAACTCTTCTCTTCTCTACTCTGCTACTGACCACCTCTATGCCAAAATCTCACCCCTGTCCTGCTCCAATATAGCCACTTCTGTCTACAATAGATCCCTGTCCTCTGCCCTGGATGAGCTCTCCCCTCTCACTACACAAAGAATCTGGCCCCAACCCCCACAAACCTGGCAAACAGACGACACTAGAAGTCTCAAAAAACACAACTGCAATTTGATCAGCTCCTCCTCCCGCTCTCCCTCCTGAGCTATGCTGCCTTCCGCTCTCTGCTGTGCACAGAGAATGACAGCAGCAGTGGTGGAGGTTGGGGGAAAGGAGAGGAATAAGACATTGCTGGGAGGTGAGGAGAAGGGGGCCAGAGGTCACTGCTATGGGGGAAATGGAGGGCAGAGGACACTACAGTGTGTGTGTCCCAGTAATGTCCTCTGCCTCACTTTCCCCCATAGCAGTGACCTCTAGCCCCCCTCCCACCTGCAGTGCCCCCCCCCCTTCCCTCCCATGGACAAGTATTTTAAAAATCTGAACTCCCAGCAAGTGGCTGGGGATCAGGATTTTTCTGCCCCTACCCTGGTGCCCTAAGGCAGCTGCCTAAGCAGCCTTATGCTGGCGCCCAGCAAACAGCTTCTTAGGCAGCCGCCTTAGGACACCAGGGTAGCTGGGGGGCAGAAAAAATCTCAATCTCCAGCCACTTGCTGGGAGTTCAGATTTTTAAAATACCCGCCTTCCGACGATCCCTTTTATTGTCCTGCTGGAGCAGCCCTCCCAACAGCATACAGCTGCTGCAGGAGGAAAATCCAGGGGATTGGTTCTAGTAAACGCCCCCGCTGCCCCTTCCACCCTTTTTCTTTTTTCTGCTGCCTTACCTTTCCCCCAAGTGCTCCCCTTTCAACAGGGCTCCTATAGAAATTGTGAAAAATATTAAAAAATAAAAATGTAAAAATAAAAACTACTGACACCATCCACTGCCCTACTGACACCAACCTCCGCCCTACTGACACTATCCACTGCTCAACTAACACCATCCACTGCTGTACTGACTGACTCTGACCTCTGCCCTACTGACACCATCCACTGCCCTACTGACTGACATCATCCACTTTTCTACAGACACCATTTATTGCCCTACTGACTGACACCATCCACTTTTCTACCGACACCATCCACTGCCCTACTGACTGACACCATCCACTGCTCTACTGACACTGTTCACTGCCCTACTCACTGACACTGTCCACTGCCCTACTCACCGACACTGTCCATTTTTAAGGTAGGCTAAGTTTGTCTTGTTACAGTGACATTTGTTTTATTATATTTTTCTACAATTTCCTTGCTATTTAGTTAGGCCTTGCAAGTTATTTTATTTTTTTTTAATGGTGCTGAACCCCGGTGATCTTTGATCTCTTTCATGTTGTTCAGGTAGATCTCTGCCTCTCAAAGGTTGCCTACTCCTGCTCTAAAACATGCACTAGTCAGCCCCATACTTCAAAAGCCTTCCTTGGACCTCACCAATCTTAACAACCTTCTCCTTGCTCCCCTTTTCCTCTAAACTCCTGAGTGACCATCTCATTAAGAATAACCTTCTTGATCCCCTTCAGTCTGAATTTCGCCATCAACACTCCACAGAAACTGCTCTCCTAAAACTCACAAACAATTTAATAACAGCTAAAACCACAGGACACTATTGGCTGCCTTTGATACGGTTGACCACCCCATCCTCCTCAAAAAACTTTTCTCCTTTTGTCTCTGTGACTGTGCTCTTCGTTGGTTCTCATCTTATCAAATCAAATTTCTCTTTTTATCCCCCAGCTCACAACATCGTTTTCCTCACGCATCACTAACTTACTGATCGACATATCAGTCTGGATGTCACACTACTCAAACTCAAATCTATCCAAAACTGAGCTCCTAATATTTCCTCCCCATGTGCCCCTTCCCCTGACTTCTCTGTCAAGATCAATGGCACAACCATCAACCCGTCCCCACATGCCAGGGTGCTAGGTGTAGTCCTGGACTCTGAACTCTCCTTTCTGCCCTACTTACAATCACTTTCCAAAGCTTGCCGTCTAAACCTCTGCACCATCTCCAAAATACGCCCCTTCCTAACCAATGACACCACAAAGCTACTAATTAACTCCCAGGTTATCTCTCACCTTGACTAATGCAACTTGCTCCTCATTGACTTACCTTTACATAGGGTATCCCCTTTCCAGTCCATCATAAATTCTGCTGCCAGGCTCATCCACCTTACCAACCATTCAGTGTCTGCCACCCCTCTCTGCCAATCCCTGCATTGGCTGCCACTCACCCAACAAATTAAATTCAAAATACTAACAATTTACAAAGCCATCTAATCTAAACTCCATCCCTAATCTTGTCTCAAAATACCATCCAAATCGATCTCTTCGTTCCTCCCAAGACTTCTCTATGGTTCCCCTGTCATCTCTTCCAATGCTCGCCTCCATGAATTCTCCTGAGCCTCTCCCATCCTATGGAATTCCCTACCCCAATCTGACTATCTCCTACTTTATCGACTTTTAGGCAATCCATGCAAATGTTTTTCTCTTCAAAAAGCCTATCCTGTCTCTCCCTAATAGCTGTACATGTATTTTCTCCATTGGCTTATCCCCCAAAGGTATTACCTTTTGTATCCCTTGATCTTCCCCTTTTAGATTGTAAGCTCTAACGAGCAGGGCCCTCTGATTCTTCCTGTATTGAATTGTATTGTAACTGTACTGTTTGCGATCACATTGTAAAGCACTGCGCAAACTGTTGAAACTATATAAATCCTGTATAATAATAGCTCAAGGCTTGATCTAGGTTAGTGTCTGTGTCAAGGTCAATGGTCAAAGTCAGGGTCAAAGATCATATTCAGTGTGTTTTAGGAGTAGAAACTTTTATTTTGGGGTTTTTGGTTGTGGTTCATACTAATGGCAAGAACGTTTTAACTAAATTAAAAAAATATATACTTTTTAACTATTTTGTGCCAATTAAAAAAAATCAAGAGCTAATTATTACTATTCATCACGAAATTAAGACACAGTTTGTCCTGAAAAAAACAAGGTATAATTAGCTTTTCTATGCTAAGTAGTTTTGATGATATGTTCAGTTTTACCAACACTTGCCTAAGTTGCAAAACAGGGTTCAGGCATTAACATTTGTTTTACCTTTAGGCACGAAGGGGTTAAAAATCATACTTTATGTATATACTATAAATGTACAAAGTGATATTTTTGAAGCAGCTGAAGGGATAAACTGGTTTAGTGTTTTAGGGATTCCACAAAGCATACAGCTTTTCCAGTCCATAAAACCATGTCTCTCTGTTGTATGTAGTATTGTAAACTTGGCGTCTGCATTTATGGTTCTGCCGATTTTGGTTTACGGTTAACATTTCTTTTTAAGCCAAATTGCAAAGTAAATAATGCATGCATGAGGATCTGGCCATTAACAGTATGTATAAGCTGTGTTTTAGTAAGAGAAAAGGGCTAAATATTTAAAGGATTCTATTGAATTGTAGAACTAAAACTATTTGTATGTTTTGAACAAGCTGAGCCAGAAAAAGATAGCATGTAATTATTATAGCTACCCTTAAAAATAAAAGTCAGATTCTTTTAGGTATTTCAGGGCATGAAAACGTGATTACAGACACATATGGGTGAAACAACCCTGTTTGACACAAGCTTTGCTCTTCTAATCAGCTCTTTCTTTGCCCTTTCATTGTACCAAGCTTTTTAATTGGATTTGTCACCTACCTGAACCTCTCAAACTGATGTTCTTCAAAACCTGTGTTACAGATCTCTCAACACAATGCCTTTAGCGAGTATATGGTAAGGTAGAACACACGTAATTAAGCGATAGACTGACACCGCCATGTGGGCATAAAGGAAGCTAATGAGTTGGATATTTAAATTGATTTTTTTTTAAAAAGGCATGTATAGTTTGTTTGTACCCAACGGGGTCAGTTTACTAAAGGAATCAAAGATTGTTCACTAAAACAAACTAAATATTCACTGGGCTTAGAAAATAGGGTGAAACTCTGTTCACTTGAAATACTTCGTGGATGACTAAAGAGAACACAGTTTTACCTCCTTTACTAAGCTTAGTAAACATTTTTATAGATCTAAAAAAAAAACAGCTCTTCTGTACAATATACTGTAGATGTACACATTTAAGGTTTCTTTTAACCTCCAACAAATAAAATAGAAGCCAGTACTTTTGTTTTTGTTTTTATTATTTAATAAATTATACAATTTTTTAATTACTGGTTTACACATTCTATATATAGTTCATTAAAGTGGAATTTTACCCATAACAACTTGATAAAAAATTATGTTCTTTAGCAAGAAACATCCATTCCATATTAATAATTATGCTGTTAAAATTTGTGTGTTCTGTGATTTGCCTCCAGAATCATTCCTGTGTTTTCTTGCTAGTGGCTGTCATTTTGTTGAAACACAGAGCATCTGAGCAGCAGTAAATCTTTAGGCTGTCAGCAAATCGGCTTCTACATTTTGGGCAGAGTGCCAAAAAGAGAGCAACTGAGCATGTGCAGAGCAGGGTGAGACAGTGTATTATTAGATTTTAAACAGTATATGCACTTATTTTTAAGGTTTACATAGCTATACTTGCAAAATGGACCAGCCTGAAGTGATCTAGCAGGACAATATGGGACATATCTATAAATCAATGAATGTGACTTTCACCACACTCACTGTTATAGAATCAATCAACACTTAAAGCACATACGCCAGGAAGAGTTATCTAAAGAGAATGTTTGGTCATGTCAGATGAACGGCTTTATAAATATTCCACAAAGTGTTAGTTCAGTTATTTATCTATCACATGGAATAATCCAGTAACAAATGCTGGATTATACAATCTGTATTGTTCTTGTTCAACCAGAAAAGGAAGAAGTACTGATTACATCTATATTTGTTAGTGAACATTGTTTTTTTCCATGTCAACAGTCACTACTTAAGGCTTGGTTCACACTAGTGCCATTTTGGAAGACGCGGCATGGCAGCCCATTTACTTGAATGGGCTGCTGTGCCTCGCAAAATGCAGGGAAAAGGTCCCTGCACCTTTCCAGAAATCGCAGTCCACACTGGGAACCACACTACAGTGTGGTTCCCAGTTCAGATGCGATTTCCAGTGTGGTTGGTGTGCCATTAAGATTATAGGTACCCACCCATGGGTCCCACATTTTGTATGTGGGTGGTTGCAGCTGCGGAGCAAAGTGCAAGTCCCGCAGCAGCTTCCACACTTTTGTGAAATGGGTCTTAGCAAATCAACTTGTCTGTCTTTATTAATTATGACCAGAATTATCTTTAAAGTGAATTAAAAAAAAAACATTTACTCAAACAAATAAAGCATATGGTACTGCACATTAACATTTTACACCAGCAAGTGTAGCTCTTTTCTATGTCTTTTTCTCAGGCTGTTAAGCCTGATATTTACAGAACCTGTAGGCTCAAAATGAAATTTATATAAACAACTGAACCACAGCCTCAAAGCAAGAGGTGTCTACTGTCTTGTCTCTTTAGCTAACCAGTTACAACCTGGGAATCCTTTGTCTTGTTTTAGATGTTTAGTGACAGAAAGATTGCATATACATAGTAGGAAACAATATTTAAAAAGTTTACAAATGTACAGCCTAACAAATTAAATTAATAAAATGAGATTGAACCCAAACCATTATGTTTATCTTTAAAGTGACCTTGTTACTATAGGGTCCAAATTAAACTACAGCCACCTTTTGAAAAGAGATGCTGTACACTTAGCCTTCAGATGATCTGTGATTTAAAAAACTGCAATGTAACAGATTCCTGGTGGCTGCAAATATCCAACACTTCTGGGTGTGTTTAATACCTGCTATGATTCCTCGTACTGGGTTCTACATCACTACAGGACAATGTAGCAGGTATTTAACATACCTGCAAGTGCCATATACTGGCAGTAGCCAGGAATCTATTATATGGCAGGTTTTTAAGACATGGTTTTCTATTTACAGGATGATTTTAATTTCATTTGACCCCTTTAGTAACAGAGTTACATTAAAAGAAAACAGTAGAAAATCTGAATAGGAAAGCAATACCTTGCTTTTTCTTCTACATCACATTTAGGTTGTTGGGGCTTAGTCTGGGCATCCCATACCAAGTTGAAGTTTTTTTTGCCTTGGACAAATAGGTCATACTACTGCCATAACTATAGTACCTTTATAATGTTTACGTTCCTGGGAAGTGGCCTGATAACTTTCTTCCTGCCACAGGTTGATCAGTTTGATGTTTCTACATCTTTGAATGGTTTTCTGGTTATTTACTAATAATGCAAATCTTCTTTAACATACTGTACTAATTTTCCTGAGGTTTACTCCACATTTTATAATATATTTTGTGACTATTGTTTTGGTAAATTACAGCTTGGATGTCTTTTGACATAATTCTTTTCACAAGTTTTTCTTTTTCACATCCGCTGTTGGTATATGTATTGTATAAAATAATGGAAACCTTACTGATGATAATTGGTCTACCTTAGTGCTTAAAAGCAAGAAGTATGGAAACATCATTACAGAGATGTTATTATTAGTAGAAATCTAATAACATGGTTCCATAAAATATAATAAGCAGAAATGGAAATAAAAATACTTTTCATTGAGCTCACAATAGGAAAATAGTGCGGCAGTAAAACACATTATGAAATAATAAGTCTGAAATATTATGCACTGTAAAAAAAAGATAATCTGCTTCCTGAAAGATATAATAGAAGAAGTAGGACAATTTCCCCCACTTTTCTGGGAACTCGGAATACAGGATCATATCTGTGTATACTGTATACAATATAGCAGCATGATGAAAGGTCTTGTGTCTAATCGACCACATAGAGGGACTAAGGTTTAGATATGAGGTTTTTATACTTGTAAATCTATGTTTTTTATTTATATCTTGAACTGTCCATGTAGGCTCCTCATGTTGGTGAAATTACAGGTGAAAGTAAAGTTTACTCTGAGAAAACAAAAGCTAAGGCCCTCAAATTTGTACAAATTGGCCAGAGTCAATGCATGAATATTATCACTGAATATCCATTGCACTCCACTTGCTGTGTTTTCCCATTGGGTGGAAAATAAAAGATAAAGCCAAGCTGATTTGGATGCTTAAAAAATTTCAGATGTCCACCAGTTGTGAAAAAAACAGGCACGCTCCTTCAGATGTCCTCCAATTGTGAATAGAACAGCACGCTCCTTCTCTTTTCAGTGGTTTTTGGAACATTGCAGCTAAGTGTTTTAAAAAATGTTTTAGGCCACTTTCTTTGAGATTAAATATGGTAAATTGCAATTTCTACCGTTACGTTCCAAAGGGCCATAATCTTTTTTTAGGTAAGTGCAGCCCTCAGGAGACATAGTGCAGCCATCAGTAGACAAAATGCAGCCCCCTTGCAGATTTAGTTCCCATTATTGGGCTCACTCTTTATTTAAGGTTGCCAAGTCTGGGATAGAATGATAAATTGGCATTACACATACACAATCTAGTTTGTTCACTAAGGGCCTATATCAACAGGCTTTGTGCCTGTGTCAATAGCATAAGTTTAAAATCAACTTGAGCTGCATCTGAATTCATTGACAGCTGCATATGACCCATGGTTGATCTGCATTTAACCTGCTTCATGTGGGCTTTGCATTCCCATACACTTGTATATGATTGCAAAACTTGCTTAAATAAAAAAAAAGGCCATCAACACAAGCCCTTACAATATGTTCTATAAAGTGTATGTGTATGTCAGGATCATAAGAAGGGTGATGATATTCTAGCTAAATAATTTGTTGGAAATTCCTTTAACACATGATCACCTTTAACTAGAAATTATAATCCATTGATGCTTCTATTTGTCAAAAAGCAAATTATTTCTAAAATGCATGCTATACCACCTGCTATTGGTTTTCTAATGTTGTTCAAACAGAACACCATAAAAAGCTTAATGTTCAAAAACTGCTTATGCAGCACAAACTACAGCAGATAACAGGATTTCTTCAGATCAGTCCACGGAACAAAATTACATTAACTGTGAGCAATTTATTTGTGTTTTTAATGAGATTTTCTTGGATCATTTTTCGTGTTATTTCATCAGTTGCTTTGATCTGTAATTAAATTCCTGTTTCTATTTTTCACTCCAACAGAGCATAGGCTAGTGTGGAAATGGACATATTTTAGGACATAAATAAAAAAGAGAGCCACCAGGAGTTCTAGTCTATTGGCACGTTGTTAAACTGTAAATATTTTTTCACTTCTGCTAGGGTTGGCACTCTTACTTTTAGAGCTGATTCACACATGTGTGGTGCAGATTGAAGCTCAGGTTTCACAGCTAATTGACACAGTAGTTGTTCATCAGTTCATGTCAGGTTTACATCAGGTTCAGGACAGGCGCAGGTCAGGATTTTATCCTGTTCATACATGTGCAGTTTAGAATAATTTCCCATAGAAGTCAATAGCCTGTAATCCGCACCTGAATAGGACTGCACTGCTCAGAAATCGGACAGGACTGTTTTTCAATCTGCATTGAATCTGCACCACAATGCACTGGACATATGTGAACAGGTACTATAGGAAGCAATGTTATTTCACATGTCATGCAGATTGGATGTGGTTCAAACTGCACCCAATCCTCATATATGTGATCTGGCACTCAAAGCCTTTGCCAGTGCTGTGAGACAACACCTTACATTTGTCATGCTTCTGTCTGTTTCAATATATACAATGGTTACAATAGTGTTTCAAAGGTTTAACATTGACTGGCTAAACAAAAAGTAGGGCGTGTAAGGACCAAGAACCTTTGGGGACTATATGTGGTACCTGACTCTGCTGCCTATAATAGCACAACATTATACAAATAATGGCAAGCTCTGATGCTTGAAAAATGACAGCTGTATCCTCTGATGAAAGTAAAGTGCCAGAAAACATATGCATATAAATAATGCCATGCTTTTCGCCTGTAAAACTATAATGCCAAGGTTTAGTGTTTGTAAACGCATAACCACCCTGAAAGTGACCCTGTCGTAATTTTATATTCTTCCCAAACACATACCCTTTAAAAGAAGGGAGTATATACTTACCTTTCCTGCCAACCGCACTGCTGAACACTGCTCCTGAAAATAAGTCCACCAAAGTTCACTGGCAATCCAACACTAATCAGTGTTAATCTTTGGGTCTCCCACAGCTCTAACTGGTTACCCCTGCTAATCTGCAGACATTAAAAAGACAGCAATGATGTGGAGGTCAACAGGTGGAGCCAAAGAGAGCTGCAGGGAACCTAGAAGTGTTGGATTTACAGAGGACTTGTAAAGGGGGGAGCATACAGCAGCACAAGTGGCTGGGAAGGTAAGTGTATACACTGTTCTATTAGAGGGTCTGAATTCGAAGAGAATATAAATTCCTTACAGTAATGTACTGTAAATAAAGATTCTGCGCAGTGGATGAAATTAATTAATAAATAAATGGGTGGCAGCTTCCGAACACAAACCCTGCTAGATAGTTATGCCTAATAAACTGAAGCTATATATATATGTTGTATATGGCAGTGCTACACTATATATATTTTATATATATATATATATATAATTTTTTAGTTTTTTTCCCAAATTCCTTACAGTGTCTGTAAATGAAAGCTGCAATTGCCTACCTCTTTCTGGCTTCAATAACCTCTGTGACCCTTGGTGTAAGACCTTATTATATAGAGCTCAGAGCAACAGATCCAATGCCTCTTTTCTCTCCACTCAGCATTCGTTTTCCACAGTAACAGCTTAATACATCACTGCAGCCTCTCCATCTGCAGTTTCTCCACTGCTGTATCTTACTAAAAAGATGGTTTTCTTAATGGCTTTATTAAATGAATATTAATGAAATGTATTACAATTTTGCTATGTATACTATTAAAAAATCAATTGTGTCAGATTTCTATGATAAAAGAATGTAAAAAAATGTGCATAACTGCAGTCTGGTAATAAACAAACTTATGGCAGATGTGGTCATAGGCATACGATAGCTGGACAATGATACTCATGTCAAAAGGGACAGACAGAATACATAATGCTTGACTGTCTAATCTTGAGGGGCAAAGAAATGGGTCACTTTGGGGGAGATTTACTAAAACTGGATCACTCAGAATCGGTTGCAGCTGTGCATGGTAGCCAATCAGTTTCTAACTTCGGCTTGTTTAATTAAGCTTTGACAATAAAACCTGGAAGCTGATTGGTTTCTATGCACAGCTGCACCAGATTTTGCACTCTCCAGTTTTAGTAATCCTCCCCCTTTGAATTATTTCTGTTTCTCATTGTTGTTTTCCCCTGATAATTGGGACCGGAGTTATGAGAGTCTACATCTGACTTAACAGGAAGCAAATTTAAAAGCTGGTTCATTATGTGCTATTTCCACTAATGTCAGCTGTACTATGCAGTATATGTGGCAGTATGGCAGTGGGCTTTATCTCCCAGCCAGGCCCACACTGGCAATAGGGTACACCGGGCATTTGCATGGTGGGCCGGGGCCACATGTACATGATGTGGGGTACAACACAAAGCAGATGTGGCAGCTGAGCTGCCCCTTATCTCAAGCCTGCTCTGCTCCTCGGTTTCTCCGCGGCTGCTTAGTCAATTCCCTCCTGTATGGCCATCGGGGCAGGGGGTGGGATTTAGCGGCCAGCAGACCTGTGGGCTGCCCGTTACTGTGAAGAGGGAGGATCTGGAGGAGACCCCATCACCTGATGCTGGATAGGTGTCACTGCTGCTGCCACAGACACTACAAGGAGCCGGACCAGACCAAATAAAAGTGAGTGAGTGAATGCCAGACTGCCACTGCCAGTGAACACTTACTGTTAGAACAAATTATAGGACAATTTGTATATACATGCTGGACTGGGCAGTCTCTTTGCTGGACTTGGCTGTCTCATTGCTGGACTTGGCTGTCTCATTGCTGGACTGGACTGTCTCTTTGCTGGACTGGACTGTCTCTTTTCTGGACTTCGCTGTATCATTGCTGGACTGGGCTGTCTCATTGCTGGATAGGGATGTCTCTTTGACTAATTAGGCTGTTTCTTTGCTGGACTGGGCTGTTTCTTTGCTGGACTGGGTAGTCCCTTTGCTGTATGAGGATGTCTCTTTGCTGGATTGGAATGTCTCGTTGCTGGATGGGCTGTCTCTTTGCTGGGTTGGGCTGTCTCTTTGCTGGATTAGGCATGTCTCTTTGCTGGATTGGGCTGTCTCTTTGCAATACAGGGGATGACTCTTTGCTGGACTGGGCTGTCTCTTTGCTGGACTTTGCAGTCTCTTTGCTATATATCTGCACTGCAGAGGGAGCACTATAATCAATACATTGCCCCTTTACAGTGCAGTCTGCTTTATATCATAGTGCCCTTTTTCCCAACCCCTATTCCCCAACCCCCCCCCCCCTGGAGAAATCAGCTGCTCAGTATAAAATGCCCAGGCCTATTTTTTGTTCCAATCTGGGCCTGCTCCCAGCTGCCATATATATCCCTACATCTGGTGTCGCTGTTCTGTGCTGGGATATTTCTAACTCGAAGCCTCTAGTATTATGACCATGCTGTCATTGACATCTCCTAGTCACTGTTTATGATCGACAGCAGGACATGCTCCCTATAATTTAGCTACTGTGACAGCCAATCACAGTTTTAAGACATATATCTCCAGCACACCAAGGATCTTTGATAAAGAGCCCAAACATTTTTTTAAGTGATCACATCACAGAATGAAATTGCACATTCCTGCTGTGATGTAATCACTTCAGAAAACTTTTAGACATTTATTCAAAGAACCTTTGTATGCTGGCAATATATGAATTAACCTTTTATCCATACTGGTTACCAGCCAGCAGTCACTGCAGCACCCAATTATTATAAAGCCAGAAACATGTGTGATGAGAATACTTTACTGAGCCGCAGTGATTCCTTGACCAGGACATCCATGTAACATGTTGGGATCACACTTTTAGGGGGCTGACTATCACCATCTGTAAAGGGTTAGATGTGGTGGCTGTATTAGAGAACTGCAGTAATCTAAGATATTAAACATATATATCTACCTATCTTCTGCAGGATCAGTCTGATACGGCAAGCTGTCCTCCACCAGCTCTAAGCCCGAGAACTAAGCAACCATGTGACCACTGATCGTTCAACTCTTGGTCTTCACTGAGCAGTAAGCAGTAACTGTCAGTCACCAGCTCTCTGCTCTGCCCCTCCAGCACTCACTGGAGCACTGGGCAGGAGAGGGGGCGGGAGTGCCTGGCTCATGATCTCAGCAGCGCACTGAGGGGCTGAGCCAGCTACCTGTAAGGCATCTGGGTGGATCCTTATATTATTGTCAGGATACCTCCAGAGTCTGGAGCTGGCCTGTGACATAAGCAGATAGCCCGCTGTCACAAGAGCTATCCTGTGACTCATATAAGATGTATGGCCAAAAGAGCTTTCGGCATACTTCTCTTTTAAACTAGCCACTTTTTTCCTTTATAGTCTCCTAGTCATTCTAAAAAGAGCATATTTCCTGTCCTAAAGTATCTACAGAGGAGTCTTCCTGGGACAGAAAGTGTGCTAGGGATACAGAACATCACTCCTCCCCTTATCTCCATAACATAGGCAAGAGGTGTTCTGTAGTTCACAAAAATAACTGTGAACAATGATAACTGAAAACAGTGTAGCAGAGTTAGAGTGTACAAGAAATTGTCAGTTCACTACACAGGATCAACAGTTATTTTTTGAACTCTTTGAACATGTATAATAAAATGCTTTCAATTATATATTTAACAGAATAAAAAAGGTAAATAAGGGGTAAATACTGTCGGGGTTTCCACCAGCAATATTAGTCAAGCTCAATAATTTTTTGAAAGGTGATCAGAATAAGTTCTGCTATTGCCAGAGTATCTAGACAGTCTCTTCTAAATGTACAGACATACACACATATAACCTATCACCCTGACTGTTCATGTAGTAATCATTTAAAAAAATTCATTCTGACATATTCTTCTTCTTGCTTGTCTGAGTAAAATCAAATGTCTAAGGCAATCTTTGCACACATCTCAATAACATCTGTCTGATAACAGCTTGGGTTTATCTGTTGCTATGTCTTTTTACTTTTACCTGAGGTGTGAATTGGATTAGCAGACAAATGCGCATTGAAATAAAAGTGTGATATCTCTCTAACTATCCATCCTAGCTGTGGTTGAACAATATAATTCATCTGAGAACAGATAAACTAGCACAGAAGAATGCATATGGTATCTTTGTTTCATCAGACAAAGCAATTTTTAATAACACACTTGCAGGTGTGTTATGAATCCAGCTGAAAAGGTTAAGAAAAGAGCAATGTCTGGCTTCTAGGATTAAAGCCAAGTACAAGTGGCAAGGTGTTAGTGTAACCTCTATGAAAAGAGCAATAAATTGGTATCATGCCAAGGAAGAGACTTGGCAGTCGACGAGTATCCCCAGAAGCCACTATTGCCTGCAGATAGGTTGTGATAAATTATAATTAGACAAGGAGAAACAATAACAGTGTGAAATTATGGGGGTCATTTCTTTACAGCGTTATTCCTTTAGTCGATTCCTGCAGTCTAGTGTCTTTGAGGCAAGTTGGTCATTATTAAACTGACCAAATATATATAAATACAATAATTAATTCATGCTTGTTAATGAGTTCATTTTGTCTATAAAACCATTTTATGGCCAACAGGCTTTCCTTTTAGAATATGTTTACCATAATTATATTGGAGGCATTGCAGAGTAGGTTTGCCATACATGGGATAGTCACATATTTGCAATCTGTGGCCTTAAAGTATATCCAAAGCCAAAACTTTATTTTTAGCTTTTGATGGTGTGTGGATGGGTTAGAACCCCTATCAGGTTTGTTTTATAGTCTGTGATTTTGCTGGGGTAATACGTCTTTTCTAAGTGTCCCGGTGACCACTGTCACTGAAAAAGTACTTGATGGGAAATCCAAAATTTACAGTTGTCCATGGAAAAGGGTTTTTTATAAATTGGTGACAACTGTCTACAAGGGAACTTCTCCTAACTTGGTAAAGATATGCCCATTCACAACCTGTTGTGTCTTTGGGAAAGGAAGTGAAGGCAGAAACAAACTGCTATAAAAAGCACTACTCTTCACTATCCAAAACTAACAAAGTGTTTACCTTTAGATATACTTTAAACCAGGGCAATATATATCATACTGACGCTGGATGGCAGGAGAGGAAATGGGCAGCAAAAAGCCCCAAAGCTGTAACTTTTTTATTATTTCCTTGTCACCAGACAAAGTTTTGCTAGCAGCTTCTTGTTGAGAGAGGTCAAAGGACTTGTTACAGTTAGGAAAGTTTTTTTTTTTACTTGTTGGGAGAGACAGACCTTTTAGAAAAGGTATCACCATCAAGGTATGCCTAGAACAGCATGATGTCTAAATAAAGCCTTGCCAAGGGTGGTATACTATCAATATGGTAGCAGTCTACTTCTTTTTTTTTTCATTAACTAGGAGCATTTGATTCCCATAAGATCCAAAAATAAAATAACATTTGCATTTGGTTTTATTCACAATACATGTATTTCTTTTTACACAGGTTCCATAGTAAAATTGATTTACGGTCCCAGCAAAGAATGTAAACTTTGTCTAGGGTATACAAAAATAAGCACCTTGATAGGGACAGATGAATGTAGAAATTCTAAAAATGTGAGATCATGGCAGAAAATAAGCTGTATAAATGTCACTTTTCTGAATCAATGCAGTTCAGATCCAAACAAGAGGTCAGTCAGGCAGTAACCACACATCTGGCAGCAAACAATCAATTGTAAAAATATGTAGACCATAAATGAGCAATTGTGGCAATCTTTACAATACACAGGCATGAAACTATCATAACAATACATAGACAACAAATGGGCAATTGTAACAACACACAGGAAACAAAAGGGCAATCATGACAACACACAGGCAACAAACATGCAATTGGCAAACTAACAGACAATCATAACAACACACAGGCAACAAACATGCAATTGGCCAACTAACAGACAATCATGACAATACACAGGCAAAAAACAGAAAGTCCTGATAATTTGCTGGCTACAAATGTGCTGTCATTACAAAACATAGGCAAAAAATAGGCAATCGTGACAATGTGTTGGCGATAACAGTGAAATGTCAGCAAAAAACAGGCAACCTTTAGAAATCATGAGCACTAAACAGGCAATTGTTACACTACATGGGCAACATCTGTACAAATGTAACGATATGCAAGCAACAAAAGGACAATTTTGACAATTTGCAGGAAAGAAACAGGCAATTCTGACAATATGCAAACAACAAATGGGCAATCACTACAATTTGTGGGCAACAAGCAGGCAATCATTTCAATATGCCATGTTCACAATAGTATCTGACATCTTGTTCTCAGCTAATAAAGCATGAGAACAGGTCCAGGATAGTTTGGAGGACCTTCCTTAAATCATGTGAGCCCTACAAAGATCACTGCACTGTGAAAATCAACAAAATGCACCTTAAAGTTTAATTCCCTATTGACTTAAATGTATTTTTGCCAAAATACCTGAAATTTTGCAGAAAATTCCCCCTTATCTCTAGTAATAGGAAACAACACTTTGGGAAACAAATCAGTAAAATGGACTGAGTTAATACCAAATGTGAATGGTGGACAGAAAACTACAGGTCAAACAAATACAAACATCAAACGTATCCTTGTCTCTCACCACAGTGAAATGATCTAAAACAGGTGAACTTTTTTCTAATTGTAAAAGTTCAATTGACAAATGAGGCCATAGCAGCAGTATGTGCATTATTTTACACTTACAAAATACATATATCATCATGGAAATGGGACACAATACAAATAAAATACATACAGGACGATCAATTAAATATGTGTCATCTGTAAATAAATATGCCCTCTAAACCTGGCTTGGTGTACCAAGGGAGTTTTAGGCAATACTGAATTAATGTTATTATAAAACTGAGAATCCATTTAGTGGATCAATTAGTTGATGTGGTGGATCAATTATTTGAAGGGCATTCTTCAGTACACCCAGCTACGCTTTCAAGCTACAGTATAATTCCATTAATTCATAAACATCAAAACCCTGGATAATAACTGTGATGTGATAACACCAAGGTTGCCTTGCCAAGAGCTAAACAAGGACAGGAGGGGAAAGATGGAATATGTTTAGGAATGTAGATTCTGATTTTAGTAAGGTGGACAAGAGTCATTGAAAACAACCAATTTCTGGTGCCAGTTATCCAGAGTTCCCATCTTTCTTGAGTCTTTTCCATGGACTAGCTTAAGAATTCTAGAAAAATCTGTCCAATCTTGATATATAGCAGGGAAACAAACATATACATTTGGAATCAGTGAATAAATATCAAAACCCTGGATAATAACTGTGATATGATAACACCAAGGTTGCCTTGCCAAGAGCTAAACAAGGACAGGAGGGGAAAGATGGAATATGTTTAGGAATGTAACTGCTGATTTTAGTAAGATGGACAAGAATCATTGAAAACAACCAATTTCTGTTGCCAGTTATCCAGAGTTCCCAAGTTTCTTGAGTCTTTTCCATGGACTAGCTTATGAATTCTCGACAAATCTGTCCAATCTTGATATATAGCAGGGAAACAAACATATACATTTGGAATCAGTAAGTGTTTACAAACATGTCAATCTATATTTTGCTCTCTTGCTTTCTCACTGATTGGATTGTTAAGAGCAAGAACCATACATTTTAGACTATCCGCATTTGCTTCAGAGTGTGACTAAATTTGGAACACAAGCCCAGCAGGAAATGGTGATCTATAGCCAAGACAAGTGCTGGTCCCATCTGTTACATGAAGTACTTACATTCCTTAATGATTTCTTTAGTGCACTACTTATGTACTTAATCTTGGTTCTTCATGATGTGTTTGCAATAAAACATGTAGTCGCACAGGAAACATTTACAGGGTTTTTGGTTTAAAGTGAAACAACTATTGTCTTGTGACGTGACACACGACATACATCTAATGGAAATGATTGGGTACAGGGAGTTTAATGTAACATACTATGTATCAGTGTAGTCTAAAGATTCACTAAGGGTAGTTTATACTTGAGATGCTAAGGTTGAGGTTGTATCCCTACAGAGCAGTCTATATAATGTTCAGTTCAGCTGTTATCAAGGCTGCTGTTAGAAATCATGGGGCCCCATGACAGAACACTGAACCAAGCCTAGCAGACAGCTCCAACAGCATGAACAAGCCACCCATTCATGCAACCAGAATACCTATGACAATGAGCCCTTAATTACTGTATGTTTTTTTAATTATTTTTTGCAATTTGAGTTTTTTTTTATTTTTTAACAGCCCTGTGGGGGTTGCTGAAATATCAGGGGTCTAAACAGATACCCAACATCGCACTTTTGAGACAGAAAGAGACTGAGAGGAAGGAAAAATGTCACCAGCACACCGAGAATCACTAATATGGGTCCAAAAGTTTTAATGAATGATCACATAGTTACAGCAAGGCAACATTTCGGAGTCTCGCAGGACCCCTTCATTAGGCCTGTGACGTCACAACCCTGATAAAGGGGTCCTGCAAGACTCCGAAAAGTTGCCTTGCTGTAACTATGTGATCGTTCATTAAAACCTTTGGACCCATATTGGTGATCCTCGGTGTGCTGGTGACATTTTTCCTTGCTGATTTTGTTTGGTTCCAGTCGACAGTCGCTGCAGCACCCACTTATACACACAGCCATTTTTAACACAGGAACATGTGCGTTTGGATTGTACACTTGCAGAAAGAGACTGAGGACACAGCTGAGGCTGCAGAGTAAACAAACAAGAAACGATCTGTACAGAGGCTCCCTGGTCATTCACAAACTGAGGCATTGTAAACACAGGGAGGGCCACAGGGGGATTGATTCCAGTAAATGCACCCATTTCTGATGCTCTGGCTCCCCCCCTCATTGAATTTATGGGGCCTGGGGCCCCTACAGGAGGGCAAGTGCTAAACCCCTTATCAGCGGCCCTGGCTGTTATGCCTCTAATAATAACATTTTAATTCCAGACTATAAAATACTCAGAATAGGCTAGGTATGTAGTCACTGTGTCAGGAAATGGCTCACCGCTGGCGGTGCTGTGGCTCACCTACTCTATGGGCTGCAGTACCGGGACTTACTGCCTTTCAGCAGCCAGGATCTCACCTCCTGCAATGAAGCCATCACCTGAGGCTGATTGCAGGAGGTGTACTTAAACAGCAGTTAGGCCTGTGATCAGTGCCTTGGTGTTTGTTCCCTTGAGCCTGTTATCTCCTATTATCCTGTTACCCTGTCTCTGCTCCCTATTATCCGCTCCATGTCCTGTCTGCCTCCCTGCGCCCCATGCTTGATCAACTGTGTATGACCCCGGCTAGCCCTGACTACTCTTTTGTTCCGCACATGTATATATTGGGTGAAGGTTTTTGTTATTTGTTTGTTGCTTGCATGGTGTGTTTTGTATACTGGTGTGTCTTACAATAAATTATATTATTTACATCACTCCTGAAGCCTGATATTCCCTGTGTCAGTCCACACATCTCTGGTCATATCCGTATTACTGACACACTGGCAGTACAAACACCTGAATCTATATAGATATTAACTTCCCATAATATCTTGCACACTAGATCAGGCTAAGAACTGGATCCAATAAAAAAGCCAAACCAATTAAGCTCCGATGGATTTCACAGTGTTGTCATTCATGCATGTTTCAGTCACGGTGCATGGGGAAGTAGGTGTTAAAGTGGGGGTATAAGAAGAAGAGAGCACATGAAGTTCTTTAGCAGTGGGCAGATTCATACTTTGGTGAGCAGGTTGGATGTAGGAAAGTGGCACAAGAAGCTCCAAGTTCTTAATTGTGCAGACACTTTCCAGGCTATGTATGCTAATATATATGCTTTGGCAGAGGTGTGTTAATTTCGAGAGAGATTGGATACATGTCGGCAGGTGCAGTTTGTATTCTCTACTGCAGGTGGCACTGGACTGCAGCGGCAATGCAGAGGGAATAGGAAGTGGAGGGAAACTGGGTTTCTCTATGACTTTCTCTGTCACATGGGACAGTGATCTAGTTAGATCTGGTCCTATGTAACCCTGGCAGCCATCTTGGGTCAAGCAGAGTCTATCTAAGGCTCTGACCTCGGGTTTTGGCACGCTTTGTGTGGGTGACTAGAGTAGGGACAGGTTCCCCATCTGGCAGGGATAGTGATAGCAATAGGGAAAGGTTCCAGAGGAGTAAGGAAAGAGCAGGGATTACGTTTACCTTCTCAGGAAACTTTCCCTTTGGGATGGATTGGCAGCCCTCCACTAAGATGCTGTCGGCACCACTGAGTCTACATACTGCTGTCAGTACACTGCAGTTCTGTGAGTGTTCCCAGTCGGATGAGCCTCCCCCCATACGAGGTCTGGTTGTACTGTTGAATTACTTTTACAATACATTGTCATTTGCAAATCGGGACTCTGTGTACGTATTATGCGCCACACCACACTGCACCTATCCAACATGCAATTATGAAATTGCATTCATTTTCTGTGTCTACTCTCCCCATGCTTACCTCCAGGATCTCTACAGGGTCGCTCCCATCCTCTGGAACTCCCTACACCAATCTGTCTGTCTATCTACTACTCTGTCCACCCTTAGCTGATCCTTGAAAACTCATCTGATCACTAAAGCCTATATCACCTGCACCTCACAGTTATTACCTTTTGTACCATTTGCCCCTCCCTATTGAATTATAAGCTGTCATGAGCAGGGCTCTTCTAACCATCTTGAATTGTAACTGTAAGGTCTTTCTTTATATTGTAAAGCACTGTGAAAACTGTTGGCACTAAATAAATCCTGTATTATAATAATAATAATAGTAATAATATGCACACACACATTACCTATGTATTTCATATTCTAGCTAAAGTTATGTCTTATCTTTTGTAGCTTGTAATTATTAATACAGGAAAATAACTAACTAAGATAGATTCAACCATTGTTTTCAGGCATTACACTATTCTGTAAGTGAACAAACAGAGCAGTAGAAGCTTTGATTTATGTACTGGTATCATTAGCTTCCACCCAAAGAAAAATAGTTTTCATTGTAGGTACATAATATTCTAAAAGGTACAGTTTTAACATTAACACATGAAGATGAGAGGGTACAATTGTATATCTATGTATACTTTACAGTTATATTATGTACTGAGATTAAATTGAAAAGCCAAATATACGTAACAATGGAATTAAGCATAACAAAGACGTTTCTCTAAAAGTATAACTAGACTTTGTCCCAGCAAATATTGATATGTTATGAATATTTAAATTGCACATACACATAAGATAGATAGATAGATAGATAGATAGATAGATAGATAGATCATTAGTCCACTGAAATACTGAGGATTTTATTTAGAGATATGAGTACACTGTAGAAAATATTAACAGAAGCTGATTATATTGGAGTATATTATTGAAAGTACCAGGCTGATTCATAACTCTAGGAATGTGGTAATTATATCTGGACAAGAGGCAGCTTGCCTGTCATTTCACTAAACTGGCAATGCCTACTTATGCTATTTCTTTAGATCTGTTCAGTGAGGGATAAATAAAAATGTGTTTAAATAGCAGTATGATGATACAACACGTATTTGAAAGTAATTAGTCCACAGATAATTACCGGTTTAGAAAAATTGTATTTATAGCAGTATTTGTGACTGAAAAAACATCTCTTCAACTAGGGGAAGGATTCGAAAAGGACCAATGCCTGTATTAGTAATATGTTGCTGACTGTGGGAACATGCTTTGCTGGTGTAGTGAACCCACAAAACAGTGGTAAACACCTGTCAAGCACAATAGCAAAGGCCTCGGATGCAGGATTGTGTAGTGATATGAAGAGTTTATTATACACAAACACTTAGCAAAATAACCACTTTGCATCTTTATAAAAACATACCATCATTTTTTTACAACATGTTGTACTGTAGTCTTATTTATTTTTACTAATCACCATGGTGGAAAATAGCACTAAAGTCAAATAAGAAGAATGACCATTGGCAGTCAGCCTGCATTCATAATGTATGAGAACAAAAACTGTTCAACAATGGCAAACAAAAACTCTCATTGCACATCACTACCCAGCCCCAACTTGCTTCTTCATGTGGCAGGAGTAATGAGATCTCCATTGTAAACATTGCTGAACTTCAGGACTCTTGTAACATTTAAAATGTACTTGCATTACACATCAAACCAATCCCTGTTTCATCACGGAACCCCTTGGATCCTAGGCCCAGGCTGTACATAGGACCTAGGCAGCTCTCTTCATCCCTCCTCTTCAAGTGCTAAGTCCTGCCAAATTTAATTCAACTGCCAGAAACCTAAAGCGGAACCTCACTTTCTCAATCAACATTGACTATTTTCAATCCTTATGCTGCTAGCATTAGTAATTAGATAGAAAGGTATATTATATTTACTTGTTTTAAACTATTTTGTTACGTTTATTCAGATGCTTCCTAGTTTCTTGCCTAGGCAAATGGTGCCATACATCCCAGAAGTCTTCTGGAGTGGAGGAGGGGTTTTCTCAGCTAAGCATGCCATCCTGCTTGTATGCCTGAACTAAGGGCAGCTGGATTCCAGGAAGTCATTGCTACATGAATTATCTGCCCTTACTCTAGATGGCCACAGGCAGAAATGCTAGGGGGTGTTTTTCAAAATGATTTCTCAGCATAATTAATAGTTATATAGGGAAGAATGAGCTTGCTTTAAACATTAAAAATTAATTAAATAGCTATTTTGTTTATGGTGCTCAGATTCAGTGAAGTTCCAGTCTACATGGCAAGTTAAATTCAAAGGGGTGAAAATTACTTAATATTTGTTTATGTGAGCTGTTATCCTGCTAAAGGATTTGTAAGCCTGTTCAGCTATTCCTCTGAATCGGCCCTTCTGCTAAACAGCACAGCCAGGCCAGTGAACTCAAGTTAAAATGCTAGATACCTGGTATCTATCTTGATAGGATGACTTTGATACTGTCATTTACCTAGGCAAATGATATCATACATCACAGGAGTCTTCTGGAGGAGAGGAGCTAAGCATGCCTGAACTAAGGGCAGATGGATTCCAGGAAGTCAAAGCTACATTAATCATCTGCCCTTAATCAAAATGGCCACTGCCAGAAATGCTAGGAAGTGTGTTTCGAAGTGATTTCTCAGTAAAATAAAGCATGGAGACATAGATGGATGGGTGAGTTTGATTTGAATATTAAAAACAAATTAAATGTCTTTAATTTGTGGTGCTCAGATGCAGTGTAGTTCCACTTTAAAGCAGAGTTAAACCTTCAAAGGAACACTTCAGTGGTACATGGTGAGCACATATTTTAATACTATCAGGTGGAAATGACATCAGTCAAGGACCTACAGTTGCAAGAAAAAGTATGTGAACCCCTTGGGATTACGTGGAGTTTTGCATGAATTGGGCATAAAATGTGCTCTGAATGTCATCTAAGTCACAACAATAGAAGAACACAGTCTGCTGAACATAATACTACACAAACATTAGCTGTTGCCATGGTTTAATTGCACATAACATGTAAACATTCACAGTGCAGGGAGGAAAAAGTATGTGAGGCCCTAGCTTAATGACTTCTCCCAGAGCTAATTGGAGCCAGGAGTGAGCCAACCTTGACTCCAATCAGTGTGATGATATTGGATGTGTTGCTGACAGCTGTCCTGCCCTTAAAAAACACACACCTGTTTTGGGTTTACTGGTTTCAAGAAGCACTGTCTGATGTGAACCATGCCTCTCAGAAAAGAGCTCTCAGAAGACCTACGATCAAGAATTGTTGACTTGCATGAAGCTGGAAAGGGTTACAAAAGTATCTCCAAAAGCCTTGATGTTCATGTGTCCACGGTAAGACAGATTGTCTACAATGGAGAAAGTTTAGCACTGTTGCTACTCTCCCTAGGCGTGGTCGTCCTGTAAAAATGACTGCAAGAGCACAGCGCAGAATGCTGCATGAGGTAAAGAAGAATCCCAGAGTGTCAGCTAAAGACCTACAGAAATCTCTGGCACATGCTAACATTTTTGTTGACACATCTACAATCAGGAAAACATGAAACAAGAATGGAGTACATGGGAGAACACCACGGAGGAAGCCATTGCTGTCCAAAAAGAATATTGCAGCACGTTTGAAGTTTGCAAAAGAGCACCTGGATGTTCCACAGCACTACTGGCAAAATATACTGTGGACAGATGAAACCAAGATTGAGTTGTTTGGGAAGAACACACAACACTATGTGTGGAGAAAAAAAGGCACAGCACACCAACATCAAAACCTCATCCCCACTGTGAAACATGGCGGAGGGAGCATCATGGTTTGGGGCTGCTTTGCTGCCTCAGGGCCTGGAAGGATTGTTGTCATTGATGGGAAAATGAATTCCAGAGTTTATCAAGACATTTTGCAGGAAAACGTACGACCATCTGTCCGCCAACTGAAGCTCCGCAGAGGATGGGTGATGCAACAGGACAATGACCCAAAGCATACAAGTAATTCAACAAAACAATGGCTGCAACAGCACAGAATACGCCTTCTGGAGTGGCCCAGTCAGAGTCCTGACCTCAACCCCATTGAAATGCTGTGGCATGACCTTAAGAGAGCGATTCACACCAGACATCCCAAGAATATTGCTACACTGAAACAGTTTTGTGAAGAGGAGTGGTCCAAAATGACTCCAGATCGTTGTGCAGGTCTGATCTGCAACTACAGGAAACGTTTGGTTGAGGTTATTGCTGCCAAAGGAGGGTCAACCAGTTATTAAGTCCAAAGGTTCACATACTTTTCCCTCCCTGCACTGTGAAAGTTTACATGTTATGTGCAATTAAACCATGGCAACATCTAATGTTTGTGTAGTATTATGTTCAGCAGACTGTGTTCTTCTATTGTTGTGACTTAGATGACGTTCAGAGCACATTTTATGCCCAATTCATGCAAAACTCCACGTAATCCCAAGGGGTTCACATACTTTTTCTTGCAACTGTAGATGGGGGGACTCAGGTGAGAATGACTGATTTCACCAGATAAGAAAAAACGAAACACCTGGAAGGATGAGTTAGAGGAGTTAATAGGAATTAGAAAGGATAGGGGGGATAGGGAAAAAAGGTTTTGCCTAGAGCTGGACTTTACCTAGATATCTATTAAAGTTCCATCATTGCATAAACATACTATATTTATTCTGATAACTGCATGTTATTACAGTATATGAATTCCTTTTTTGTCACAAGCTTTTACTTACTGTGTATTTGCCTTACCTTTTACATGCAAACCAAGCTGTTTAAGGGGCCAAATCACACCAGAATGCAGTGAAAGAAACCTGCATTCTGTGCATGTTTACTGTACCATGCTCAAAACGCACTGCAGATGTGATCTGTAGCAGGTGTCAATAGTAAGTCAATGACATCCCAAACAAAGGTCGCAAATACAGTGCGTTTGCCCACACTAGATCGCATGGTCATTTTGTACCATTCCATCCAGTTGCAGTGTGTTTATAAAAGTAGTGCATGCACTCGTTTTTATGCGGTGTGGTGCGATTGCACCGCACAGAACTGTGTGCTCCTGTGCGGTTCCTGTGCAGGCAATACATGAACCAGCCCTCAAGCTGATGTTTAATCTGCTTATATTTTTTACCTTTTGTATCACTCAACCCTTCTTCCTAGATTGTAAGCCCTAACAAGCAGGGCCCTCTGTTTCCTCTTGTACCAAATTGTATTGGAACTGGAATGTCTACCTTCATTTTGTAAAGCGCTGTGCAAACTGTTGGCGCTATATAAATCCTCTATAATAATAATAATAATATTTTGACTTCCATGATTCCTATTAACCACCTAACCCAGCAATGGGCAAACTACGGCCCGGCGGACCTTTTAATCCGGCCCGCGGAGCGTGGCAAACATCGGCTGTCAGAATGTGTGTAGGCGGGGCAGCGTGAGGAACATGAGGGGAGCTAGGCTCCTCTCACAGTCCGCCCTGAAGACCGGAACGGCGCGGGAACACGGCAAGAGGAACACGCGGAGCAAAGGTAAGTGAATTGACACAGGGGGGACTTGGGGACTTAATATGGGGGATGAATTAATATGGGGAATGAATTACTATAGGGGGGATGAATTACTATAGGGGGGATGAATTACTATATGGGGGATGAATTACTATGGGGGATGAATTACTATGGGGGATGAATTACTATATGGGGGATGAATTACTATGGGGGATGAATTACTATAGGGGGGATGAATTACTATGGGGGATGAATTACTATATGGGGGATGAATTACTATGGGGGATGAATTACTATATGGGGGATGAATTACTATGGGGGATGAATTACTATATGGGGGATGAATTACTATGGGGGATGAATTACTATATGGGGGATGAATTACTATGGGGGATGAATTACTATATGGGGGATGAATTACTATATGGGGGATGAATTACTATGGGGGATGAATTACTATATGGGGGATGAATTACTATATGGGGGATGAATTACTATGGGGGATGAATTACTATATGGGGGATTAATGACTATGCTTACTATGGGGGAATATTACTATACTTACTATGGATGACACATACACATCATTCATCTACTCTTGGCCCGGCCCCCCGGGTCCAATATATGAACCCATTGCGCCCCTCAAGTCAAAAAGTTTGCCCACCCCTGACCTAACCCATCCCACTCACCCCCACCCACATCAACATACTAAATTCTTAAAGAAGTATCATCCAATGTAAAATCCTAGTTGAATCCCCCAAGGGACCAAGTGAATATAGCACTTGATATCTTTCTGATCTGTGCCTTAATTGCTGAGTGTTGTTGATAGCACCCCCTTCCCCCACCATTGTCTGCTCTCATGGAGAGGAATGTTTAATAAGTTTTGATTGACAATGCTCATCTCTGGCTGATCAAATGGCCTTGACAGCACTGACTGTGTTTGAATAGCTTGTATAACGTCACCACATCTCCACTGTGCTATATCTACAAATGTACCCTCATCTCTATGCTGATCATTGTCACTCTCTATTGTCTATTGTCCCCATCTTTGGTGCATATCACTGTTTGGAGCATGAGCAGAAAGCAAAATTGTTGCCCTCATCCCAAACATGCATGATCTTCGACATCACAGTTCACCTCTAGCCACAGCACACAATATCGCACCAGTAGAGGCTGTATTGACATTCTCTAGGCAGCGCAGCAGGAGGGTAGCCTTGTTCTTCTTACACATGCTGTGTCTCAAAGCCTGGAACCAGGGGCGGACTGACAAGTCATGGGGCCCCTGGGCAATAGGAAATCATGGGGCCCCTGTGTCCTTGCCAATACTCAAACCACACCCAAAAAAGCCTATGAAAGGTATCAGGGGCATCTCATGGGGCCCCTACTGACCCCGGGCCCTCGGATAGTGCCCGAGTGCTTGAATGGTCAGTCCGTCAGCCAACAGAGGACACCTAGGGGCAGTTGTACAATATATTCTGACACAGTCAATGTTGTGTAAGGGGCAGCAGGTGGGGTAATATTTAAATGATCTATCGAGCTGGAACATCAAGCGCTATAGCTTCCTCATGGGAGCACACATAAATTTGGTCTTAGCCTGAGGTAAAGCTACAGCCAGCACAAACTGATATAAAAAGTCCCTAAGGCCTAAACTGATGTTTTGAAGCTTGGTTTATGCCCTACCCTCCTACCATCCTGCTACCCAATCAGTGTCCAATTGAAACACTTTAATTAGAAAAAAAAGGATAAGGGTCAACTGCAAAGTTTACACTTAAATTGAGACTTCTCTTCAGCATGCACCTGTACATAGGATATGTGTGTATGTCTTGCATGTAATACCTCTGTAAAGAAATCTACCTGTTTGGATGAGGCAGTAACTTCAATTATTTCCTTTATAATGTGAGATACATTCCTCTGAGCTCAGAGCACAGCAGCACATCAACTAATAAACACACTGGACTTAAGTTAGTTTTAGAGCAAATGCCGATGGAAAATACAGGCATATAGGTTATAATATAGCTAGGAGCAGGGGCGGACTGACCATTTGGAAACTCGGGCACTGCCCGAGGGCCCGGGGTCAGTAGGGGTCCCATGAGATGCCCCTGGTACCTTTTTCATAGGCTTTTTTGAGTTTGGGCAAGGACACAGGGGCCCCATGATCTCCTATATCCCGGGGGCCCCATGAGTTGTCAGTCCGCCCCTGGTTAGAAGAGCAGAAAAATGCACAAGATGGATTCCAGAATGATAACTGACACCATCGTGGTAAGCTGTTTCTTTTGTATCAGCATAAAATCATCATGTTTCACTGCAGAGTGTAGAGCTAGATTTTTTTACATATTTCTGCAGATTAGTAGCTGATAAAACGTTTATCTGCATTATTCCCAAGATTAACGTTTTAACAGGTAAATATTTAGTACAATCATAATTAAAATGTTTTAGGATTTTGTGTTATTTTATATTTATACACTTTAAAATAATTCTATTTTTATTCCAGTAAGGGAATTTGGCCCCAAGAGAAATAATTTGGCACCCCACGCTTTGACTCTTTGAATGTATATGAGATTATTTGCAGCAGGTGATCTTTGTCCATCCCCTACTGTTCTCCAATAAAAAAAAGAAGCCTGGTTCTTTGTGGTGTTATAAGCAAATGATATGCACAGGACAGTATATTTGTATGTCATAAGTAAAGTACTTTGGATGCTATCCAACCAACATCTAATGTGTATGTCGAACTGAAGTATGAAGTGCTTAGAAGGACATAAACTTCCAACTGAGACACAGCAAATGTTTGACTGAAGGATACCTTTGGGGATGGACAAGGACAAGGACAAAATTGTCTCTAAGGTCATGTAGTGTGCATTTGGAAGCGGCCACCAATTGATTTAGTAGTAAATATACTGTATATATATATATATATATATATGTAAAATCTTTTCTCTTTTTGTAGAGGCTTAGTTGAAGAAAGGGATTATAAGTAAATTACAAATGGATTAAATTTGCTGCATCCTATTAATACATGCATGAGTAAATGTTAGTTAATGCTTTAATTTGTATACACTGTATTTATTTGTTCTCTATGTCCTTTCTACATTACATGAGGTGGTTTGCATGACATGTAAAATTAAACTGCCTAAAATTGTGATAAAGTAGCTATAATCAGGTAAGCCATGTACATGGACACTGATAATAATGGTACTACCCATGCTTCACGTTTTAGTCCCATGTGTACCACATTTATGCTATTCTTTATGTGAGGGCAGACAGCAGTTAGAAACCATTTGTAAAAAACGATCACAGAAGACAAATGTGTTGGATTGTGACTAACTGCAGTGGGAATCTTTCATTTACTCTCAGCAATATCCTCAGCCATCGCAGTTATGTAAGTCAAACTGATTAGTGGGGAGTGAAATTGCATTGATTGGTAATACATTTTTCTGCCAGACACTCAAACTCCTCCCACTAAAGTTTCTTATGATTGATTGCTTGAAGAAGCTAATTTGTCATGACATTCCATCTTCTAAGTAGCTACAGTACAGGATGTGAGGGGGAGCAATTTTTTATCAAGCTTTATTGCGCAGGCAAAAACCAATATAAAACAAATATAGATGTAAAGCATAATAATATAGATGTAAAGCATATTAATTCTATATCACCACCAGATTCAGAGGCTAGAGGATTTTTTCAATATACATAGAGAGAAGACTGATCATGCTTTAAAACAGGCATATAATTTATGGCATTAAATATGTTGTCTCTGATTTATTTCAGGAGTGCAAAACCAAAGGGTTTCAATATTTTCAATAATTGCTGCTATGATTATATATTACATTTTTCCATTGTCATATTTTACTTGTAATGTCTACTTATTGTGAAGTGGAGGGAACTTAGTTTTCCAGTGTTGGAGAGATGGTGGTGAGAATGGTTCAAATAATGACCACAAACTGTGCTGTATTACACTGCTGCACCCCCCCCCCCCAGATACCACAATATACAAACTAATAGATCCTTGCAGATGTTTATGAACAGCACCTAAGGATATTTTCCTAACCTCTATGCAGCTTTGGGTGGTGTCATTGTATAAGCAGAAAGTCTTGCTTACATCTAGGGTATTGAAAGAATATCCACATGATGGAAGTCAGTTTGGAGCATAAAAAACTCTATTAATTTACTTAATACAGAGCTCTTATTATTGAATGCACATTCCTAAGTGCACTATCCCATAATAACCAATCAAAATCCAATTTGTTCTGGTCTGACTTCAGCAGACTGTATTCTGATTGAGTGCTTTGGGCTAGTGTACCTAAGAATTAGTATTTAATTACAACTCTTGAATAAGTATCACATAAAGCTTTATTTGTAGCATCTTGCCCCCTTGTTTAGCATCTATAGTATCAATATCTGATTTCAATTAAGTTTAACTTTAAGTGGGAATCTGTTAAGTGGGTAACTATACCTCTATCAAGTTCTTTAAAAAGGTCTTACCCTATCCTAAAGGACAATCCAATCCAAGACCCGCAGTTGGCCTACATTATCTTCCATAAAACTAAGCTTTCATTTGAACTGCCTGCACACAGTCTTTGCAACCTGCATTGCATTCTGTGTAATGCTGTAGTGGAGTGCCTATCTACCCACCATGCTCAGATGCAGTTGCAGACCACTTTATCACATTTCCCACAACTTCCTGGGTTTCTGAAAGTGCCCAAGGAAGATATATCTCTCTGCTTCCCTCTCTCAGCAGCTCAGACACCTTTTGAGGCAGATGTAGTTGGGCAAGTGATCCCTTAACATCCCTAAAATAAAGCACTTACCAATTGGTTACCTAACAAATTGATTTTACATTTATGGCCTTAATAGCCCATGGAAAAAAGCATTCTCTCTATCTCACTTTAATATTCCTTTAACATCTTCCCGATGGTAATAATTCAAATAGGTGATAGTCAGGATGGAATGAATCACTTATTATTTTCTCCGCCCTTCAGAGATGGCGAGAGTCATATATTTCCATAAGGGAGTGGAGTTAATGAACTACTGTTTTCTGTGCAGTGTGGATTATTTTCTTCAGATCACTCCTATCAGCTGAAGTGCAATTTGAGTACCATGCTAAATACAGTAGAATGATACACTCTGAATTAATGGGTGATATAAGGCCTCTAATAATTTCTTCCCTAGGCCATTCTTCCTAACTAATTTCAGTAAGCATAATCATTGCTGAAATCTTTTGATAACAGCATGTACATTTACTAACCATGAAAGATTCTAAGAAATGTATACCCAGAGAAGATTGAAAACAGAGACCCTCTCTATACGATCACCCTCAATGAAAAGAGGAGCTGTTGCACTCTTATTTTTTCTAGAATCTACATTTAGCTCTTGGAAGACCTGTGGAAGACACATCCTCACAAAGTTGGTAACAATTTTATGGTTTTATTCTTTTGAGAACAAAATTGACCCTTCATTTCTAATTATTAGGTTCTTTTTTTACAACACACAAAACAGCAACCCCTTCCCACTCACTTGTCATTATTACAAGAACGCTATCCTTGCTATGAATGGTGCTATAAAGAATGAAAAAGGGAAATAAAGGGAAAATGTTGGTCTATAAATTTTTTTTTTAAAAATCAGCTTTTTGTAGTTGTGTAAGTATGTGCAATGATTGTTAAAGCAGTATGCAGTATGCAAGCTCATAGGTTTGATGCTCACAATTTTATTTGATATCTTCATGGTAAAAAACAGAGTCTATCAGGAAGTCTAGACAGAAACACTATGTACAGGGGTCTTTGCAAAACTAGCCAGTGGTAAAAGTTCAATTTTACAGATTAACTGTATGCACAAACACCAAACTAACCCTACTCACCAGCAGAATAGGTCAGCCCAAGCTCATAGTCATTCTTCTAACACTGAAAAAACATTACATATTCCTCATAACGTCAGGTAGCAATAGACATTTAACCTGTCTCCCTGTAGCTCAGTCATTTAAACAAGCTGCTTCCTATTTGACATGATTGTTATAGGGTTCCTTTAGCTAGCATCTATATACAAATGTCCTTCAAAAATTATCTCTGGTAGTAGGTTCACCTCAGTGGTGATTAATTGACAGCTTAATTTATGTTCGGAGTAATGGTACATAATTGCATGTATCCAACTCTTCTTCAAATATCCATCTGCAAATGTGTCCATCAGTTCCATTAGAGTCATAACTTACTTGGCTTGACCTTTTCCACCAATACTAAGCTACCACGGACTTCCAGACCACATGAACTCACAATGAAAAGGTTTACCAAGCTTCCTGATTAGGGAGCAGGGTCTATTTTTGAAAGCCAGGTCCCAGGCATTGCTAAAACTCCTTTGAGACAGGATTCATCCCTTGATTCATCCCATACTGAGTCAGGCTGAGACCTCAAAGAGGCTTGGTACTTTTACTGGTCAGATATCACATCTACACTGGGTACCACTGGGTACAAGTATAAAAATATTGTATGCACATTTTTCATAGTCTGTCGTCAGTTTTAAGGATCTGAGTAGTTACCCATTTTGACGGGGTAGGGACCATGATGTGCAGGAAAATTAAATAATGCTGAAAGGAAAACAAACTAATGTGATACAAATAATGGTGGGGTTTGCCATCATCAGTTTTGATTTTAACCTGTGGTTCAGCTTTAAACTAGATAGGATCTAGTTTTGAAAGAAATAAAGTAAATTTATTAAGGCAACAATTCATATGAGAAACGAATATGTCAAGAAAAGAACAATGGAAAAGAATGACATTTGTTTTGGTTACAGTTCAGTGGGGCTTGGCCAATGTCACACAAAACAAGTGAACAGAAGCAGTGCAGAAAGGACAGGACACTGCAACATAGAAAACAAACGTTCTCAAGATAAAGAAGGCTGGCTTTCAAATAGGCAGGAATGCTGGAGACTCCTCTAAGGCAAAGTGTTAAAATTAAGATTTAAGGAGAATCTTGGTTCAATTAAGTCCAAAAGTTGTCAGTGTATGTGCTGTAATCATATCTCTACTTAATTTTTTTTGGATGAAGCAGAAATAAAATGAGAAATATAATGGTTGGAGCTCATATTTCATAAAAGTTAACTACACATGGCCACCCAGACATCAAACATCTTTGAAACTTCTATTTAAAGGATTGGTTCCAGAAATAGGGAAGGAATGTGCCATGCCTACCTTAAGGGTTGGTTCCAGGGGCGGACTGACAACTCATGGGTCCCCCGGGCAATAGGGGATCATGGGGCCCCTGTGTCCTCACCCACACCCGAAAAAGCCTATGAAAAAGCCAATGAAAGGTACCAGGGGCATCTCATGGGGCCCCCTACTGACCCAAGCCCTCGGGCAGTGCCCGAGTGCTCGAATAGTCAGTCCGCCCCTGGTTGGTTCACACCAGAAATTGCACAGGAATGCACAACACTCACATTCAGTTCTGTGCAGTGCAATTGCAAGCCATTCATTTTAAATGGGCTGAAATTGCACATTATTGCACCATAAATAGTTCACTACTATTAGAAACTCACTGCAACCGGATCTTATTAATCTTCTATACCATGCGATCTGGTGCTGTCAAATCTGTGTTTGGGGTGTCATGAGCTTAATAATGACACCAGCTGCAGATAGCAACTGCAGTGCATTTCGAATGCGGTTCAGGACACATGCACAGAACATTGGTTTCCTGCACTGCATTCTGATGTGAACTGACCCCTAAAAGCCAAAGCATTTCTAGTGTATAGCCTTTCTCAGCCTGTCCTAGCAAAGGGTTGCTGATAACAAAGTTGCAAAATTGGTAACAAAGTTTTCAGCAGCCTGCTGTAGCAATGTTTAAAGACCTGAAAACTCAGCTTTTCTCCATGTAAGGTTCATTAGGCTGGAGCATTGGCAGTACACTGCTAATACTCCAGCTGCTTACTTGACCTTACATTCAGATACATACAATTACACTCAAGACACTTGATGTGTTCAAGCAACCTTTGTTCCATCCAAGTCAGCTAGTTCCATCTGTTATTTACTGACTGGTACAGTACTGTAAGTAAAGAGCTGCTGGGCTGAGGTACTCTTAGAATAATGAAAGTAATTCTTACATATAATGGCAACATCAAACACACAGTCCTGTAGCTGAAATAGGTCTTCATGCATCAAGAGAACTGATCTTTTATTTCTGGTTCAGATGTTCTCAGCAATAGAACAACATGCTGGGAAACAGAGTGGTCACAATCTTCTGCATATATTTATTCCACCTATGTCTTCAAATATCTAAGTAAACCTTGTTCATTGTGGCCTATGGCAAAATAAAAATGTAAGTGCTTCTTTAAACCTTCCCTATTCTATCCAAAACTAAAGAAAATTATGTAGGCTTATGATATATTTCCGAGCAATTTTGGTGCTGATGGGAAAATTAAAAATATTTAAAAGTTTAACAAATAGACCCTGCAAAAAAATGTCCAGTCATTACTTAAATCTTTACTCACTTGCAGAGTGAAACCGCTGCCAGAATCTTCAACATCTGAAACATTTCCTAGTCCCCTGTTAAATGCTGTGGTTCCACATGCCAGCCCCTACCTCCCTACTGTGCCAAAGTAGCCAGAGAAATGGAATGCCAACACGCAGAGGGGTACCAGGAATCCAATACATCCAAAAGTGTAGTATGTCAGATGTCAAAGCTATGCCAGCAGTTTTGCTTTGCAAGAGAATGAAAATCGAGAAATGGATGGGAGAATAAGTCTTCTTCTGCAGAATCTGTTTAAAAAAAAAAAAAAGGTTTTAGTCACTTTAACCATTTGCCACCCACTAACAGTACATTTGCTGCTAGCGAATGGCACAACCAGGCACCACAATGTACCCGTACATCACAGTGAACTCTCTGGCTTTCGGGCTCAAGTGTGCGAACCTTATGCTGACCTGCAGGGCCGGATCTAGCCTGTCTAATGTGGGGGTGCAGTAAAAGAACATCAGAGGGGAAGAGGATACAAGGTCAACAGGGCAGTGTATAGAAGTCAGTAGGGCAGTGTACAGGGGGGCCAGCAGCACAGAGAGATAGGGAAAGCAGCTTTTAGGGCTTTTAGAGTACAGAGGCCATTAGTTTGTAGGAAAGTTTACAGCAGGTTATCAAGGCAGTGTACAGGGGTTAGCAGGGCAGTGTACGGGGGGTCAGCAGGGGAGTGTACAAGAGTCAGTAGAGCAGTGTACAGGTGGTCAATGGGGCACAAAATAGGGGTAAGCAGAGTAGATGATGGGAGATCAGCAGGGAAGTGTACAAGAGTCAGTGGGACAAAATAAAGGGGTTTTGTAGGGTACAGGATAGTTGTCAGCAGGCAGAGGATGGGAGGTCAGCAGGGGAGTATACAAGAGTCAATAGGCCAGTAAACAGGGGTTCAGTAGGGCAGAAGCTAGGGGTCAGCAGGGCAAAGGACAGGGGTCAACAGACAAGATAACTGGGGTTAGCAGGGTGGAGGGGGTTATTATTATTATTATTTATATAGCGCCGAAAGTTTGCTCAGCGCTTTACATTATGGTGGGAGACAGTACACGAGACAGTACAGTAACAATACAAATTCAATACAAGAGGGATTCGAGGGCCCTGCTCCTTGGAGCTTACAATCTAGGAGGGTGGGGATAGAGGTACAAGAGGTAGTACCTGTGGGGGGTGGAGTGGTTGGAAGAGTAGAGGATTCCAGTATTAGCTGAGGGCAGATTAGGCTTCCCTGAAGAGATAGGTTTTCAGAGCGCGCCTAAAAGTGAGCAGAGTAGGCGATAGTCTGATGGATTAGGGTATGGAGTTCCAGAGGATGGTGGAAGCCCTGGAGAAGTCCTGGAGATGAGCATGGGAGGAGGAGACAAGGGAGCTAGAGAGTAGGAGGTCTTGTGAGGAGCAGAGAGTAAGGTTTGGGTGATATTTGGAAACAAGATTGGAGATGTAGTTTGGGGCAGTGTTATGAACGGCTTTATACATCAGTGTTAGCATTTTGAATTTTATCTGTTGGGCAATGGGAAGCCAGTGGCAGAGAGGGGTGGCAGATACAGAACAGTTAGTAAGGTGGATGAGTCTGGCAGCAGCATTCATGATAGACTGGAGTGGGGATAGTCTGCGGTGAGGTAGGCCAGTGAGGGGAGAGTTACAGTAGTCGAGGCGTGATATGATAAGGGAGTGAATGAGTTTCTTAGTGGTTTCCGAGGTTAGGAACAGTCGTATTTTGGAGATGTTACGGAGGTGAAATCTGCATGAATTTGTCAGTGATAGGACCTGGGGCTGAAAGGACAGATTGGAGTTAAGGATGACACCTAGTACCCTGGCTTGAGGGGTGGGACTGATGATAGTGTTGTTGGTCTTGATGGAGAAGTCAGGGTTATCAAGGCAAAGACAAGGCAGTAGGGCAGAAAAAAGGGGGTCAGCAGGGCAGAGAAAAGAGAGTAGCAGGACAGAGGACAGTGATCAGAAGAGCAGTGTACGGGGGTCAGCAGGATGGAGGACAGGGGTCAGCAGGGCAGCGTACAGAAGGTCAGCAGGGTAGAGGACAGGGGTCAGAAGAGAAGAGGACAGGGTAAGAACTGCAATATAGTAGCCAGCTATACACTGCAGATTGAGGCAGTGTCTGAAAGGGAATCTGATCTCAGCTATGTGCTGTGTAGGTAGGAGAAGATCTATTGACTGCCCTGTGCGTGTTGCCAGGACACGGTCATCTAGCTCGTGGGCAAAGATGACAAACTAAGACCCCCTTGTGTGAGCATCCTGTCTCAGCATAAATCCCTCCCAACCAAAGAAAAAAACACTAATCAACACGCTCCCCCCAAGCATAACTTCTGTCCGCAAGCCAAAATTCTCCCCAAACAACAATGCAAAAATTCCCCCTCCTCCCAGTGTAAACTCCTGTACCAGCGCAAATCTTTGCCCCCCAATCCCGCTCCCAATGCACCTAATTCCCCCCTCCTAGCACAAATCTCCCTCACTCAAAAAATCACCTCTCCATCCACACATCCACTTTCCCCTTAAATTTCCCATACATGCACACATCTCCCCAAAATTCTCCTTCTTAGCATAAATGCCCCCATCCCCCCTCCTAGCACAAATCCCCCCTCCTAGAACAAATCCCTTCCCAGTCCTACCTCTTAACCCAAATTCCTTCACCACCTCCTAGCACAAATCCCCTCCATCCCCCTTCTGGCACAAATCCCCCCACCAATCCCCTCCTCCTAGCACAAATCCCCTTGCTAATCCCCCCTCCTAGCACAAATCCCCCTTCTAGCACAAAACCCTTTACCCCCACCTAGTACAATTCTCCCCACTGATCCCCCCCCTTCTAGCACAAATCCCCCCCCCCCCAAATCAACATCCGTCAATCTCCTCCCTATGATAAATTCCCCTAAATTCCTACTTCTAGCACAACCCCCTGCCAAGGTACCCTTCCCAGCACAGATCCTTGTCCTTTCCAAATCCTCCACCCCTCTTAGCTCAAATCACCCACCCCCTCATAGCCCAAAATGCAAGTGTACAATCCTAATGCACACGTTCCTGCGTTAAAAATCGCTGAGTGTATAAGTGGGTGCTGCAGCGACCGTCAACTGGAAATAACAGAATAAGCAAGGGAGAATGTCACCAGCACACCGAGGATCACCAATATGGGTCCAAACATTTTAATAAACGATCACATAGTTAGAGCAAGGCAACATTTTGGAGTTTCACAGGACCCCTTCAACAGGCATGTGGTCACCTCAATACGAGGCGTCAGTTTTGCCGCGACACGACGCAACACTAACGTTTCAGTGTCAACAGCACTGTATGCTGCCATGTGCAGAATTTCCATAGGCGTTTGAAAAGCGTTAAAAACGCCTGCTGACAAAGCTAGTGTGAACTGAGCCTAATGCATACAGTTAACTTCTTGATTGCCCTTCTGATCACCACTGTCAACCATTAGTGTCATTAGTAAAGTGTACAGTGTTATCACTGATCACTGTATTAGTGTCACTAGCAATGCCAGTGTCTATTAGTGCCAGATTATCACAGTCACGCTATAAGTCACTGATCACCATCATTTCTAGTATAGCACCTATAGCTGTGTAGTTTCCTGTATATATACCACCACCAGTTTGTAGATTGTGTAACTTTCACACAAACTAGCTAATATACACTTAATGACTTTTTTTTTTACCAATGACATGTAGCAAAACACATTTTAACCTAAATTAATGAAGAAATTAGATTTCACTGGATATGTTTTATAACAAAAAGTAGTAAATATTGTTTTTTTTTTAAATGTTCAGTCTTTTTTCATTTATATAAAAAAAATCCAGTGATGATCAAATACCACCAAAAGAAAGCTATATTTGTTTGCAAAAATGTCAAAAATTTCATTTGGGTACAGTGTTGCCTGACCGAGCAATTGCCAGTTAAAGTAGCACAGTGCTGAATATCAAAAATGTTCTAGTTATGAAGGGAGTAAAACCTTCCGGAGGTCAAGTGGTTAAGTAGAAGTTTCCAAAACAATTTACGAGCTTTCAGTAAGGGCAGTGCCCATCTTTAAAATGTTTAAAGATAACAGGGGTGACAATTCAGTGTTATAGCATACTATATGTAGCACCCTCCTAGGTAGCTAGGAGGAGCTAGAGTTCTATTGTTAGTTAGGAGGGCTGAGTAGCAGCCTGGGTGTAATAGTCAGCAGCTGAGAGGCTCTGCAGATCAGCTCTCTGGGATTTCCCCCTGCACTAGAGCTTTCAAGAAAGTTCTAGAAGCAGTGGGAGGGAGTAAGGAGTGGCTGGTTTGAACTCTTAAGGGATCCTGGCCAATCCCCAACAGGAGGCTTGGCTTGAGGCCAGGACAGCCCTTAAGAGGGACTGAGTATGCTCAGTTAAGGAGAGGAGGGAGGAGAGTTTGGGTGGAAGATGGAGAAGTGATTCTGGAGAGCAGGGGCCTGAGACGGAGCCCAGATGGAGAGGGGCTCACCTACAGGTGGAGGATCTTGGAAGGTGGAAAGCTTGGCACTTCACTGGCCCCCAAAGCGAGGACCACCTATGCAGCTGAGAAGGAGCAGCCCAGCTAGAATGCCTGGTAGCAGCCCCTGACCCACCAAAGAAAAGGAGAAGGACTGAGTGAGTAGACCTGCACTCCTTTGGCCAGTAAGGGGAAGGAGCAATTCAGTGGAAAACTGGATTAGCTGCTTACATTTCAAAGTGACAGGCACTGGATTCCCTGCCCAGGGATTCCTTCAGACAGCTGAATCTGTGGTCTGGGGTGGTACTACAGGAGATGCTGGCTAGCTCTCCAGAAGAGAATTTTTGCTGTAAAGACTTGTACATAGTTCAGGAATATTGTCCTCTGTTGCCATACCCTTGACTATCCCACACACCCCTTACCCCATCCAAGTTCTAATTTCCCTAATAAACAAACAAAAAACAAGCTCAAGGACTGGTTACTGTCTCCTGAATGCAAATCTGTGTGGAAAATGTGTGTTGTCTGGCTGTGCAGTTTTATAGGGGGACTCAAAACTTCAGTGTCTCCTAAGGGGGTAGTGCTACATATATAGAAAAGGTAAAATTGGAGAAGAGGAGAACTCAGGCTGAACTTGTTTAAGCTGTTTAACCCCTTTTGCAAATTCGCAGAACAACTTTTTGGACCACTTGAACATAAAGCAATAAAGTGACAGCTGGCAATGCAAACTATTGTTATTCTCTCATGCAAAATACAAAGAGTGCACAAATTTAAACTTCAGCAGCTGGATAGATTACAAAATGGCAGCTGTTTTATATAATAAAATGTAAAACTTATAAGGGACTGGACCCTAGGGTCCCACTAATTCAATGATGAGTTTCGCATTTGATGTAAACGAATGCACATATCATGAATACTAACCAGCAACTCCTATGCGGGCACAGATAATAAATACAGGGTAGCCTCTCAAATTAATAGTGATCTAGATTTAAACAGCTGCATTTGGTGGCAACATTTCTTCCTGGCAGGTATTTGAAGAGCAGTTCTGGCTATTTAGCACTTTGTCATGTGAGATGATCACACAGAGGAATCATTCTGAGTGACTCAAGGAGTCAAGGAGGAAATTTTGCAGGAGCTGCTCTAGGCAGTGGAGCTGTCTTTCATGCTACATTTACTAACATTTCACATGAATCGTTTCACAGATTAACAGGTTTTATTGCTCAACCTATACATATAGCGTCTATAAATTTCTGAACTGAAAGCCTTAAGGCAGCCACACATTAGGGGAGACTGACTTGATAGTGCACATTACCAGTGTTGAGAAATGATAAATATTACCAGTTTCAGCAGTTCTGGCATTTTCTGATTTGCAGCAATGGTATTAAAATACTTCAAAGGTTACACAACTAGCAACACAACTGCAAAACATTATTCTAGGAAACAAGTGATAGCATTCAGTGATTGCATTTCAGTCAAATTTTGAAGCCCAGCTTCAGCCACAACTTTTGGTGTGTTTTGGTTAGTTCTGGGTACATACATTTGTCAAGCTTTTTACTATGTTGGGGAGATTTTACCCCATTTCCTGTCCCAGTGACAGCCTGTGTCACAGGACAAAAAATTAGGATGTCACAGTTTAGCCTGCAGTTTCCTGCCTGTGAA
This sequence comes from Staurois parvus, assembly GCF_062004578.1. Taxonomy (NCBI): domain Eukaryota; kingdom Metazoa; phylum Chordata; class Amphibia; order Anura; family Ranidae; genus Staurois; species Staurois parvus. The sequence continues at coordinate 3,900,138 of NW_028318132.1, read as the reverse complement.
ATGTTTACCTCCTTGATGCAGTGTTCTGCTAGACCTGTGATTCTTTGATAAGCAGAGCTCCTACATTTGGGTGGAACTCTGCTTTAATCTGTTCCTATTTTACTATAAAATATGTGTTTTGTGGTGTCCCACTGGAGAGATTTCACTTGGGCTGACTGCAATAAAAACCTGACATGGGTTTTGTGTATGTTAGCATCTGATTGTGAGTAAGCAATGGCAGTTTTATCATTTACATCAGGTTTTTCAAATGCAATAGGTAGCAAAAAGGATGTTCCAGCATCAACAGTAGGTGTGTTCTAGGATCACCATATCACAGACAAAAGTGAGATGAGAGAACTGATGCACTACAGGAACATCTGAATAAAGAATTTATGCGCTCACCTTGAGGATTGACCTGAACAGTCAGGTCAAACCGTGCCTTTCCCTTCAACACGGGTGGGTATGCTGATATACAAATCTCCAACTCCTCCTGCACCTCCAAACTCCTAATGAAGTCACATGTCGTGACGTAATGCGTAGGGTACGCCGATGACGTCAAGCCGTAACTGGAAGTGCATGTACCGCCATCTTGAATAAGGGATCCATGCAGTGTCCCAGGCAGACACAAATGAATGTGAGTGGAATATTTTAAAGTGTTTTCATAAAGCTGTGATGGAGGGTAGGCAGGACAAAACACACAAGGCGGATGGCAAACACAGAAAGCTTTATTGAGACACATGACAGTCACTCAATAGGGGGATTGCAGGGAGTGGGACAGGGCCCAGTATGGAAATAGCAAGGAGAGGGCTCAAAATAATTGTAATCCGTCCTAAAGGGGCAAGTTAGAGTCTCTAGCGATTTGTAATCCAAGTAGGGAGCAGAGGGGGAACAGAGTTCAAGAACAGTCCAGGGGTAATAAAACAGGGGTGCATACACTCACAGTCCTGGCCCCAAGTCCTGGAAGACTGCAGAGGGCAGCTGGCATATCTCTACCTTCTCCTGGGGCTTTGCAGAGTGGCAGCTTGCGGTGGTCTCCCCTTCTCTGGGGCTTGCGGTGGGCAGCTGGCGTGGTTCTCCCCCTTATCTGGGGTGTGCAGAGCGGCAGCTTGCGGAGGCTCCCCCTACTCTTGGGGGGTCTATGAAGAGTGGCCACGAGGGTCCCGCCTCAGCTGTGGGATCCCTCTGTGGCTTGGTAGCGGAAGAGAATGATCGGGAAGAGCCTGGCATCGGTCTTTTAAACCGATACAGGATGCTTCCCGGTCGTCCTGGCAACGGTGGTCGGGCAGTGGGCGGCATGCCTCATTGCTCGGCAACGAGGCACGCCCCTCTGGACATGGGTCACGCTCTCGTGATCGCAGCCTTTGTCCGGAGGCATCCGCAAGCGTGGGAACTCCTCGTGCCCGTGCTGCGGATGCCAGGACCTTGCGGCGTCAGCCTGATGCCGTGGTCCGGAACATCTCTGCAGGAGGTTCGCACCTCTCCGCAGAGGTGAGAGGAGCCATGCCTCTCCTCCTGCGTGGCTCGGCTTCAAAGATCCACAGCAGGAAGAGAGACAGCAGGGGGGCATTCCTGAGCGGGCGAGGCTGGAGGGGGGAGAGCAACGCACTGTGACAAAAGCATATACATTTTTTATATAATTCACTATTTGGAGCATTTTTTCATTTATCTTTGGTGCGTTTTGGAGTTTGGAGGTGCAGGAGGAATTGGAGATTTGTATACCAGCATACCCGCCCGGGTTAAAGGGAAAGGCGCGGTTTGACTTGACGGTTCGGGTCAATCCACAAGGTGAGCGCATAAGTGTTTCGGAGGTGGCTTAAGCACTGGGGGTCACACGAAATCACGGAATCAATATACACAGTGGACTGACTGCACATAAGCTCTTGGAGCACTGACGTCTTAAAGGGACGATTCACCAAGGATTGTGATATCATAATATTGGGACACTGATAGTAGATATTAGACGCACAGAGGATATGTTTCCAACAACGCATGGTTAATATGGGCAGCATAATGAGAATGGTGCATCATTAAGTGTTCTTGCATAGCAAGGAACACTTATTGTTATCTCACATATATATTCTTATTAAGTGTTCTTGCATAGCAAGGAACACTTATTGTTATCTCACAAGTATATTCTTATTCTTATTCTTATTCTTATTATTATAGCGAATTTGCCACGCTAACTCCTCCCACAGTTTTTACACTACAAAGACAAGTAATATATCAAAACGTGCAGATTGTTCCCGATCGGATTGCTATTACTTTGTGGAACGTTTCGCCAAATCGTTCAAGAAATATCGCGGTTTTTGTGGCGAAATTTTCCCATAGGAATGAATGGTGCATCTAGAGTGGCAGCAGAGCACAGCTAGAGTGTGCAAAGGAAAAATCAGAACATGATTTGTAAACTGCCATCACTCTGCCATTTTCAAGCCCATCTACACATATCTTATATCAAAACGTTCAGCTAACCCTGCTGTCACTAAAAATGTTCACGGCTAGGACATACTCCTGATAGTTTTCACAATATGACCATTTGTTTGGACCTCACCCCTCCCATTGACTTTCATTGAAACTCCACTTTAGACACAAGAAATTTTAAGGGACGTTTTTAAACTGCGACTGTGCCTTCATTTTTAATATTGCAGAGACATACTATACATCAAAATTTAGGTCTGTTTCTTGTGATTGTCGCAGTATAAACCTTTTCACGGTAGCATTTATACTTTTAAAACTACAAGCGTTTGAAAATGGCAATCGCCAGTGAACTTGGCAAGTTTAAATAGCCTGTTTAGAGCAGAGCTGTCACACACCTGTGACTGACTGAGGTAACAGGTGCAACCAAAGGTCACTCAGGGGGCAGCTGAGTCACATTAGAGTGAGAAAGCTGCAGTGTGAAAGGAAAAATCAGAACATGATTTGTAAACTGCCATAACTATGTCATTATCAAGCCCACCTACACATATCTTATATCAAAACGTTCAGCTAACCCTGCTGTCACTAAAAATGTTCACGGCTAGGACATACTCCTGATAGTTTTCAGAATATGACCATTTGTTTGCACCTCAACCCTCCCATTGACTTTCATTGAAATTCCACTCTAGATACCTGACATTTTAAGGGACGTTTTTAAACTGCGACTGTGCCTTCATTTTTAATATTGCAGAAACATACTATATATCAAAATTTAGGTCTGTTTCTTGTGATTGTCACAATATAAACCTTTTCAGGGTAGCATTTATACTTTTAAAACTACAAGCGTTTGAAGATGGCAATCGCCAGTGAATTTGGCAAGTTTGAGCAGTGTGGTTAGAACAGAGCTTCTCACACACCTGTGACTGACTGAGTCACAGGTGCACCAAAGGTCACTCAGGGGGCAGCTGAGTCACATTAGAGTGAGAATTGAGAAAGCTACAGTGTGGAAGGAAAAATCAGAACATGATTTGTAAACTGCCATCACTCTTTCATTTTCAAGCCCAGCTACACATATCTTATATCAAAACGTTCAGCTAACCCTGCTGTCACTAAAAATGTTCACGAATGCCAGTAGTGTACCGCGCCCCAATATATTCTACCTTATGTGATATAATGAATTCATAAGTGTACCACCGATAATCAAATAATTACATCAATTAATTATACTTAAATATATGATTTGTGTAAATATATAAAATAAATTAATTTATCAATGTGAAAAAACAAAAACTATGAATGAAAAATATAAATAAAAAATAAAAAATATTTGCAGTGGGAATGACAGTTCCTTCTGTATAAATGAGATGGTGTTATTATTCAGTCTGGATAAAAATAAAATTAAAATAAAATTAAAATAAAAATAAACATAAAAATAAAAGTAAAAAAAAATAAAAAAAATGAAAATGAAAATAAAAAAGAAAAGAAAAAGAAAATAAAAATAAAAATTAAAATTAAAATAAAAATAAAAATAAAAAAAAATTAAAATGAAAATGAAAATAAAAAAGAAAAGAAAAATAAAAATTAAAATTAAAATAAAATAACAATAAAATTAAACATAAACATAAACATAAACATAAACATTAAAATTAAAAAAAAAATTAAAATTAAAAAAAAAATTAAAATTAAAAAAAAAATTAAAATTAAAAAAAAAATTAAAATTAAAAAAAAAATTAAAATTAAACAAAAAATTAAATTAAACAAAAAATTAAAATAAACAAAAAATTAAAATAAACAAAAAATTAAAATAAACAAAAAATTAAAATAAACAAAAAATTAAAATAAACAAAAAATTAAAATAAACAAAAAATTAAAATAAACATAAAATTAAAATAAACATAAAATTAAAATAAACATAAGATTAAAATAAACATAAAATTAAAATAAACATAAAATTAAAATAAACATAAATAATTGATATCCCGGATAAGACACTATGTTTCTTTTCTTTAATATTTAATTAATACTAATTTTAGCACGCAATTGAACTTGGCAAGTTTAAAAAGCCTGTTTAGAACAGGCATGCTGACATTCCTTTCAGAGTGAGTTGTCATAGCAACCCAGCTGTCTCAGCACAGTGAGCCTACTCCGCCCTCTCCAGGTGCAGCAACCAAAGGTCACTCAAGAGGCAGATGACTCACGAGGCTGGACTGTGAGCTTCAAAATACAAGCTGAAATGCATTTCTCACTATCAGGCTTGCAATGTGCACTGCTTACATTTCATCAATCATTTGGTAAAGGTTGCGGCAAGAACACTTTACACAATTTCCCCAGAAATTGTAGATTGTCTAGTTCTTATTCTTATTCTTATTATAGCCATATTTGCCACGCTAACTCCTCCCACAGTTTTTAAACTACAAAGACAAGTAATATATCAAAACGTGCGCATTGATCCCGATCGGATTGCTATTACTTTGTGGAACGTTTCGCCAAATCGTTCAAGAAATATCGCGGTTTTTGCGGCGAAATTTTCCCATAGGAATGCATTGAGCAGCACAGCACAGCTAGAGTGTGCAAAGGAAAAATCAGAAAAATCAGAACATGATTTGTAAACTGCCATCACTCTGCCATTTTCAAGCCCACCTACACATATCTTATATCAAAACGTTCAGCTAACCCTGCTGTCACTAAAAATGTTCACGGCTAGGACATACTCCTGATAGTTTTCAGAATATGACCATTTGTTTGCACATCACCCCTCCCATTGACTTTCATTGAAACTCCACTCTAGACACCAGACATTTTAAGGGACGTTTTTAAACTGCGACTGTGCCTTCATTTTTAATATTGCAGAGACATACTATACATCAAAATTTAGGTCTTTTTCTTGTGATTGTCGCAATATAAACCTTTTCACGGTAGCATTTATACTTTTAAAACTACAAGCGTTTGAAAATGGCAATCGCCAGTGAACTTGGCAAGTTTAAACAGCCTGTTTAGAGCAGAATTTGTCACACACCTGTGACTGACTGAGGTAACAGGTGCAACCAAAGGTCACTCAGGGGGCAGCTGAGTCACATTAGAGTAAGAAAGCTGCAGTGTGAAAGGAAAAATCAGAACATGATTTGTAAACTGCCATAACTATGTCATTTTCAAGCCCACCTACACATATCTTATATCAAAACGTTCAGCTAACCCTGCTGTCACTAAAAATGTCCACGGCTAGGACATACTCCTGATAGTTTTCACAATATGACCATTTGTTTGGACCTCACCCCTCCCATTGACTTTCATTGAAACTCCACTTTAGACACAAGAAATTTTAAGGGACGTTTTTAAACTGCGACTGTGCCTTCATTTTTTATCTTTCAGAGACATACTATACATCAAAATTTAGGTCTGTTTCTTGTGATTGTCACAGTATAAACCTTTTCACTGTAGCATTTATACTTTTAAAACTACAAGCGTTTGAAAATGGCAATCGCCAGTGAACTTGGCAAGTTTAAATAGCCTGTTTAGAGCAGAGCTCCTCACACACCTGTGACTGACTGAGGTAACAGGTGCAAGCAAAGGTCACTCAGGGGGCAGCTGAGTCACATTAGAGTGAGAAAGCTGCAGAGTGAAAGGAAAAATCAGAACATGATTTGTAAACTGCCATCACTATGTCATTTTCAAGCCCACCTACACATATCTTATATCAAAACGTTCAGCTAACCCTGCTGTCACTAAAAATGTTCACGAATGCCAGTAGTGTACCGCGCTCCAATATATTCTACCTTATGTGATATAATGAATTCATAAGTGTGCCACCGATAATCAAATAATTACATCAATTAATTATACTTAAATATATGATTTGTGTAAATATATAAAATAAATTAATTTATCAATGTGAAAAAACAAAAACTATGAATGAAAAATATAAATAAAAAATAAAAAATATTTGCAGTGGGAATGACAGTTCCTTCTGTATAAATGAGATGGTGTTATTATTCAGTCTGGATAAAAATAAAATAAAATTAAAATTAAAATAAAAAAATAAAATAAAATTAAAATAAAAATAAAATTAAAAATTAAAATTAAAATAAAAATAAAATGAAAAATAAAATAAAAATTAAATTAAAATTAAAATAAATAAAAAATATTTGCAGTGGGAATGACAGTTCCTTCTGTATAAATGAGATGGTATTATTATTCAGTCTGGATAAAAATAAAAATAAAATAAAAATTAAATTAAAATAAAAAAAAAATAAAATTAAAATTAAAATAAAATTAAAAATAAAATTAAAAAAAAAATTAAATAAAAATAAAATTAACATAAAATTAAAATAAAAATAAAATTAAAATAACATAAAATAAAAATAAAAATAAAATTAAAATTAAAATAAAAATAAAATAAAATTAAAATAAAATAAAAATAAAATTAAAATAAAATTAAAAATAAAATAAAATAAAAATTAAAATTAAAATAAAAAAAAAATAAAAATAAATAATTGATATCCCGGATAAGACACTATGTTTCTTTTCTTTAATATTTAATTAATACTAATTTTAGCACGCAATTGAACTTGGCAAGTTTAAAAAGCCTGTTTAGAACAGGCATGCTGACATTCCTCTCAGAGTGAGTTGTCATAGCAACCCAGCTGTCTCAGCACAGTGAGCCTACTCCGCCCTCTCCAGGTGCAGCAACCAAAGGTCACTCAAGAGGCAGATGACTCACGAGGCTGGACTGTGAGCTTCAAAATACAAGCTGAAATGCATTTCTCACTATCAGGCTTGCAATGTGCACTGCTTACATTTCATCAATCATTTGGTAAAGGTTGCGGCAAGAACACTTTACACAATTTCCCCAGAAATTGTAGATTGTCTAGTTTTTATTCTTATTATTATAGCCAAATTTGCCACGCTAACTCCTCCCACAGTTTTTACACTACAAAGACAAGTAATATATCAAAACGTGCGGATTGTTCCCGATCGGATTGCTATTACTTTGTGGAACGTTTCGCCAAATCGTTCAAGAAATATCGCGGTTTTTGTGGCAAAATTTTCCCATAGGAATGAATGGTGCATCTAGAGTGGCAGCAGAGCACAGCTAGAGTGTGCAAAGGAAAAATCAGAACATGATTTGTAAACTGCCATCACTCCGCCATTTTCAAGCCCACCTACACATATCTTATATCAAAACGTTCAGCTAACCCTGCTGTCACTAAAAATGTTCACGGCTAGGACATACTCCTGATAGTTTTCAGAATATGACCATTTGTTTGCACATCACCCCTCCCATTGACTTTCATTGAAACTCCACTCTAGACACCAGACATTTTAAGGGACGTTTTTAAACTGCGACTGTGCCTTCATTTGTTATCTTTCAGAGACATACTATACATCAAACTGTAGGTCTTTTTCTTGTGATTGTCACAATATAAACCTTTTCACGGTAGCATTTATACTTTTAAAACTACAAGCGTTTGAAGATGGCAATCGCCAGTGAATTTGGCAAGTTTAAACAGCCTGTTTTCAGCAGAGCTTCTCACACACCTGTGACTGACTGAGGTAACAGGTGCAAGCAAAGGTCACTCAGGGGGCAGCTGAGTCACATTAGAGTGAGAAAGCTGCAGTGTGAAAGGAAAAATCAGAACATGATTTGTAAACTGCCATAACTATGTCATTTTCAAGCCCACCTACACATATCTTATATCAAAACGTTCAGCTAACCCTGCTGTCACTAAAAATGTTCACGGCTAGGACATACTCCTGATAGTTTTCAGAATATGACCATTTGTTTGCACATCACTCCTCCCATTGACTTTCATTGAAACTCCACTTTAGACACAAGAAATTTTAAGGGACGTTTTTAAACTGCGACTGTGCCTTCATTTTTAATATTGCAGAGACATACTATATATCAAAATTTAGGTCTGTTTCTTGTGATTGTCACAATATAAGCCTTTTTACGGTAGCATTTATACTTTTAAAACTACAACCGTTTGAAGATGGCAATCGCCAGTGATGTCAGCAACTTGGAGCAGTTTGTTTATAACCATGACTCTGCCCTTGGTGTGGAGGGAGTTGCCATAGGAACCCAGCTGTGTGAGCAGGAAGCAGAGAGACAAAAGCTAACCTGCCCACTCCAGTTGTGTGGAGGCCAGAACACCACACAATTTCCACAGAAATTGTGAAGACGCCAGTGAAGTGAGCAATTTGAAGCAGTTTGTTTTTAACCGCTCTTCTCTGCCATATTTGAAATCTAATTCTTATTCTTATTATAGCCATATTTGCCACGCTAACTCCTCCCACAGTTTTTACACTACAAAGACAAGTAATATATCAAAACGTGCGCATTGATCCCGATCGGATTGCTATTACTTTGTAGAACGTTTCGCCGAATCGTTCAAGAAATATCGCGGTTTTTGCGGCGAAATTTTCCCATAGGAATGCATTGAGCAGCACAGCACAGCTAGAGTGTGCAAAGGAAAAATCAGAACATGATTTGTAAACTGCCATCACTCTTTCATTTTCAAGCCCACCTACACATATCTTATATCAAAACGTTCAGCTAACCCTGCTGTCACTAAAAATGTTCACGGATACCAGTAGTGTACCGCGCTCCAATATATTCTACCTTATGTGATATAATGAATTCATAAGTGTACCACCGATAATCAAATAATTACATCAATTAATTATACTTAAATATATGATTTGTGTAAACATATAAAATAAATTAATTTATCAATGTGAAAAAACAAAAACTATGAATGAAAAATATAAATAAAAAATAAAAAATATTTGCAGTGGGAATGACAGTTCCTTCTGTATAAATGAGATGGTGTTATTATTCAGTCTGGATAAAAATAAAAATAAAATAAAATTAAAATAAAAATAAAATTAAAAATTAAAATTAAAACAAAATAAAAATTAAAAATAAAATAAAAATTAAATAAAAATTAAAATAAATAAAAAATATTTGCAGTGGGAATGACAGTTCCTTCTGTATAAATGAGATGGTATTATTATTCAGTCTGGATAAAAATAAAAATAAAATAAAAATTTAATTAAAATAAAAAAAAAATAAAATTAAAATTAAAATAAAATTAAAAATAAAATAAAAATAAAAATTAAAATAAAAATAAAATTAAAATTAAAAAAAATTAAAATCAAAATAAAATTAAAATAAAAATTAAAATAAAATTAAAATTAACATAAAATTAAAATAAAAATAAAATTAAAATTAAAATAAAAATACAATTAAAAATACAATTAAAAATAAAAATAAAATTAAAAATAAAATTAAATTAAAATAAAAATAAAATTAAAATTAACATAAAATTAACATAAAAATAAAATTAAAATAAAATTAAAATAAAATAAAAATAAAATTAAAATTAAAATAAAATAAAAATAAAAATAAAATTAAAAATAAAATAAAATAAAAAAAAATAATAAAAATTACAATTAAAATAAAATTAAAATAAAAAAAAAATTAAAATAAAAATAAATAATTGATATCCCGAATAAGACACTATGTTTCTTTTCTTTAATATTTAATTAATACTAATTTTAGCACGCAATTGAACTTGGCAAGTTTAAAAAGCCTGTTTAGAACACACATGCTGACATTCCTCTCAGAGTGAGTTGTCATAGCAACCCAGCTGTCTCAGCACAGTGAGCCTACTCCGCCCTCTCCAGGTGCAGCAACCAAAGGTCACTCAAGAGGCAGATGACTCACCAGGCTGGACTGTGAGCTTCAAAATACAAGCTGAAATGCATTTCTCACTATCAGGCTTGCAATGTGCACTGCTTACATTTCATCAATCATTTGGTAAAGGTTGCGGCAAGAACACTTTACACAATTTCCCCAGAAATTGTAGATTGTCTAGTTGATATTATTATATTGTGATACGTTATGTATATGGAGCACAGTTTATGCACAGATATGGATATTTAACCATTAGCCGCCCGGCCAATGGCTGTTTGGCCGCTTCAGAAGTGTCTCAGCACTCCAGGTGCACGCCATTTGGCGTGCTCCCGCACATGCGCCGTTTGCGCTAATGCAGAGCGGCGCAGCAGTGCGATCTGTCACCGACCGTGCACCTCGGACACGGCCGATGACAGATCCGAGTACCGGCTCCCGTTGCTGGTACCATGTGACCTGCTGTGACCAATCACAGCAGGTCACATGACAGTTGTATACAATGGATGGCTTCATTCATGATGCCATCCATTGCATACTAGTGCCTAGCTGTGAATGGTCACAGCTAATCACATGCACATGTCATGTGATTAGCTGTGACCAAATCACAGCTAAGCACAAAAAAAAAAAAAGCTGAATGAATCGATTTCATTCAGGTAAATGCTTGCTTATAGCAAAGTAATTCTTTGCTATAAGCAAATTGTGTAAAAAAAAAAAAAATACTGATCACTTCCCCAAAGTAGTACAATGTTACTATGGTAACATTGTACTACTTTGGTCATAGTAAAATATGAAAAATAAATCTTAAAAAAAATGAAAAAAAATTTAATAAAAAATTAAATATAATAAAAAAATTAAAAAAAATAAAAAAATATATATTTTTTTTTTTTTCATACTGTCACCAGTCAGTGTCCCTGTTCACCGCCATGCCAGTTACATGATGACGCTGTACTGCACTGGTGACAGTATGTAAAAAAAAAAATAGTGAAAATAATTTTTTTAATTTTTTAATTTTCCGAAAAATTATGACAAAAAAATACAACTTCAAAAAACTCGCCATGCCTCTTATGAAGTACGTCGGACTGTCTACGCTGCAAAAAGGGGTCATTTAGGGATATCTGTACTATTCTGACATTCTTGGACCTCAAGAAATTAGATTGGCTGTCAGTACTTCAGGATTGATCAATATTCAGATCTATACCATAGTTTGTGAACTCTATAACTTTCCTACAAACTAAAAAATACATCCTAATTTGGGTTATTTTCATCAAAGACATGTAGCAGAATACATCTCGGCCTAAATTTATGAAGAACAATTATTTATTTGTAAACTTTTATAACAGAAACAAAGAAAAATGTGTTTTTTTTTCAAAATATTTGGTCTTTTTTTGTTAATTTAGCAAAAAATAAAAACCCCAGCGGTGATTAAATACCACCAAAAAAAGCTCTAGTTGTGTGAAGAAAAGGATAAAATGTTAGTTTGGGTACAGTGTTGTATGACCGCGCAATTGTCATTCAAATTGTGAGAGCGCTGAAACCTGAAAAATGGCCTGGGCAGGAAGGTGTAAAATTGCACGGTATTGAAATGGTTAATCATACCACACTGTCACACAGCAAGATTTATGTTTATTTATTCATCATATATATATATTTAGCTATATACAGCTTTATTTGAGAATATAGTATTGCGCTGTATTTTTTGTACAATAACCTTTAATTATATATTGCCTAGAATTGTGTTACTGGCAGTCAGGAATATGATGTGTGGCATCTCTTGAATTCTTGTCACCCTAGACAATGGCCTGGGTTGGCCATGCAAAAATCTGACCCTGAATATGGACATGTCTAAAAAGAAAAAAACTGGACCGCAATCCATGTTTACCAGAATTATGGCTATGTGTATGTACATATCTGTCCAGATCATCCTCTCAGGCCTACTTCATAGGGACTATACTAAAATAAACCAGCACTAAGGAACAATCAGCACCACCAATGCAGCATACATAATAAAGTCAATTATAGAAAGTGGGACTCTTCTGATGTCATCCAAAAAGCAGTTCCTCCATTCAAACTTAGGTAACGTGTAGGCCTTGCTGCCCTCTTCAGATTGGGGAGATCCTTAGAATTACTAAATCAAAAGCAAAAGAGACAGTGCACCAGCCTCATACCTTACCATAAAAGTGATTTATTCACTTAAAAAAGAATTCCAATATACTCATAAAAGTAAGTCAGGCTCATCAATATAATCCAGTAAAGACAATCCAATAAAGAAACTCGATGATACCCATCAACAGACAGCAGGCTTATGTGTTTCAACAGCAAGCTCAGATGAAGAGGGTTCTGAACTTGAAATACGTAAGCTTCGCTCCCTGTTGATGGGTATCACTCGGGCATCTTTATTGTCTTTATTGATGTGCCTGACTTTACTTACTTTTTTTAGTATATCAAAATTCTTGTTTTCTTAAATACATCACTTTTATGGCAATGCAGAAGGTTGGTGCGCCCTCTCTTTTGTTTTTGCTTTAGTAAACCTACTTCATAGCACTAAAAACAATGAGGTGTAGTTCTATTTTTTAGGAATATTCAGCCCACCCATACCTAAAAGGTAATCTATATGGATAAAAACAAATTAACTGTCACTGCTGATGCTAATGTACTGAAAAAATATTTCTGTGCAATAACTATTGGCACCTTTAACTGATTTTTTATTTGTCTGCTGAAAGATGAAATGTAATTGTTTCTTTATGGATCTCAGTGCAGCACAGATTTTATGAAATACACTTGGCTTTGAACCTAAAACCTGTAACAATCCAAAAAACATGTGCAGCGGTATTGTAGAACAAAATGGAAAGGGGCTGCAATTCAGCCAGTGTTTACATTACATTATAAACCATTTCCTACCTTCACACTTGGCACAATTCCAAAGGAGTGGTTCTCTACCATCTGGTGCAGGTGCAGCTCCGACCTGGGTATAGTTGAGACATATTACAATTATACTGTGCCTGGACTACAAACAGAGCTCAATTATCAAGCTTTACAAATAGCATTTATCTGATTCACAATACATAAAGCATGTCAGCTAGTGAAAAAAGGAAACATCATATGGTTAAGTGATACTACATTGCTACAGTTATTTAGCACTGGAGTTTTATAATTTCATGGTGCCATATATATTTCCACTTTCAGAAATAGGCTTTTACACTCTATACTGGTAAAATTTACAGAGCAGCTAAAACCAATTGCTGGCATTTTTATATAAACGTACAGAGATAAAATCCAAAATTATGTGAAATCAAGTTGTTTTTCCTTTTACCTACAAACAGTAAAGGACACTTCAATAGCACTTAGAAAATGTTGTAGGCTTTCCTTCAGACTAACAAAAGTCTGCTAATTGCACCATATTCCTAATTCTGAAATGGTTAAGGGAGACCCTCGTAGATTGTCTTTGCCAGCCCTGTCCTGGTAGACATGGATGGAACAGCAGCAGAGCTGTTCACAAGCAAGATAATATTAAAAATAATATTTAAAAAATATTAAATAATATTTAAAATACAAATAATAATAATTAATAATAAAATAGGGCACTCCATGGTGAAGTATTTATAACTAAACAGGAAAAAGACTAAAATGTCTATACATTTATACATGTACACTATTACAGCTCATGGACATGAGTGGAAGGGCTCATATGACATAAACTTTAGGAGTATTTTCCTGCCTGGGAGCCCTAGGTGTTGCATACAGTCAGCCATAGAAATGAATTACTGTAGCAGGTGTATGTTTGTTCTTGTGTGAACAGGCACATATGTATGGTTGTACACCCTAGACCAGGGGTGGACAAACTTTTTGACTTGAGGGCCGCAATGGGTTCATATATTGGACCCGGGGGCCAGACTAGCTGCTGGCCGGCCCAGCCACTACCATGCCATCCATAGTAAGTATAGTAATATTCCCCCATAGTAAGCATAGTAATTAATCCCCCATATAGTAATTCATCCCCCATAGTAATTCATCCCCCATAGTAATTCATCCCCCATATAGTAATTCATCCCCCATAGTAGTCTAGGGCCTAGACACAGACAGTATGGTATCCAGGATACCAAATGTTGTACTTGGGTCCCCAGACTGAGACATATGCAGTACATTCTATTGGAAATGGCTTGCATTAGGTCATAAAACAACAGTCAGCTGGAAAACTGGAGTTCCACAAAATGGAGCACTGAAGCCTGGAATCTAATGGTCTCCCACCAGTTTTATATACAAATGCCTCCCTGTTTAATTTAGGTGTAAGGTCAAAAACCTGTATTTCTCAATTTAGGTGAATGTCCTCTCCTGGGTGGATCTCCATCTTTGTGGTGAATTGCCAAATACAGGCCAACTGAGCTCAAGTAATGACTTTTGCCCACATTTTGATACCCTGAAAAAAATCCAAGTCCAGCGTCCCTCTATCACTACCTCTTGTTTATTTCAAGTGACTGTTGTAGAATTAATTATGTATTCATGAGTCCAAAGAAAAGAAAAGCACAAAACATGCCTACTGCTATTATGTAAGAGTGCAGTATTTCTAAGGCTGTCACATTTTCTTTCTTTTTTGTCAACCTCTGTGATACCCATTTCTTTGCGAAGAATGTAAACCCAGGGCTGACCTTTACTTATATGGTACCGTGAGCAAAAGGCATCAAGATGCCACCCAGTGAAAAAGGTAAATCTTTGAATCTTACTTACTTTCCATGAAACCCTATGCTACTAAAGATATAATCTAGAAAAACAGCCTGGTGTATGGATCTCTTTCCTGGCCCCCAATATTATTATTACTTTTACATTATTCTTACTATTCACAGTGTAAGCTTCCAGTGTAGTTTGCAAAGCAGAATGGGTGACACCCGGTAGGGGAAGGACAAGGTTCCTCAACTGAAAATCAAAGGAGGTCACTGTAAGTATGACAACTGTATATAATGAATTTTAATAAATAAATGAGAGGCAAGTTGTAACTGAACATACATAAGGCCAACTGCAATCTTCTTTTTGACATAGCTTTAAAGTAGAACTAAGGCAAAATGTTTTTTTTTTTCATTTTGGATAGTTAAGCCTGGTACACACTAGAAGTTGTTTTATGTTCAACTCAGTGGGCTGAAAGAAAAAAACTGATCGAAGAGATCGAGATCGAAGTACTAACAAGCGATGTTGGTGCAGTGATCTCTCTTGCTGTGCTATTGCATTCTGACAGGAGGACTCCCCACCTCCAGAACACACTAATCAGCTGATTGGATGCGGATTGGATACTGGTTTTCCAGCATGCCCATTCGACAGAAGGCAATCATGAGACTAGCTTCTGTAGAACAGACAGCTGTAGACACGGACCAAAATTAGGCTGGTTCCTGCTAAACTGGAAAACTTCACCCGGTTTTCAGCCTGTGTGTACAAAGCTTAAAGGAGGGTTATAACATCTGCCAGCTTTCTTCTTGTCATCTGTTTCCCATTACGTAGACTTCCCTTCACTTCTTGTCCCATAGGCAAACAGCAAGTGAGTGAAAATTCCTCCAAAATGAGCGAGTCCCTCGTTGTAACCAGGGTCACCAGAACTAGTGTACCCAGTGGAAGATTTCCCTTCTATTACTGTTCTGGGGACAACCCAATATTTTGGGTTTTCTTTTATTTTCCCTTATGATGATAATGGTATACATGACAAATAGAGAGGGCGAATCCCCATAATGGGGGCACAGACAGTAATAAAAATCTGACAGGTGTGCTAAAGCCATCTCTGATCTGCCCAAAACTAGAAAAAAAAGGTTTTCCCTTTAGTTACATTTTAGTTAGAATGACTATTATTTCATATAAACTGTGTGATTCTTTATTCTTTCTTACATACATATTCACATGCACGGCTTTGATTACGACAAGAAATTATTGACAGACGAGAAAGCAATGTAGTGGATAAAATAGAGAGTGAAGCCATTTCTAACAGATGCTATTCTTGTATGCCAGCTCATCCCGAACAGCAATCGTTTAGGCACCAAATTCAACATTTCCAGGGATTAAACCTAAAATTGCTGATGAAAGTAAATGTAACACTTTTCATGCATAAATAATAATATTCATTTTATTTTTACCCCCTCCCCCCAACAAAATGTCTTGTCCACATTCAGGAATTTGAATGGAGTTTAGAATAAGTAGGGTTTGCAGCAACAAAGGGTAGAACTTACTGCAATTGTGGCCACATTTTAGTTTAACAGACCATCAGCTTTCAAATGATGTCCAGACTGTATATAGTACATTCTGATGTATAATATGTTGTATATACAGCTGTCATTTATGGAAAATCCCCCAGAAGCTTCCATAGGGGATTGTATGATAATGTAATAAAGTTTAGCCTAATATTCACAGCAAAGACATCCAGCACTACTTGATAAAAGAAATGTGGAATATTTATACAGGATTTATAATCAGTGGGCCCAGGCATTAAGGATTTATTAAAGGAGTAGAGGTGATGTTCTCTATGCTAAGTAAATCAGATGAATCTGTGTTTACTTTAAAGCAGTGGTTCTTAACCTGGGTTCGATCGAACCCCAGGGGTTCGGTGAGTCAGTCTCGCAGGTTCGGCGGAGGTGAAGACCCACACCCGACTCATATGATTCGTGCAGTAAATATTCATTATTATGTTTTTGTTTTTGTGTGAAAATCATGTTTTAATGGTTTTGTTCTTTGTTCTTAACGGTTTTGTTCATTTTGTGCACCTATGTATAAATATATACCTAAATATATACCTATGTTTTGAATTTTAAAAATCATATTTTTATTTTCCAATTAAGAAGGGTTCGGTGAATGCGCATATGAAACTGGTGGGGTTCAGTACCTCCAACAAGGTTAAGAACCACTGCTTTAAAGTGATATTAATAGGAATTTTTTTAAAATAACAAACATGTCATACTTACCTGCTTTGTGCAGTGTTTTAGCCCTGATTCTCTTTTTCTCACTGGCACTTCTGTCACTGCACTCTTGCCAAGTGCCCCCACAGAAATCTGATTGCTATGGGGGCACCCGAGCAGACTTGTTCCCGAGCCACTGCTCTGTGTGTGTATTCAGACACAAAGCAGCTGCTCGGCCCCATCCCCTCTCTCTCCTTTTTGGTTTACTGACTGTGATTGACAGTCTGTCTCAGCCACTGAAGAGGGAGAGTCCCCGGAGAGCCAAGGCTCTCGTGCACATCACTGGATTGCAATAGGGCTCAGGTAAGTATAAGGGGGGCTAGCGGGGATGCTGCACACAGAAGCTTTTTTACCTTCATGCATAGAATGCATAAAGGTAAAAAAATAACCTTGAGCTTTTACAACCAATTTAAATACATAATAAAGTTCAAGGCAATTTAAAAACTGCTTATCTTTTTTTTTTATTTTATGAAACTGGATGATTGAAATGAACACAGTTTCACCTTCTTCACTAAGCTAAGCTAACATTTGGAAAGTGAACAAACACTTTGCCAAGTGAAGAGTCTTTATTCCTTCTGCCCTGGTTCACACTGATGCGGTGCAGAATTCACAGTGTTTTCAGTGCGAATTCCGCACCGTATCAGAATCGCACCCCGTTCATACGAACCGCTGCGGGTGTGTATGTTAAGTTAACAACACCCTGAAAGCGATCTACAAAACGTGGTGCGATGTGCAGAATTGGATCACATAGGTGTGAATACCCATGCAATCCGATTCTAGTGCGGACCAAAAAAAAGGTCCTGCACGTGTTTGGTGCGGTGCAAATAGAGCCATACAAAATGTGTGGATCCAATCACACCGCACACAAATCGCATTTGATTTGTACAGGAATGCGATACGGTTCCTATGCAAATCACATGCAATATACCGCACCGCATATATGTGAACCCAGCCTCAGTGAATCAATTCCTAAAGCTAGATTCACACTAAAAAGCAGTGCAGAGAAACCCACATTCAGTGTTTCCCACACCACATTCAAAATGCACTGAAGTTGCAATCTGCAACGGGTGTCAATGTTACGTTAATGATACCCCAAACACAGGTTGCAAACTGCACCAGACTGCATGGTACAAAAGTAATATTCAATCCAGTTGCAGTGCATTTCCAAAAGTAGTGCATGCCCTACTTATGGTGAGATGCAGCGCAATCTGAGCCCATTAAAAATGAATGGGCTCAAATCTCACCACACTAGATCACATGTGAATTGCACAAGAATGCGCAGCATGTTCCTGTGCAATTCATACTATGAACTGGGGCTAAAAAGCTATACGAAAAAAGTAATATAGTAAATGGTGCAGCGCTAACTAATAACTAAACATATAATATATAATATAATAAAGTGCTATAAATGTGATAACACAAAAAAAGTGAAAAACACTGGTGTAAGGGTCACCTTTATGACCTAAATTGGTGATAAACACACAGAATATCCAATAAATAAACTCGTGTTAAGTGTCCTTATTCGTACTCAAAAAAACCTATAAATAGGAGCTGCGCTTATCCAATCCTAATACCTTTTTAGCATATAGAAATCCAAAATGCAAGTATAAAGTGCTATACAGTAAAGTGAAAGTGCCAAAAAGTGCAAAAAAAAGCCTGTACTGTAAGTCGTCAACCAGGGTATCCTGGACCTGCCTCAGCCTGTGACTGGACAGTGAAAGTTGAAGCAGCACAGTGATGAGTTCATCTCCCTGTCACTCTGCTTTTTCCTCCTATCAGCATGCTTCTTCTAAACTCATGAACGTATTGGCTGTGTCTTCCATTTCCAACCCATTTCTGCTATAAAGAGTCTGCAAGAGGCAGATGCTAGGTCAGATTCAGGTGCTTACACTGCCTGCATTCAAAAATTACATTTAATGATGTATTATTAAAGCCTAAATCCATGTTTAATGTATCTTTCAATAGTTGGTTTGGACCAAGCTAACCCAAACAAGCTATTTCCTTCACTAAAAGGTGTGCGTGCTGGAAGTGCTGTATAAACTGTACATAGCATCAGCTATATACAGTATACGGTGCTTGGTTCCAGGAGTATGCTTGGAAATTCTCAACCTGCTCCTGAAACACAATCGGCTGAGTGCTGCTTTACCATTTACAGGAAGCTTTGTATTCTATGAATTTGTCAGGGATCTCCTCGATCCCCGCCGCGATGGGCTCGGCGCAGGCGCACTGCTCCACCCAGCGCACGGGCACTAGGTCCGGGCCGGCCGCGGCGTTCGAGTTCGCGCATGCGCAGTAGAAGCCGCGGCCACCCGCTGGGCACCAATGGCAGCGCAGGGCGGGATATTTAAAGGTCCCTGAGCTGTCATTTCGTTGCCTTCTGGTCTTACCTGCTTCCTGTGTTCCTGTACCTGTGCCTAGTAAGTTATTGACCCGGATTGCCTTTGACCTTGCTGATTTCTCCTGCCCAGACCCTTGCTTGCCTGAGCTCTCTCCCTGGATGCCCCTTATTAGATCTGACCTCCTGCTGCTGACCTGGCGTGTGACCCGACGATTCTCTGCCTGCTCCCTTGTACCTTACCGTCCTCTACAATACCGACTCGGCCTGTCTGACTACGCACTTGCTCAGCCATCCATCCATCCATCCCATCGGGGTCACCCGACCTCCTCACATCTGGCTCTCCCTGGTTGGAGCCCCTGGCGAACACCACTACCACTGACAGGTGTGCTCAGCAGAGGCGACCTGGTCTCGGGGTACTACAAGTCCATCCCCACCATCAGGGGCCCTGGTGAACAAGTACCCTGGGGCTTAGACTCCGCGCTCTGGGCACGCCTGACCAGTGGAGTGCTAGTGGTGCCGCTCGGCGGTCCCTCACAGTACCAGAAGGCCATGACTGAGCCTCGAGGAGGACTCTCCCCGTTGGACGAGGTTTGCAGGCACCTGGCTACCCTGACGCAAGCTGTAAACACATTACAGGACAGATGTCTGCAGATCGAGAATCGGTTTCAGGCCTGCACCATCTCTGTTCCTGTTTCACAGGCCCCGGCTCCTGCACCACCGGTCGCAGCAGTCCATGAGCCGGCTCCTGGGCCTCCCACATCACTCCCTATGGCGGAACCCCGAGTACCCTTACCCGAGCGCTTCCATGGGGATCGCACACGCTTTCGGTCATTCCGTGACTCCTGTCTGCTCTATTTTGAACTGCAGCCACGGACCTTTTTGACGGAATCAGTGAAAGTGGGGTTTGTTGTCTCCCTGTTGCAGGGTGAACCCCAAGACTGGGCCCACCGACTAAGGGGAAACAATGACCCTCACCTGGTTACGGTCGACAGCTTCTTTAACGCTATGGCCATCTTATATGATGACCCACAACGGGCAGCCTCGGCCGAGGCCACATTATACGCACTCCGACAAGGTCGGCGGGTGGCTGAGGAATACGCCTCTGACTTTAGGCGCTGGATGGGTGACACTCGTTGGAACGAGTTCGCACTCTTGCACCAGTTTCGTATGGGCCTATCAGAGGCTCTGAAAGACGAGCTCGCCCGGGTGGAGGTGCCCGAGACATTAGAGGACCTGATTGCACTCACTATCAAAATTGACCGTAGACTACGGGAGCGCAGATTGGAGAGGTCTGGTCAGGGTCGCGGAAATCCCTGGGGGTCATTTCAGG
This sequence comes from Staurois parvus, assembly GCF_062004578.1. Taxonomy (NCBI): domain Eukaryota; kingdom Metazoa; phylum Chordata; class Amphibia; order Anura; family Ranidae; genus Staurois; species Staurois parvus. The sequence goes on along the minus strand of NW_028318132.1, from coordinate 3,879,463 downwards.
GATCCAGTCAACATACTAGGCCAAGCACCCAGAACCTGCCGTTTGAAGATGCTCCCGAACCCATGCAGCTAGGCCTGGCTCGGCCTAAACTATCGCCTGAGGAACGCCAGCGCAGACGCTCCCAGAATCTGTGCCTGTACTGCGGCGAAGCTGGTCACATGGTGCGTTCCTGCCCGCAGAAACTGAGTAAGTTCACCTCATCTTCTTTATCTGTTGGCAATATGAACCCGTCCCAGTACTTAGTTGTTCCCCTCTCCTTTCAGCTTTCAGAAAGGACCGTGGAGGTGACGGCCATAGTTGATTCGGGGGCATGCAGCTGTTTTGTGGATATCAATTTTGCTCACCAGCAGGGTATTCCCCTCCGCCCAAAGGAGAAGGGGTTTCACATCTTTTTGGCTGATGGTTCCCGGATAAAGTCAGGGGTGGTTAACCAGGAGACCCCTTCCATTGTGACTTCCATTGCCGGTCAGCACCGGGAACTCCTCCGCCTGGATGCTATTGCATCACCCCTTTTCCCAGTCATTCTGGGGCTCCCTTGGTTGCGGGCCCATAACCCCCAAATTGACTGGGAAACTGGGGTTGTCTCGTTCCCTTCCCCATATTGTCGGGAACTGTGTCGAACTTCGGGCCCGGAGGTCCCCCAGGTCCTCCTGTGCTCTGAAGGGGATGACAGCCTAAAACAAGTGATCCCTGCAGCCTACCATGAGTTTCTTGATGTGTTCAGTGAACGGGGAGCAGATGCTCTACCCCCCCACCGCCCATATGACTGTCCTATTGATCTGTTGCCCGGTTCGGAAATTCCGTTCGGGCGAATTTTTCCCCTTTCTGAGCTAGAATTAGGGGCCCTGAAGGACTATATTGAGGATAGCCTCCGAAAGGGATTTATCCGTCCCTCCACTTCCCCAGCAGGTGCAGGGATCTTCTTTGTAGAAAAGAAGGACAAGACTTTGAGGCCATGCATTGACTATCGGGAGCTGAATAGGGTCACCGTTAAAAATCGTTACCCATTACCACTGGTACCTGAATTATTCCAGAGCCTAAAAACTGCAGTAGTGTTTACCAAGTTGGACTTAAGGGGAGCCTACAATTTGGTTCGCATAAGGGAGGGGGATGAGTGGAAGACGGCCTTCCGCACCCGTTTCGGCCATTTTGAGTACCTGGTCATGCCTTTCGGGTTGTGCAATGCGCCAGCCACCTTCCAACACTTTGTGAACGACATCTTTAGGGACTTCCTGGACATCTTTGTCATCGTCTACTTAGACGACATTTTAATTTTTTCATCCTCCCTGGGGGAGCACAGGGTACATGTATCAAAGGTGTTGGGGCGGTTGCGGCAGCACGGGTTGTACGCTAAAGCAGAGAAATGCTGCTTTGAACAGGCTAGCGTTACATTTCTGGGTCTGATCATCTCCACCACGGGGGTCGCAATGGACCCTCAGAAGGTCTCAGCGATCCTAGATTGGCCTGAACCCACGGACAGGAAAAGTGTCCAACGTTTTATTGGGTTCGCAAATTTTTACCGGAAGTTCATCAAGAACTTCTCGGGTCTGGTCTCCCCCATCACTCAGTTAACCAAGCTTGGGACGCGATTCAGATGGACGCCCGAGGCACAGGAAGCTTTTGAAGCATTAAAAAGGTTATTTACCTCGGCACCCATTCTGGGCCATCCCGACGCCTCCCTGCCCTACATCTTAGAAGTAGATGCATCTGAAAACGCGGTTGGCTCCATCCTTTCCCAGCGGAAGGGCGCCAAGGAATTACTCCACCCAGTAGCATTCTTTTCACGGAAACTTACCCCTGCGGAGAGGAACTACGACATTGGGGATCGCGAGCTACTGGCTATCAAAACCGCTTTAGAAGAATGGAGGTACCTGCTGGAAGGTGCCTCCCACCCCATCCTGATATTCACGGACCACAAGAACCTGGAATATCTGAGGACGGCCAAACGTCTACGCCCACGACAAGCAAGATGGGCATTGTTTTTCTCGAGGTTCCAGTTCCACATCACATACAGGCCCGGCTCGAAAAACACGAAGCCTGACGCGTTGTCACGCATGTACGAGGACACCAAGGAGATTCCAGTGCCCGACACTATTCTTCCTGCAGGAAATTTCTTGGCCCTTCAGACAAACCTTCACTCCGAGATCCTGAGAGCGTCCACAGCAATGTCCACCTCCGATGGGGCCCCCCTCCAGAACAAGGAGGGACTCCTATGGAGGGAGGACCGGATTGTGGTGCCAGAGGATGCCCGAACCTTAGTCTTGGGACATTGCCATGACCATCCACTGGCAGGACATTTTGGGCCGGTCAAGACCCTGGAACTTCTCCGACGTTCCTTCTGGTGGCCGGACATGGCCAAGGATTGTAAGAACTACGTGGGCTCCTGTGCCATCTGCCAGCGGAACAAGCCTTCAAGGAATAAGGCGTGGGGCCTGCTACGTCCATTGCCCATCCCTGAACGACCCTGGCAGAAAATCTCCATGGACTTCATAGTCGAGCTTCCACCTTCACTGAACCACACAGCAATTCTCGTGGTCGTGGACCGCTTGTCCAAGATGGCCCATTTCATCCCTTTACGGAAAACCCCATCAGCAGCCGAGACGGCGCAAGTCTTCATCCGAGAGATCGTTAGACTGCATGGGGTTCCCGAAGACATCGTCTCGGACCGTGGGGTCCAGTTTACCTCGCGGTTTTGGAGGGCATTGTGCAAAGCCCTGGATATCAAGCTGTCCCTTTCCTCGGCTTTTCACCCTCAGACCAATGGCCAGACCGAAAGGACCAATCAGACCCTGGAGCAATACCTTCGATGCTACACATCATTCTCTCAGGACGACTGGGTGCCACTCCTCCCTTTGGTGGAATTCGCGTACAACAACGCTTCCCATTCAGCAACTGGACAGTCCCCGTTCTTCGCCAACTATGGGTTTCATCCTGTCTTCCTCCCGGAGTTGGTCCCGGAATGCCCGATTCCAGCGACACAGGATGCACTGACCTTCTTCACCTCCAACAATAGGAAACTACAGGAAGCCATCCGTCAAGCCCAAGAGGACTACAAGAGGGCTTTTAATAGGAAGCGAAGAGGGGATCTGGTGTTGCAGCCCGGAGAGAAGGTTTGGCTGGCTACGTCGAACTTGAGGTTGCTCTGCCCGTCAAAGAAGTTGGGACCTAAATTTATAGGCCCTTTTTGCATCAAACGAATGGTCAATGAGGTGGCCTATGAACTTGTTCTCCCTGAGACACTCAAGGTCCACCCTGTCTTCCACGTGTCTCTGTTGAAACCAGTAGTCCCTGATGCCTTCCCAGAACGGGAATCCAGGCCCCCGGAGGCCGTAACGGTTGAAGAGGAAGAAGAATTCGAGGTGGAGGCAATCCTGAAGTGCCGACGAAGGGGGGGCCAGACCCAATTTCTCATCAAGTGGAAGGGCTACGGCCCTGAGGACAATTCGTGGGAGCCAGCCCATAATGTCCATGCACCTAGGCTTGTCCGGGGGTTTCTTCGTGATCACCCGTGGTGGAGAGATCGGGTGGGCATCCGGAGGTTGCCCGTAGGGGGGGGGCAATGTCAGGGATCTCCTCGATCCCCGCCGCGATGGGCTCGGCGCAGGCGCACTGCTCCACCCAGCGCACGGGCACTAGGTCCGGGCCGGCCGCGGCGTTCGAGTTCGCGCATGCGCAGTAGAAGCCGCGGCCGCCCGCTGGGCACCAATGGCAGCGCAGGGCGGGATATTTAAAGGTCCCTGAGCTGTCATTTCGTTGCCTTCTGGTCTTACCTGCTTCCTGTGTTCCTGTACCTGTGCCTAGTAAGTTATTGACCCGGATTGCCTTTGACCTTGCTGATTTCTCCTGCCCAGACCCTTGCTTGCCTGACCTCTCTCCCTGGATGCCCCTTATTAGATCTGACCTCCTGCTGCTGACCTGGCGTGTGACCCGACGATTCTCTGCCTGCTCCCTTGTACCTTACCGTCCTCTACAATACCGACTCGGCCTGTCTGACTACGCACTTGCTCAGCCATCCATCCATCCATCCCATCGGGGTCACCCGACCTCCTCACATCTGGCTCTCCCTGGTTGGAGCCCCTGGCGAACACCACTACCACTGACAGGTGTGCTCAGCAGAGGCGACCTGGTCTCGGGGTACTACAAGTCCATCCCCACCATCAGGGGCCCTGGTGAACAAGTACCCTGGGGCTTAGACTCCGCGCTCTGGGCACGCCTGACCAGTGGAGTGCTAGTGGTGCCGCTCGGCGGTCCCTCACAGAATTAATACAAAGCTCCCCTCTGATTGGCTGAGAAGATCATGACATCATCCACATATAAACATGCTCTACAACACACATTTTACTGTTTGCTTCCTGTGATCATCAGCTCCATCTAGTGGCTATACTGTGGCATTCTCCTGAAATACCTAATTATGGGAAAAATACTGCATTATGGCCACTAGATGGAGCTGAAGATCAAAGGAAGAAAAACATAATAAACCAAAACAGTGTGGAGGGGGTCCTAAAACTGAAAATTTTACTATGAGAAAAACAGGAGCTGCAATTACTACCTAATTTTAAATATACTGTCCCAGGTAAGTGATTCATAGGGCAATAAAGCAGGCTGGCAGTTAGGATTTTTAAAAGAGGAATTCAGCAATGGCATCCTACTTTCGGTATTATCTCAGTCCAGATTTGCTTTAATAAGGTAAATAGACATGAACAATGTACAGCAACCCACAAACACAGAAACCATCCTCATTTGTCCTTACTGCTCTGAGATAAACCTATATGGGTTGCTGAAGGTTATCACAGATGACACATCATTACAGCCCCTTGACCTGCAATAAATGAGCTCAATACTCTCCTAGAATACAGAACATGACTTCTAATCTAGCAAACTCTTATCCCCACCATCCTGGATCTAGGCATCTTAATTTAAAAGTATAATGAAAAGTCAGTGAAACATCCAAATTCATAATATGAATACAATGAAACCCTTATAGGTCTATTTATTAAAAAAAAAGAATTGCTGTGCAGATATCTCCTACATTTCCACAGCTGTCAGGTATAATCACAGTCATTTGTGTTATATGTTTACTTCCTCTGATCATCAGCTCCATCTAGTGGCAATACTATGGTATTCTCCTGAAATACCTCATTATGGGAAGAATACTGCATTATGGCCACTAGATGGAGCTAAAGATCAAAGGAAGAAAAACATAATAAACAAATTACTGTGTGACAGCTGGGTGAATGTTTGAGAAATTTGCATGGCAAATTGTATTATAAATAGATCTAAATAACCCTGAAGGTCTACAATAGAGTTTAGCTAATACATTTCTCTTCTTTATACCCTCAGTATTCTGAATCTCTGCAATTGTTCAGTAATGCTCTAAATAGAAACAGTTAGAGAAAACATCTGTGAGTATGTCTCTGCATTGAAGCATAGTAACTGTAGGGGGTGATGGGAGGGAAGCTTTACCCTTTTTAATAATAAATAAAAGGATACCCAGTTTATACAGTACTATTCACTTGTCAGCCCAGAATTATGGTGTTTTCCTCCAAACAGACTCCAGTAACCTTTTCAGAATTTCCAACTAACAATGTTGGTTGACCATTGTATCATGTTCTTTTAATATTTTTGTTACAAAAATGTACCTCATTGTATTGGGGACAATTTGTATAAGAGTGTAGAGGTAACCTGCTGTGTTAGTAATTTTAGAGTTACAATCCATAGAAAAGTGTATGCATATGTTTGTGATTGCTGCCATAGGATAACAAAAATTCTATTGTGTTGGACTGTTGGCTATGAGGTGCAGATAGTATAAAGTGGAAGAAAAATATATTTGAAATATATTTTAAAAATATTTTTTCCAAATATATTGACACATATTTGAAATGCTACAATTTTGGCCATTTTCAATATATTTCAACTTATATTTCTATATATACCGGCGTATAAGGCGACTGGGTGTATAAGACGACCCTCTAATTTTCCAGTTAAAACATAGGTTTTGGGCTATACTTGCCGTATAAGACTACCCCCCTTCTGAGGCGACACCATTTAAAAACATCAGATTTTTTAATTGAAATGGTTATGACTTACCGGTACTTAAAATCCTTCAAAATCCTCATGTTCATCCTCTGACATCATAAGTTCATGAATGACATCTTGTGATACATTTGTAAGACAGTCATCATATGGATCAAATTCCAAATCAGATGGTTACCTCTGGATGTGCGGTAATACGGTAGCTTCGGCTACATACAGTATACAGTATATATACAGCCCGCTGGATGTGCGGTAATACAGTAGCTTCGGCTACATACAGTATACAGTATATATACAGCCCGCTGGATGTGCAGTAATGTACATACAGTATACCGCACTGAGCCAAGCTGGCTCAAAACAAATGTCCCTTTGACAGATTAATCTGTCAGCCCGCTGGATGTGCGGTATATACAGTATACTGAGCCAAGCTGTTCAAAACGTACCAATACGTCCCTACGGTAATCAGCCCGCTGGATGTGTGTATGTACAGTAGCTGAGGCTACATACAGTATACGCTGGGCCAATCACGGTGAGCGATGTATTCTACTAATGCATACAAAGCCTGCTCGGATTGGCTGAGGTTGTGACATCATCAGCCCACCTCTCTGACTCAGCCAATCCGAGCAGGCTTTGTATTCATTAGTAGAATACATCACTCGCCGTGATTGCCCAATGTATACTGTATGTAGCCGCAGCTACCGTACATAAATGCATCCAGCGGGCTGATTACAGTAGGGACGTACCGGTACGTTTTGAAACCGCTTGGCTCAGCGCAGTATACTGTATATACCGCACATCCAGCGGGCTGACAGATTAATCTGTCATAGGGACATTTGTTTTGAGCCAGCTTGGCTCAGCGCGGTATACTGTATGTACAGTTTTACCACACATCCAGCCAGCTTGACCCAAACAAACTCAAGGTTCACATTTTATACCCCACGTATAAGACGACCCCCAATTTTGGGGGTATATTTTTAAGTATAAAAGTAGTCTTATACGCCAGAAAATACTGTTTTGTTTTTATTACAATATATGAAAAATATTTTTAAAAATACATTTTAAATATACTGTATGTCTTTAAAAATACAAATTTACGTTTTTTGAATGCATTTACAAATATATGTAAAAATATATGTTAAAATGACATTTTTACATGTTAAAAAAAATCTGAAGAATATATTTTTAAAAAATATACCAGGACCAGTGCTGTGCTGCTCTAGGGACTAATTTCCCCAGCAGTGTGCAGACCAGTTCTCCTTGCTCTGTTGGATCAGCCAGTCACTTGACCCAGACCCAGTCAAAATGGCTGCCCCCTGCTCTGGAGACACTCTATAGACAAGCAATGCAAAATGGTCTCCTTAAAGATGGCTGCTGCACTTCTGCATTAATGAATATTCAGTTTAACCCTGACCACACTGCAGAAGGATAATAGAGAGCAACAGAATAAGATGGTTCATAGCAGTTATCAGCTACAGTCCCGATTACAAATGCTTCTTAATTATGGCAATAAAGTATTGGTTTAGCTACAGTATACTGAGAGTACTCCCCTAGTTTAAAGTGATTGAAAAGGTTTAAATTTTGTTTCTTAAATAACAAACCTGTTATAATTAAATTACTTGCTTTGTGCAATGGTTTTGCACAGAGCAGCCCCAATCCTCCTCTTCTGAGGTCTCCCAATGGTGCTGCTGGCTCCTCCTCTTCTCTGAGTGCCCCCATAGCAAGCTGCTTGGTATGGGGGCACTCATGCATCTATTGATACACACAGTGAAGCTCAGCCCCGCTCCCCAGTCGCTGCTCACAGGATTTGCTAGGAAGCAGCAGGAACAAGTCCGATCCATGAATATATATAGATATTTAATAGCCTCCCATGCATTGATTTGTTAGATCAGTGATAATACTGTCTGAACATTCATTGCTGTATCCACTGCCCAAACAAAGTACAGATCAGATTTTACAAACGATCTTTATGTATTTATGATTTTATATATTTGTTGTCCTTTTTGTACATTACTGATATTTTACATGAGCTAATCATTCTCAAAGAGTTTTCCATTTGAATGAACAAACCATACCTTTGATTCCTTCGCGACCTATCTAATATATATCTACTTTTTTCTATCTTTGACCAGATACTCATCAGTCATTTTTGAAGTCTATAGTTCTATTTGCTGTCTATTTATTATCCCTGATGAAGAGGGAGGCGTACCCCCCAAAACGCAGGCTTTACCTGTTACCTGTGAGCTGTCAACTTCAATAAACCTCTTAAATATAGCTTCAAATGTGACTTTTCTATTGAGTGCACCTCTACACCTGTCCAAAGTACTCTGCGGAGCAACTTTTCCATCACTTTCCACACCTTCATTGGGTATTGGCCCCCTAAAGGATAACTGAGCCTGCATAAATATCACACCACTCTCCAGTCCAGCGCTGTCACACACACACATTGGATTCATCAACATGACTAGCAGGTGGTTGGTATTTTCATAAAGAATTATCAGCAAATAAGGGCCTACGTAGTTCCGGTTTCCTTTACAACCAAAAGCACTATAAAGTTCCCACTTTCTGTCTAAACTTGTGTAAGTTTGCAGTATGAAGTTCTATCTATCTCATCCCTACATGGCTTGCAGATGTAAGAACCTGATGTCAGTTGTGCAATGTCATAGCTAAGGACGAGAAGACTCTCTGTTTACCCATTTACTATGCATCAGCCCCCTCCTGATTTCCATTAGACTTTGTCTTGACACAGGACATTAATCAGACTATTCCCTGGCTGTAAAAATCCCATTGCCTGAACTATGTATCAAATCCTTTACAGGCAATGTCAATATAACATGAAGCCGATAACCGATGGCTAGAAGCTTTTTGTAAAAATCTCCAGGGCTTCATCACTGCCAAGTGGAAAGCTGCTGCTAGCTAAAAAATACAAGATGAGCTTAGGTTTTATCAAGTGCAATTTCAATTGAAGTATACTAATGCATGGCTAGCGACGTATTAATTACATCCAAACATAGGATCCCGTAGAGGACACATGATGACCCTTCTTCACTGAACATACTGTATAGGCATTGAAGGGATAATGTAAGCAAAATTCAGAAAACCACCACATCAGAAAAAGAAAGAAAAAGATAAATCATTTCAGAACTTTTTCCACCTTTAATGTGGCCTATAAACTGTGCAACTCAATTGAAAAACAAACTGAAATCTTTTAGGGGGGGAGTAAACATAAAAAAACTAAAATAATGTGGTTGCATAACTGGGGATGTAGCTGTGTTCAGAATTAAGCAATCACATTCAAAATCATGTTAAATAGGAGTCAGTAAACACCTGTCATCATTTAAAGTACCTCTGATTAACCTCAAATAAAGTTCAGCTGTTCTAGTAGGTCTTTCCTGACATTTCTTAGTCACATCCTAAAGCAAAAGCCATGGTCCGCAGAAAGCTTCCAAAGCATTAGAGGGATCTCATTGTTAAAAGGTATCAGTCAGGAGAAGAGTACAAAAGAATTTTCAAGGCATTAGATATACCATGGAACACAGTGAAGACAGTCATCATCAAGTGGAGAAAATATGCAACAGTGACATTGCCAAGAACTGGACGTCCCTCCAAAATTGATGAAGACGAGAAGAAAACTGGTCTGAGAGGCTGCCAAGAGGCCTGCAACAACATTAAAGGAGCTGCAGGAATATGTGGCAAGTACTGGCTGTGTGGCATATGTGACAACAATCTCCCGTATTCTTCATATGTCTGGGCTATGGGGTAGAGTGACAAGATTGAGGCCTTTTCTTATGAAGAAAAACATCCAAGCCCGGCTACATTTTGCAAAAACACATCTGAAGTCTCCCAGAAGCATGTGGGAAAATGTGTTCTGGTCTGATGAAACCAAGGTTGAACTTTTTAGCTATAATTCCAAAAGATATGTTTGGTGAAAAAACAACACTGCCCATCACCAAAAGAACACCATACCCACAGTGAAATATGGTGGTGGCAGCATCATGCTTTGGGGCTGTTTTTCTTCAGCTGGAACTGGGGCCTTAGTCAAGGTAGAGGGAATTATGAACAGTTCCAAATACCAGTCAATATTGGCACAAAACCTTCAGGCTTCTGCTAGAAAGCTGAACTTGAAAAGGAACTTCATCTTTCAGCATGACAACGACCCAAGGCATACATCCAAATCAACAAAGGAATGGCTTCACCAGAAGACGATGAAAGTTTTGGAATGACCCAGACCTGAATCTGATCATAAATCTGTGGGGTGATCTGAAGAGGGCTGTGCACAGGAGATGCCCTCACAATCTGACAGATTTGGACTGTTTTTGCAAGGAAGAGTGGGCAAATATTGCCAAGTCAAGATGCGCTATGCTGATAGACTCATACCCAAAAATACTGAGTGCTGGAATAAAATCAAAAGGTGCTTCAACAAAGTATTAGTTTAAAGGTGTGCACACTTATGCAACCATATTATTTTAGTTTTTTATTTTTACTTCCCTCCACCTAAACGATTTCAGATTGTTGTTCAACTGAGTTGTACAGTTTATAGGCTACATTAAAGGTGGAAAATTTCTGAAATCATTTATCTTTATCTCATTTTTTGTACATCACAGAAACCTGACATTTTAACAGGGGTGCATAGACTTTTTATGTCCACTGTAGCTCTGTGCATGGAATATTCTACAGGCTCTAGAAACGGTTCAGTTTAATAAAAACAGAACTGGCAAATTTTATGCAGAAATGTCTGATTTACTGGGCAGTCACTCATCTGCATTTGCCTTTTGGCTGTTATAAACACTTTGCAGTGCCTGTTAAATGTGTGAAAAGAGCTTCAACTGACCTCCGAAAATGTACTACAGAACATTATCACAAAATAAATGCTTGCAATGGTCCTTTGCATTCAGTAGATGTTGTACTCCATCTAGTGCTTAAAACAGTGAGTTCCCCTTCAGATATCAATTGAATGGAAAATCTACCTGCTACATAGAAATTGTTCAACAGTAACATTGCTTAGAGCAGCCTTTCTCAACCAAGACTTCTTTACTAATGCTAGCAGCATAAGGATTACAAATAGTCAATGTTGATTGAGAAAGTGAAATTCCACTTTATCCACTTCAGGTCCGGACACTTTGACCCCCTTCCAGTCTAGGCCAATTTTCAGCTTGCAGTGCTATCACACTTTGAATGACAATTGCGTAGTCATGCAACACTGTACCCATATGAATTTTTTAGCATATGTTTGACACAGATAAAACTTTATTTTGGTGGTATTTATTCACCATTGGGATTTTTTTTTTTGCTATATAAATGAAAAAGTCCAAAAAATTTTTTAAAAAAGTATATTTCGTTTAAAATTTTGCAAATAAATAATCTTTCTTCATAAATCTTGGCCAACATTTATTCAGTTACCTTTTTAGTAAAAACAAAATAACCCAAATTAGTTTATAACCAAAAATTATAATTTTTCAAAATTGAGACTGTACTACTTGTAGGGGTGATGGAGATTGTTTTTGTTTTTTATTACACTAATTGCTTTTACACCCATAAAGGCTGTAAAAGCAATCATTTCTCTTTCTTTCTGACTGCATTCTTGCAGCCATTGAGAAATACTGTGAGAGCTGTGATTGGTCACAGCTTGTCACATGGTACAAGGCTGTTGTGAATAGCTTTTTACCATGTGACCTCTGTGATCATTCACGGATTTCACTAATAGTAAGCAATGATGTCAGAAGTGACATCTTGCTTACTACTATTCAAGGGATCACTGATTGGCCAATCGGTGATCACATGATCTGGACCTCACAAAGAGGTGTTCCGCTGTGTCCCCCGGACACAACGGGCACCGGATCACGGTGCCGCGCTCTCCCAGGGAGCGCACACAGCCTGTAAATCCGAGCATCATTTATGAATGGCAACCTGCTCCTGCACTGTTCCCGTCCGGCCGTTTATGTACATGGGCCAGATGAGAAGTGGTTAAGAACTCTAATATACTGTACACTCACCAGCCACTTTATTAGGTACACCTTGCTAGTGCCAAGAAAATATCCCCCACGCCATTATACCATTACCACCAGCCTGAACCGTTGATACAAGGCAGGATGAATCAATTCTTTCATGTTGTTTCTGACCCTACCATCTGAATACCACAGCAGCCAGTCTGCCCGTTCACCTCTGACCTCTGAAATCAACAAAGCATTTACATCCACACAATTGCTGCTCACTGGATATTCTCTCTTTTTAAGGCCATTCTCTGTAAACCCTAGAGATGGATGTGCGTGAAAATCTCAGTAGATCAGCCGTTTTTTAAATACTCGGACCAGCCCGTCTGGCACCAGCAACCATGCCACATTAGAAGTCACTTAAATCCCCTTTCTTCCCCATTCTGATGCTCGGTTTGAACTTCAGCAAGTCGTTTTTACCAAGTTTACATACCTAAATGCATTGAGTTGCTCCCATATGATTGACTGATTAGTAATTTGTGTCACCAAGCAATTTAACAGGTGTACCTAATAAAGTGGCCAGTGAGTGTATAAGGCTAATGGTAGTATATTGGTCAGATAACGGTTAACAATACATGACAGAAATCATATGATAGATTAGTGTAGCTTCTTCCAAAAGACAATGAGTCTATACAACAATAACATACTTTAGATCCAAGTCTGCTCCAGTCAGCATTTGAGAGAACACATTGAAGTTGCTCTGTCCTTCTGGCTGTTGAGCCACACGGATCCTCTCCAGTAGCATAGTCTACAACAAAAAAACACACACAGTTATATATTTAGTTAGGCTGAAAAGAAGATGCATTTTAAAAGCTAAGCTCATTTTTAATAATAAAAAAATATAATAATAATAAATGCACTTTTTTTTAGGGAAAAATGTGCTTTTATAATTTGTTTTGCAGGAACCTGCAAAGCATTGCAACCACAATCAGTTGGACGCAGGTGCAAGGCCAGATTCCTGCAAAGACTTTCTCTAGCACTCTGCTCAAACATCTGCACAGGGTTTCAGTTGGGGAGCTGGAGAAAGATTCAACACTGTTCAACAACTTTTTATTTTTTGCCAGTTTTGGAAACAAAAGGATCCATTTCTTAATGAATTTCACATTCTGAGTTCAAATATAACAATGAAATTTGTCAATTGGCTCTAGTTTTTCTGTAAACGGAAAGTTTTCTACTATAGGCGTAATGACTACATAATGCACAATAATTATATAGATAGATGTCTTTCCACAAATATAAAGCAAGTGATATTGACTACATAACAAAGCCTAAATGGCATAATATATTGCATAGGATTACCAAGAAAAATTATAGCCATAAGCTAAGTTGAATCATTTTAATACTTAGGATTCTCACTAGTTTTGTCTTCAGTTTGTGACGGTTTTGCTTCTCTTGGCTTTTCTCTTGTATTCGAGGAAAGGGCTATCTCTTACAACTGCACGTGACCACACGCTTCAGGTTCTTCCTCACTTGACTCAACCACGAAGGATTCTGGTGCTTTAGGAATTGGTAGCCCCTCTCCATGAGGAACTGGACGTATTGCCGATGGAATATTTGGATAGTGCACAGATAACATTTTCTTCTTATTTAGCCCTTTTACAATTGGAGGCACCATACAAAAGTAACAATTACTAACATGATCTGTTGGCTCTCTCCAAATCATTGGCACAGCGAAAGGCATAGATGCCTTTTTTCCATTCAACCATTGCTCCAGTGCCGTCCCACAAGAATTGCAGCATATATGTGGTGCCCAGCTCTTGTCCTGGTCTCCTATCTTGCAGCCAAAATACAAGTTGTAGGCTTTCTTAATCATTCCTGTTATCCTCCTTTTTTGTGAGATAAAAGTTATTTCACCGCAGATATAGCAGAAATTATCTGCTTTATTCACACAAGTTCGAGGCATTACTGAGTAGCCTATATAAGCATAAAACGAAATGTAAAGATGCTGTCGAACTACAATCAGCTACAGATACTGCAGCTTTTATGCAGTGAAGTGATGCAATTAAAGGCTAATATTGCATCATCTCAGCATACATGCAATTTTCTATTGGTCACCAGTATCAATTGCGCAATATGCAGCTGACGTTGCATCATAATTTTGAAAGGCTTACGTCATTAGATGGGTGAATATATCATGGAAACTAGAGCCAATCAACATTTTTTAGGGTCATTTTCGTTTTCAGCACCCCAAAATTATGTAAGATTAGCTAATTTTATGCCCAAAACTTTTTACCTGTTGAACAGTGCAATCGGCTATGATGACGTTGATTACCTCACTCATATTCCACTGAGAACTACAAATCTGTCTGCTGCGGTGGAATATGGGACTTGTAGTTTACTCATTCACAGATCTCTGTGAATGAATGACACAGATAAAAAGGTAGAGCAATGCACAGCCTTGCTGATTTTTAAAGTGACAGCGGCTGTGGTTGAAGAAGAAACCCCACATACTATCACGAGTGGCTCAGGGGGTGAAGGGGTGCTTGGCAACATGCTACATACTGCACGCTAAATACGGGTGGACCATTTCACTAAAGTTGGAGTTAGCCTTCAAAATTAGGAAGAAACTTTGGTAAATTCTGGGGAAGGAAAAAACCAAACCTTTATAAAATGTAACCAAGTAAAAAATACTGGCCCTTAACAGAATGTAAGTAACCCATTTAATTTTGTTATTTAAAAAAATCCAACTCTTTACTAAAAAAAACAACAACCATAGAACCAGATGTTGTTAAAGTCTAGTGCACAACAATAAATAACTCTTTCCCCATCCTGAAATTCAACCTTTTCTCTTCCAGATGAATGGCATGCTTGTGGTGACCTAAAAGATGATGTTTAGGTGTGGCAATGTTTACATTGGTCCAGTGTGGCCATAACTGTGGGATCCCTCTAGAAGCTAGAAATCACTGTAGTAGGCACTGCTATGGCATTGATCTCCACTAGCTTCTGGGTCCCTTGACAATCAGCTGCTCTACTGCATTGTGAACACAGGAGGTTGCTTGCTCACCACGGGCGCCATTCAGGGAACACTTTGCATTTTCTCAATGAACGCAAAGCATTCTCTGATTGGACAAGGAGATTGGAGAGGCAGGGCAATGGTATCATTATCTCTACCTTGTCCAATCAGAGAATACTTTGCATTCTTTGAGAAAATGCAAAGTGCTCTCTAAATGGCACCCATGCCAAGCAAGTGACTTACTGTGTTCACTAAGCAGCAAGGCAGCTGCTCAGCAAAGGACTCGGAAGCTAGTGGCAATCACAATTAACATGGTGCCTACTACAGTGGTTTTTAGTTTCATATACAGGTGAAACTCAAAAAATTAGAATATCGTACAAAAGTTTGTTTATTTCAGTAATGCAACTTAAAAGGTGAAACTAATATATGAGATAGACCCATTACATGCAAAGCAAGATAGTTCAAGCCATGATTTGTCATAATTGTGATGATTATGGCTTACAGCTCATGAAAACCCCAAATCCACAATCTCAGAAAATTAGAATATTGTGAAAAGGTGCATTATTCTAGGCTCAAAGTGTCCCACTCTAATCAGCTAATTAAGCCATAACACCTGCAAAGGGTTCCTGAGCCTTTAAATGGTCTCTCAGTCTGGTTCAGTAGGAATCACAATCATGAGAAAGACTGCTGACCTGACAGTTGTGCAGAAAACCATCATTGACACCCTCCATAAGGAGGGAAAGCCTCAAAAGGTAATTGCAAAAGAAGTTGGATGTTCCCAAAGTGCTGTATCAAAGCACATTAATAGAAAGTTATGTGGAAAGGAAAAGTGTGGAAGAAAAAGGTGCACAAGCAGCAGGGATGACCGCAGCCTGGAGAGGATTGTCAGGAAAAGGCCATTCAAAAGTGTTGGGGACTTTCACAAGGAGTGAACTGAGGCTGGAGTCAGTGCATCAAGAACCACCACACACAGACGGATCCTGGACATGGGCTTCAAATGTCGTATTCCTCTTGTCAAGCTGCTCCTGAACAACAAACAACCTCAGAAGTATCTTACCTGGGCTAAAGAAAAACAGACCTGGTCTGTTGCTCAGTGGTCCAAAGTCCTCTTTTCTGATGAGAGCAACTTTTGCATCTCATTTGGAAACCAAGAACCCAGAGTATGGAGGAAGAATGGAGAGGCACACGCTGCAAGATGCTTGAAGTCCAGTGTGAAGTTTCCACAGTCTGTGTTGATTTGGGGAGCCATGTCATTGGTCCACTGTGCTTCATTAAGTCCAGGGTCAACACAGCCGTCTACCAGGAGATTTTGGAGCACTTCATGCTTCCTTCCACAGATGAGCTTTATGGGGATGCTGACTTCATTTTCCAGCAGGACTTGGCATCTGCCCACACTGCCAAAAGCACCAAAACCTGGTTCAATGACCGTGGGATTACTGTGCTTGATTGGCCAGCACACTCGCCTGACCTAAACCCCTTAGAGAATCTATGGGGCATTGCCAAGAGAAAGATGAGAGACATGAGACCGAACAATGCAGAAGAGTTGAAGGCCGCTATTGAAGCATCCTGGTCTTCCATAACACCTCGCAGTGCCACAGGCTGATAGCTTCCATGCCACGTCACATTGAGACAGTAATTGCTGCAAAAGGGGCCGACCAAGTGCTGAGTACATATGCATGCTTATACTTTTCAGAGGTCCGATATTGTTCTATGTACAATCCTAGCTTTATTGATTGCATGTAATATTCTAATTTTCTGAGATTGTGGATTTGGGGTTTTCATGAGCTGTAAGCCATAATCATCACAATTATGACAAATCACGGCTTGAACTATCTTGAGTCTATCTCATATATTAGTTTCACCTTTTAAGTTGCATTACTGAAATAAATAATAATTTTTTGAGTTTCACCTGTATATACGCTATATTGCCAAAAGTATTGGAACACCCCTCCCAATCATTGGATTCACGTGTTCCAATCACCTCCATGGCCACAGGTGTATAAAATCAAGCACCTAGGCATGCAGACTGCTTCTACAAACATTTGTGAAAGAATGGGTCACTCTCATCCATCTGTGAAATTTCCTTGCTACTAAATATTCCACGGCCAACTGTTAGTGGTAATATAACAAAGTGGATGCAACTGGGAACAACAGCAACTTAGCCATGAAGTTGTAGGCCATGTAAAATGACAGAGCGGGGTCAGTGCATGCTGAAGCGCACAGTGCAAAAAAGTAGCCAATTGTCTGCAGAGTCAATAGCTAAAGACCTCCAAACTTCGAGTTGCCTTCAGATTAGTACATCAACAGTGCATAGAGAGCTTCATGGAATGGGTTTCCATGGCCGAGCAGCTGCATCCAAGCCTTACATCACCAAGTGCAATGTAAAGCATCAGATACAGGTGGATGGCTAATCTTAAGAGCTGTAATTCCTAAACCCTTCCTCCAATTTGGATGTACATACCCTCAAATTAAACCTGAGAGTGTGCACATTTAGCCCATGTCCATTATATAACTATAGCTTGAATATGTTTTGGTAAATACCTGAAAAATCTAAAATTGTGCCTGTGTCCAAATATATATGGACCTAACTGTATATATATATATATATATATATATATATATATACAGTTGCAAGAAAAAGTATGTGAACCCCTTGGGATTACGTAGAGTTTTGCATGAATTGGGCACAAAATGTGCTCTGAACGTCATCTAAGTCACAACAATAGAAGAACACAGTCTGCTGAACATAATACTACACAAACATTAGATGTTGCCATGGTTTAATTGCACATAACATGTAAACATTCACAGTGCAGGGAGGAAAAAGTATGTGAGGCCCTAGCTTAATGACTTCTCCCAGAGCTAATTGGAGCCAGGAGTGAGCCAACCGTGACTCCAATCAGTGTGATGATATTGGAGGTGTTGCTGACAGCTGCCCTGCCCTTAAAAAACACACACCTGTTTTGGGTTTACTGGTTTCAAGAAGCACTGTCTGATGTGAACCATGCCTCACAGAAAAGAGCTCTCAGAAGACCTACGATCAAGAATTGTTGACTTGCATGAAGCTGGAAAGGGTTACAAAAGTATCTCCAAAAGCCTTGATGTTCATGTGTCCACGGTAAGACAGACTGTCTACAAATGGAGAAAGTTTAGCACTGTTGCTACTTTCCCTAGGCATGGTCGTCCTGTAAAAATGACTGCAAGAGCACAGCACAGAATGCTGCATGAGGTAAAGAAGAATCCCAGAGTGTCAGCTAAAGAATTACAGAAATCTCTGGCACATGCTAACATTTTTGTTGACACATCTACAATAAGGAAAACATTAAACAAGAATAGAGTACATGGGAGGACACCATGGAGGAAGCCATTGCTGTCCAAAAAGAATATTGCAGCACGTTTGAAGTTTGCAAAAGAGCACCTGGATGTTCCACAGCACTACTGGCAAAATATACTGTGGACAGATGAAACCAAGATTGAGTTGTTTGGGAAGAACACACAACACTATGTGTGGAGAAAAAAAGGCACAGCACACCAACATGAAAACCTCATCCCCACTGTAAAACATGGCGGAGGGAGCATCATGGTTTGGGGCTGCTTTGCTGCCTCGGACGGATTGTTGTCATTGATGGGAAAATGAATTTCAGAGTTTATCAAGACATTTTGCAGGAAACGTACGACCATCTGTCCGCCAACTGAAGCTCCGCAGAGGATGGGTGATGCAACAGGACAATGACCCAAAGCATACAAGTAATTCAACAAAACAATGGCTGCAACAGCACAGAATACGCCTTCTGGAGTGGCCCAGTCAGAGTCCTGACCTCAACCCGATTGAAATGCTGTGGCATGACCTTAAGAGAGCGATTCACACCAGACATCCCAAGAATATTGCTACACTGAAACAGTTTTGTGAAGAGGAGTGGTCCAAAATTACTCCAGATCGTTGTGCAGGTCTGATCTGCAACTACAGGAAATGTTTGGTTGAGGATATTGCTGCCAAAGGAGGGTCAACCAGTTATTAAGTCCAAAGGTTCACATACTTTTTCCTCCCTGCACTGTGAATGTTTACATGTTATGTTCAATTAAACCATGGCAACATCTAATGTTTGTGTAGTATTAGCAGACTGTGTTCTTCTATTGTTCTATTGTTGTGACTTAGATGACGTTCAGAGCACATTTTATGCCCAATTCATGCAAAACTCCACGTAATCCCAAGGGGTTCACATACTTTTTCTTGCAACTGTATATATTATATATATACTGTTCTGCAGTGGCTGCAAGTATTCCACATTTCTTTGTGTGCTGAATATCAGCTTCAAGGCTACAGAAACCATTGTGAGCAGCAGGGGAAGCAGACATTTAACCCATCCAACCAGTCAAATACTTGAACAGCAAATAGGCAGTGTTTCAACATAGGGAGCCACCAGAAGTAAAAATATAGTTAATATTTTATTACAGGTATTCTATATATAAAGTGACCCTGTGCTGAGAGGGTCACGTTAATAAATCATTCTTTCTGTCTCTCATCTGCAGCAAACTCACTGTTAGTAGGAGGTTTGTAATTTTGCTTTACAAATATGCAGAGGTTAATTCATACATCCAAATCAAAAATCAATGGCAGGACAGGACCTTAAAACAAGACTGAATTAGTACACTACTTTACAGATGTAAGGTGCTTTAATATCTGCAGATAAGTTGGAGGAGGGTATCTTAATTACCGTACTAATAAAACTCCAATTACTACTAGAAGGATTTTCTGAATGTCACCCCTTTCAAAGCCTGCCCTTGCCTTTTTTGTCCAATCCTTTGCATATAGACTGTATCATATGTAGAACTGAATCATTACCTGTAGGTGTCCAGCAGTTACACGCCCGGCAGAGTTGAAGTCAAGAGACATGACCATAGAGAAGCGAGTGGAGTTATTACATTCACTTGTTTGCACACAGCCAAAGGATTTCAGAATGGTGAATACAGCTTGGATCTTTTCCACTAGATTGAAAAAAAAAAACAGTTATCCATAGTTCATTATTAGCTGCCTCATGTCACTGACCTAAGGTTAAAAAGAAAATATCCTGCTTTTGTCAGTTTCATCTAAACATTTTTAAAAAGTTACACATTTTAAGCTGATAGCCTATATGACTTGGTTTCATATTGAAATACAGTATATGAAATCTTAATTTTACAATTAAACATTTAAAGTGACCCAAAACTGAAATACCTCATTCACAGTTGAGCTCATAAATGCCTGTTTTACTTGTATTTTTCTGCCTCTAAACTCCCCTCCATGTTAACCTATGTGTCCATGTACGTTTATCGGTTTACAGGAGTGTAGAGACAGTGGTGTTTCGAGGTGGGAAAAAAACCCCATAAATATCACTTGCACATTCTGAAGAAGAGCATTTTGGTTGAAAAACCATGCAAAAGCCCTTAAATGAGCAACGTGCGTGAATGTGCATAAACATGCATGCAAACACGTAGCACTGCATTTTTTCTTCTGCTTTTCCCCTATAAGAAAAGGTATCAAAAGAATATAGTGTGCATGTGGACAAAAAGTGAATATCCTCTAGGTAATACCTATAAATAATAATTGTGCCTTTACCCTGAAAGATTTACCTTTTGTCTTGAATTACTACTGAAAAACAGCAATATAACTATGGCCACTTAATCCTGTGCCGACAGTCTCATAGCTGTAATGTGAAATCAACTAAGATACCATTCTAATGAATGCTAGTCTCAAGAGATTTGAAGTGAGAATTAGTGATGTCATTACTGTGCTGCTTACTAGTCTCCGTGCTGGAGAGAAAGCTATACCTAACGAACTACAAAGCAACAATCTCCATGCTTCACGTTCTTTGTTTCCATAGATATGTGCTTTTTCAACCTCCCAAACTGTTTCTTATAATGTTAGTTCACGTTCTTAAATAAAATGAATATGTGAACTAACACTCTATACCCTCCCCACTCCCCTAGTGTACTTACCTCCATGGATGATGCACTGTTAGTGCCCACACAGCCAGTGTAGTGGTCCAAGGATTTAAAATCCTCCCTTCTCTCTCTTCACTCTGCAGGGCTTCCAGGAAAGTTCACAACACTTCTGACTAGTCAGTGTTGGCATATGTAGGTGCTGACCAATCAGAAGCATCTGATCCTAAAGCCCTAAAAGTGAACAGTGAGAAGAGTGGGAATTTTAAATCCCTGGATCACTATACTGGCTGCGTGGGCACTGACAGCTAATCACCTACGGGAAGTAAATACAGAGAGTACCCAGGATGTGGGTGTAGGGTGTTAGTTCACCTATTCATTTTTTTTTCTGAAAAGGTGAACTAACACTTTAAATATTCCCCCACTAGTCATCAGGAGCAAAGCTTGTCACCAATAATACTGTATGCTTGCTGCTATAATCCGAGGCTTATCTATTAACTCTTTTAACAGTAACCTCTACAATGACAACTAATGTTCTGAAAGCATCTATATGCCTTAAATGTATTTATTTAAAGATGAAATCTAAAATATATAGTAGTGTAATACTCTAGTGCTAAAAGCTGTACTACCTGTTACTCTGTTGTCCACGCTTCCAGCAGCATCGACCAGGTATTCCAAAGCTGTCTTACAGCATGTTGATTTGCCTGCATTACTTCTACCAAGGGGTACGATAGTCTGATCCTGGCGTTGTGTTAGCATATTCCAATAGGCTTTCTGCGCCACTGAGCAGATATGAGGTGGCATGCTGTCCTTCTTCCCTTTGAACACCTAGGAGAAGGAGTCATGGGAGTTAGTGAGTGTGTGATAAACTCTGCAGCAGGCTGACATTCAGACGCACCAACTCCTACCTTGAATAATGCATTGTGATTATTTGCTGTTAAGGAAAATCTGAACTTTATGTTGTTGCAGCAGTAAAAGTTAAAAAGGCATGACAGAACTGCTGATAATACAACAGAAGTTTTTCCAACATTTAAATGCTTCTAGGCTTCTTCAAATAAAAAGATAACATGCACTCTCTGTTCCATTTCTTCTCACTCACCAGCTGTTTGAACAAAATATTTTTATAGAATTTCATCTCTTTTAACTAGAATCAGCTCTACTCGCCCAAACCATATGGAACCATGGCACTGAAGGCAATAATGTATTTTACATACAAGGCCCGGACGATAACATGTACCTCATTTTAAACAAGTACAGATATGCCCGCAAAATATTAAAGCCCAACTCCAGAACTCACAGATGTTTCTTTTATAAGTGTAGCGCCCCTCTAGTTAGCCAGGGGGAGCTAGCTAGGTTTTTCAGTGAGAGACTGGATAGCAGCCTGGTTTGAGTCAGCCAGGTTACTCTGAGTCAGGGCAGTGCAGGTCAGTTTGCAGATACATTCCCCTGCTCCAGAAGCTTGAAAAGCTTCTAGAAGGCAGTGGGTGGGGGTGAAGAGGGGCTGATCTGCATACTCAAGGAACAGTGTGAACCACCCAGCCCATAAAAGAGAAGAAGAAGAGAGCCCACTGAAAAAATGTAACCGGCCTGAAAATAAGTAAGTATAAAAGCACAAATACCAAAAAAAAAAACACACGAGAATGGCCACAAGGGGGGTTGACTGGGAAAGGAGTACTGAAGATGGAGTTGGCCTTTAAAGTATATCTATCTGAAATGGGAAAAAAAAGGTTTTGTAGTTGGAGTACAGAATGGTTAAAACACCCCTGATTTGCTTTCAATTCATGCAATACAGATACAACAAGATGTCAGAGAAATACAATCCAAAGTGAGGTAAATCTTCTTCAGTTGTCATTGAAACACATACCCCTTTTGGAAGATTTCCCCTGTTCCAGGGCTGGTGGCAACTCCAAGTTTTTAATTTTCGCATCATGTTCAGTCCCAGTGACAATGGTCACCAGGAAAAACAGAGAGGAACACTGACAGCAATAAAAATTTACCATGGTTCCAATCCTTCCACATTCTACCCAAATAGGAACAAATAGCCAATGAAAAACAAAATGATGTTAAACTTGTATATTAAGCCTTAAAGGAGCTCATCATTGGAGGAGAATGGCGGCTACCATTGCTGATCTCTGCAGACTGCTCTCATGTCAACCCTCTTTCTTCAGTACTTTGACTCAAGAATCAGTATAAGTATGCAGAAAAGGACTGGTTTCTGATTTTTCCAATTTGTCAGTGCGTCAGCATGTATTAAAGCCAAAGAGTAAACACAGCAGTCAGACAACTAGCATTTGCAAAAGGAACTCACCAATGACTGTACATGTGCATTCGGTTTTACAACAAATCAATTTTCAGATGAAAATTTGATTTTCGGAGATTCAGATGTATACAAATCTCCGAATGGATATAGTAACAAATGTCAATGAATAAAAAAAAAACAGCTATAACGAAATTAAAGAATACATTCACTTCATTTGTATGACTTCACATGATGCGATAGTAGTTTGGGCCCATGGAACAATGAATACAATTTTCAAATTTGTTCAATAATTCAGATTTGAGTAAATTCGTGGTTTAAACATTGCCAAAATATGCCCATTCCTAACCCCAGAAACCACTAAGCAACTCATCCACTCCCTCATCATATCACGACTCGATTACTGCAACTCCCTCCTCACTGGCCTGTCTCACCACAGGCTATCTCCGCTTCAGTCAATTCTGAATACGGCGGCCAGACTCATCCACCTTACCAACCGCTCAGTTTCCGCCACCCACCTCTGCCAATCCCTCCACTGGCTTCCGATTGCCCAACGGATCAAATTCAAAATGCTAACACTGATGTTCAAAACTGTCCGTAATTCTGCCCCATACTACATCACCGACCTAATATCCAAATACCACCCAAAACGCACTCTCGGCTCCAGGACTTCTCCAGGGCATCACCCATCCTCTGGAACTCCCTACCCCAATCCATCAGACTATCACCTACTCTCCTCTCCTAGGCGCACCCTGAAAACCCATCTCTTCAGGGAAGCCTACCCCGCCCTCTGCTAATTTCCGATCTCCTCCACTCTTCCTACCACTCCATCCCTCACAGCTTTTCCTCCCGTACCACTATCCCCTCCCTCCTAGATTTTAAGCTCCAAGGAGCAGGGTCCTCTAACCCCTCATGTATTGCACTGTATTGTTATTGTCCTGTCTCATGTATTGTCTCCCATTTTAACGTACAGCTGAGCAAACTGTTGGCGCTATATAAATACTGTATAATAATAATAATAATAAATTTAATCACAGAGAGTCAGTTCAGTTCCACAGTCTAATGCAATTATTAGGTTTGAAAACTTCAGGGCCGACAAACTTCACATTATTTATTCCATTCCATCTGAAAATATCGAATAGCTTTGACATACTGTATGAATAACGAATTCACCCGAAATATCGAAACCGAAAAAGAATATATAGCAATCCTCCTAGATTGTAAGCTCCAAGGAGCAGGGCCCTCCTAACCCTCTTGTATTGAACTGTATTGTTGCTGTATTGTCTCCCGTTATATTGTAAAGCGCTGAGCAAACTGTTGGCGCAATATAAATCCTGTATAATAATACTCCTAGATTGTAAGCTCCGAGGAGCAAGGCCCTCCTAACCCTCTTGTATTGAACTGTATTGTTGCTGTATTGTCTCCCGTTATATTGTAAAGCACTGAGCAAACTGTTGGCGCAATATAAATCCTGTATAATAATAATATAATAATCTTTTGGCAAAACTGCTACATTTTACGAATCCACCCAGAGCAATGAATATACGAATGCCAAAGATACTAAATAAATTCCGAAAACGAATGAGTTCAACATAACAAATATGAGGAAACAAAATTCTTTAATGAATGAATGCATCTGACACAAAACAAAAATTTAACAGTCCTTGTATTTCTCCCTTGACAATTTACTTGAATCCAGAAATGTTTTTCGATTTAAATATTTATAATGAGCGAATGTGAGATCTTTATATTTAAGTTTCCCATAGGGACAATACTTTACAAATAAAATGTTGAGTACCAGCTAATAAAACCACAAAAACAAAAGAATACACATAAGATGGAATTTGTAGGTTCCATACATCTGCACTGTTCCTGGTTTAGTGAATATTCCATTATTATTATGTTTCAAAGAACAGATAAACAGGAACAAGTAGAAATCTGACATCATTTTCCAATTCAGTAACTCATTGTAGTCGCTCCATAATATCCTTACTAGAATATAGAATCCACAACTGAAACCAACAGACATAGTTCTTGGGTGTAAGTATGATTATGGACTAAACAGAAGGAAGATTCACTCTCCAGTTCCCATTCCAACTGTTCATCTGAACATTCTCATTCCTACCAGTACTGCACACTTTCATTGCTATCGGTCACTCTAAAGTGAAGACGTGAAGACTTCTTATTTTACATGCCATCACTCCCTAAATACAAATTGCAAAGTAAAAGTTCTAAAAACAAATAGAACATTGACGGAAACAAAAATTTAAAAAACAGCTGAAAATGCCGAATTCCACAAGATTGGGCTTGTGCATAGTACCTGCGTATCTTCTCATGAGATCTGGGGTCCTGGGCTTTCCCAAATGAGGTCCAACCAGTGATGTTTCCAGATAAAATCAAAGTTTTATCTTCTTATAACTCTCATACCATATTATATGTTCACCAGAACACTACTATTCCTATCATTCACCTGAACACTCCCATTCCTACTGTTCACTTGAACACTCTTATTCATGCTGTTCACCTGTACACTGCTATTCCTACTGTTCGCCTGAACGCTCTCATTTCTGTTATTAACCTGAGCATTCCCATTGCTGCTCTTCAACTGAACAATCCCACACTAACTGTTTATATGAACACTCCCTTGTACTGTTCACCGGAACACTGCTATTCCTGCTGTTCACCTGAACAACCCCATTCTTGCTGTTCACCTGAACACTCTCATTACTGCTGTCCACTCAAACACTCCCATTCTTGGTGTTGACCTGAACACTCCAATTTTCACTGTTTACTTGAACACTCTTTACTGCTGTCCACCCGAACACTCCCATTCCTGCTGTTCACCTGAACACTCTAATTTTTGCTGTTCACGTGAACACTCTCATTACTGCTGTTCACCTAAACACTAATTTCTGCTGTTCACTTGAATATTATCTTTACAGCTGCCCACCTGAACACTCCCATTCCTGCTGTTCACTTGAACACTCTCATTACTGCTGTTCACCTGAACACTAATTTCTGCTGTTCACTTGAACATTCTCATTACTGCTGTTCACCTGAACACTAATTTCTGCTGTTCACTTGAACATTCTCATTATTGCTGTTCACCTGAACACTAATTTCTGCTGTTCACTTGAACATTCTCATTATTGCTGTTCACCTGAACACTAATTCCTGCTGTTCACTTGAATACTCTCATTACTGCTGTTCACCCGAACACTAATTTATGCTGTACACTAAAAAGCGTTCATTACTGCTGTCCACCGAAACACTCCCATTCTTGGTGTTCACCTGAACACTCTAATTTCTGCTGTTCACCTGTACACTAATTTCTGCTGTTCACTTGAACACTCTCATTACTGCTGTTCACCCGAACACTCCTATTCCTGATGTTCGCCTGAACACTAATTCATCTAAACACTCTCATTGCTGTTGTTCACCTGAACACTCTCATTAGTGCTGTTCACACGTACACTAATTTATGCTGTTCACTTGAATACTCTTATTACTACTGCCCTCCCGAACACTCCCATTCCTGGTGTTCACCTGAACACTCTAATGTCTGCTGTTCACTTGAACACTCTCATTACTGCTGTTCACCTGACACTAATTTCTGCTGTTCACTTGAACACTCTCATTACTGCTGTTCACCTGAACACTAATTCCTGCTGTTCACTTGAACACTCATTACTGCTGTTCACCCGAACACTAATTTCTGCTGCTCACTTGAACACTCGCATTACTGCTGTCCACCTAAACACTAATTCCTGCTGTTCACCTGAACACTCTCATTACTGCTGTTCACCTGTACACTAATTTATGCTGTTCACTTGAATACTCTCATTACTGCTGCCCTCCCAAACACTTCTATTCCTGGTGTTCACCTGAACACTCTAATGTCTGCTGTTCACTTGAACACTCTCATTACTGCTGTTCACCTGACACTAATTTCTGCTGTTCACTTGACCATTCTCATTACTGCTGTTCACCTGACACTAATTTCTGCTGTTCACTTGACCATTCTCATTACTGCTGTTCACCTGAACACTAATTCCTGCTGTTCACTTGAACACTGTCATTACTGCTGTTCACCTGTACACTAATTTATGCTGTTCACTTGAATACTCTCATTACTGCTGCCCTCCCAAACACTTCTATTCCTGGTGTTCACCTGAACACTCTAATGTCTGCTGTTCACTTGAACATTCTTATTACTGCTGTTCACCTGAACACTAATTCCTGCTGTTCACTTGAACACTCTCATTACTGCTGTTCGCCTAAACACTAATTCCTGCTGTTCACTTGAACACTCTCATTACTGCTGTTCGCCTAAACACTAATTCCTGCTGTTCACTTGAACACTCCCATTACTGCTGTTCACCTAAACACTAATTCCTGCTGTTCACGTGAACACTCTCATTACTGCTGTTCACCCGAACACTAATTTCTGCTGTTCACTTGAACACTCTCAATACTGCTGTCCACCTGAACACTTCCATTCCTGCTGTTCACCTAATCACTCGAACACTCTCATTACTGCTGTTCACCTGAAAACTGTTATTTCTTTTGTTCACCTGAATACTCCCATTTCTGCTGTGCACCTGAACATTCCTATATTAACTGTTAATCCAAAAACTCCCTTTTGTACTGTTCACCTGAACACTCCCATTACTGCTGATCACTGGATTACTCTAATTCCTATTGTTAACCTGAGCACTGCTATTCCTGCTCTTCACTTGGCACTCCCATTCCTACCATTCATCTGAACATTCCCATTGCTGTTCTTCATCTGAACATTCCCATACTAACTGATCATCTGAACATTCCCATACTATTATTATTATACAGGATTTATATAGCGCCAACAGTTTGCACAGAACTTTACAAAATGAAGGTAGACATTACAGTTACAATACAATTTGGTACAAGAGGAAACAGAGGGCCCTGCTCGTTAGAGCTTACAATCTAGGACTGATCATTTGAACACTCCGTTGTACTGTTCACCTGAACACTGCTATTCCTGCTGTTCAACTGAACAATCCCATTCTTGATGTTCACCTAAACATTCCCATTCCTGCTGTTCATGTGACCACTCTCAAACTGCTGTTCACCTGAACACTAATTTCTGCTGTTCACTCGAACACTCATTACTGCTGTTTACCTTAATACTCTCATTACTGCTGTTCACATGAAAACGTATTCCTTTTGTTCACGTGAATACTCCCATTTCTGCTGTTCATCTGAACATTCCTATATAAACTGTTAATCCAAAAACTCCCTTTTGTACTGTTCACCTGAACACTCCCATTACTGCTGTTCACTGGATTACTCTAATTCCTATTGTTAACCTGAGCACTGCTATTTCTGCTGTTCATCTGAACATTCCCATTGCTGTTCTTCATGTGAACATTCCCATACTAACTGATCATCTGAACACTTCGCTGTACTGTTCACTTGAACAATACCATCCTTGCTGTTTACTTGAACACTGCCATTCTTGCTGTTCACCTGAACACTAATTTCTGCTGTTCACTCGAACACTCTCATTACTGCTGTTTACCTTAATACTCTCATTACTGCTGTTCACATGAAAACGTATTCCTTTTGTTCACGTGAATACCCCCATTTCTTCTCTTCACCTGAACATTCCTATATTAACTGTAAATCCAAATACTTCCTTTTTTTCTGTTCACCTGAACACTCCCATTACTGCTGATCACTGGATTACTCTAATTCCTATTGTTAACCTGAGCACTGCTATTCCTGCTCTTCACTTGGCACTCCCATTCCTACCATTCATCTGAACATTCCCATTGCTGTTCTTCATCTGAACATTCCCATACTAACTGATCATCTGAACATTCCTATACTAACAGTTCAACTGAACACTCCCATTTCTACTGTTCACCTAAACTCCTATTCCTACTTTTCACTTGAACACTCCTATTCCTACATTTTACCCTAAAACTCCTATGTAAATGTTCACCTGAATACTGCTATTACTACTGCTCACCTGAACATTCTCATTCCTGCTGTTCACCTACTAACCTGAATTTTAATATGTATTCTGCAGAATGTATTTAATTTTCTATTAGGAGTGTCTCACATTAACCAATCACAACTTTTTGTTCTTGTATTTTAGGGTAGAAAATAACAAGACACATCTGACTGTCTATTTTAGTCAACATATACACCATGAGCCTGATTTATTAAACAGTGAATCAAGGTGAACTACAGTGTAATGAAGTATAATGAATCCACATTCATTTAAACGTCAAGTTCTGGGCAATGGAAGCTTTTTCTTCTTAAATCCTTTTATCCTGAACATGATTGGATATTTGAAGTGAATACCGGTGCCCTTAATTTTAATTACATGGCCTAATACTTTAGTAAGCCAGGACATTGACAAATTAGTCTATGTGGTTGGAAGTACCGGGGACCTGGGTATCTTTCTGCATATCTCTAGGGCTGTGTCATTACAGATAAAATAAGAATTGCTTAGTCTATTATCATTATTAAGGTATCACTGAATAAAGAAAAAAAATGTCTTCTACTGTGATCTTTGCTTTGTGTGTATTTCTTACTGAGTGTTGATGACACTCAGTTCTTTTAAAACCATAAGCAACTAAATATTTGAAGTTAAGCTATGCATTCAAAGATTTTTTTTTTAAATCTAACAGATAATAACATTTTCAGGCACAATACATGGTGGATGAATGTGTGCTGAAAATGTTTAATAGATATATGGCGCCACCAAGTGTACTAATTGAAAAATGCAATTTGAAATCAATTCTCTGCAGTTTATGTTGTAGTGACTTTAATAAAGAAATAAAGCAACAATTAAAGGCAGCTGGATTTGTGGAAAAAGGATTGATGCAATAAAAAATAAAATGGTTTCTGTTTCCACTACAAAGTAAATGCATGGTTTCTTCCTTTTCATAAGATGCTTTATTTACTAACCAATTTCTCTTCTAAAACAGTGTATGGGAGACTGATGTTAATAAAAGCAATGCTTTATTGAGAACCTATTGGGGTTGATTTCCAAAAACGGTAGAGTGCAAAATCTGGTGCAGCTCCGCATAGAAACCAATCAGCTTTCAGGTTTTTTTGTCACAGCTTAATTGAACAAGCTAAAGTTAAAAGCTGATTGGCTATCATGAACAGCTGCACCAAATTTTGCACTTTCCAGTTCTAGTAAATCAGCTCTAATGTGTTAGATGTAAAATGTGCAAAATGGTAATGAATCGGAGTGAATAATGTAGAACAATCACTTTCACTAACCTGACTGGCTTTTTGAGTTGCTTCAGCTTTCTGTAGCACCCTCTGGTGTACATAGTTGGTCAGGGTAGTTACAGGCTTGCTAGAAGCCTGGGTTTAGTTAGATGGTTTATTTCAGGTAAAGCTGGAGGGCTCTACAGGTTAAACCTCTAGTACCACATCCTGCTCTAGAAACTTGGAGAAGCTTCTAGAAGTCAGTAGGCGGAGGTGAGGAGGGGCTGATCTGCATATTTTTTGGAGTCTGACCAATCCCAGGCAGGAGGCAGACCAGCCTATAAATATGACAGGTCATACGTCA
The DNA here is from genome assembly GCF_062004578.1 of Staurois parvus. Classification (NCBI taxonomy): domain Eukaryota; kingdom Metazoa; phylum Chordata; class Amphibia; order Anura; family Ranidae; genus Staurois; species Staurois parvus. The sequence goes on along the minus strand of NW_028318132.1, from coordinate 3,848,738 downwards.
GGTTACACCTCTCACTTTTTTCTATGGCCAGCTAAAAAATTAAAACAAGCACATGATATGTTGTTTTGAGCCAGTTGTGGTCACATATCAGAGAGCACCACGTTATAGGAGAAAGCTATGCAACCCCCTGCTAAACGCATGAATTTGAACCCGGGAGGCTACCTCTTTTGTTGGCACAGCTCTTCACCTCACCTAAATGCATATATATATACACTATATTGCAAAAAGTATTGAGACACCCCTCCAAATCATTGGGCTCAGGTGTTCCAATCACCTCCATGGCCACAGGTGTATAAAATCAAGCACCTAGGCATGCAGACTGCTTCTACAAACATTTGTGAAAGAATAGGTCGCTCTCAGGAGATCAGTGTGTGGTACCGTGATAGGTTACCACTTGTGCAGTAAGTCCATCCATTAAATTTAAAATGAAAAAAAACACTCTCCTAAGAAATTAAATACAATTCCCCACAGCACAACCAATACCTTCACCCCCAAAGATGTACAAAAAATCAATAAACAGAAAATGCTGTACAATAATCCCTCAAAAACTATGTGCAGTCCAAAACCCACAAGTCCAATCTTTAAATCAAATTCTTCTCGTGTTCAAAAATTCCTCCGATAATATACCTCAAAAAGAAAAAATATTCACATAGTGCATTATCCTTTTATATATATCCAAATAATAGTGACTTTATTCAAGTGAATACCCAATCACATTTAATCAGTGAAAAAAAAGTGAACAAAGTGAAAAAAACTGTGAAGCCAAAATAATGAAAAACCACGTGAATGTGAATCACTCTTCAGTGCTTTAATCCAACCAGCACTGTGACACTTCTAAATAAGGAATGCATACCCTTACCAATATTCAGAAAAAAAGGAAGCTTTTTCATATATCTTTCCCAAAGGAAGGTGGGAGACAGTCCTCCTATTGGTCTTTACTCCATATAGTCTGCCTTCATATTACCATCAAGATCCACCAGCCTTGAAACTCCATATATTGCAATCCAGGAAGTGCCCAGGGGAAATCAGACGATCCTCCCTCATCCAAAATGGCCGCCGGTCAACTTCCGGTTCTCGTGTGCGCGTTGACGTCACTTTCCTTGACGCGTTTCGTCATCGACTTAATCATAAGGGATTCACTATGTGAATATTTTTTCTTTTTGAGGTATATTATCGGAGGAATTTTTGAACACGAGAAGAATTTGATTTAAAGATTGGACTTGTGGGTTTTGGACTGCACATAGTTTTTGAGGGATTATTGTACAGCATTTTCTGTTTATTGATTTTTTTTTCATCCATTAAATTTCCTTGCTACTAAATGTTCCACAATTGACTGCTAGTGGTATTATAACAAAGTGGAAGCAACTGGGAACAACAGCAACTCAGCCGTGAAGTGGTAGGAAGCACAAAGTGAGCAGTGTCTGCAGAGTCAATAGTTAAATATCTCCAAGCTTCGTGTGGCATTCAGGTTAGCGCAACAACAGTACATAGAGAGCTTCATGGAATGGGTTTCCATGGCCGAGAAGCTGCATCCGAGCCTTACATCACCAAGTGCAATGTAAAGTGTCTAGTGCAGTGGAGACATGTTCTCTGGAGTGACGAATCACACTTCTCTGTCTGGCAATCCGTTAGACGTGTCTGGGTTTGTCGGTTGCCAGCATAACGGTACTTGCCTGACTGAATATTGCCAAGTGTAAAGTTTGGTGGAGGGGGAATTACGGTGTGGGGTTGTTTTTCAGGGGTTTAGCTTGGCTCCTTAGTTCCAGTGAAGGGATATCGTAAGGCGTCAGCATACCAAGACATTTTGGAAAATTTAATTTCCCAACTTTGTGGGAACAGTTTGGGGATGGCCCCTTCCTGTTCCAACATGACTGCACACCAGTGCACAAAGCAAGGTCCATAAAGACATGGATTGGGGTGGAGGAACTTGACTGGCCTGCACAGAGCCCTGACCTCAACCCGATAGAACACATTTGGGATGAATTAGAGCTGAGACTGAGAGCCAGGCCTTCTCGTCCGACATCAGTGCCTGACCAAACGAATGTGCTTCTGGAAGAATGGTCAGATATTCCCATAGACACATTCATAAACCTTGTGGACAGCCTTCCCAGAAGAGTTGAAGCTGTTATAGCTGCAAAGGGTGGGCCAACTCCATATTGAAGCCTACGGGCTAAGACTGGCATGCCATTAAAGTTCAGGGAACCCCAATACAATATAGTGTGTGTGTATATATATATATATATACATATATATATATATATATATATATATACATATATATAATGTCTTCTATATAGCATCTACATCTTTCTTGAGCTTACTTGTTTCAACAGCTTCATGCCTAGCTTTGGCAAAAGATGCCTTTACTCCAGGATGCTTAATCTTCACATTGCCCAGAAAACAATATTTCTATCAAATCATTTGAAATAAGCTGTCAATAATGGAGCATGGGTGATTCTACAGTATTGTAGATCACTTTTTTCAACATAGGGATTACCAGAAAACATTTCAAGCCAAATGATTTATTTTTTGCCTTTACACAAACAAATTATTGCATAAGCAATGTCATTGTTAAAATACAGTCAGGTCCATAAATATTGGGACATCAACACAATTCTAACATTTTTGGCTCTATACAGCACCACAATGGATTTGAAATTAAACAAACAAGATGTGCTTTAACTGCAGACTGTCAGCTTTAATTTGAGAGTATTTACATCCAAATCAGGTGAAAGGTGTAGGAATTACAACAGTTTGCATATGTGCCTCTCACTTGTTAAGGGACCAAAAGTAATGGGACAATTGGCTTCTCAGCTGTTCCATGGCCAGGTGTGTGTTATTCCCTCATTATCCCAATTACAATGAGCAGATAAAAGGTTCAGAGTTCATTTCAAGTGTGCTATTTGCATTTGGAATCTGTTGCTGTCAACTCTCAAGATGAGATCCAAAGAACTGTCACTATCAGTGAAGCAAGCCATCATTAGGCTGAAAAAACAAAACAAACCCATCATAGAGATAGCAAAAACATTAGGCGTGGCCAAAACAACTGTTTGGAACATTCTTAAAAAGAAGGAACGCACCGGTGAGCTCAGCAACACCAAAAGACCCGGAAGTCCACGGAAAACAACTGTGGTGGATGACCAAAGAATTCTTTCCCTGGTGAAGAAAACACCGTTCACAACAGTTGGCCAGATCAAGAACACTCTCCAGGAGGTAGGTGTATGTGTGTCAAAGTCAACAATCAAGAGAAGACTTCACCAGAGTGAATACAGAGGGTTCACCACAAGATGTAAACCATTGGTGAGCCTCAAAAACAGGAAGGCCAGATTTGAGTTTGCCGAACGACATCTCAAAAAGCCTTCACAGTTCTGGAACAACATCCTATGGACAGATGAGACCAAGATCAACTTGTACCAGAGTGATGGTAAGAGAAGAGTATGGAGAAGGAAAGGAACTGCTCATGATCCTAAGCATACCACCTCATCAGTGAAGCATGGTGGTGGTAGTGTCATGGCGTGGGCATGTATGGCTGCCAATGGAACTGTTTCTCTTGTATTTATTGATGATGTGACTGCTGACAAAAGCAGCAGGATGAATTCTGAAGTGTTTCGGGCAATATTATCTGCTCATATTCAGCCAAATGCTTCACAACTCATTGGACGCCGCTTCACAGTGCAGATGGACAATGACCCAAAGCATACTGCAAAAGCAACCAAAGAGTTTTTTAAAGGAAAGAAGTGAATGTTATGCAATGGCCAAGTCAGTCACCTGACCAGAATCCGATTGAGCATGCATTTCACTTGCTGAAGACAAAACTGAAGGGAAAATGCCCCAAGAACAAGCAGGAACTGAAGACAGTTGCAGTAGAGGCCTGGCAGAGCATCACCAGGGATGAAACCCAGCATCTGGTGATGTCTATGCGTTCCAGACTTCAGGCTGTAATTGACTGCAAAGGATTTGCAACCAAGTATTACAAAGTGAAAGTTTGATTTATGATTATTATTCTGTCCCATTACTTTTGGTCCCTTAACAAGTGGGAGGCACATACGCAAACTGTTGTAATTCCTACACCGTTCACCTGATTTGGATGCAAATACCCTCAAATTAAAGCTGACAGTCTGCAGTTAAAGCACATCTTGTTCGTTTCATTTCAAATCCATTGTGGTGGTGTATAGAGCCAAAAATGTTAGAATTGTGTCGATGTCCCAATATTTATGGACCTGACTGTATAACACATTCTTTCCTTGTACAGGTAGATGTAACCACTAATATCATCCAAATGGTTTTCAAATTAAGAGTCCCTTCTAGTGCTGAGCATTTCCTGCTATATGTCTCTAATGATTACCTTAAAAAATTATGCTGTGTATGTGTGATGTAACACATAATGACTTAACTGTGTTATGAGGTTCTGTAATTGTTTAGGTTTTTTTCCCCTCTGTATTACCTAGTTATTGTAATGCATTTTAAGCTATTGGGGATATTCACATATCAAGAAATTTGTTTTGACTGCACTTCTCCAGAGTCTTTAATTTGTAATAGAGTTTAGCTATCTACAGATATGGCACTTGTACTGATATACTACCATGTTTGTGTTGCCCGCAGTCTATATTTTATATATATATATATATATATATATATATATATATATATATATACACACACACTATATTGACAAAAGTATTGAGACGCCTACCTTTACACGCACAAGAACTTTAATTTTAATGGCATCCCAGTCTTAGTTCATAGGGTCCAACATTGATATGGCCCACCCTTTTCAGCTATAACAGCATCAACTCTTTTGGGAAGGCTGTCCACAAGGTTTAGGAGTGTGTCTATGGGAATGTTTGACTATTCTTCCAGAAGCGAATTTGTGAGGTCAGGCACTGATGTCGGACCAGAAGGCCTGGCTCACAGTCTCCGCTCTAATTCATTCCAAAGGTGTTCTATCGGGTTGAGGTCAGGACTCTGTGCATGCCAGTCAAGTTCCTCCAACCCACACCTCATCTATGTCTTTATGGACCTTGCTTTGTGCACTGGTGTGCAGTCATGTTGGAACAGGAAGGGGCCATCCCCAAACTGTTCCCACAAAGTTTGTACAAAATGTCTTGGTATGCTGATGCCTTAAGAGTTCCCTTCCCTGGAACTAAGGGACCAAGCCCAAACCCTGAGAAAAAACAACCCCACACTATAATCTCCCCTCCAACAAACTTTACACTTAGGACAATGCAGTCAGGAAAGTACTGTTCTCCTGGCAATCTCCAAACCAGACACGTCTATTGGATTGCCAAACAGAGAAGCATGATTTGTCACTCCAGAGAACATGCCTCGGTAGCAATCGTGCACACAGAGATGGACGCGGTCATCCATGTTGCTCCAAACCCTCAATCTTATATCTCTCTCTCCTACTCCACATCCCCCCTCCCTCTCTGTTGAGTGACACGTGGTCCCTGGATGCTGAGTTCAAAAAGGCATCAAGGCCCAGCAGGAGAGCTCTTTGTGCAGGGTGCAGCTGGGCGTGGCATTGTTACACACATGACAGCGCGGTTTTAGATTGGCGAGTCCTTCGGTCACGAGTTTTGTGAGAAGGGCTGGGGTCTGATGCAGCGATCGTCACAGCCTCCACTGCTCTAGAGTCCAGTGGCGGAGTGCTTTACACCACTGCATCCGATGCTTTGCATTGCACTTGGTGATGTAAGGTTTGGATGCAGCTGCTCAGCCATGGAAACCCATTCCATGAAGCTCTCTACACACTGTTGTACTAATAGCACGGCATATAGCATGGCACTGAAGGCCACATGAAGGATGGAGGTCCTTAGCTATTGACTCTGCAGACAGTTGGTGACTTCTGTGCACGCAACATGTGCTGACCCCGCTCTGTCATTTTGCATGGCCTACCACTTCGTGGCTGAGTTGCTGTTGCTTCCACTTTGTTATAATACCACTAACAGTTGACCGTGGAATATTTAGTAGCAAGGAAATTTCACGGATGGACTTATTGCACAGGTGGCAACCAATCACTGTACCAAGCTGGAATTCACTGAGCTCCTGACAGCGACCCATTCTTTCACAAATGTTTGTAGAAGTAGTCTGCATGCCTGGGAGCTTAATTTCATATGCCTGTGGCCATGAAGGTGATTGGAACACCTGAATCCAATGATTTGGAGGGGTGTCCCAATACTTTTAGCAATATAGTGTATATATATACACTATACACACACACACAGTATATATAACTTTTGTATCCCTTTTTGATCTCTTGAAGTCTCATGGCAGCCATTTCCTGTCTACAGGCATGAACTACAATAACTGCTGTACATCCTTTCTCACACCGGGTTTTATGATGGTAACAACAGGGGGACACCATTTTGCAACATTGATGAGTGTTGGAATGGATGAGTGCAGTTTCCATTAGGAAAGCATGTGACAGGGTGACAACACAGGAGAACAATTGTGAAGCACGGAAAGAGCATCGCCCCCCTTTAACTGAAAATGCCTGATAGAACCTGCATGGAAGGATCACCAGATATTACCAAATTTGCATGTTTAAAAATATTGAAAATTGCATATTAAAACTTACATGATATTTTAGTGATTAGATTTACATTTACTTCAATCTTCATCCAAAGTTGTAATGGCATGATCTCTAACTTGTATTGTGTCCTATCAATTCATAGTCACTTGTTCAAGTACACCTTGTTTAATGCCAAAATAATCTTTTTACAATGAAATACATGTAAACATAGCCACTTCCAACATAACCACTTGTTATGTGCCCCATTAAAACTGTTCCTTACAAATATGCCACCATACAGTAACTACCAAAATATTAGGCATTTCCCCACCTTGGTAGAAAAGTTTGTGACAGGTCCACTTGGTTTCAGTACAATGAGGTTTGGTCCGGCATTGCTGTAAATAAGCTGAGACTGATATCGATGCCACAGAGTGTTGATTATACTGGATTCATTCAGACTGACAAGTGTCGTCAGGTCTTCTGCATAGTCGAATTTGGAGGGATTGGTCTAATAAAAGGGTAAAACAAAATTAATATTCCAGAACTTGCAATGCTCCTAAACTTTTTTCTCATAAATATTGTACTACCTATGTGTTCTTTTGATCTGCTGAATACAGTGTAAACTACAAAGCAATTCTAGATACTCAACGAGGTCAGTAAAAAATGACTTTATATGTGTTTATGTAATGATACCAGCATCTGGTCACATATAGATAGGGATTTGGGTTTAAGGTGAATCAAAGCAATTCATAGTTTGGGTTCCCAGCAATCTTAATGGGCCAATTTGCCTGCTTCTATTACCTTTAATGATAATGCACTGGGAAGGCCTTTGAATTATGGTCATCTGGTATAGAATGGCTAATAATAGGGCTTTGTTATGTGCCAGCCCTTTCACTATAAAAGAGGGAGCACAGAGTAGCCATAGTGTCAGTGTACTGGAAGCTGCTACAGAAAAAGAAAACTAAAAAGCTGTTAAACTGCACAGGGAGAGATTGTGGATCAGTTAGGAAGGAAACTTTGTTTTAAGGCCTCATTCATGTGACCAAATCACCTGTGGTGTGGCAAGTATCTTGCAGGAAACTGCGGATGTGAGCACAGTTGTGTGCAGAAAGTTGTGGCCACTGAGCCTGTCCAAAAGCACACAGGGTCTGCAGACCCTCCAAATATCCACGCCTAAACTCTAGATTTGGCTGTGTGAATGAGGCCTAATTCTAAATGTTAGCTCTTTGGCCAATCAACCTATATTGATATATTAAAACTGGGGATTTTTTCTCCAAGGCTTCCCTTAACCATTTGAAGTCAAGGTTTTACCCCCTTCATGACCAAGATATTTTTTGCTATTCGGCACTGCACTACTTTAACTGGCCATTGTGTGGTCATATAACACTGTACCCAAATGAAATTTATATCACTTTTTCACACAAATAGGGCTTTCTGTTGGTGGTATTTGATCATCACTGTTTTTTGTTTTTTTTTATATAACTATACTTTCTGTTATAAAAAAAATCAAATATATTTATAAATTTAGGGCCAGAATGTGTTCTGCTGTAACAAAATCCCAATAAGTGTATATTAATTGGTTTGTGTGAAAGTTATAACATCTACAAACTATGGTATATATATATATATATTTAAAAACTGAACAATCTCATTTCTTGAGGCCCTTAAAATGCTAGGACAGTGCAAATGCACCCCAAATTACCCCCTCTTGGAACTTAAACAGGCATGATTAATTTTTTTGAAGTAATTTTTTTGTCACAACATTATGGAAAATGAAGAAAATATTCTGAAGTATGTAAAATCTTTTAAATAATTATTTATTAATTGTATTCTGTTTTTTCTTTTTACTATTTTTTTTCATCCTGCCATCAGAGTAGCTCATTGTCACCATGTACTACTCTGGAGGGGTGCTCAGGGAATTGTTTACATTGCTATTGTTTATACAGTGATGATCACCGTATAAGCAATAGTTTTAGCTGTCACAAATGGGTTTCCCATTCATGAACAACTTGCTTATGGTTGTGATCTGTAATTGGCTACAGCTAATCTCATGGTACAGGTAGCCAGGTACCTTGTGATTGCTGTGGGCCAATCACAGATTACAACAGTAAGCAAGCTGTTCATGAATGGAAAGCCATTCATGACAGGTTGTTTGCATTGTTATCATATGATCGCTATGACCAATCATAGCGATCACATGATACCCAGTTGCCAGTTACAGTGATACCCTGCATCCAGTTACCAGTACACAGTGGTCCCAGAAGTTGGACGCTGCAAGGTCCTACACAGGAGTAGGCACAACCCTGTATACAGTAAATACATGACTGAGCCTGCACATGCCACCCTGCTGCAGTAAATGTACTGGGTGTCAGGTGATTAAAAAGAGTCTTGATTTTAAGGTCTTTTTTAGGTATTTTTGTCTTTTTTTAATTTTGGGTTGCCTATTTTGCAGAATTTATTTGTACCTGATTCCTGACTAACTGTTTTTGGAGTAGCCTATTGTTTGCAGCACACTGCTACATAATTTGAAAATAAAGATGAAAAAATAAGTGGAAAAACAATGTGCACCTAAAACACATTTAATGCATCCCTTATCCCCATAGATAAAAGTTAGGCCCATTATTCTTGATTAAAAACATCCTACCAATTTTACACTTCTTTAAATTTCCTGTGCTACCTGTACTCTTTGCCTCTTTGAACTTTCGGTCTACAATTTCTATTACAAATTATACTGCTGCTGGCCTATTTTCCACTGCTATATCATCAGTAGTTATTTCATTCTTGTAGTAAAACCAATACCTGTCCTTATAATCACTAGTATTTTGAGCCTAAAATTGCTATATAAATTTGTCCTGCTGCCAGCCAACTTTCCATTGCTGCATCATTTGTGGTCTCTTACTTCCTAATGAAATTATTGAGAGTTTGATAAAAAAAAATCCTGAAACCCTCTAGTGATGTATATTAGCAGTGTAAAAATTGTAGAAATATAACATTTAATCCTGGCAAAGGTCCCCCCCCCCCCCTTTAATGCACCTAGTCCCAATGTACAAGGGACAAGGACTTCTTCCCCACATGGCCATAAAAAATGTTTGAGAGTATATGGAGGAGACTTATAATGGAATCTGGAAGCCCTCTTTATATTAAGGGAGACCCCAGATATTCATTCCCTCCCATCCCAAGGGAATGAGTACAATGGTATATTAGTACCAGTTTCTAAAAAAAGATTTAAAAATAAAAAAAAATAATTAATGACATTACAGAAAATAAACATAACAAAATGTCCATATTGTCCCCTGGTGTAAATCCATCATAAATCACATCCAGAATTGTAAATCCATCATCAAACACAGCGCCCAGCAATATAAATACCCATCAATCCCAGCAATCCAGTGCCCAATGATGTTACCTCCTGTCATGATCAAATATGGTAACTGTCATCACCCAGGATCCCTGGCCCTGTGTACAACACTGTAGCTCCGGAGATCCATCATTTAGCATTGGATGTGGAGCAAGTTAAAACAGTTGTGTAATGGATCATAGTGGCTGCATAAAAACATCATTGGGTCACCATGGCTGACCACCAGGGCTGCATGCCTGGGTAAAGGTCTGATTCGAATTTTAAGGGGAACCTTGCGTTAATTTTTCCCTTTTTTTTTTTTTAAATCTCAGGACTAAATCTTACTGTTCTGTAATACCACATACAGCTCTAAGGCATCCCATAAGCAGATTATTTGTGTATTTTAAATGTTGCCCTTTAAGTCACATGAAAACACCATCTACTCACTGAATGGTAATTTTAAAACATTATTTTGCTTTAGTATGTCCTTATGGCAATGCCCAGCTACCCATTCTGCTGCTGTGACAGGGAGGAAGAGTGCAATGTGTGCGAGCAGTTGTGAGATGGAGAGCCCTTAAGAGACAGAGGGAGAGAGCTCATTCCTTAGATGTTGAAGATGCACCATAGATGCTAGGGATCAGATTGCATGTAATAGATTCTGTGCAGGATGCAGTGGACATGAATGAATGAATGAATGAATAAATAGAAGTTTTTTGGTCAGCATTTAAGGAAGCCACGCTTTTGCCTACAGGATTATTATTTAAAATGACCTCAATTTGCCTCCACTGAAGAATACATATTTTTTTTAATTCTTGAGTCCCTTAATTGCATAGTTCATTTATAACACAAAGGTGATGTTAGCTGTGTAGACAATTATTCCATCATGCATTACTGTACCCAAATGATTTTTATATGACATACTTAGACAGATAGAGCTCTCCTCTGGAGTATTTAATAACAACTAGTTATATTTTATTATATATAGAAAACATTTTGAAAAATTCAGATGTATCACATTTTTGCGGCTCTAAAATGCCCCCCAAATTTTTAATTTAGGACATAGCACATACAGAGCAGCAGTCAGAATGTATGGGTCAGGATTATGTAATGCACAAAACAGTTTGCAGATTTTAGTGGTCATGAGTTAGTGCTTCCTTAAAGCGGAGTTCCACTCACTCTGTAAAAAAATAAAAGTCAGCAGCTACAAAAACTGTAGCTGCTGACATTTAAAAAACAGCCACTTACCTGTTCCACGATCCCACGTTGCCCCCCGCCGCAGCCCGTTTCACTGGCCATACTATATTCCAGGCGCTAGCATCTTCTTCAGTGTGGGCACCCGCTTGTGACAACTTGCAGCTTCACAGCCGGGTGCCCACTGCGCATGCGCGAGTAGCGCTGCGCTTCCTGAATGGCCCCTGTCATCTTCTGGGACCTGTCACGTGTCCCACAAGACTTTGGGGAGGGAGATTAGGAGGACAACTTCCATTTCTGATCGCCTCGGCAATCGCAGGGGAAGTGGAAGTGGGTACCTGTCAAATTTGGGTACCTTTTCCCGCCCTGCTCCCCAAAGGTGCCCATCGTTAATGGAAAGTGAGGGACCAATCTTCAAAGTGGAACTTCCCCTTTTGGGTGGAGCTCCGCTTTAAGGTGGCAGTCAGTGCTGAGTACCACTTTAAATGTTGGTGAACAAGTAGTGAGTGCTCCATAACTGCTGATGGTCATTGTTTTTTTCACAAATAGTAGTGGTTGTCAGTCCCCCCCCCCCCCTTTTTTTTGTTGGTGGTCAGTGGAACCAATTTCACTTATAGGAACAACAGAAAACATACCGAGAGAAGAAGGAAAAGGATCAAGAGAATCGGTGGCAGAGAAGGAAGAGGCAGGCTCCCAAATGTAAATAGCACTTTTTACATTTGTATTTGTTGTGATTGGCCATCACAATATTCACAAGGCACAGAGCCACTTCTGACCAGCTCTGTGCCTTTATTCTCCATCACAAACATCTAATGGGCACACAGGCTGCATGTGCCTTACTTCTGCATTACTGTTTTAAACAGTACTTACACATCCACCACTCCGTACATATTGCCATGGATATATCATAACCCACCCCACTGTTTAGAAAAGCACAGCAATATTTATTCATTGGGTTGCTTTGTTTTCTCTTTATGCCTCTTAGACATTTGGCAACATGTATAATAATGCACCATGTATACAGTAACATACCCTTTTGACTGATTTTCAGCTTCAAGACTATAAATAGTCTTGCATTTGACTAGGTTTGAGCATATAAATAATGGGGTTTCAGATTTCCAAATGTTCTAAGAGGATGCATGTGTTACCTTTTACTAGTCATTTTCCATTATGGGAATGGGATCAGATATTTTGTAAGCAATCTTGAATAATGTGGTATATTGGCTAGTCCTTTAGGTTGCAACTGGAAACAGTTTTCTGTTCCTCTCCTACTTTCATCTGATCCTACTTTTTTTATTGGTCAGATTCTTAAGGACACATATGACCCTTATATGACACATAAGTTAGTTTAAATAATCTTTTAATCGCATTGAGTCTCATCCTAACCTCCAGGAATTATGATGCTTTGTGTGATTGTTTCTATACAAATACTTATATATATAACATGCTGGTAGGTTAATTGGCTCCTGTCTAAATTGGCCTTAGTAAGTGTATGAATGAATGTGAGTTAGGGACCTTAGATTGTATGCTCCTTGATGGTTAGGGACTGATGTGAATGTACAATATATGTATGTAAAGCGCAGCGTAAATTGACAGCACTATATAAGTACCTGAAATAAATAAAATATAAAAATTATAAATAGCAAAAAGCTTATCAAATCACACCAGCGGTGATAACTGCACATACTTTTTAATTCTTTTGCTCACTCTGCTGCTTCCTTTGTTAACCCTCATGCACACCTGACATTTTTACAGCGGCTGTTTTTCGCTTTTGATGTTTTTTCTATAGCCAGTAAACCCCCCAGCATGCACACATAGACTGTAATAAACATTTTTTGGCTGGGGCTTTTTTTTGCTGGAAAAAAAACACAGAACTAGTATGTTTCTAGAGGAGTTTTTTAGTTGTATAACGCTCCAATGCTGAAAAACACTGAAAAATGTGGCAAAGCACTGTCAATTTATGCAGTGCTTTACATATATATTGTACATTCACATCAGTCCCTAGCCCTCAAGGGGCGTACAATCTAAAAAATCCCACAAACCAGCATTTTTAGACTTTTTTTGGTCCCAAAAAAACCTAAATACTGCAAATGCATCAAAATGCCACTAATCGTGGCAAAACTCCGCTAAACGCTAATGCAGAAACGCTAAAAAAAGCTGACTTTACACAGCTAACATCACCAGCGTTATCAAAACGCCCCGTATGCATGGAACCTCATATTTAGGATCACCTACGTACTCAACCTTACAAGGCTGGATAATATTGGAATCAGTTTTGAAGTAGCATGTTTCAAAGTTCCTGAAATAAGGAGGAGCATTGTGGAAAATGAAGATGCACAATAATCATGAGCATGGGAGTTTTGCACAGAGTCCTCTTTACATGCAAGAAAGTGCGATAACAAGCATTGACTGCAATAAGGGACTAATCAAACCTTTGCCCAAGCCAGTAAACTTGCAGGCATAAACAGCTGCAATGAGCCTATGACAAATGAAGAACATTTGCATTAAAAGCTCTTAGGAAAACAGATTTTTCTCCCTCACTCCCTTCAAAGTTTTGCAAGGCCCTGGAGAAGAAAAACAGTAAGATCCTCATGCATAATGCATTTTCTATCCAGCAAGGCTGTTAATCAGAAACACCCACGGAGCTCATTTTAATTTTTAAAAATTTAAAAGCAGAAACGTGTACCTAGTTTGTGGCAGTCTCAAATAAGTGTTGCTGCCTGTTTCTTAGTTAAAGTCCCTGTTATTCCTTAATGACTTGAGCATCAGCTGCTGCATAGCCTAAAAGAGAATCTTAATAATACATAACGACATACACATTCTGTTTTCAAATCTTTAAATGTATCTTAAAGCTAAACCAAAGTTTAGCTAAAAAGAGAGAAAATGGTAATCTGGTTAAAATTTTAAATTAGTTACCTTTCTCATGTGAAAAAGTTAATAACTTCCATTGATTGAGAGTGAAGTATGAGAGTGCCTGGCCATCCACAAAACCTTTTTGCTCTGTACATTTTATTTGGCAAAGTATTATTATTATTATACAGGATTTATTCAGCTCCAACAGTTTCCTCAGCACTTTACAATATAATGGGAGACAATACAGTTCACTACAAGAGGGTTAGGAGCTTACAATCTAAGAGACACACTAACCCCAGATCCTGCCTTGAAAACTCATTGATTCCAGGCATTTTGTAAGGCAGGTTCTACAATGGGTTTCTGCTCAGCTCCTGTGAAACTGTAAAAGCCATTTTAACTATATCCCACATTTTCACATACTCACTCTATGAATATTTTCTTCATCCACTTCCAGTATCCTATTTTCAGCATCAATACGAATCTTGACTCTCCCATCTGCTAACTCCGGAGTTCCCTCATCTGGTTTTAGTTCTGTGGCTATAAGCATAAGGAGTTAACAGATTTAAAACATGTTATACTTGTCTTAATATTCTTCTATATTAAAGCAGTATTAAACTCAACACCAAAAATGTAATATATTGCAGATTACCAGTCGTAAGATGTGGTGGCTGCATTAGTTTTCATTTTTAGGCTTTTCCCCCCCGTTTTTTTAACTGGTGATCTGGCCAGTAACACATCTCGTGTAGAGTGCCCCTATTCTTGTTGAAAAAGCAACAGAGACACCTTGGGACAGCAACAGTGTCAGTCTGGGGGAGGAAGTGTTAGATGTACTAGCAGATTTAGATACACTAATAAACTGAAGCTAAACTTCAGCTCACACTTAATAGTCAGTTTACTTTTGGAAAAAAAAAATTACATAAATAAATGAAAGCTCACCATTGTACGCACCATTGTTTGTGGTTTGTAAATGGTTTGTCTCAATTCTATACCTGCTACATCTACAGGACAGCTTGTTCTGTTGAAAGACAACAGACTTACTGGCCAGATCACCAGGTAAAAATAAAGAATAGAAAGCCTAAAAAAGAAAGTAATGCATTCATCACATCTAAGAATTGGTAAGCTTTAATATAATAAATGTTTGCTTTTGGGTTTAATACTGCTTAAAGCAGGGGTGCTCAACCTGTGGCCCTCAGAGCCCTCTACCTCAAACTGAATGTAGGAGTTTTGGAGCACCACACTCACAAGATAGTATAGAAATCTATGGCAAAGAGCAACTAACCTGCAGGAAAGTTACAGGTGCACTGCGCTGCATCCGTGGTGAGGGAAAACTGCAGCACATCTGTGTGAAAGCAGATTTATAGAGGGCTCATGACAGTAAGGGCTCATATACATTTGCGGTTTGGGAGGTGGTAAAATCCCATACTTGAGACTTGTGTTTTTTAACACACACCTCCAGCCAGGGGCGGACTGACCATTTGGAAACTCAGGCACTGCCCGAGGGCCTGGGTCAGTAGGGGGCCCCATGATATGCCCCTGGTACCTTTATCATAGGCTTTTTTGAGTTTGGGCAAGGACACAGGGGCCGCATGATCCCCTATTGCCTGGGGGCCCCATGAGTTGTCAGTCCGCACCTGCCTCCAGCCAATGGTGTACCATCAGGGGTCGCAATGGTGACCCTGCCCCATGCTCCAGGGGGCCGTTTGGCTTCCCTATCACATGCTGCTTTTCACTCCATTTTTCCTTCCGCAACCGCTGAAAATCAGCTTCTCCTCCTATTCCTCCTGCCAGCATTCAGAAGCTGCAGGAGGAAAATGTTCAAAATAAAAAATTCAAAATTCAGAACCATTTAATTTCATATTGGCCCGCGAACAGTTACCAAATCACCTAAGTGGCCCTCGCTCTTCAAAAGGTTGAGCACCCCTGCTTTAAAGCCTTGCTACGCAGTACCCTTAGAATTACTGTATATAAAATATTTTGAGGAGTTTTTCCACTTTTAAGAAGACATGATATTATTCTTTGCCATTTAGCTGATGAGATCCTTCTAATGCTTCATTACTTCCTGAAATGTATCCTCTTGTTAGTAAAAGTAGTTTAATGTTGTAGTGAAAAGCAATATGAGTCTGCATTAGCAAACTGGTATTTTTTATCACAGCCAAAGAGATTCTCAGGACACGTCTAAATACCTAAATTAGTGGGGCACGATAGTGGCAGATACTGGTGGCATGAGGACATGAAAAGCAGTATTACAGCGCTATAGATATATGTGTGCTCTTGCTTTGGTTTAGAGATGTAGGAGCTGTGAAAAAATCGTAACTGTTTATGTTTGATTAATTTTATATTTTAACAAATAGAAATTAAGCGTGTTGCAAGGCTCAGCTGATCCATGCGTAAAGTTAAGACACGTTGGTTTCACAACTTGAAACTAAATGATATTACTGAGACATTGCGTAATATTTCCCAAAAGTCAATGAGAAATCCCCCATTTAGTCTTAGGCCCCATGTACACGGGACACTTCTGAATGATGGAAACTGACTGCTGGAAAACGTAGGTTCTGGTTAGCCATGTTTGCATAATACGTTTATGTGCGTTTGCGTTTAGAAGCATTTTTTAAAGATAAGCACAGAAGAACCTCCCAAATGCCCAGAATGTACTGAAAAGTGGTAAATTATTAATTATTTCAGATTGTTTCAGAAAAATACAGAGAGTAGAAGCAAAGACAGCAGTATGTGTTGAAATTAGTTTAGCTGTGAGTTGCTCATTAACATTTCTTTTGCTTTGAAGGTTGGGAGAGGTGTCTGGTGGAGTGAGTTATTAAGGCCACCTGGCAGGGGGTCTTCAGGAGAAATTTGAGGTGTGAATGGTCATTAACATATCTTTTGTTTCCAAGGGTGGGAGAGGTCTGATGTGGGAATTGGTCATTACAATGTGTGACAAGACTGTTAGGAACATCCTGTCTTCAGTGTTTTGTCCATCTGAGTACCTTGAAGACGCTTTGCATGCATTTTTCACGATAAAAAAAAGGCTACGGACAGCATCGGGAACTGGAAGAGTTAAACATTTTCAGACTCAAACGCTTATAAACGTGATTTGCTGCATTTAGTCGCATTTACAAGCATTTAGTGCTTGAAACATTGGTAAAATCAACTGCTGAACGCAAGTTTTCTGCATTAAAAAAACGACTGTAAACTCAAATGACTGTAAACGAAGATGTGTACATGGACACATAGGAAAACATTAGGGTGAGTTCAGGGGCTGCTGAAAAAAAACACTGAACAGCTTCTAAACGTGAGTTTATCAGCTGCAGTGTACATGAGCCCTTAGCTTCCATACCATGCAAATGACTAGACCTCTCAAAAGTTCTTCGACTAAACTGCAGGCAGAGGAAGCTCCATTGAGTGTAGCTTTCAGATGAGTATGATGTGTTCTGTTATTTTTATTGGTATTGATCATACTTGATGAAGCATTTTTTGTTTTAATGTAAAAAGAATATGTAATTGATGTGCTCTGTATTTGATTTAGTATGTTTGCTATTAATTTGCATTTTATCATTGGGTAACTTTCTATGCCAAATTTGGCTTAGTTGTTCCGTCCTAATTTATGTGTGTTATCTATTTCTATCCATGCGTCAAAATAGCTCACATGTTAATATATTTAAATCCATGGCATTTCTTACTTTTTCACTTAGCTTCGAACTGAGCCTCATTTGTTCTGTATCTCACTAGAGGTAGATTGCATTGAGGACCTTTGTACATGTATAGCACTGACATACTTGTAACACTTCTCTAAACTTTCTAATAATAACATACATAGACATCAGGGCATTGTTGGCTCCATTCTTTGAAACATGCCATGGAATTTAAACCCTTGTATTACACATACCCAGTGTGAAGCCATCTTTGTGTACAAACCAGACTTGCTCCGTTTCATACCACACATCTTCCAGGACCTAAGGAAAAAGACTTAATGAAGGTTTAAACTAACAGATTTTAAGGCAAGACTCGAAACAACTGTGAAGGAAATTATTCTGCTACAGTCATGCATTATTAAGAGGCTGGAATGGTATGTTTTAATCCTAAATTACTTGGCTGGAGACTCTTTATTAGTTTATTTTTCTAGATGAATTCAAGAGGACAAAGAATGTATTAAGAATATTCTTAAGTGCTTTAATTCAACAAGGGATTGAACACCTTTCTCTCTACCTTTCTTTATTTTAATGTAAGTTGGTACATTAAATATGAATTTTTCCTTTATTATAAATGCACAGCACAGGTTTTTAGTGAACCACAGTGTTCTTAATGCATTTCCTTCATGAAAAAAACTCTAGTGACCACTGCTAAAAGGATACATTTGTTTGCATTGTGTGCTACTTCCAAGAATACCTGGTCATTGTACAAGTACTATATTTTGGGAGGATATCAGATGGTAAAGCAAGTATAGACACCATTTAGTTTTCGATGCAAGTACATGTGTCTTTAGATAGACATTATTAATAAATCAAAAAATAACTCGATAATTCATTAAGTGTAACCAGAAAATAGGTGCAGGAACTCAACCACAACCCACCAAACCCCAAAGCCCCCCCCCCCCCAAACACACACAAACACTTTAAAAACTGTTTTGAATAGTGGGTGTGGTCAAATTTCACTAACAGTGGGAGGGTCTTAAAGAGGCATTAAATATCAGGAGTGCAATAAATACAGTGTGCAGGGTTTGGGGGGGGGGCTTACTCACAGTTCAGAATTCAGAGCTGCTTTATGTTCAGAATTCATGGGTGGCCAACGTACATAGTGCAGGGTTCAGGGGTGTGCTTCAGGGGTGTGCTACACACAGAGTGCAGACTTCAGTCCTCTTCTACAGCTGCTCACCTTTGCATCCCCCTTCTCACTTTCACCCCTCTTCAACTCTGACTTAGGCATGCAACCCCCTCCATTAACCCCATCCCCCCTTAAAAGGTCCACCATCTTCCACAAGTCTTACTTTTGTTGCTGTATTAAGCAGAAGCATCTAGCAGGCTCTAGTACCTCCTTGCACACTTTAGGTGGCTCCACCTCTCTCACTTGCAAGGAGATCATCCAGTGGAATTGTCAGCATTCTCACTGCACCCTGGGCACCTGAAATCTCCCTTGTCCCCATCCTGAAATCAATGGGAGATCAGATCTGTGGGAGCCATTGGGAGGCAAATTGTCCCTTGTAAGCATAGAAACCAGACTTCTGTGTTTTATGTGTTTACAAGTGATCGTGGCGAGCAGGGAGCAAAGGGCCTGAGCCAGAGGTGGTGGAACTGAGTTCTAGCAGAAAACAAAGCCCTGAGTGCAACAAATAAAGTACAAAATTATAACGTTCAAAGATATATATACAGGTGAAACTCGAAAAATTAGAATATCATGCACAAGTTCTTTTATTTCAGTAATACAACTTAAAAGGTAAAACTATTATATGAGATAGACTCATTACATGCAAAGCAAGATAGTTCAAGCCGTGATTTGTCATAATTGTGATGATTATGGCTTACAGCTCATGAAAACGCCAAATCCACAATCTCAGAAAATTAGAATATTACATGCAATCAATAAAACAAGGATTGTACATAGAATAATATCGGACCTCTGAAAAGTATAAGCATGTATATGTACTCAGTACTTGGTTTGGGCTCCTTTTGCAGAAATTACTGCTTCAATGCTGCGTGGCATGGAAGCTATCAGCCTGTGGCACTGCTGAGGTGTTATGGAAGACCAGGATGCTTCAATAGCTGCCTTCAGCTCTCCTGCATTGTTTGGTCTCATGTCTCTCATCTTTCTCTTGGCAATGCCCCATAGATTCTCTATGGGGTTCAGGTCAGGCAAGTTTGCTGGCCAATCAAGAACAGTAATCCCACAGTCATTGAACCAGGTTTTGGTGCTTTTGGCAGTGTGGGCAGCTCCCAAGTCCTGCTGGAAAATGAAGTCAGCATCCCCATAAAGCTCGTCTGCGGAAGGAAGCATGAAGTGCTCCAAAATCTCCTGGTAGATGGTTGCATTGACCCTGGACTTAATGAAGCACAGTGGACCAACACCAGCAGATGACATGGCTCCCCAAATCAACACAGACTGTGGAAACTTTACACTAGACTTCAAGCATCTTGCAGTGTGTGCCTCTCCATTCTTCTTCCATACTCTGGGTCCTTGGTTTCCAAATGAGATGCAAAAGTTACTCTCATCAGGACTTTGGACCACTGAGCAACAGACCAGGTCTGTTTTTCTTTAGCCCAGGTAAGACGCTTCTGAAATACAGGCTGCTCTGGAAAAAGATGGTGTGGTTGTTTTTAAGGAGTACAATACGGTTATACTTGAACAAAAATGACCTGTTTGCTCGAAGTGCCAGAAATAAGCTTTTACTGCATCAATGACACAACAAAGCCCAGTTACAATATGTCTGACAACACTTTGACATGCCTAACCGGGCCTTTTTGTGTCATTGATGCAGTAAAGGCTTCTTTCTGGCACCTCGACCATGCAGCTCACTTTTGTTCAAGTGTCGTCATATTGTGCTCCTTCAAAACAACCACACTGTCTTTTTCCAGAGCAGCCTGTATTTTTCTTGTGGTTACCTATGGGTTTCCCTTTGTATCCAGAACAATTCTTCTGGCAGTTGTGGCTGCAATCTTTCTTGGTCTGCCTGACCTTGGCTTGGTATCAAGAGATCCCTGAAATTTCCACTTCTTAATCGGTGATTTAACAGTACTGATTGGCATAGTCAAGGCTTTGGACATCTTTATATGTCCTTTTCCATCTTTATAAAGTTCCATTACCTTGTTACGCAGGACTTTTGACAGTCCTTTTCTGATCCCCATGGCTCAGTATCTAGCCCAGTCAGTGCTTCCACGTAAGAGCTAACAAACTCATTGACTATTTATACACTGACACTAATTGCAATTTAAAAAGCCACAGATGTAAACTTTTCAGCACAACTGTATATATATATATATATATATATATACAGTCAGGTCCATAAATATTGGGACATCTACACAATTCTAACATTTTTGGCTCTATACACCACCACAATGGATTTGAAATGAAACAAACAAGATGTGCTTTAACTGCAGACTGTCAGCTTTAATTTGAGGGTATTTACATCCAAATCAGGTGAACGGTGTAGGAATTACAACAGTTTGCATATGTGCCTCCCACTTGTTAAGGGACCAAAAGTAATGGGACAATTGGCTTCTCAGCTGTTCCATGGCCAGGTGTGTGTTATTCCCTCATTATCCCAATTACAATGAGCGGATAAAAGGTCCAGAGTTCATTTCAAGTGTGCTATTTGCATTTGGAATCTGTTGCTGTCAACTCTCAAGATGAGATCCAAAGAGCTGTCACTATCAGTGAAGCAAGCCATCATTAGGCTGAAAAAACAAAAGAAACCCATCAGAGAGATAGCAAAAACATTAGGCGTGGCTAAAACAACTGTTTGGAACATTCTTAAAAAGAAGGAACGCATCGGTGAGCTCAGCTACACCAAAAGACTCGGAAGACCACGGAAAACAACTGTGGTGGATGACCAAAGAATTCTTTCCCTGATGAAGAAAACACCCTTCACAACAGTTGGCCAGATCAAGAACACTCTCCAGGAGGTAGGTGTATGTGTGTCAAAGTCAACAATCAAGAGAAGACTTCACCAGAGTGAATACAGAGGGTTCACCACAAGATGGAAACCATTGGTGAGCCTCAAAAACAGGAAGGCCAGATTAGAGTTTGCCAAACGACATCTAAAAAATCCTTCACAGTTCTGGAACAACATCCTATGGACAGATCAGACCAAGATCAACTTGTACCAGAGTGATGGGAAGAGAAGAGTATGGAGAAGGAAGGGAACTGCTCATGATCCTAAGCATACCACCTCATCAGTGAAGCATGGTGGTGGTAGTGCCATGGCGTGGGCATGTATGGCTGCCAATGGAACTGGTTCTCTTGTATTTATTGATGATGTGACTGCTGACAAAAGCAGCAGGATGAATTCTGAAGTGTTTCGGGCAATATTATCTGTTCATATTCAGCCAAATGCTTCAGAACTCATTGGACGCCGCTTCACAGTGCAGATGGACAATGACCCAAAGCATACTGCAAAAGCAACCAAAGAGTTTTTTAAGGGAAAGAAGTGGAATGTTATGCAATGGCCAAGTAAATCACCTGACCTGAATCCGATTGAGCATGCATTTCACTTGCTGAAGACAAAACTGAAGGGAAAATGCCCCAAGAACAAGCAGGAACTGAAGACAGTTGCAGTAGAGGCCTGGCAGAGCATCACCAGGGATGAAACCCAGCGTCTGGTGATGTCTATGTGTTCCAGACTTCAGGCTGTAATTGACTGCAAAGGATTTGCAACCAAGTATTACAAAGTGAAAGTTTGATTTATGATTATTATTCTGTCCCATTACTTTTGGTCCCTTAACAAGTGGGAGGCACGTATGCAAACTGTTGTAATTCCTACACCGTTCACCTGATTTGGATGTAAATACCCTCAAATTAAAGCTGACAGTCTGCAGTTAAAGCACATCTTGTTTGTTTCATTTCACATCCATTGTGGTGGTGTATAGAGCAAAAAATGTTAGAATTGTGTTGATGTCCCAATATTTATGGACCTGACTGTATATATATAGTGCATTAGTCATTTTCAGTGCCAAATTCATCCATAATACATGTGCAAGTCAAATTGTAAAAAGTCCACCATAAAGTGTAATCTTGCCAACATAGCTTCAAGTACATTTCAGTTCCCCTTTTTACATATTGACACTGTGATACTTTCCCCCAATGAAGAAAAAAACACTCCAGCTCCTCTTGGGGGCTATTCACCAAATATGACTGACCAATTAATTTAATAAGTTGGTCTGTGCAAGCTTTATGAAGAACTTCCACATATAAGAACCTCCCTTCAACCAGTTCACTGCAGCAATGTATACACATATTTATGGTATAACAAAAAATGGATACAATCATAGTACTAAACTGCATTTATTAAAAAATATTTTTAAAACATGGTGAAAAACTTACCATTGCCTGGCACTAAAGAATAAATTGTTCAGAAATATAGGAGTCTTTGCAGGCCACATTGTAACTGAATGAGCATTCACCTCTGTGTGTAATGAAGTTCCTGTACCATAACCCATTCCCAGCATTATGCCATACTTATGTGTATATATCACTGGAGCTGATACAGTTAGTCCCTTACATACGAACGTTCAAGTTGCAAACTTTCAAAGATGTCCAATCGTGTAAAGCTGGGTACAAATACTCTTTTTTTTTCATTCAACCCAGAGGGCTGGACGAAAAAAAAAAACTAACAGACCACCGTACCAGCACAAGCAATGTTGCTGCAGCAATCTCCCCCACAGTGCATTTGTGTTCTGATAGGGGGACTCCCCCCACCAAAACACACTGATCAATACTCAAAGCCATAGTCTGCAAGTGCTGATCTTTGTTGGATTTACAAACAAGTTGGATTTATGATCAAGCTCCCAGAACTCATTCAAAAGTTTGGTGGAATTACTGTACTAGTAAGAGGTACTTTTGCATGTGGACGTTTTTCATAAAGTTTGGGCAGACCAACTTAAGTTAAGTGGTCATTCATATCTGTTGAATAGACCTCTTTGGATGAAGGTATCACAGAATTAATCTATAAAAAGATGTAAAATGTACCTGAACCTAAAATATTGAACTTTATAGAGGACTTTTAACTAGTTGATTTGGACTTAGCACTGAATATTACTAATGTACTTTAGATATATTTTTGCACTTTAAATTTTGCACTTTATATATTTGTTACACTTCATAAATTACGTTATTATTGGTTCATTAATTACACAAAATGCTGTAATTTACACATAAATTTATATATATACATTTATATATATTATACATAGCTGTCGAGTAAGACACTGTTTAGGGGTGAAAAGCGAGTGCAGACCTTCATTACAACTATTATATTTGTTATAACATAACTCCTAACATTTTTTCAGGTTATTTTTTTATATGGACAGAGTGAGGAACAGTTACAAATTCTGTCAATTTCTTATTTCAGTCTGTGACACCTTTTGGATATTTTCATAAATTTCCTGCCCCTGCGACTATGTCCTGACAGGAAATGCTATATTCTTCCCTGACAGAAAGTAAGAGGAATATACCTCAACGGGTCCAAACAGCACACTTTTACAAACAGCACAATTAGATAAAAAAACAGGACACTTTAATGTCATCAACAGAAACAAGTGTTATTTTGATGCCACTTGGGGCCTTTTACAGTGACAGAGAAGAAGAGGCCCCTAGTGGCTTTGAAATGTTGCTTTTTTGCTGTTGGTGGCATTAACTTGTTCTGTTTGGGTAACTAAATATGGTATGCTGATGATATCCTGGTTTGGACCTATGTTTTGGTGGTGCCATCCGCCATTTCACCATAGCACAGACCCTATGACTGGGTCATGTTGCTGTATGGAGTGCACTGAACTCATTGTACATTCACCAAATTGAACAGACTCAGCAATTGAAACTTAAGAGACTGTCTTACTATTCCCTACTCTGTCCAAGTCAAAGTTAATAGTTTCGGATTGAGTTCTACTTTAACGAGCCTTCACAAATATATTTGAGTTTTTAAAATTTCTGTAGAATAATATATAGGTTTTGCATCTAGAAAATAAATGTAGCTGATACATGCTCAAACATAGGTATCAGATCAATGATTATGAGCAAACAGTGTTAAATCCCAGTTGAACCCTCAGTCTAAATCAGCTAAATGCATTCTGGGTGCATCAAAACAAAAGGTGTTCAATATCTTGCATTTTTTTTCTTTCTAAAGCATCCACAGTCTAGGTAAAAAGCTGGTTTCCTGCCAGCAGCTGAAAAGTGGGACCCTTTCTCTTTGTGTAAAAGCAGTTGTCTCATCGCTGAGTTCCAACATACCCCCCACCTCTGCAATCAGCATAGCTTATGCTCCCTGCTGATTGGCGAACTGTGGCTCTGACTTAGCAGGTGATGTGCTGGACTTCTGCAAAGAGACCACTGCTTACTCACGGAGGTCAACTTAGACAAAAGGTTTGGTCACCCACTGAGTTCTTTAAATATTCCAACTTGAACCCTGATTTCCTTGAACCATACGACAAAAATGTGTTGCTGTACCTAACGCTGGATACTATATAGGAATGAATTAAGAGGAGCTAAACTCCAGGTATAATCTTCATTGTATAGTTTCATTGGTCCAATTTGGCACAATATGTATGTATATCATGTATATCACATGTATAAGCATGTATATCACATACATAAGGGGCTGCTGGGGAAGCTGATAATCCTATGGCCTTGAGATTTCTCCTTTCTTTCCTTCAGTCTAATGTCATCTACATAACAGCTTACCTTTGGTGGAGTCTTTCCCTGCTTCTCTACTTGTGGTCCTTCAACTTCATTATTCTGATTGCTGTCCTCTTGTATGTTTTCTTTAAGAACATAGGCACTTTCTTGGTAGACTTGTCCTACTCCACTTTCTAAATGGGAAGACTGTGCACTTTCTACAGGAACTGTTGGTAAATGTCTCTCTTCAGACTCTTGTGATTTGCCTTCTGCATTCTTACTGGACTGACAGACTGTACCTTCAGAGTCTTTAATGTTCTCAGATTCTTGTGCTTGTGACTTCTGGCATTCTTTGGCAATCTTGTTTTCATGTTCTGATAATGGCTTTCCACTTGACTTACTAGTCTTTTGTTCCTCTAGTGTTTTATCGCATGGTCTTTCACTCTTGTGGTCTGCAAGTGGTTTCTCTATTTCTTTACTAGTCTTTTGTTCTTTTAGTGGATTCTCATTTTCTTCAATAGTCATTGGTTCCACTGGTGGGTTTTGTCTCTTTGGAGGGCTCTTAAGAGTCTTGAAACTGAGGCTACGCCTGCCTGCTTTTTCTGATACTGGTCCTGGTGCTGCATGATTGTCTCCATTAAGTCCATTCATAAAGACATTATTTTTGTCTGCCATTTCTTCCCCTACAGAGATGATATTTTCATCCTTAAATGCAAACTGTTGAACAAGATTATTGTTCAGTTTTCCTGGAGACTGAAATACAATGACAATATGAAAAATTAAGTTATTCCCCTTATAGTTATTGCTTTCTCTCATTAACTTTGTTCTACGCATCTCAAAATGGAATACATTTGTTTAATGTTAGAATATGTGATGTGTATATAGTTTACAGATACCAAATGCCAGGAGAGATAATATAGCAGATATAGAGAAGGATGACTATATACATTATGCTGGCTGGTCAACTAACAGTGTGACTGAATTTCTCATTCCGGCTACTCTACATCCTAATGGAAACTGGGCCACCCATGGGGGTCATCTTTGAGCCAGTTTTAAATAGCATTTTGTCAACAATGATTAATCTGTCTGATAATCATCCTGAACATGGGCACATATCTGAGATTATTCACAGGACTGATAAATGCAGTTTCTGTGGATACAGTCCTTAAAGCAGACCTTAACTCTAGAAAAGTTTCTTTCCTCTCTGCACCTCTCCCCTCCTTTGCAAGTTTAATAAAAAGTTTCCTAGAGAGACACTTTAATTTACTTATGTGCCTGCACAATCAAAGGGGATCTAACAGTAAAGGTCATTAGAAATCATGTGAAAGGTATCACCTTGTTTTACTGATTCCATTCTTAACCACTTGAACTCTGGAAGGTTTTACCCCCTTCATGACCAGGGCACTTTTTGCTATTCAACACTGTGCTATATTAACTTGCAATTACTCGGTCATGCAAAACTGTACCCAACTGACATTTATGACTATTTTTTCACACAAATAGAACTTTCTTTGTTTTTATTTTTTATTATATAAATGAAAAAAGACTGAACATTTTGAAAGAAAAACAATATTTACTTTTTTTGTAATTAAACATATCCAATAAAATCTAATTTCATCATAAATTTAGGACAAAATGTATTCTGCTACATGTCTTTGGTAAAAAAAAAAAGGTCAATAAGCATATATTAAACAAACTAAAAAATCCCAGCGCCAATCAAAGAAAGTATACAATTATGCAGCTGTGCACCAGTGAAAACCACCAATAATGCGTTTCGCCCCACCCACAGGGCGTTCTCAAGACCTTGAGTCTTGGTCTTGAGAACGCCCTGTGGGTGAGGCGAAACGCGTTGACGCACTTCCGGTCTGCCGTCATCTTGGCCTACGTCACTTCCAGTATTTGGAACGCACGCTGACTTTTGCGGTTCAAACGGTCATTTTAGAGGTGGAAAGCTGGTTATCTTCTACAGTGGTTCTTAAAGCGTGAGATCCCTATATTTACAATTTGGAAGCTTGTTCCTTTGAAGCCTTTGAGGCTATTAAACAAGGCCTGTTATTTTATTGAAACATGTGAGTGTCCTTATTCTATCGATTTATATGGTATTGAGTGGCAGTATTACACTATGTAGCCTTTCTTTCCTTGCACATTATTGAGGATTCCATGGAGAAGTAGAGTGGAGTCGATTGCTGTATCTAAGCAGGGTGAAGAAGGCGATTTGAGTTCCTCCTGAGGGGCTATAGGATCCCTTATATCCTATGAGGCTTATTACTCACCTCCATCTGGTGAGTGCGGTCAATATTATTTTTCACGTGGTGATTAGGTGGAAGCACATTTTGGAACATTGTCTTTAAAATCCTTTTGTGAAAATAAGGACTTATGTTTGAAATATTATATTTTATATATATATATTTTTGCACGGATATTTATTTATTTGTGATTATTTTTATTTATTTAATTTTTGCGCTGTTTTTTGTGTTATTCAATAAGCATATATTAGTTTGGTTTTTGTGAAAGGTATAGCATTAAACAATGGTATATATACTGGAATTTAAGCAGCTATAGATGCTATGACGGTGATCAGCGATAATGTGATTGTGATAGAGTGGTGGGAAATCTAATGCTAACTGACACTGACTGGGAGGGACAAGGACACCGACATTGCTAGTGACACAAGCTCACTCATTAGACTGTAAACAAAACAATGGTATTGGAAAGGGGTACCATAAAAATTGGGGGGGTTTACATGTTTTAAGCAGAATTAGAAGAGTTGTAGTTATCCTGTAACAATCAAATATAGATCAACAAATAAATAAATCTGGTTTAGTGTTTAATAATGGAACTAATGAAAACATTTGCTATATTAAAAATCATAATTACAGCCTTTCTCCACCTCTTAAAAAAACCATGTTACATAATTGCATGATGGAAAAATTACAACACACTGGCCATGTTTAGAATTGGCTAAAATATTCTGCTTGAGCCACAGCCAGGGGAAATTGCAAGAATGTATAAAAATACATCATGAGTTATCAATGTGCCTGTAAGAAGTATAAATCAATAGAGATAGCAATTTTTATTTAAATAACTGACAAATTACTTTTCTATAGGCTGTATTTAAGCCATTCAAGTATTTAGAACTTAAATTAAGCTAAGTACGATATATTGTATCTAATCTATGGAGTCTGGTAAATCTTTGCTACAAGCCCATACAGTTTCTGTCCGGTTGTTGACAAATGGGTGTTTGTTACTTGATCTTGGGAAAATCAGCTTGTGTGTCTGTGAGGGCAGATGGTATCTGCTGACCTTCCGCTCTAAGGAACAGCTGTTCTGTCAAGACCAAACCATACACTGCCCTAGGTGCTTGTAACTGTTTGTAGCAAATACCAAAGAATTCCCAAATTAACATATTTTATACCTCATATACTATATCCATTAAATACAAAAAATAATTCTGATCTCAACAAATTTTGCACAAAAGTCAGCATAGATATTTAAAGCCATTTAAAACTAACTGTATGGAGTTTACAGTATACAGTTAAAATATATTTTAAGTACTGCAACGTTAATGCAAAGATGGACTGCTAAAGTCCTTTGATGAGCTAAAATCCATGTATAAACTTGAAAATGCCCAGTTCTTTCATTATATTCAGCTGGGGCATGCCTACCAGTCGCAATTTGGGTGTGCACAGGTCTCCTTTTGTCCCACGACTTTGGAGGCCATGTTAGGAGATGATGATCCTATCAAGCCCTTATCGCCCATTTACAAATAAATAACTATTTACTGTGAATACTAATCGGATTCCTGAGAGCACTAATCAGTATTTGTAAGGCTAGATGGGTGCCCATTTTTCCAGTCCTGATGATGAGGAATGGGAGGATGTGTGGGAAGCACAATTTACCAGGTTAATCTCTGCCAGGGATCAACTTATACACTACAGATTTTTAGACTGCATTTATCTAACTCCTGGCAAACTAGCCAAAATCTATAGATGTTTTTTCTATTTCTGCTGGCGATGCTCAGCCACTGGGGCGGATTGTGTGCATATTTTTTGGGAAAGCTCAGCTATTCGGATTTATTAGGCTGAGGTTCTCCAAGTTATCCAATTCGTTACCACTATACCTCTCAGCCTCTGCCAGGGATCAACTTATACAGAACAAATTTTTACACCGCATTTACCTAACTCCTGGAAAACCAGCCATCTATAGAGGTCATTCCTGTTCCTGCTGGCAATGTACAGCCACTGGGGCAGACTTTTTTGGGAATGCCCAGCTATTCAGATTTATTGAGCTCAGACTCTCCAATACTGTATATCAAATCCGCTACCACTATACCTCTCAGCCCCGCTGTGAGAAGCTGTCTCTTAGTTCTAGTGGATGGACTAGCCCCTACTCAAGCTATACACACCGTACTTACCCTACGATTACATTACACTAGAAAACGCATTATTCTATCTTGGAAAAAAAGCTGCAGCCCAAACATCAGCAGCCTGGAAGGTTTTGGTTAACAGGTCTCTTTCCTAATAAAAAGCAACTTACTCCAATAGGGGTGTACCCCATAAGTTTGATAAGGTGTGTATGTGTGTGTGTGTGGGGGGGGGGGTCTCCTCTGACTATCCCTGATTAACTGTGGTTTTCCTATACTAGTCAAAGTTTATTGTCCGTTTATTTGAACTAGAATGCATATCATTTTCCTGCTGTCTAGATTATCCAGCTGCACTTGTTTTGCTTTTTTCCATCCATTATGGGAGCTAATGTGTGGAATGTACTATTCTGTTGCCTCTGTCTTTTGTATTGGGAGAGGTCTTGTATCCTGGATTCTCCTTTGCATGCGGAGTATGCTGTATTGGTCACGGGTAGCGTTCATCTTTTTTTGTATGAGGCTATTTGTCTTTGTTTTGTAATGATTGCATTTCACCTTGGTGTAATTGCCTGCAATTTCTGTTTTGTAACTTTACTGCAAACACTGAATACAAATAATTTTCTAAATATTATGCAAATATAAAACATATTGTGAAAATCTTTACAGTTAAAATTCATTAGTAAATCTGTTTATCAGCCAGGTAAGAGATTATGATAAATGCCACACACAGGGCCAAGCCAACAGTGGGTGCCACCTGAGGCAGCCATTTTTGTCCACAGTCAGCTCAGAAACCTGTTAGAAGTGCAAGCTCAGAGTAAAAGCCTCAGCATGGACACTATGCTTGTCACACAGGTAAATGCAGTGGCTGCAAGCAATGTGCTCATTGAAGCTGGGTCAACATTGTTAACAGACTCCACATCATTAAAGAGACTCGGCTGTGGCACCTGCTTGTGTGACAGGCGGAGTGGCCAGAGAGAGACCACATCAACACAGTCTGTGATTTTATCAGGTTCAGTGTTCCTGAGCTTCATTGAGGTTGGAGTATCCAGTATGGACACTAGTCCTCAGTGCCACCCCCCACTTTGCCTCCATGAGTGCCACCAATTGGCCTCATAGCTAGCACAGCTCTGACCATACAGTTAATTTTATCTGGTTTTAAATGTTTTGTGTATGTAAACATAGAGAAACATGTAATACTCACATACAGTTAGGAGACTGCAATATTTTTTGTGGTAGCAGTCCTTTAACCGCTTGCGGACTGCCCCATGCAGATATACTGCTGCAGGATGGCTGCTCTGGGCTGGATCACGTATCTGATGTATGATCCTGCTCTTCCAGGCAGGGGGTTTGCACGTGTACGCTGCCCTGGCTGTGCTGTGATTCGTTACAGCACAATCTGATCAGCAGATCCTGGCCAATTATTTACGGATGGAACCTGTGGATCTCCGGAGCAGATGACAAGACAACGCTCTGTGGATGTAAACAACACGAGCTCTGTCCTGACAGCGATGATGTGCCAGTTTTAGTTTCCCTGCAAAGCTAGGAATAAAAACGGCCACATCCCTTAGTAAAATCAGCACACAGTAAATACAATAACACATTGTTTGGCACACAGTTAACCCATTGATTGCCCCTAAATGTTAACCCCTTCCCAGCCAGTATCATCAGCACAGTGTCATTGTATTTTATTAGTACTGATCACTGTATTAGAGTCACTGGAGATGTCAGTGGCAGTTAGTCAGTTCTCACAAAGTGTCAATTAGTGTCAGATTGCCCACCGTACTATCACAGTCCTGCTATTAATCGCTGATCACCGCCATTACTAGTATAAAAAAAATTAATAAATACAAATTACGATATCTGTACCATACTTTGTAGATGCTATAACATTCATGCAAACCAATCAATGTACACTTGTTGAGATTTTTTACCAAAGACATGTAGCAGAATACATTTTGGCCAAAATGTATGAAGAAATCTGATTTTTTTATTTTTTTTATTGTATATGTTTAATAGCAGAATGTAGAAAATATTGGGATTTGTTTTTTCGTTTATATTGCCAATAATCAAAAACCCAGTGGTAAAGAAACACCACCAAAAGAAAGCTCTATTTGTGTGAAATAGACTATGTTTGCATACAGCATTGCATGACCGTGCAATTGCCAGTTAAAATAGCACGGACTTCAAAAAATGGCCTGGTCATGAAGGGGCTAACATTTTCCAAGCTCAAGTGGTTAATAACAGTATCTGCTTTATTTTTTTAAATAAAGCAAAGAGCAACAAGGTCCTAAGTGCAGCAAACATAACATTAGTAATTCACATCTCATCAGTTCAGCTGCATTGCTTAAAGCAGATCCAATGCAATGACCAGTTGCAATGCACTACAAAGCATTACAGATCATGGCAGTGCACATAGAAGGAAATAAGTAATAGAAGTATTTTGCTTTTGCTGGCAAAAAAAAAAGGCACACTTAAAAAAAAAAATCATGTCAATGCAGGTCAACTGAAGTGCATGAGCTAAAAGCAACACAAATTATGTGAATCCAACCTCAGACAAGACAGTAATAGGTAAACACTCATTGCTTGCAATTTGTATCACTTCGCATAACTGCATCTGAATTAGGCCTCTTGCACATGGGTGATCCAACCAGGTCTGCTGTCAGTTTTTCAGGCAGACCTGGTCGGATGGTCCATCTATGGACAAGCGGGTGTAAATGGACTTGTGTCCATTAACACCTGCCTACACCTGGTTCTGATTCAGCTAAAAAAAACAGAAATGAATCTGTCCTCTTCCATGTAGGTAGAGTAGATCAGAGGGTATTTGGGTGTAAACGAACAGTGCTGTCCATTTACTCCCAGCCGCTCATAGAGCAGAAGCTGACCAGACACAGATGTGTCATCTGCTCAGATCAAATGATTGGATTGGAATCTGCACAGAATCCACACTGTGTAAAAGGTCCTGAAGGCTGAATATATACGTCACACCAACAGTATATAGATATTTACAGTATATCAAATAGTATGTCAAACCAGAAACTAGATAAAAGCAGGTCTATGGAGCCATTAAAGTGTTCATAAACATTAGGTGATTTGCATGATTCAACCCCCTGTTCAGAAATCAGACAGACTTCTATTTCTTTGAATTTTCTGTGATAGTGAGTGACATATAGGCACAATGTAAGAAAGGACGCTAGTCTAATCACTCATGGAGTCCTATGTGAAGATGGCCTCAGCCGTCACTCAGGCCATGCCCTTGGGAGTGTTTCACCCCACCCAGCCCACCGAGGCTTGGTCACAGAGGAGCGGCAACATTACGTTATGTACACCAGCTTAGTGAAGACATAGAGATATGCTCTGCTCTGAAAGTTTGACTGTAAAGTACAGCTCTTTAGAACAGTCTTTCTCAACTATTAGTGTATGTGCACCTTTACAATGATCTTTGTTTATTGACTCTCTGGTGTGTGTCATGCCTTCAACATAGGGTTTTAAAAAGATTTTCTGTTTACCCATTGGACCTATTTTGGGCTCTGCCTAGTGGCCACACACCACTAATCCTTTGCTAATTTATAAAGCCATTTTAGCAGTGTTTGACCCTACCATGCCTCTGGACCTCCCATGATTCTCCACTCTCCAGAGAGATTCTCCAGAGAAGGAAGAAGCATCTAGAAGTCCAGCCACCATGTTTCAGCATATGCAAAGAAAAAACACCGGTCTTTCCTCCAAATGGCAACATTTCTGGTAAAATTTGGACTTCCACCCACATCCAGAAACTACTATATCTACCAGTAACTAACTTTTTTATTGCTGTATTGTATGTGTTCTTATGGTATTTCTCTTTGCTCTTCCCACCACTTTCACCTACCCCATTCTCTTAATAAAACTTTAAGATTTATACATATACAGTCTGTTTTGCTGGAGGATGGGAGGGTTTTGCTGTATGTCCAGTTGCACACAGGCCACAAGGTAACGTGCAGCAAGATTAGATCAATGCATTGCACCACTTTTTCTAGAACTGATTGATATGCGAACAGTTGTTACTAGTGCACTCCAAGTATGTATAAATGTTCTCAAAACCATCTCTCATGCTTGTAAATTAATAAAAAATATTTTCTTATATCAGTTTTATTTACGAGTTGTCAAGCATATCCCTTTCCCTTACTAAAAGCACCCTGTGGGCCAAATTTACTACTGGTGGGGAACCTAGCCTTTGGTGGTGGTTGAATTCATTCATTTCTTTGAACTACCTAACCTTAAGCTGACCATAGAGATTAGCAGACAGTCTAGTTTTGTTTATTGTGATCTTCACTGATTTAATGCCTGTGGGGCAGCTTCTGTCAATTGATAAACTGAATAGACAGGTTAGAATGCTTGTCTGATCGTTGCCCCCTGAAGTAAGCCAGTGCCATGGCTGTCTTCAGAATGTAAAGCCATGCCTTCCCCACCCATTTAGTCCTGCTACCCTAGCATGTCCTGATTTCAATGGCCACTCTAACATGAAGTTTGTCAGCAAACCCATTATTGTTTGATCTACCAGTGTAACAGATTTACAAATAAATTAGCATAGGGACATCAGCACTGGATGGAATGGACATATCTGCTTCACTGAGGATTATGATAATTTTTTTTCAGTTTCAATTATAATAAAAAAAAAGACAAGGCACAGAGGATGAAATATTCAGAAATTGAGTTGATGAAAAATGCCATGGAAATGGTTTGCACAAGTCAGAATTGTTTGAATGTCACTGTTTTGACAACATAATATTTGCTCAGATTTGTTTATCCTCTTAGTGAAATTGATCTGTGAGAGAAGGGCTTGCTGGACCCCACTTAACCCGCCATCACTTAATATGTACATCGATTAACCCAAGAATAATTGAAATGCCTGGTTATCCAGGAACATTTATAAATACCATGATTTTATTCCCTGAATAAGCAAATGTACATGTAACTGAAGCTCTGTTAATTTAAGATATTTGTCATGCAGTATGGGATCTAGAGATTATGGTACAAAGTCCTCTTTTATGATGCACATCTACAATACACAACACAAGCTAAATGTGGTTGGTTATATACTAACAGCTGGTGTCTCATATGTGCCAACAAATCTCTATACCAGGAGAATAGCATTGTTAAAGTGCACCTGTGCCCAGACTAGAGACATATAGTTTAGGTCACCTAGATATATATAAATCATAATAAAAACTGGCACTTCATGGTCTGTTTAACCTCAAGCAAAGTATAACAATAAAAGTATAACAATTCTGAACACAGTTGACAATTTCAGAGCCATAGTTTAAAATATTCAATATTTTAAAATGTATTTATGTACACAAATATAACAAAATTATGTAGTGCCAAGATTCACTTTACATGGCCATTCTGTTCACGTGCATCTGATCCGAAGCTCAGTGTTAGTCTATAGCTTAATGCAGGGATAGACAACCTAAAATTGGTGGAGGTCTACCTGAACAACATGGGAGAAGTCAAAGATCACTGGGCATAGTGTCACCTCCTCACACCTGATTTAAAGCTCTAATTGCTGTACTACCATGTCACAATCGCGCGCATTGCACAGAAATCATGGGTTTAAATCAGGTGATGAGGAGGCAGCATATTGCCTCCTCACCATCTGTCAAACACACTCAGATAATTTTTCAGAGGAGCAGCAGTGCCTGCTGCACTTGTGAATGAGTTCTTAGTTACATCAGGCATCCGCACTCTTAGGCACTCTTAGGGCTTGTTTATGTGTAAAGTTGGGAGGTGGTAAAACCTTGCAGTTGAGACACGGTTTTGCCACCCCAATCCCTGCTGCTAAGGCAGCAGCCAAGGGTGTACACATGCCACAGAAGGAATTACATCCCCCCTTGCTTTTGGCAGGTGTTACCACCTCTCAATCGAGACCCATTCAAGTAAATGGGGCCACTCTACAAGCTCCCCGCAACTGTATGCTTCTGCGGGGGCAGGTGGTGAGAAAGCAACACAATGCTGCCTGCTTAACCCCTCATTTGCTGTACTGCACAAGGTTGCAGAGCACTTACAGAGTGGCTGCATTCACTTGAATGGGTCATGCTGGGCAGGTGCTACACCCACCAACCATGAACGTGTGTAGGAGCAGCACTACAGAGGAGTCATCGTCTTATGCAGCTCTTGCTCCCTACTACAGCTCCAACTTTACAAGTAGTCCCTCTGCATTGCACTCTGTTTGATACTCTGGCATGGCAGTTCAGCAAGCCCAGACCATGATCTACTAATTACGTGGCAATGGTCTACTGGTAGATCGTGATCTAATGGTTGCTGACCCCCGGTCTAATGTTACCTAATGGACAAAAAAGTTTTTCAGACCTAAGGCCTTATGTACAGTGGGTGTTTAGTCTTGGTGAATAAGATTCTGCCATTTAGGTGTGGGCAGAAGACAGAGGAGCACCACCCAGGCCTGTTTTCAGCCGCCTGGTAAAGGATAATTTACCTTTTAAAAAAAAAATAAATTCATATCTTTTTGCAGGTAGAAAAATGTGCATTTATTATTATGATTTTTTAAAATTGGGAGTCTATAAAGCATTACACTCACGATCAGCAGATCACTGATACAATGCGGGGATCTTGCAAACTGTCAGGGTCAACTGTCTTCTCATATTTCGTACATGGGACACCAGGGCAGCTGCACCAGTAACATGTTACACGTTGCACCCTGAATATATATACAGGTGAAACTCCAAAAATTAGAATATCGTGCAAAAGTTCATTTATTTTAGTAATGCAACTTAAAAGGTGAAACTAATATATGAGATAGACTCATTACATGCAAAGCAAGATAGTTCAAGCCGTGATTTGTCATAATTGTGATGATTATGGCTTACAGCTCATGAAAACCCCAAATCCACAATCTCAGAAAATTAGAATATTATGAAAAGGTGCAATATTCTAGGCTCAAAGTGTCCCACTCTAATCAGCTAATTAAGCCATAACACCTGCAAAAGGCTTCCTGAGCCTTTAAATGGTCTCTCAGTCTGGTTCAGTAGGAATCACAATCATGGGAAGGACTGCTAACTTGACAGTTGTGCAGAAAACCATCATTGACACCCTCCATAAGGAGGAAAAGCCTCAAAAGGTAATTGCAAAAGAAGTTGGATGTTCCCAAAGTGCTTTATCAAAGCACATTAATAGAAAGTTACGTGGAAGGGAAAAGTGTGGAAGAAAAAGGTGCACAAGCAGCAGAGATGACCGCAGCCTGGAGAGGATTGTCAGGAAAAGGCCATTCAAAAGTGTTGGGGACTTTCACAAGGAGTGGACTGAGGCTGGAGTCAGTGCATCAAGAGCCACCACACACAGACGGATCCTGGACATGGGCTTCAAATGTCATATACCTCTTGTCAAGCTGCTCCTGAACAACAAACAACGTCAGAAGCGTCTTACCTGGGCTAAAGAAAAACAGACCAGATCTGTTGCTCAGTGGTCCAAAGTCCTCTTTTCTGATGAGACAACTTTTGCATATCATTTGGAAGCCAAGGACCCAGAGAATGGAGGAAGAATGGAGAGGCACACACTGCAAGATGCTTGAAGTCCAGTGTGAAGTTTCCACAGTCTGTGTTGATTTGGGGAGCCATGTCATCTGCTGGTGTTGGTCCACTGTGCTTCATTAAGTCCAGAGTCAACGCAGCCGTCTACCAGGAGATTTTGGAGCACTTCATGCTTCCTTCCGTAGACGAGCTTTATGGGGATGCTGACTTCATTTTCCAGCAGGACTTGGGACCTGCCCACACTGCCAAAAGCACCAAAACCTGGTTCAGTGACTGTAGGATTACTGTTCTTGATTGGCCAGCAAACTCGCCTGACCTGAACCCCATAGAGAATCTATGGGGCATTGCCAAGAGAAAGATGGGAGATATGAGACCGAAAACAATGCAGAAGATCTGAAGGCCGCTATTGAAGCATCCTAGTCTTCCATAACACCTCAGCAGTGCCACAGGCTGATAGTTTCCATTCCACGCCGCATTGAGGCAGTAATTGCTGCAAAAGGGGCCCAAACCAAGTACTGAGTACATATGCATGCTTATACTTTTCAGAGGTCCGATATAGTTCTATGTACAATCCTTGTTTTATTGATTGCATGTAATATTCTAATTTTCTGAGATTGTGGATTTGGGATTTTCATGAGCTGTAAGCCATAATCATCACAATTATAACAAATCACAGCTTGAACTATCTTGCTTTGCATGTAATGAGTCTATCTCATATATTTGTTTCACCTTTTAAGTTGCATTACTGAAATAAATGAACTTGTGCACGATAATCTTTCGAGTTTCACCTGTATTTATTTAATAATGGTACTTATATAGCGCCGTCAATTTACGCAGTGCTTTACATATATATATATATATATATATATATATATTGTAAATTCACATCAGTCCCTAACCCTCAAGGAACATATAATCTACAGGCTCTAACTTACATTCATGCATACACATACTAGGGCCAATTTAGACAGGAGCCAATTAACCTTTTGGAATATTGGTGTAACACGTAACATGAACTTAACCTTTAAACTCTTTGAGAGGCTGAAAGCTGCTGCGGCTGGGCAGTGCCCTGTGTGGTACCAACAATTAGGACAGTGTGCGCCAAGGGATGAATGCGCAGAACATAAACTGCTTGTTTTCCGGGAAATTGTCCCTAAGCACATATTGTCCTAAACATTAGTACCACTCAACGCACCATCCAGTAGCTTTTAACCTCTAATGTAGTTTAACAAAATGCCAGCTGCCTGTGCCTTCCGCCCACACAGCTAAGGATCTCATGGACCAGGGTTAAACACCCAGTGTGCATAATACCTGAAAGTGATGAATTGAAGACAGTGTGTTGTGAAAGGTTGCAAACAGATGCACGTTCATTTACATCCATCTGCCCATAGACCTAACAAGCTCCATTACATAAAAGAAATGAATGGACACAGATGTCACAAAAATGACATACATCCCATTCTGCTTTGATTCCGCAGGCGTTTGCCCATGGATCCTTGAATGAATGCTTCCTGTGTGAAAGGATCCTAAACTCGTATCTACAGGCAAAGCTGCTTTGGAAAGAGTGGTGAGGAGTCAGGTTTTTATTGCTGTCTGTGCCCCTGTTTGGAAGATTCACTCGTTATATGCCCTGGTGACCAGTGTCACTGGGACTGAAAGTGTGGAAAAAATCCAACATTTTTAGTTGTCACCAGAACAGGAATAGTAGGGAATCTTCTTGTGTCATCAGAAAAGGTAGTTGAGGGAAATCTCTCTGATGGCATACAAATGACAAAAAAACAACAAGGGTTTTAACTCTTCCCTACTCTAAGCTTTGTATTTAGATTTGCACTTTAAGCAGAAAACTATTTATAATATTTAACTTCACATTGTTGAGTTTTATTTTATTTTTTTTAAATGAATGGCTAAATGGGTATATTTAAAAATCACAGCATCAACCTGACTGCCT
The DNA here is from genome assembly GCF_062004578.1 of Staurois parvus. Lineage (NCBI taxonomy): Eukaryota > Metazoa > Chordata > Amphibia > Anura > Ranidae > Staurois > Staurois parvus. Next base: position 3,809,708 of record NW_028318132.1, on the reverse strand, counting down.
ACCTTCAAACCATCTGGAGGCTGTTCTTGTTTTACCTGTAACAAAAAATAGGGATTGCAGAAATCAGATCAAAACTATCATTTTCCAATGCTGTCCATATGTAACACAACATTGTACTACTGTACATCCTAGATGCAATATTTTTTTTCTAAACTTTGTGGGTTTTTTGTTAATTTTTGGTGAGAACTAACATTTGAAAGATAGTAGTAGTAGCACCTTTTCTTTTGTTAATCTTGGTGATTACAGGTAAATTAGAGTAAGTGTTCCACCTAATGTTTACCAAAAGAGACAAGCAGTCTTCCACCATATTGTTTGAAATCTTCATATAATTCAGTAATATGAGTATAAAGAGGTATATGGCATGTATTACAGAAGCTTGTAATCAGTTACAACTAAATAATATCTTAATAAAATATAGGGGTTGTTAGATTTTAGCTGAATGGAGCCGAACAAGCAACATGATGCAACAGTTTTTATTTTTACCCATACCAGTTTAGATATAGTTTGTTAAATTCTATTCCAATCTGCATGCAACTATAACTTATATAACCGATAAAACTCAATTGTTGTTTTCTTATAGCTATGGCAAAAAAGAGGTTTTCTACACATGTGCAGGAGTGTAATTCCCTGGTCTTTTGATTGGCTTGTGGGTTTCCCAGCTGTTTTTCTTACTATGGCACTGGAAACTGATCATGTTGCCAAGGAAGTTAGTCCCTATTTTTGACTTATGAGAAAAAGGAAGAGAACGGAATGCTGTTGTGCATTTTGAACATAATGTAATGCTTTGATATACAGTACATTTAGGATTAGCTGCATATTATCATTGAGCAGCAATTAATTTAGTGACCATGCCAAATATGACAAAAATATTGGTTGTAAGTGCTTATAGATCTGTCTATCGTTAGCCATGACAATAAGGTAACCATAACCCACTGACTACAATAAGTACATAGCCCTGGCTTGCATTGATACTTGCAAAGTGTGACAGATCTGTAAAGACCATATCATTCGATGAAGTGACTAATATGAAAAAACGGGTATATATACTTATATTTATTGCTGTTATCAAAAATGGAAGATTATTAAAAATACAAAAGTCCAAACGGAAGAGTACAAAATAGAACAGTTTTAGAGACAATGCAAATAGTGTTCTATTAAGTCTCAGTGATGTTTGTTTATTTATGAGATATCTGTCCAATACACATTTTACTTACTGGAACCTTTTCTTTTACTTCTTTTCCTTTCTGCTTTGCTTCTTTTTCGGTTTCCCGAACCAGCTGTTTGATGAATCCACCAGGAATGACTGAAAACAAAGGCGGAGGAGATGTAGCTCTTGGCCCCTTATCCTCCTCCTTGATCTATTTATGTATAAAACAAAACATATTAGATTGCAGTTTCTGCATCAACAATGTTTGGTTGTTCCATGCAATGTGTAGTATTGGAAGTACAGTAGCCAGTAGAGGTCAATGTTTTGCCAAAGGGTTTTCCTCTTCAGCACGCAAGAAAGGCGTATTATATGTATGGCAAAAAGCAATGATTAGTGAATTGTGTTATTGCTCCAACAAAAAAATAACATTTTGGGGCTTTTGTCAGAAAAGTTTTCCAACAAGAACATTTCTTGCCACCCATAGCTACCAATCTGCTTCCAACTGTCATTCCTAAAGTACATTTTCTTTAAATCAAAACAATGATGATCTTGCTATTAGCAAGATATATCTTAATCATACAGTACAGGGTAAGATATTTATATGCGTTATATGCTTTTGCAATATTTTTAAATGTCTATTTACTTAAAGTGGTTGTAAAGTCCATTTATTTTTTATTAAAATAATACTCACCTGTTCTGTGCAATTATATTCTTACCTCCTCTTCTGGGGTCCCCCACCGGCAGTCTTGGCCCCTCCTCTTCTGTGTCTGCCCCCATCTGCCCCCATAGCATGCAGCCTGCTATTGGGGCAGACATGCAAATTCGTTCCTGAGCCGAGTTGTGTACATTGTGTGCTTGGCCCCATCTCCCAATCTCTTCTCACTGCATTTGATTGACAGCAAAAGAAGCCAATGGCTCCCGCTGTTTTCAGCAAAGAAGACCTGCAGCCAGTCACAGTGCTGGATCAATACAGAAGTCAGATAAGCGTCAGGGAAGGGAAAACAGACAGTAGAAGGGTTTTGACCCTAATGCAGAGAATGCATTAAGGTAAAACAAATCATTAGACTTTAGAACCACTTTAAATATAAAAATGTAAATGATAGCAAAGGAAAAATTGTTGATAATATCCAATTAAATGTTCACTTCCATATTCTAGTCAACAGTGGAAAATAACAGATCCAATAGGTAACAGAGGCAATAGTCCAATTTTCATTTGCTTTTTTTAATATATCAGATCAAATGTGTTATTACCCTGGGGCTGAAATGACAATCCAAAGCAGATGTTATGTTAGGGATACACAATGGAGAAATACACATTTTCATTATAAAGGAGAATAAAACAGAAAAAGATAGACATATAATATAAGTGAACTGTAAGATTGCAGTGGCATGGACTTATTATTAAGCCTGTTGTTAAAATTATGATTGACATTGCATTGTTAAGCTAAAGCAAATATCAGTAGTTATCAGTTGGTTAATTGCCTCAACCTGCTTTAATCCATAAGCAGACCCCTGCTTCAGATCTCTTTGTGTAGAGCTAAAGAGATCCTCCTCCTTATCCTTCCAGATTATCCTTACACTGGTTTGGTAGACTGTCCTTTCAAACCTATTTATTAACACTCATAGGATCACCAATTAGTTGACAGGGACAAGAGGACATGCCAGGCTCCACTATCTCTACAGAACTGGTATCTGTGAGGCAGGACCTGCTTTAGATTGGGGAAAAAAACCTTTTTAAAATGAGTGGGAGTTGTTCTTCAGTAAATATAACTTCCATAATCATATAAAGTCTCCATGCATTATTCAAATGGCTGCATGCAGATACTGTGAATGAAAAATGTGAGCTAATACTGAGACTTTCCTTTTGTTCCCACAGTGCTAGGCGTGAGGAGATAGCCATGCTGTTACAATGTCTGGAGGTAACTTGTGGCTTCAGGAGTGATGTACGTAGGGCAAGTGAAACATTAGTCTTCACACTGGACACACAAGATGATGTGAGGAGAGGTTGAGGGAAACAAAAAAAGAGAAATGATAAATTAGTATGCTGCTAAAAATATTATTTAATGTACAATATTTCCTTTTAATATGCTAAAACAGATACATATACACATTGCAGCAAAAATATTAGTATTAAACTTTCATACTTAATTTCTATATTATTCTCAGTTGCAGCACCATGATTATCTATGCCTTCCCATATGCTAAGAAGCATATTGCACTTACTGTACAAAATACATGGTGATTTTCAACTGTGGTTAGCAGGATTACAATGGTCAATAATGGGGACTTTGTCATGTGAAAGTCCCCTGGGTTTCCCATAGCAATTTGCCAGTGTTTCTTGGAGTACTTTACCGCACCAGCAGCAGCTTAAGGTGCTATCAAGAGGTGATCAAAAGGGTGGGGTTTACCGATACATTCCTTTTTGCATTTCTCCTGGATCACACTCTCACACAGGAGGCACAGCAGCAGGAGGAAGAGGTGGACATGTTGCTGTCATAGTCTGTGAGTCAGTTGGATCCTTTTCATACTGCTGTCATCACTGTGAGGCAGAGGCAGGAGGTAGAGGAAGAAAGCAAGGAAAAGAAGGATTGGAAAGCTGGTGGTGAGTAGGAAGAAATGGGGCAGATTGCAAGGGGGACGTTTCACCCCTCCCAAAACCCAGGAGTTGTAAATAGATGGGGTGGGAGTCATAAGGAAAGTGTTGTCCTCAGTAACATGGTAGACTTGGGGTTTTCTGCTGCAGGCAATTTGTGTCACATGGGATCTATTATGCTCACATGTCTGTGCAATGACCCCAGAATTTGAGTCATCAGAGAGAGACAGCACTATTGGGTGGCTTTCATATTAGATCTCCAATACATGGGTAAAACAGCTAATCTACTGCCACCATCCCAAAGGAAGACTAAAATATGGCACTTTGAGAAGGTGCTCCATAAGAACCTCTTTTATGCATTTCCTGATGATGACAGAATAACCTCTGATGACCATTGTGCTTTTGATCCTATGAGCCCTGAAAGGAGGAGAGGTGCCTAAGCACAAATTTATAGGGGTTTTTTAAACCATAGTGGCTAGGCTCAGCTGTCACATCTCTCCCTCTTATATTGCAGCCTAACTAAGCTGCTTACACACTGTCCAGCTACTAAATAATATTTTTGGCTTTTGTCTCTCAAATAATACACTCTATTTTCTGTTTCATAATAAAACCTACCTCATTCCTTCCTCTAACATTGCATCTTAAGCATGCTGCTAACATACTGTCCAGTCACAGAACAATATTTGTGGCTACTGTCTCTCACATAACAATATTATTTGTGTTTCAAGTTAAAATTTGTCTTGTCCCACCATTTTATACCGTGGCCTAATCAAACAGCCTACATATTGCCCACCTACTGTAAACTGTGGCTATTGTCCCTCAGATAATACACCTTAATTTTTATTGCAAGATAAAACCCGCCTTGTCTTTTTCTATTTGTTTCCTTTTCAAGTGCTCATGCACTGTACTCATACTGGCCAATTACCACCAAACGTAAACCTGCAGTCTATACTTTGAATATTTTGTGAATAATAAATGAATATCGGGATGGGAGGAGGTTTGAGGAATGTGAGGTAGTGATTTTTTGACATTTGCTTAAACAATAACTGAAAAAACCCAAACTATACCATTAGGCCCCATGCACACAGGTGTCAAAATGCAGGCATTCAGAAATGTTTGCACTCATTTCTACATACATTTGAAAGCATGTAATACTTTGCTGTGGCACGTACAAGTTCACCTACATCTAGGTATATTCAGCACCTGCATTTGCTCAAACTAGAATTTTGTTCTTGCCAGGACTGTGTAGCCTAAGTTTATGCACCAAAATACAGCTAAACACGTGTAAACTTGTGTAAAGGTATGTAAATACAAGTACATCTAGACACAGGAGAGATGAATCTAGGAGGTTCATGTGCATGAGGCCTTAAAACTGTTCTGCCACTCACTGGCCAATTAGTACAATGTTGAGAGCTTTTAGGAGTTGCAGTAAAAACTACCTAAATAAGCTCTTTATTCTTTCACAATTTATTTTTGTATTAGAAAAAAATCTTCATACATTTGGCCTGATCCACAGATATTGGATTCAAAAATTCTATTAACATTTTTGTTTTAAAAATCATTATAACTCAAAATAGGAGATGTCAGTCTTATCAAGAGATCAAGATCATATGCTGGTATCCCAAATGAAAGTGCAGGAGAAGTATGCCTAAATCTAAATCCATCATTATATACAGTATTTAAAACAATATACATTCTATCCCATACCTCTAAATCAAGAAAAAGAAAAAACATTCCACCAAATATTACTCAAGATTTCTGAGCATGTGACATCCTTCATATTCTCGATAATTTGGTACCAAACCAGGTACTTGAAGACAGACTGCCCATATCTTTTGGAACTAAAGACTGCCCCTGGGTAGTTTGACAGTTTCCCACTGTATTGTATTTTAAAACAAATTTTACAGACAGAAGGATTCACCTTTTTTTGACTTCAATAGAATTTTCTGAAAAGTTCACCAAATTTTCTAATCCTATGGTGAATCAAACCCAGGGAGACTGCCCTAGTAGAAACATTACTAGGGTGCTAAAAGACTTTGAGGTGCATATACCATAGGAGTAAAGGCTGTTTATTTAGCACATGTTCATAAATAAGGTAGACCTGTATTTACTTTTAATCCTGTAAAAAAAATAGTATTTTTGCTATACATGATTGGCTATTCAAAATCAACACATGACCACTTTATTTACTAACTTTCACTTTGGTAAGTGAACATTCATTTTGCTAAGTTGACAGCCTCTACTCTTTTAGGGCTTGTTCACACTAGCAGTTGGGGGACCGTAAAACGCCACAGTTGAGAGATGCTAGGTAGGTAGGCTGTGTTGCATGAAGGCATATCAAGGCTTAATTTTCAATTTTAACTGATTGCGCCTTTAAATATAATTTGATATGATCATTGACAAAATAATGGTTTTACATTTTACAAAACAAGATCAATCTCTGTATATAGCAAATGTCTGTAATATTGTCATATTACTCTGATCGTTGCTGCGTATGCTGCCCCTAATGCTTAACCTAGACCCCTAAAAACACACCTGCAACCCAACCTTTTGCCTGTTCCTCAGGGCTGACATATCTGCCATATTGTGCAGGTTGGCATAGAAAGTTACAAAGCTCCCAAAAGTAAACTATAATAGTTTTTGTTCAATGACATTATTTTACATATGTTACAAATGTTTATTACATGATAAAGGATTCCCAGAATACTATCGAATATCTAAAGAGACAACACAGCAAATCAATCCCCTGACTTGAGATCTGAGATCTGTTTGGCCTGATCCACAGATATTGGATTCAAAAATTCTATTAACATTTTTGTTTTAAAAATCATTATAACTCAAAATAGGAGATGTCAGTCTTATCAAGAGATCAAGATCATATGCTGGTATCCCAAATGAAAGTGCAGGAGAAGTATGCCTCCAGTGAACCAAGCTTTTTATGAATTTGATAATTAACTTGCCTGTGGGACTCTCCTAAAAATCACATGTTCATGCACTACAATGTAGCTATAAACAGCAGAATAGGCTTTAAAGTGGTTGTAAGCCCTTACATATACCCAGTGAAGTGACTAGCATCGGGTGATACACAGAGATGAAACGAATCCTCCTACTAAGGTGTATCGTTTATCTGTAGCAATTTCTTCTGTGGATCATTCAGAAAACACACAGATCAAGGGATTTTTTCCTCAGCTCTAGCAGCAGGGGGCGTGGATCTGAAGTTTCAGTTCTGATTTTAGAGAGGACAGCTCTGAGCCCTGATTGGAGGGAAGGGACACACCCCTCTCCTCACATTACACAGAGAACGTGCAGAGCTAAGGATATCAGTCACAGGCTGTGTGCTGGAGCTCTCCTCCCCCGGTTGCCTTTTTCTGTTGTGTTGGGAAAAGCTGCCAGAAGTGACACATACAGATAACAAAGGAAGAGGCAGCAGAGAGAAATCATACTCTTTGGATAGAGAGAAGTACACAGTATAGAAGAATATAATTTATAATGTCTGAGGTTTACAACCACTTTATCCTACATAATGACATATTATAAAGAGAATACCCAGCATGGGACAGAACACCATGTTTAGGATTAACTTTTAACTTTTTTGGATAAAGGTCTTTCATGTATACATCCCTTTGGCTATGAGAATAGCAGGTAATATGGCTAGCAAGTCAGGATAAGGTGGGTCATTAGATTGAAATCCTACAAATCAATAAATCAATCCTATAAGATCATTTTATTAATCCAGAAAGCTTCATAATCCATCAGACAACTGTAATTTTTTAAAGTGGAGTTCCACTCACACTGTAAAAAAATAAAAGTCAATAGCTACAAAAACTGTAGCTGCTGACTTTTGAAAAACAGCCACTTACCTGTCCCACAATCCCACGGTGTCCTCCCCGCAGCCCATTTCACCGGCCATCCTGTGTTCCAGGTGCCGGCATCTTCAGTGTGGGCACCCGGCTGTGACAGCTTGCGGCTGCGCATGCATTAGTAGTGCTGCGCCTCCTGAATGGCCCCATAGTCTTCTGGGAACTGTCACGTGTCCCAGAAGACTACAGGGAGGGAGGGGGGGGACAACTTCCGCTTCCGATCGCCTTGGCAATCACAGCGGAAGTGGGAGTGGGTACCTGTCAATTTTGGGTACCCGCTCCCCAAAGGTGCCAATCCTTAATGGGGTGCGGGGTACCAGACTTTAAAGCAGAACGTCCACTTTTGGGTGGAATTCTGCTTTAATGTTTCACCTAAATCCAAACCAAATTCCGGCATTATCCAGATGTATGTTAAGTTTTGGATAAAGTTTCATATTTTCAACTCTGATTATGTCCCCATTGTATGCTTGCCATTCATCCTAGTTTACCCGCTTCAAAGGGCCTGTACCTAACAAATAAAAATCAACAGCATGTTCCTGGTGGAACTGTCAGGCAGAATGTTAAAATATTATCACCTGCAGCAAACCCTGGGAAATTCTGTCCTTTATTACAGAAACCACAATCTGCAGGGTGTACCTATATGTTACAGTTCTAGACTCCTGTTTGGAATACAGTGTATGCTCAATGCGGTGTATGGGAGTCCAGTTCCTAGGTTTGCTATACTACTATAATCCGATGGAAGGTCTATGTAGATCTTTCTATTCCTAAATTCTACCAAGAGTCAATTATTGTCTCAACATTCAATGGTTGCCTCGTTCTCCGTGCTGTATACCTGTGGCAAGATTCCTGATGGCAATGCTGAAAAAGCTTATCAGTCAGTGTGGATTAGTTGAGAAAGTTACAGTTTGATAGAAGATTGTAAAGATATGTTATGTTTGATCATTGCACTTACACCGAGTCTAGAGGATAGTTCTGCCTTCAGTAAATAGGGTGTTGCATGTTCTTTATGCATGCTCATGGCAAGGTTACCTATCCACATTAACTGAAACCAACAAGAAGCATTAAATTGCCAGGATTGTAATAAAATATGAGGCTGATCACAGTATGCAAACTGATTTAAAATATAGCAGTGCATATACTAAATTTTACTTCTCTATGCTCAAGTTTTCTATTGTACCATACTACTAAGACATCATGAGATTTCTTTTACTCCCTGTGATGGTTTAGTGGTAATGCATTTACGTATTAAAATATCACTGAAACACAACAATTATGGGCAGCACAGTGGCTAAATACTTAGCACGTCTGCCTGGCAGTACTAACGTCGTTGGTTCAAATTCCAACCACGGCACCACCTGCCTGGAGCTTGCATGTTCTCCCTGTGTGGGTTTTCTCTGGGTATCTGGTTTCCTCCTACACTCTAAAGACATGCTGGTAGGTTAATTGGCTCCTGTCTAAATTGTCCCTAGTATGTGTATGTATGAATGTGAGTTAGGGACCTTAGATTGTACACCCATTGAGGGTTAGGGACTGATGTGAATGTACAATATATAAGTGAAGCGCTGCAAAAATTGATGGAGCTATATAATTACCTGTAATAAATAAATTAAGGTTTATGCCCACAGGGCTTAAAAAACACAGCTTTTACAGGCATTTGGCTTTTTTTGTTTCAGCCTCATGAGTCCTCATGCACACAGGATGTTTATTTTACTCTTCTAGAAACCAGCGGCGTTTTTGCACAAAAAATGCCAAAATGCCAAATCTGGCCCACCAGGCCATTTCATGTGGCCCTTACACCTCTCCTGTAGCTGTGACACCCCCTACAAGGTTAGGGGGGTGCACTGTGATGTAATGGGGGGAATCTTGACTGTTAATGGTGAGGGGCTCTTTATTTCTGGTGTAAGGGGGGAGGGGGGTGCTCTAGACATCTAGTCATACAACTGGCACTTTGAGGGCAACAATAATACTGATGTGGCCTGCAATTAAATAAGAGTTTGGCATCCCGGGTCTAAAGCTTTTACAAGCTTATAGGAGCTTTTACAAGCGTCAAGCTCTTGGGTGTTATTTAATTTCATTGGCCTGAAAAAATTTTTATTCTGGCCATTGAAATTAATAATGCTCAAGCATTAAATGTGCCTAATGTTTAGGCCCGTTTAGGCATGTTTAGCAGCTTTTAGTAGCGTCAAGCGTATTCTTATGCCCAAAATAATGCATAAACGTGCATAATATGGGAGAACAAGAATAAATGTATGTACAAAATGCACCTTTAGGTGTGTTTTTAAGTCATAAAAGCTGTTCAGATAGAAAATTCAAACCCCCAATGTACATGAGCCTTTAGATTGTGTTGTCTGTGTCCTTCCTGCTTTAAAGTCATGCACCGTATACTAGCACATTATGAAAGACTTATCTGGACATTGAGCCCTCTAGCGCAGCGCTGTCACAGCTCCCGGGCACATCCATCTTCACGCAGTCTTCCTTCCGAGTTTGCGGACTCTGGCTGTATAAAAGGCCAGGTCCGCTATAATGTCACTCCCATGAATGCGTACAGGAGCCCAGACTCCGGCATGGAGCTCTGAAAGTACGGCGCAGGTTTGCCATCCCTTCAGATTATGTGTGCCGGTGATCACACCGGCTGCATGCAATGAGAATATCTCCCAAACAGTGCACATTTAGAAGATTTACTGTACCTACAGGTAAACTTTATTACTGGTATTAGGTTAAACAGTGGACTTTACTTTCGTTGGGATTCATTAGGAGGCCAACTGTATATCTGCCCACATCAACCATAGGTAGCTATGAGATGCTGAGCAGTTCTAATTTTTGCATTATGCTCTTGTACCTGGCTGTTAGAGGGAGACCCTTCAAAACATGGTAAACACTATTTTTTTCCATAGAAAGAAACCTATTGATAAGAGTTAAAATGCACATTGTAGCAGTCTTTTAAGACGCAGGGTTAACTGTGTAATTATAAAGACAGGATTTCCTATTTACTTTCTTCAAATCAATTAATACATTGCAGCTGCTAGTGAATAAAGTTTATTTTTACAAGGGCACCCTTCAAAACATCCTCTGACAGACAGTAAAGCATGGCCTACTTAAGCATCATACCTAAAATCACATTATTCCACAGTATGTGAGTCTCTGCCAGGGGGCACAGTGGTGAGACATAAAGCTATCTTTAAGGACTTGGCGTGACCTTCTATAATCTTGCATGACATCAAATCTAATACTCCTTACAATACAGTCTGCCAACTGCTCGTCCTCAGTTAAGCGTTACCCTAAGGCTTCCAGTTTTACACATAGTGTATTTTCTATATTTAGGGAGAAAGTTAACTCCTGGCAGACCCTGAAGTCAGAACTCTCAGCCAACAGGGTTCGTTGAGGGAAAAACATCTACACCCACACTTGGAAAGTAAGCATTATGCAGGGTTCAGTGATACATGGTACACCTGTTACTCTTCCAGACTTCTAATTAAACTAAGTAATCCAATCCACCATGTCAAAAAATGATAGGGATTAATTACCTTGAATGCCCACAAACTGCAAATCAGCATATTTAAACAGGCAAGTACAGTATGTATATACATAGTTATTACAGTTCTTAATGTAACCGTGTGTTTTGTCCATGCAAGGAAAGGAAACAGGTTGACGTTAATACTTTCTACCACAGCTGTTTTTACTTAAAGCATATTTAAATCCAAAATGAAACATTAAATGAATTGCGGCTTACAGATCTTTAAATGTTGTGATCAATTATGACACCAGCCATTTGATGGCTTGACAGTTCAGTTGAGAGAACAAGCACCCGTGACAATTATCATTCACAGCATGTCTTGAATGTAACTGTTTTGGGAAACTGTAAAATCGATGGGCTTAGTTCCACTTTAAAAAAGTGTTAGCTGGAGTTCCTGTTAGTCAAGTCCATGTAAATCTGCTAGTGCATCTAATTCTATCCTCTCCCCCGATTGACAATGCTGCTGTCCAAGACTGGCTCTGTTGCTCCTCCAAAATAAAGGCTTAAAAACCTAAAAAACTAATGTGGTCACCATACTTAAAGTAGTTATAAAGGCAAAAGGTTATTTTTACCTTAATGCATTGTCTGCATTAAGGTAAAAAACCTTTCAAAAGCTCCCCCCCCACAACCCCACCTAAACACTTATCTGAGCCTGATCTTGATTAAGCGCTGTGCTCATCTGCAGCATCTCTTCTCACAAGATGCTCGGCAGCAGCAGGAGCCATTGGCTCCTGCTGCTGTCAGTCAAATCCTGTGAGATGGGAGTGGGGAGCGGGACCGAGCCATCTATGTGTCTATGGTCACACACAGCTGGCTTGGGATCAAGCCAACGCGAGTGCCCCCAGATTTAGCCGCTTGCTATGGGGGCACTCAGAGAAGAGGAAGAGCCAAGATCACCGGTGGGGGGAGCCCAGAAGAGGAGGTTCAGGGCCACTCTGTGCAAAACTACTGCAGAGAGCAGGTAAGTATAACATGTTTATTATTTTCATAAAAGAAGCTGTGTTCAATTACTTTTTTTGTTGTGCCTTTTTCCCCATGTGACAGTGCTGGTGCTTGGCGACTGGCCACCTAGCATTATCACATAGCGCTGGGAGAGAGTCCTCAGCCCTGTGTATGGTCCAAATTGTGAAATAATATAGTGCTTCCTCTCCTAGCTCCTACAAGTGAACCAATAGTGGGGAGGAGAGGAACGGAGAGGAAAGGAAAGGAAAGGAAAAGGAAAGGGCAGTTGTGAGGTCAGCATTAAAGTGCCAGTCCCCTATCTGTCCTGTTGCAATCTGAGCATGCCTGGCACAGAAGCAGATCACTGCTGGGGTGGTCAATTTGTTGCTTTGCCTTCTACTTGGGAGATAGAGTACCCTGTGCTGGGGCACTGCACACCTGTACTCCCATGTTCAGACTGCTAGTGGTATTCTCCCACCCTGCCCAGCCTTGCATAGTTTGAGAGACAACAGCTGGAATATGTGACATCAGCAGAAGCTGCCAATCACCACAAGAAGGGACCAGTGTGCGTCTCTGCCTTCTGCTTGTGAGTTACATTATCTTATTATTTATATTCTGTATATAGTGTTATATAGCCAACAGTACATACAGTGTAAAGCCAAATTGCCATGATGCAGTTAAGAAAGCGCAAATAGTAAAACTGTACATTGCAAATGATAATCATCCCTTTTTAGCATAGAGTTTCATCCATCTGGTTACAAATCAAATATGCAGCACATTCAGATCATAGTCTTTCACTTTGAGATGCCAGCTCATCCTCAAAACACATCACAGTGCTTCTTTCCAGTTTTGCAAAAGAATGGATGGAGTTAAAGGACTTTGAAATACTTTTCAAACTACCTCTTTCTGCATAGTGAAGGGATGAGTTGTGATGATCTAGAGATTTGCCAACAAGTTAGAAAAGCTGTGCACTATAACAATGTTCACAATGGAGATGAAAGCTTGTTATTACTCCCAACGGAAGCCAGCAGGGTTCAATGATCTTTGAGTCACATAACCAATGCTTGAGTTAGGTCCTTTACATATATGACCAAGCTAAAACTTTATTTACTGGTTTGCAGCTATTCGCTCTAAATGATTGAAACCTTTAATTCTTAGTACAAGTACAATGTAGAATGCATCCGATCAACAAAGCATGCAAGCCATTGCAAAGGATTAAGCACTCCTTATTTCAAAGGTAAACAGTGAAAAATCCAACTCATCTGACTATTCTCCCAAGAATGCCTGACCCAGGTAATGTATGAACATAAGTTTTCATTGCCTGTGTCTGGTGACAATCCCAGGGGCGGACTGACAACTCATGGGGCCCCCGGGCAATAGGGGATCGAGGGGCCCCTGTGTCCTTGCCCAAACTCAAAAAAGGCTATGAAAAAGATACAAGGGGCATCTCATGGGGCCCCGTACTGACCCCGGGCCCTCGGGCAGTGCCCAAGTTTCCAAATGGTCAGTCTGCCCCTGGACAATCGCCTTATAGCTATAAGCACCTTGACTTTCAGGATCAGCTGATGCCATTGGATCAATAAAAACACTGACACAGTCAGAGGATTTTTTATCTGTAAGTTCCATGATTTATTAAAAAAAACAATAATAAAGTTACTACTGAATGCCAAGCTCACTTAGCAAGCAAGGCTCTTGTATAGAAGCATGCTCATTTAATTCTATATGACTGCTTAAAGTCAATTTGTGTGGACAGAAATGTAGGTGCCACCATTGCTGACTTAAAAAGATATTGGCTATAGGGCTAACCTGCTGCTATCTTCATTAACTAGTGGGCCACTGGCCATGAATGAAAATGTTGATTTTTCCAACTTAACTGGCTTCATGTCTGTTCCAGGTCTCTGGCTCTTTTTCTATTGCAACCAGGAATAAGATGACAGTCCCAAAGCCTGTATACCAGAGCTTGCAAATGTGTAAGTGGACAGTTAGGGCAATTTGGATGAAGATCAGTTAATAAACTAGTTTTCATATACTGATTAGACATGTCCATGTGAAATTTTTGTTTTGTTTAATTCATCCATTCACTGAAGAATTTTGTTTAGTCATATTCGTTATGTTGAACGGAAAGCTCATTTTCGGAATTAATTTCATTATATTCAGCATTCTTTTCATATATTCATTAGTCCAGGTGGATTCGAAAAATGTATCAGTTTTTTCAAAAGATTGATATATATTAGTTTTCTGTTTTGATATTGTGGATGGATTTGATATACATATATAAAACCTATTCAGAAGGATTCTATATTTTCAGCACAACAAAATAAAAAATGCAAAATTTGACATCCCCAAATTTTTCAGACCTCAGATTTGCATTAGGCTGTGGAACTGAATTGACTGACTGGGGGTTATTAACCAAAAACTGGAGAGTGCAAAACTCAGCATAGAAACCAATCAGCTTCCAGGTTTTATTTCCAAAGCTTAATTGAACAATCTGAAGTTAGAAGCTGATTGGCTACCATGCACAGCTGCACCAGATTCTGAGTGCTCCGCTGTTAGGAAATACATCCCACTGTGACAATTACACATTCAATTCAAATCACAAATTTACTTGAATCCAAATTATTGAACAAATTTAAAAAATGTAATTTATTTCCCCATGGACCTGAACTACTATTGCATCATGTGATGTCTTCCGAATGAAACAAATGAAATTAATGTATTCGTTAATTTTACTATATGTATTTCGTTACTATGTCCATTAGGAGATTTGTATATATCCAAATCTCCGAAAATCAAATTTTTGTCTGAAAATTAAAAGGAATACATTTTATTTAAAAAAAACTGCCCTTACATCTTCAAAGTTTTAGTGGGACTAATCAGTGCTGTGGTGATGAGAACATTTTATAAAAAGCACAACAGTACAGAAACCTAGAAATATGTATAATTTTTACTGTTGTTACATGATTGGATTCTTAGGCATGGTTCAAGGTGTTATTCCTAATCAGATGACATGGCACTGGTGTGACATCACCCATTTCACCAGCAGTGGAATTGCTAACATGGTGTCATGACCTGAAATAAAGTGTAAGTACTGTGTAACATCAGTGCCATAAATAATGCTCACCATCATCGCTACTGTTGCTTGCTGATAACGTATCACTCCTAAAAATAATGGGTATTTTCTTTGCTCACAGTGTCTGAACGGAGCAGTAGAGGATGGAAAGAGAGGTTACTATGTCCTGATGCAGAGGACAGCATTAAGCAAGCCTTGTATGGGCAAAGTAGCCAGGAACTGTTCTCTGTATGCCACTTGTATGTTTTGAGAGGAACCCCCACATCAAAATTAAAAAATGGCTTGGGGTCCCCACCCCAAGATCCATACCGGACCCTTATCCGAGCATGCAGCCCAGCAGGTCAGGAAAGGGGGGCAATCAGCGAGCGCCCCCCTCCTGAAGCATACCAGGCCACATGCCCTCAACAAGGGGGGTGCTTTGTGGGGTTCCCCCCCAAAGCACCTTGTCCCCATGTTGATGGGGACAAGGGCTTCCTCCCCACAACCCTGGGCTGTGGTTGTGGGGGTCTGCGGGCAGGGGGCATATTGGAATCTGGAAACCCCCTTTAGCAAGGGGGCCCCCAGATACTGCCCCCCTCCATGTGAATGAGTATGGGGTACATGGTACCGCTACCCATTCACAAAAAAAAAGTGTAGTGTAAAAAAAGACAGGGGACAGTCTTTGACAAGTCCTTTATTAAAAGAAGAAAAATAAAAGAA
The DNA here is from genome assembly GCF_062004578.1 of Staurois parvus. Taxonomy (NCBI): domain Eukaryota; kingdom Metazoa; phylum Chordata; class Amphibia; order Anura; family Ranidae; genus Staurois; species Staurois parvus. Next base: position 3,793,883 of record NW_028318132.1, on the reverse strand, counting down.
TGTCCCCCGAAGTAGATCCAACGTCAATCACGTTGCCCGCCACCACCAAATTATCTTGGTAACAGGCAGGATTAAGAGCCCTTATTTATTTCCTTGTACTCCCCACTGCCTTGTTGACCTGCCAGAACCCTGAGAAAGATCCTGCCTCGTACCTCCAGGTATAGAGGAACACTTGACTTTCTTACCTGCCTCCAATAAAACAACACTCAATGTCTGAGCAATCAGTCATCAGGCTCAAGCTCTGTGCTTGGGAAGAGGAAAATCTCTTGCCCTGTGAAACTTACATGATCATTTTGGGGGAGCCTTGGCAGATGAAGGGACCCACTGGAGGAGCACAGATGGACAGTACAGCAAGTCAGGTTATTTAGCATGTCAGGTGTCCATCAGCACGATTACTTTGCCTTGAATTGGGACTCACTGTAAGTTGTTCGGATTATCCTAAAAAGCAGAACTCCACTCTCTCAATCAGCACTGACTATTTTTCTAGTAAATAGTTAAGAAAATATATCATAGTTTTAAACTTTTAGTTTTTTAATTTTTTTCTGTTACTTCCTAGTTTCAATGAATGAATGAAATCGATCCACACTATTGCCACTGCTCTAAAATTTTCATTTTATTAAATCGATCACAGTAAAAACATCACAGGTACAAAGGTTGGCGAGTTTCGGCTTAGCAAGCCTTAGTCATAACCTATTCTGCTTCCTGGTTGCCATGCCTAGGAAAATTATGTCTTACATCCCAGGACTCTTCAGGAGGGTAGTAGGGGTTTTCTCAGCTAAGCACATCCTCCTGTCTGCATGCCTGAGCTAAGGGCAGATGGATTCCAGGAAGTAAATGCTACATGAAACATCTGATTTTATTCAAGATGGCCATGGCCACAAATGCTAGGGGGTGTTTTTTTTAAGTGGACATGGATGGATGGGTAAGTTTGTGTCAGGGAGGAAAGCAAAGATATCCTGGCAAATGCGCCAGTGCCCAATATGGCCACTGTAATTTGCACAAAAATGTGTGCATGCGCATAGATGCACGGCATGCAGTGGCACATCCATGTGTGCGATGGTGCATCAGCACACGCAGGGCGTAATAGTTGCTGGCGCCCAGTGGCCTTTGTAAGGACTGCAGCATTTCACAATAATTGTTGGATAGATAGATAGATAGATAGATAGATAGATAGATAGATAGATAGATAGATAGATAGATGAAATACAGATAGATAGATAGATAGATAGATGAAATACAGATAGATAGATAGATAGATAGATAGATAGATAGATAGATAGATGAAATACAGATAGATAGATAGATAGATAGATAGATAGATAGATAGATAGATATTGATTTATATAGAGTTTGGAAGTAAAAGTACCATCTCTGGGTACTTTGCAGATGACACAAACCTATGTACTGAGAACCCCTTACAAGATTTCTATAGTTTACAAGGTGACATAAATACACTGATTGAGAAACTACATGGCAAATAAGAATAACTTTTTTTTTTAATTTCTTCTGGCACATTATTGGGAATTCAAAACAAGCACAGCTTTACTTTATTCACTTAGAGAAAAGAGACAGGAGCACCACTCTATTTGTAGACGGTTAAAATCAGGCAGATGTCACTGCAGATGGCGCGCGTTCAGAGCATGCTCACTCCTTCATCAGGCCGATGAAGGAGTGAGCATGCGCCAAGCACGTGCCATCTTGGAAACCCAGTCCATGTGGTGACATCATCCCTGTGAGCCTCCCAGCGCCCCTCTGCTACTCCCCGAGCCCTGGACACCACCGGAGCGGCGGGAAAACAACCAAAGCGCGGCCAAAGGACCTGATGCTCCCACTGGACCTCCATCACTTGACATGCCTACCTGTTACCTATCTATGTGAGTGCAATTTTACCATTAAATTTGCCTGATTTTAATCGTCTACACTTAGAGTGGCGCTACTGTCTTTCTTCTCTACCTGCATTAGGAGTATCTACAAGCTCTTACAGCCGGCTGCCTCCTCGGACAAGTCCATACTACTACAAGCCCCCCACTACAGATGGACTTGGACCTTCTACTAACCCTCATTGCTAATGGTCCATCCCCAAACGCTCACAGGTTAGCATCTTAGCGCTCCCTCTACACACTTACTTTATTCACTAACAATTACTTTGACATTGAACCAATGGTGCTAATTCATCTATGTCATTACCAGCACATAGCAAAACAAAGCTATCCAAAATTTAATCAACTGTTTGATAATAAATGGCTTCATATGATCATCATCCTTCAATAAAAGAGCATTTTTGTGGCATGATCAGTCATATTTTCAATATCAATGCCAAAATTTCACAATTTCTGCCAGGGTATGCAAACTTTTGAGCACAACTGTATATAAGAAGTGTCTCTGTACCCAAGCAAGTGAAGGAAAATCCGAAAAATCTGTGGAATTCAGCAGATCTCATCTTGAATGCTGAGAAGCATAACAGTCATAATGTCAATAAAGTCATTGTAAAAGCTGAAGGTTCTCCAAACTTTCAGTGTGCAGCCCCCCCCCCTTGCAGCCCCCTCCCCAATACTTACCTGAGCCCAATCTCAATCCATTGTTGTGCATGGGAGCAGCGGCTCTCCTGGGTCTCTCTCTCTTCGCATGGGCAGAGACACAGCAGCGAGAGCCATTGGCTCCCACTGCTGTTAATCACAGCCAGTGAGGAAGGGGCAAGGGCTGGTACTGAGCCATGCTCTGTGAGTCCCTCAGACACACAGAGGTGGCTCAGGAGTGAGCACACACGAGTGCCCACAGAGCAGGCAGCTTGCTCTGGGGGCACTTGGCAAGACGGGCCAGAAGCATTGGCAGGGGACCTGAGAAGAGAAGAATCAGGACTGTTCCGTGCAAAACCACTACACAGAGCAGGTAAGTATGATGTGTTTATTATTTTAAAGAAAAAAAATTAAGCCTTTAGAACCACTTTAACAAGCAACCTTGCCTAAAAAGTACATGAAGACAGATTAAGTTGGAAGGGAAAGATTACAACTTTATTTAATGAGTTACTAAACCCACAACAGTAAAATCAATCTGTAAATGCAGAAGAGCATGCTTGTTATACTCACTGTGGAACCTAAGGGGTTAAACCTCTGCATTGTGTAAAAAAGGATTTTTGATCCTGATTTCTCTGATCTTCCCCTTCTTCCGGTGCCCCCCTTTTATCTCCTGATAAGACATAACATGTGGAGTAACTCTGCAGATGCTCAGTTTGGTGTGTATTGCTAGAGAGGGGGTTTTTTTTCCGGAGAGTGCATGTGATCAGCACAGGACCAATCAGCACTGTCCAGACAGAGGTCAGGGGTTCTGCATCCTCCTAGAGCAAAATTAAAACTCCTCCTACAAGCTTTAACCAGTGCTGGGCTGGACTCTGATAGAAGTCACAAGACGGCTCTAACTGCTGATGGGAAAAGGTATTTAGCAGTTTATTTTTACTAAAATAATTGCATTTCCATGTTGTGTGTACTGTGGGAGACCAGATATAGTGAATGCAGGGTCCTGGGTTTAGTATCACTTTAACACTTTCAACATAATGACTTACTCAGTGCCAGTCACAGTTAGGCTTCATGTACATGAGCAACTGCTAAACTCAAGTTTAGGAGCTTTTGGCATTTTTTTGCCAAAGCTCCTAAACTCAACTCTATAGAACTCAAACCATGGTAAAAACGTGGCAAAACTACATTTTTGCCACAATTTGCGTTTCCCTGCTGTCAGAGTTGGCTTGTGTACATGAAGCTTTATACTGTTAGCACACGTTAACAGTAACTTGACAAAGTCTGAAAGGCCTGTCCATACCATGAGTGGTGTATAGGTATTAGCCCAATGAAACCACATTACTCACTAGCAAGGTAAAAAGCAACCAAAAAAAATTGTGGCAATTCTGGCATGTGAGTTAGCAAGTCTTCTAGAACTTAAGTTCCTTAGGTCAGTCTTGATTTGCCTCAGCGTAACCTTTTAACAAAGGCCCTGCCCCATCCCCCCATCTCTCAGTAGCCAATCACCTTAGAGCTACTTTATTTTGCTGCCTATATCCACATCTACTTACTAAGCCCTGCTCCTATCAGTCAAGGATCCCTTTTCCTATGGGCTCAAGGGACCTTGATTTTTGGCAAATACATACACCTCTTAGATTGTAAGCTCCAAGGAGCAGGGCCCTCCTATCCCTCTTGTATTGAACTGTATTGTTACTGTATTGTCTCCAGTTATATTGTAAAGCGCTGAGCAAACTGTTGGCGCTATATAAATCCTGTATAATAATACTCCTAGATTGTAAGCTCCAAGGAGCAGGGCCCTCCTAACCCTCTTGTATTGAACTGTATTGTTGCTGTATTGTCTCCTGTTATATTGTAAAGCGCTGAGCAAACTGTTGGCGCAATATAAATCCTGTATAATAATACTCCTAGATTGTAAGCTTCGAGGAGCAGGGCCCTCCTAACCCTCTTGTATTGAACTGTATTGTTACTGTATTGTCTCCCGTTATATTGTAAAGCACTGAGCAAACTGTTGGCGCTATATAAATCCTCTATAATAATAATATAATAGTCCTGAGTTTTATGATGGACTGAGAACCAAGCAAGTGTTTGGGATGTATATACTCCATGAAAGCACATATCTCTAAATCCCTAAAATAAAATATGATTTGCTAAACTTGCCAGCTTTCAGTAAACTCACACATTCCACACAACCGTGATATTGTGCCATACACCACCAGTCAGATCAGATCTCCCCTTGGGATCGTTCAACAATGTAAGATGGCTTCTGGTTGCCACAGAAGAATGAATCATGGGCAATGCCCTTTGCCTTATGAAGCATCCGTGCAATTCTTTCACATTAGTAAAACTAGATAATATTTTGTTAATAAAACTAGTAAAATTTAGTTACCATAACTGTATCAGAATATTCAGAAAATGGTCCCAGAGCTTGAACAACGGTCATGATAAAAGTTATTTGAGGTTTTCTGATTGGTCAGAAAAGTTGCACCAATGTTGTAATGAAACTTCAGAGTGATACAACAATCTCACAGTATTTAAATCCATTCTATAAACAGGGTATTCAGAATACTTGGATCACTATCACCAGCACAAAAATAACTAAAGAAGCATCAACTACAACCATCTCATTCACTGTAGTTGGACCAATGTGACGTTTGTGGTATTTAAAACAGTTCAGTAATGCATTGGTACAGTGGCTTCTTTATGGGGTCATTTAAATAGCAATGCAGCTCAGTAACCAACCAATGGGAAAACAAAATCTGCATTGAGAAATTTAATGGAGGGCAGGTAGGTGTAATTTGTGAATGATTACTATGGATGAAGGCTATTGGTCTTAACCGTTGCTTTAAAGCCCATCTCCAGGCAAAAAAAAAACAAAAAATGTTTCTCCACGCAGTGGAGCTGTGTCTGCACTGCATGGTTTAGAGGCTTGTTTTTGTCTAGAAAGGGGAAAGGAGATATAACTACCTAATCCTCCGATCCTCCCAGCTCAAGACAAGCCCAGCACCCCCCATGCTCCAGCAATCTTGAGTTGTGGACTGTTCCTGATGTCATCAAGCCCAGAGCAGGCTTGAGAGACCAGGAACAGTCCATGGCTGCACCTTGGGGTTTTCCGGGGAGTGAAGGATCCAATGAGTACAAGCTTTCTCCTCACTCCTAGACAAAACGAGCAGTTGACCTGTGTAGTGCGGGTACAGCCCAACTGCATAGAAAAACTTTTTTTTTTTGCCCAGAGTTGGGCTTTAACAGAAATAAAATCACTAGGTATGAGAGTAATGTCACTGTGACATTTATGATGTCAGTACTGGGACCATGACACTCACATTACTTGCGCAAAGAGGAAATATATATATGCATGTCTAGCTCAGAGAAGCTTGTGTCATTAAGGATGATTTTAGGTATGTATTTTTAGATATAGCTATGTTATTTAGGGTGCAAATGATAAATAGCACAAAATGGTGTATGTTATTTACATTATGATTTTGATTTTTGATTTTGCGTAACATAATTAAAGGTCTGATGCAAAACATGAAATTAAACCTTAAAGTGACTGTAAACCTCCACCTTGTAAAACAACCCATTCAGTTTAAAATAGAAATGAAAGACAAAACATCCCTTCAGAACACTGGTGTGATCGTGCCCTTGAAATCAGAAGGAAGACAGTGTGACTGCATTGCTGGAGGGCTTCGTTTTAAGGTACAGTAAGTCTTTCATGATGTGCTAGTATGTGGTGCATACTAGAACATTGTGACATAAACTTGCAGGAACTTATATGAGGAACTATTTCTCCCACTGACCATAATTACTGCACTGATGCCCCGATACAAGGAACTGTTCCTCCCACTGACACCAACAATGGGGCATAATTACTGCACTGACACCAACTATGGGGCATTATTCCATTCAGTATTCCATCCACTGACACCAATGATGCAGTACTATTCCTCCCACTGACATCAACAATGGGGGAATATTCCTCCCACTGACACCAATGATAGGGCACTATTCCTCCCACTGACACCAAAGATGAGGTATACTGTACTCTCACACTAGGACATTTTCTACTCCCACTGGCTACAGTCCGGCCCACCTAAAGCCTGAAAAACAGTAAACTGGCCCTTTGTTTAACCCCTTGATGCCGACATCACATAAATATGCGGTCTCACAGAACTGGGCTTTTTTCCGTGGGGCCACATATTTGCGTACCTGTCTTTGTGCTAGGATCATGCCACACAGCACACTCCCAGCACAAAGACCGGGGTGTCACTGACAGCCCCAGGTCCTGTTCCAACAATTTGAGACCTGAGACTCCCGATTCTGGGTCAAATGATCGCTGTGATATCCTCTGATTGGCTATCACAGTGATCAGTCACTGTGAAGCCAGCCCCCCTTATTTTTTTTCTCTCTGAATGGAGGAAAGAGATACATTGTATCTCTCTCTCTCCTTGCATAGAGAAAAAAAAGCAATTGTTTGTAAAAAATTAATTAATTAATAAATATTAAAAAAGAAAATAAAAAATACAGGAAAAATACCTAGATCAAATTTTGATCTAGTTCAATGCCAGGGTTAGTGTTTGGGTCAAGGTCAGGGTCAAAGGTCAAGGTCAGGATTTTTTTTTTTTAATTGGTGTCAGTGTATTTTAGGTAAAAAACAAAATGTTCACTATTGTTTCTGGGCTGTAGTACAGGTACAAACAACAATTAACACACATATATGGTATTGCTCTGAATGTCAAGAGCTGGAAAATTTATTTTGGGCTGTTCTTTGGTGGTAGGTTATGGTAGTGACAAGAAAGATACAGCTAAATGAAAAAAAAAAATTTTTTACTATTTTGGGCCAGTTTTCCTTCGATAAAAAAAAAAATTAAGGAGACATCCATTACCATTTACCACCAAATGAAAGCCCAATTTGTCCTGAAAAAAAGAAGCTATAATCCACCTGGATGTGCAAAGTAGTTGTGATGAAATTTTCGGTTTTACTAACACATGTCAAAGTTGTAAAATTTGACTTAGGCTTTATGCTTTTCTCAAATTGAAAGTGAAGGTTACTAAAGTTGCGAAAATTATTTGGGAGTGATCTAAGGTATTTGTATTGTATTTTCAGATGAAACTGTACTGGTTAAATGAAAATCGTACGATCTGGTATCATTCAAGAAAAATTTTCATGCTTGTCCCTTCAAATAATTTCGGACGAAAGCTGTGTACTAATGATCAGATTATCGTACGATTGTGCTGTATTTTTTGTACAATTTTCTGATCTTGTGTACTTGGATTTAGACCAAAAATAGAGATGACTGATGAGAAAAGAAAGACTGGGGGATTTGGTCCCAGAAGAGAGACACTTGGGGGCTATGTTTACCCTCGCTTTCATTCCTGGTGCAACATAGTAATTACATAGTAATTACATAGTTAGTCTGGCTGAAAAAAGACAAACGTCCATCCAGTTCAACCATAGAAAAAAAAGTTATAAGCCTATACCCACAGTTGATCCAGAAGAAGGCAAAAAATCCAGTAAAGCATGATCCAATTTGCTCCTGCTGGGAAAAAAATTCCTTCCTGATCCCCTGAGAGGCAATCGGATATTCCCTGGATTAACTTTACTTATAAATGTTAATATCCAGTTATATTCTGTGTATCTAACAAATAATCCAGGTCTTTTCTGAAGCAATCCACTGAGCTGGCCAGAACCAACTTTTGAGGGAGTCTATTCCACATTTTCACAGCTCTCACTGTGAAAAAACCTTTCTGTGTTTGGAGATTAAATTTCTTTTCCTCCAGACATAAAGAGTGCCCCCTTGTCCTCTGTGATGACCTCAGGGTGAATAGCTCTACACCGAGTTCACTATATGAACCACTGATGTATTTATACATGTTGATCATATCCCCCTTAATCTCCTCTTCTCAAGAGAGAATAAATTCAGTTCCTCTAATCTTTCCTCATAGCTGAGCTCCAGTTTGGTTGCCCTTCTCTGTACTTTCGCCAGTTCGCCAATGTTCTTTTTGTGAATTGGTGCCCAAAACTGAACTGCATATTCCAGATGAGGTCTTACTAATGATTTGTACAGGGGTAATATGATATCTCTCTCTCTGGAGTCTATACCTCTTTTAATACAAGAGAGGATTTTGCTCGCTTTAGAAACCGCAGCTTAGCATTGCATGCCATTATTAAGCTTGTGATCTACCAGAACTCTCAGATCCTTCTCCACCATTGATTCCCCCAGTTGTACCCCCTAGTATGTATGATGCATGCATATTCTTAGCCCCCAAGTCAGGGGTGGACTGACAACTCATGGGGCCCCCGGGCAATAGGGGATCATGGGGCCCCTGTGCCCTTGCCCAAACTCAAAAAAGCCTATGAAAAAGGTACCAGGGGTATCTCATGGGGCCCCCTACTGACCCCGGGCCCTTGGGCAGTGCCCAAGTCTCCAAATGGTCAGTCCGCCCCTGCCCCAAGTGCATAACCTTATGTTTAATCACATTAAACCTCATTTGCCACATAGCTGCCCAATTAAACAGTGCATTGAGGTTGGCTTGTAAATTCTAAATTCCACTGCACAGCTTGGTGTCATCTGGAAAGACTGAAATGGGATTTTTAATCCCAGACCCTATATTGTTTAAAAATATATTAAAAAGTAAGGGTCCCAACACTGAACCTTGGGGTACACCACTGACAACCCTAGACCATTCAGAGTATGAATCATTAACCACTACTCTTTGAATACGATCTTTTAGCCAGTTCTCTATCCATTTACATACAGATTTTTCCAAGCCCGTAGACTTTACCTTACACATTAGCCGTGTGTGGGGAACTCTGTCAAACGCAAAATCCAAGTATAACACGTTCACCGCCACCCCTCTGTCCAAGGTTTTGGACCCCTCATAAAAAGAATTCGATTTGTTTGATAACTTCTGTCTTTCATGAATCCTTGCTGTCTGTTGCTTAAAATATTTTTTTCCAGCAAGAACTCATCTATGTGGCCTTTTATTAAACTCTCCAATATCTTCCCAACTATAGAAGTTAAACTAGCAGGTCTATAATTACTTGGTAAAGATGTTGGCCCCTTTTTAAATATTGGCACCACATTGGCCTTACGCCAATCCAGTGGTACTATGCCAGTCATTAAAGAGTCCCTAAAAATTAGAAACAATGGCTTTGAAATGACAGAGCTCAATTCTTTAAGGGCCCGTGGGTGTATGCCATCCAGTCCAGGTGCTTTATTCACCTTTAATCTGGCTAAATATTTTTGGATCATAACAATTGTGAGCCAATGTGGATCATCTGGGGCTGTGTCAATACCATGCCAATTATGGACAAGAGCTCCCTCATGCACCTTTGTATACACAGAGCTGAAGAAGGTATTAAATAAATTTGCCTTTTCTTTGTCCCCAGTCATCCACTCTAGATTATTTTGTAAAGGGCCTACATGCTCAGACCTGACCTTTTTACTGTTAATATATTTGAAGAATTTGTTTGGGTTGGTCCAGCTATCTTTTGCAATCTGTTGTTTGTTTTGCGGCCTTTATTTCCTTTTTGCATATTCTGTTATATTCTTTGTAATGTTTAAGCAATGATAGTGTTCCTTCATTTTTATATTTAAAAAAAGCTATTTTCTTATTATCTATAGCTTTTTTAACTTTGACCGTAAGCCACATAGGTTTGATTTTTAGCCTTTTAAACTTGTTGCCCATGGGAATATATTTTGCAGTGTGTTCACATACAGTCTTTTTGAAGAACTCCCATTTGTATGTTGTGTTCATCGATGCCAATATTCCCTCCCAGTCTAAGTCTTGGAGAGCAGCTCTCAGCCTTGGAAAATTAGCTCTCTGGAAATTGAGCATTTTTATTTTTTCCGTATGTGCTCGCTGTTTACAGCTAACAATAAATGAAATCATGTTATGGTCACTGCTGCCCAGATTGTCAGGAATGGACTGGCCAGCAATAGTGGGACTCAGCTGTCTTATGAGCTGCAGTACCAAGTCTGGCCAGCGGGTGCTCCCAGCAATCAGAGACTCAACCTTGCAGCCAGTCAAACACCTGGAACTAATTATACTGGTGTATTTAAGGGACATTCAGACCTGCAGACTCTGCCTTGGTGTTGTGTTTCTCTTGGGCCCTGTATCCTGTTCCTGCTCTCTGTTCCTGTCTGATTCTCTGCTGACCCTGCTCTGATCCCTGGCTTGTCTGACCATTCTCCTCTGCCTGACCCTCTGTACCACGCTGCCCGCTACCTGCTGAACCTGGCCTGTGACCCCGACCATTCTCCGCTTGCTCCCCCTGTACCTACCTGCCTGACTGATATTGACCCGGCCTGCCTGACGACGCTTGCATTGTATGTACTGTTATCTGTGGGTGGTTGGTTGGTTTGTTTGCACTGTGTTATGTTTTAGTATTGCACTGCGTTTATGTTTGTATGGTTAGTGTTAATAAATTACATTGTTTATAACATATCTGAAGTCTGCGTTTCCCTGCGTCAGTCACACACCTCTGGTCATACCAGGGAGCCCTGACATTACACCAAGGCCAATCCTGACCAGAAGTGGCTGCACAGGGAAGCCATCTTGGTTTGTTGATGGGAAGGATGGATCTGGATGAGGTTGCGTATTTATATCTGCTAGTGTTTGATGACAGGGAGTATGCTTATCAAACTCTGAAGGAGTATACCCGGGATGAACTGCTAGAATGTATACGGCTCGCTCATGTTCTAGTAGATCAGGGCACAAAGTTCTCTGAGGTGCAGCCTTTGATTGAGGTTTGTGCTGAGTTGGTTTCATCTGGTACCCCCGAATGCAGGGATGAATTTTTGCCACCATTTAGTGCAGACCCGGTAGAGTCCCTGGTGTGGTTATTAGAGGATGGTGTGGGTTACTTTCTGGAGCGTTATTCCACATGTTCACCACAGACACTACTGATGCCTCTACTCGGCCTGATGCCTCTACTCGGCCTGATGCCTGTACGCAGCCTGATGCCTCTCTTCGGCCTGAAGCCTCTCCTCGACCTGAAGCCTCTCCTCGGCCTGAAGCCTCTCCTCGGCCTGATGCCTCTACTCGGCCTGAAGCCTCTACTCGGCCTGATGCCTCTATTCGGCCTGAAGCCTCTACTCGGCCTGAAGCCTCTGTTCGGCCTGAAGCCTCTACTCAGCCTGAAGCCTCTACTCAGCCGGACGCCGGCATTCAGCCTGCTGCCTCTACCCAGCATGATGAACTGATCCAGCCTGACGATCCTATTAGGCCAGTTGACTCGATGCCCGCTGTTGATCCAGATGATCCGGTACCTGATCCGGTGCCCGCTGTCGTGCCAATTGACTCAGAGCTCGCTGTCGTACCTGGTGACTCGGTGCCCACTGCCTTGCCAGATGACGCGGTGCCCGCTGGCGAGCCAAATGACCTGATGCCTGGTGACCCAGTGCCCGCTGTCATACCTGGTGACCCGATGCCCGCTGTCGAGCCAGACGATCCAATGCCTGGTGACCCGGTGCCCACTGCCTTGCCAGATGATGCGGTGCCCGCTGGCAAGCCAAATGACCTGATGCCTGGTGACCCAGTGCCCGCTGTCATACCTGGTGACCCGATGCCCGCTGTCGAGCCAGACGATCCAATGCCTGGTGACCCGGTGCCCACTGCCTTGCCAGATGACGCGGTGCCCGCTGGCAAGCCAAATGACCTGATGCCTGGTGACCCAGTGCCCGCTGTCATACCTGGTGACCCGATGCCCGCTGTCGAGCCAGACAATCCGGTACCTGATGACCCGGTGCCCACTGTCGTGCCTGTTGACTCGGAGCCCACTGCCTTGCCAGATGACGCGGTGTCTGCTGTCGAGCCAAATGACCTGATGCCTGGTGACCCGATGCCCGCTGTCCAGCCAGACGATTCAATGTCTGCCCCAGTGCCCGCGGTCATGCCAGTTGACTCGGAGCCCACTGCCTTGCCAGATGACGCGGTGCTCGCTATTGAGCCAAATGACTTGATGCCTGGTGACCCGATGCCCGCTGTCCAGTCAGACAATCCAATGTCTGACCCAGTGCCCGCGGTCATACCAGTTGACTCGGAGCCCACTGCCTTGCCAGATGGCGCGGTGCCCGCTGTCGAGCCAAATGACCTGATGCCTGGTGACCCGATGCCCGCTGTCCAGCCAGACGATCCAATGTCTGACCCAGTGCCAGCGGTCATGCCAGTTGACTCGGAGCCCACTGTCGTGCCTGGTGACTCGGTGCCCGCCGCTTCGCCTGGGGGCCCGAGACCTGTTGCTCCGCCTGGGGGTCCGGCGCCCGCCGCTCCGCCTGGGGGTCCGGCGCCCGCCGCCCCGCCGCCCCGCCTGGGGGCCTGAGACCTGTCACTCCGCCTGAGGGCCCGAGACCTGTCGCTCCACCTGGGGGTCCGGCGCCCGCCGCTCCGCCTGAGGGCCCGAGACCTGTCGCTCCGCCTGGGGGCCCAAGACCTGTCGCTCCGCCTGGGGGCCTGGCGCCCGCCGCTCCGCCTGAGGGCTCGAGACCTGTCGCTCCACCTGGGGGTCCGGCGCCCGCCGCTCCGCCTGAGGGCCCGAGACCTGTCGCTCCACCTGGGGGTCCGGCGCCCGCCGCTCCGCCTGAGGGCCCGAGACCTGTCGCTCCATCTGGGGGTCCGGCGCCCGCCGCTCCGCCTGAGGGCCTGAGACCTGTCGCTCCGCCTGGGGGTCCGGCGCCTGCCGTGCTGCCTGGGGGCCCGATGCCTGTTGCCCCGCCTGGGGGCCCGATGCCTGTTGCCCTGCCTGGGGGCCCGATGCCTGTTGCCCCGCCTGGGGGCCCGATGCCTGTCGCCCCGCCTGGGGGCCCGATGCCTGTAGCCCCTCCTGGGGGCCCAGCGCCCGCCGCTCCGCCTGGGGGCCCGATGCCGGTCGCCCCGCCTGGGGGCCCGATGCCTGTCGCCCCGCCTGGGGGCCCGATGCCTGTCGCCCCTCCTGGGGGCCCGGAGCCTGCCACTCCGCCTGGGGGCCCGATGCCTGTCGCCCCGCCTGGGGGCCCGACGCCTGTCGCCCTGCCTGGGGGCCCGATGCCTGTAGCCCCTCCTGGGGGCCCGGCGCCCGCCGCTCCGCCTGGGGGCCCGATGCCGGTCGCCCCGCCTGGGGACCCGATGCCTGTCACCCCTCCTGGGGGCCCGGCGCCCGCCGCTCCGCCTGGGGGCCCGATGCCTGTCGCCCCGCCTGGGGGCCCGACGCCTGTCGCCCCGCCTGGGGCCCGATGCCTGTCGCCCCTCCTGGGGGCCCGGCGCCCGCCGTTCCGCCTGGGGGCCCGATGCCGGTCGCCCCGCCTGGGGACCCGATGCCGGTCGCCCCGCCCGGGGGCCCGATGCCTGTTGCCCCGCCCGGGGGCCCGGTGCCTGCTGCTCTGCCCGGGGGCCCGGTGCCTGCTGCTCCGCCTGGGGGCCCGCTGCCTGCTGCTCCGCCTGGGGGCCCGGTGCCTGCTGCCCCACCTGGGGGCCCGGTGCCTGCTGCTCCGCCTGGTGGCCCGCTGCCTGCTGCTTCGCCTGGTAATCCGATGTGCCTCTGCCCGGAGTCCTGCCCGATGTGCCTCTGCCCGGAGTCCTGCCCGATGTGCCTCTGCCGGAGTCCAGCCCGGTGTGCCTCTGCCCGGTGTGCCTCTGCCCGGAGTCCAGCCCGATGTGCCTCTGCCCGGAGTCCAGCCCGATGTGCCTCTGCCCGGAGTCCAGCCCGATGTGCCTCTGCCCGGAGTCCAGCCCGATGTGCCTCTGCCCGGAGTCCAGCCCGATGTGCCTCTGCCCGGAGTCCAGCCCGCTGTGCCTCTGCCCGGAGTCCAGCCCGCTGTGCCTCTGCCCGGAGTCCAGCCCGCTGTGCCTCTGCCCGGAGTCCAGCCCACTGTGCCTCTGCCCGGAGTCCTGCCCGATGTGCCTCTGCCCGGTGTGCCGCTGCCCGGAGTCCTGCCCGGTGTGCCAGTCTTTGATATCCCGCCAGTTACCAGACCCGGGCGGTGGAACATTTTGCCCAGCTAGGACTGTTTGGAGCGTCCTGAGGCTGCTCCTTGAGGGGGGGGTACTGTCAGGAATGGACTGGCCAGCAATAGTGGGACTCAGCTGCCTTATGAGCTGCAGTACCAAGTCTGGCCAGCGGGTGCTCCCAGCAATCAGAGACTCAACCTTGCAGCCAGTCAAACACCTGGAACTAATTATACTGGTGTATTTAAGGGACATTCAGACCTGCAGACTCTGCCTTGGTGTTGTGTTTCTCTTGGGCCCTGTATCCTGTTCCTGCTCTCTGTTCCTGTCTGATTCTCTGCTGACCCTGCTCTGATCCCTGGCTTGTCTGACCATTCTCCTCTGCCTGACCCTCTGTACCACGCTGCCCGCTACCTGCTGAACCTGGCCTGTGACCCCGACCATTCTCTGCTTGCTCCCCCTGTACCTACCTGCCCGACTGATATTGACCCGGCCTGCCTGACGACGCTTGCATTGTATGTACTGTTATCTGTGGGTGGTTGGTTGGTTTGTTTGCACTGTGTTATGTTTTAGTATTGCACTGCGTTTATGTTTGTATGGTTAGTGTTAATAAATTACATTGTTTATAACATATCTGAAGTCTGCGTTTCCCTGCGTCAGTCACACACCTCTGGTCATACCCGGGAGCCCTGACACAGATGTTCTTTTATATGGACATTCGTAACAAGCTCTGCATGGTTTAAGATTACCAGGTCCAGCAGAGCATCGTTTCTAGTTGGGGCCTCTATGAACTGTACCATAAAACTGTCCTGTAGGTTTAAAAAGTTTTTCCCTTTAACTGTTCCTGCAGTACCATTACTCCAGTCAATTTCCAGGTAGTTAAAATCCCCCATTATTATCACTGTCCCAGCCCTTGCAGCCCTTTTGATCTGTACAAGGAGCTGAGTTTCCACCTCCTCATTAACACTAAGAGGCCTATAACAAACTCCAACGATTACCTTTGTAGTACGCACCCCCATGTGCAGTTCCACCCATAATACTTCAGCCTCATCACACTCTCCATCAACTAGGTCCTCTTTCACACTCGCTCTGAGATCACTTCTCACATAGAGACAGGCACCACCACCTTTCCTATTTACTATTGTCTCTCCAAAAGAGAACATAGCCAGGAATATTAATGACCAAGTCATCCGAAGAATGAAGCCAAGATTCAGCAATACCAATTAAATCATAGTTCTCTTCATGCAACAAAGCTTCCAACTCACCTATTTTGCTTGGCAGACTTCTGGCATTGGTGAACAAACACTTTAATTCATTGACACCTTGTGCACACATATTTTGCATATTTTTTATTTTCATACAAATGGTACCAATTCCACTGGTTGTTTGTAACATGGGAACTTTCTTATCGTCTGCCA
Organism: Staurois parvus; assembly: GCF_062004578.1. NCBI lineage: Eukaryota > Metazoa > Chordata > Amphibia > Anura > Ranidae > Staurois > Staurois parvus. The sequence goes on along the minus strand of NW_028318132.1, from coordinate 3,778,030 downwards.
TAGCCTTCCCCCCATCTTTCCCCATTCCATCCACCAATAAGTACTGACCCCTATCTGATCTGTCTACCCCATTATAATCTAATTCTCCCTCTCCCTCTCCCTCTCCCTCCCCCCTCGATCCCAGTTTAAATACTCCTCCAGCCTTCCCATAAACCTCTCTCCCAGAACAGCAGACCCCCTTCCATTTAGGTGCAGACCATCTCTAGCATATAGGTTGCACCCCAATTAAAAGTCAGCCCAGTGCTCTAGAAACCCAAATCCTTCCCTCTTACACCAGGTCCTCAGCCATGCAATAAGTTATCTAATCTCCCCCTGTCTTTCCTGAGTTGTGCATGGCACAGATAATATTTCAGAGAATATCACCTTGAAGGTCCTTCCCTTCAACTTGCAGCCTAGTTCTTTAAATTGATTCTTAAGGAGCCTCCACCATCCATGCATTCTGTCATTGGTTCCAACATGGATCAAGACAGCTGGGTCATGCCCAGCCCCTCCCAGTAATTTATCAACCCAGTCCATCACATGCCGAACCCTGGCACCAAGGAGACAGCAAACCATTCTGTTGAGGTGACAAAATATTCTATCAATCCTTCTGATTATAGAATCCCCTACTGGTGGATCACGTTTCTCAAGGTGGTAGAGCAGTGAATACCAGGCATTCTGGAGGTGATACTGCCACCTCCTGAATTCTCCTTCTACTTGTTGATGGTTGAATAGGGATTTGTATGTAACTATGGCCTTGACTCGAATGGATCGCTTTGGTGATGGTACTGCCCGCCAAATACGACAGTATGTATAATTTTGGCTGTGGCTGCATTCTGTCTTTTAAGTGGATGTTTGGGGGATGGTAAAACTGTGGCACAATTGCTTGTTTTTACCATGCCTCAGCCACCTGTGTGAATAAGGCCCTAGAGACGGTGGATCTCCCTAACACTAACAGGGACAAGGAGAGCAATAAAGACACGACAGTAGTTCTAACCTCTCACCACTATATCCACATTGACTCTATGTTCACACCTAAGCGTTTTTCACTACAGTCCATTTAACATGATTTCCTATGGGGCACGGTCACATATTCGCGTTTTCACCCGGTACATTTTTTGGAAAGGGTCAGGGTTTTGTTTCAATAAACTTCAATGGAAGCAGAAATGAATGTAGTGCGTTTTTGATGCGTTTTTTGGTTTAATTTGCCCAGCAACAAGTTGGCAAAAAAACCCTGAAAAAATGCAAAACGTATCAAAAACTCATGTGCAAAACGCACCCCAAAAAGCACTGCAGAAACGGATCAAACGCAAACTGCATAGGTATGAACCTACCCTGAAAAATTAAAAAAGTGTTGGGTTTAGTTAAACGTCAGTTCTAAGCCGTTCCATTTTTTTCATAGCTGTAGTGCACAAGTCTCTATTGCTGGTAATCTGGTCACCTGGACCACACACCCACCATAGACCCCCTGCTGTCTCTTCCATATGGAATGTGTCAAAGTGGCAGAACTAAGGAGGGATAAACAACCACAAATTTGCTTCAAATCTGTTTTAAACGTTTGGTGATAAATCAAGCAGAGAAGAGGATGTATCACAGTACTGACAACAGGGGGCAGACCCCCACCTCTTGCATGTGAGCAGCTGCCTGAAACCTGGCTCCAGCGGATACTCTGTATAAACCTGCGAGAATTTTGATTGAAAACATTTGTTAGTTAGTTAAAAGGGGACAAACCAATTTATATTTTCGACTGTAGGGATGAACATTTTTGAAGAATTTGGAAATTTTTTGTTTTTTTGTCATGTGAAGGAACAGTAATATATCTGTTAATGTGGTCCTCAGTCATAAAAAATAATTTGTATTATATGAATACACTATTATAAACACATTTATGTCAGGTACTTACTGTATATTGTGCTGTCAATTTATGCACTTTACATATATATATTGTACATTCACATCAGTCCCTAACCCTCAAGGGGTGTACAATCTAAGGTCCCTAACTTACATTCATACATACTCATACTAGGGCCAATCTAGACCGGAGCCAATGAACCTTCCAGCATGTTTTTTGGAGTGTGGGAGGAAACCGGAGTACCCAGTGGAAACCTATGCAGGCACAGGGAGAACATGTAAACCCCAAGCAGGTGGTGCTGTTGTTGGGATTCGAACCAACAACCCTAGTACTGCCAGGTGGAAGTGCTAACCATTTAGCCATGGTGCTGCTAGTTATCAAAAATTGAGCATTAAGATTCTATACATCAATACAGCAATTGAATTTAACAGCTTATAGCCAGCTTAAGATAAACTGACTGGACTTACTTGGATAATTTTCTAAATCGTGTTCAGAGTATTCACACAATAAACTGCGTGAATATTCACTTTAATTATCCAGTCTTGTGCTCATAAAATAAGTAAACAGTAATTTGTTTTTTTACATGATTGGCCATTGAAGTAAATATTCAAAAAATTCCATTGGGTGAAATTTCTCAAACCTCCTAGTTAATCAGCCTTGCTGTTTTCAGCGTGGTTGTAGTGTTCCTTGGATAGTATTTGAAGCTTAATAATTGATTGCACTTGTTTCTTGGTATTTATCCGGAAGTGAAAACTCAGGTCTTTGGGATCTTTCATACTGGTGACTGGGGAGGGGGGGCAACCGTCCACCAGAATTCTAACATTACAGTCTGACAGGGCTATGCACATGCAATGCTTCGCAGCTGTGGCATTTTATTAACTCAGGCTGAGAAAAATGACCCTGAACTGCAACTATGAGTCAACTGTGTGGTTCCACAATGTAAGATTGCTGATTGGCAATATTTAAAAAAGCAAAAAAACAAAACAAAAACAAAATCGGGAGCCAAAAGGCAACATATAGGACCTCCTGAATGCCTGTCAGCCACTGCTGTATTGCCCTTTGAAAAGCGATCCATCATGGATTGCTTTACAGAGAGTGGTAGGTATTACCACCTTTTTGAAAGAGCCTTAGGGTCCCCAGTGGGAGTTTACTTGCCACATATCAATTCCCACCTGTGTACCTGGGCCAAAATAAAGCATGTTCCTATGGATATTTGCAGCCGGCTGACTATGCCTATTGAATATTTTATTGCAAGTGTAAACACCTGTAGCACCCTCTAGTGTGCTACTAGTATAGTGTAGGCAAATCTATTGTGTATGACTCATGGTAACTGTGTGAGTCTGTGATCAAGGTTGGGTTACTGCAGGTCAAGCCGGGTGGCTTAACAGGTTGAGACTCTATCACCTCCACCTGGCTCTGGAGGAGCATAGAACCTTTCAGAAGCCAGTAGGCAGAAGGGATAGATACCTAATATGCATGTTTATGGGAGTCTAACCAATCCCAGGTTTGGAAGCCTTAGAAGAGTGGTGAGACCAACCCATAAATATGGGATTAACCAGGTTTACAGTCAGTTGGGTGGAAGATAGAATGCTGAGGAGACTGCCATGGCCTGAGAGGGGTCCCCTAGGTCAAGGGAGGCCGGCCTTCAGGCTGGGCTCAGGCTGGCTCAGGAGGCTCCATTCAGAAGTGTAGCTTTAACAGGATCAAGGCCTGCGAGCAGTGGGAGCAAAGAGGACAGAGGGAGAAGCAGCACACCCTGGGATTCACAAGGGGAGAGACAGCTACATGTAGCAAGCTTTCAAAGGACAGTGTTGTGCTTAATCCTTTATCCTTGTCTTGGGAGATCTTCAGTGCAGCCAGGTGGGCTGGTAGTGTCTGCAGGCTGTAGAGCTGGAAGCAGTTCTACAGGGGAGAGGAGACGTCTCTGCATGACGTTTTCAAGAAGCTAACTTGATTTCAGAGGGGTTGAGAGTTCCTCACCCATAAGGGGCAGTTGCTACTGAACTGAAAATACTGATGGGTTTCAAGGAAAAGAACAGTCCAGGATCTGTTTCTGTAAACATTTAAAGTTATATCTCCTAATAAAATAACAAAAACCATGCTCATGGACTGTTCACTGACTGTGGATACAAGTGTGGAAAATGATTGTTGCCTGCCTGTGCAAAGCTTAGTGGTACCTAGAAACACAATGGCCCTCATCAGGGAAGTGATACACACCCAATCATCAGTAAGGTGTTGATTAGTGACCATGTCAATAGGATTGCACAAATAATGTTTGCACATACTCTACACTGTCTGGAGCCCATAAATGTTATCACATTGTACAGATTATCCATATTGCATACCCCCAACTTTGTGCGAAAAGATCGAGGGTAGAGTTGCCACCTCATTTCTTTAAAACTGACTACATATCAATTACACAGTTTCTGAGACTAATTTAATGCAGATAAGGTACTAAGTGAGTTTAATCACTTGGTAACCGTGCAATAGCCAAATGAGGGCTACAGAGCAGTCACCCAGTTCTGGGAGGGCGTCATATGACGTCCTCCCAGAACGAGCCCTCCCACACGCCCCCAGGGGTGCGCACCTGGCGATCTTTGTGATCGCTGTGTCCTACGGACACAACTGATCACGTGATGAGGTAAAAGGCCAATCACAGCGGCCTTTTACCACATGATCAGCTATGTCCAATTACACAGCAGATCATGGAGTAAATACAGTTGCCAGTTATCGGCTCACAGCGTAAGGAAAGTACTGCCGATAACCAGCAGCTGTCACAGAGGAGATTGGCACTGATCATCAGGGCACTGATGATCAGTGCCCTGATGACCAGTGCCCTGCAGTGCCGCCCAGCAGTGCCACCCACCAGTGCCTCCCACCAGTGCCCAGCAGTGCCCCTCAGCAGTGCCACCCATCAGTGCTGCCCAGCAGTTGTGTCCAGCAGTGCTCAGCAGTGCTGCCCATCAGTGCCACCCTCCAGTGCCCAGCAGTGCCTCCCACCAGTGCCCAGCAGGCCACCCATCAGTGCCCCCCAGCATCGCCATCCATCAGTGCTGCCCAGCAATTGTGCCCAGCAGTGCTCAGCAGTGCCTTCCATCAGTGCCCAGCAGTGCTGCCAGTCAGTGCCATCAGTCAGTGCTTCCAGTCAGTGCCGCCCGTCATTGTCCACCATCAGTGCTGCCTATCAGTGACCATCATTGCTGCATATCAGTGCAGCATCATCAGTGCCTCCTCATCAATGCCCACCAGTGCCACGCAGGGGCGGACTGACAACTCATGGGCCCCCCGGGCAATAAGGGATCATGGGGCCCCTGTGTCCTTGCCCAAACTCAAAAAAGCCTATGAAAAAGGTACCAGGGGCATCTCATGGGGCCCCCTACTGACCCCGGGCCCTCGGGCAGTGCCTGAGTTTCTAAATGGTCAGTCTGCCCCTGGTGCCACGTCATCAGTGCATCCTATCAGTGCCCATCAGTGGTGCGTATATGTTCCACCTCATCAGTGCCCATCAGTGCTACTTATCAGTGCGCATCACTGCTGCCTATCAGTGCTGCCTCATCAACGCACATCAGTGAAGGAGAAAAATTACCTGTTTGCAAAATTTTATAATAGAAACAAAGAAAAACTTTTGTTTTTTCAAATTTTTTGCCCTTTTTTTGTTTATAGTGCAAAAAATAAAACACCCAGCGGTGATTAAATACCTCCAAAAAAAAGCTCTATTTGTGTGAAAAAATGATAATGTCATAAGGGTACAGTGTTGCATAACTGCGCAATTGTCATTCAAAGTGCAACAATACTGAAAGCTGAAAATTGGCCTGGGCTGGAAGGGGGTGAAAGTGCCCGGCAGGCAATCAGTTAATTACCGCCTTGATCAGCCTCAGAACCTGTGTGGTTAATATGTGTTCGGTATTAAAGGGATGAGGTGGCAACCCAAATCAAGGGACACTTGTCAGCAAAAGTATGTAGGCATAGGACACAACCCCTTCCACGCCCACTAAAGGAGAATTATACAAAAAAATGTTTAGTTAAACCCAAAAGTGCTTTGTTTACTACTACTATTACCTTATACTGATTTTGAAACTTACCAATGCAGAAATTTAGAAACTGGATGAATGGTTTAGCACTGGGATACTTTTAAAGATAAATAGTGCATTTTATTTACAACTATATACAGTAGATCAGACAAAAATGAGGGACAAATGTGGAGGAAAGAGGGACAGAGGGACTTTGTTCCAAATCAGGGACAGTTGGGAAGTATGATATGACCACAGACAGGTGGAATTCTGACTTAGGACAAGGCACACAGACACATCTGCCCATCGTCACTCAAACTGCTAAGACACAAACCTTTCCCAGCCCCAGACAATACAGACTGCAGAGATAAGGTTGCTGTTTGGTCACACAGATATCTTTATTCACACAGGTGGCAAAAGGGCAGTAAAAATTGGTAGCTGATCTTCATTTTTATTTCCCGCTGTCCACCAACCTGCAAGCTGACATGGTGACCACTAAGGTTAATTCACATAGTTGCAATGCTTCGCTTTTAAGTCAATACGATCCCTCCACAACCAGCTTGGCACGCAATTGTGGTACAGTATTTCAATGTAAAATAACAAATGGGATTTAAAAAAAACACCCAGACATTTAGGAGCCAGCAGTATTGCTTTCTGAACACCTGCAAACTTACACTCAGCCACCTCTAAAATGCGATCCATGGCACACCATTTTTCAGAGAAGTGGCAAAGTCTGTATGAAAGAAGCCTCACTGCTATGCAACCCCAACACAATCCAATAACCGCAGGTAATGCTCTGATCTGCGCAAACATGTTACATCAGATTTTTTTCAAGCCATGTATGACCACAATAAAGGAAGGGTCTGACTTCCATCACCAGAACCTGTAGGCACACACCAAAGCAATACCCCTCTACCCCTCCATTACATTTATTTGTCTTACACAGACCATATACTGGTCCTAGGTAAGTGGGGGAAGGGAGCGCTAAGACACAACTACCCTGTGTGTGTTTTGGGTATGGACCATTAGCAATGGGGGGTTAGTAGAAGGTCCATGTGGAGGTGGTGTCCAAGTCCATCTGTAGTGGGGGGCTTGTAGTAGTATGGACTTGTCCGAGGAGGCAGCCTGCTGTAAGAGCTTGTAGATACTCCTAATGCAGGTAGAGACGAGAGACAGCAGTGCCACTCTAAGTGTAGACGGTTACAATCAGGCAGATTTAATGGTAAAATTGCACTCACATAGGTAGGTAACAGGTAGGCATGTCAAGTAATGGAGGTCCAGTGGGAGTATCAGGTCCTTTAGCCATGCTCTGGGTGTTTTCCTGCTGCTCCAGTGGTGTCCAGGGCTCGGGGAGTAGCAGAAGGGCACAGGGAGGCTCACAGGGATGATGTCACCACATGCACTGGGTTTCCAAGATGGCACACATTCGGAGCATGCTCACTCCTTCGCCTAATCGACCTGACAAAGGAGTGAGCATACTCCAAACGTGCGCCATCTTGGAAACCCAGTCCATGTGGTGACATCATCTCTGTGAGCCTCCCTGTGCCCCTCTGCTACTCCTGAAGCCCTGGACACCACCAGAGTAATGGGAAAACACCCAGAGCATGGCCAAAGGACCTGATGCTCCCAGTGGACCTCCATTACTTGACATGCCTACCTGTTACCTACCTATGTGAGTGCAATTTTACCATTAAATCTGCCTGAATGTAACCGTCTACACTTAGAGTGGCACTGCTGTCTCTCTTCTCTACATATACTGGTCCTAACCTAGCTTCGGATATTATAGCAATATGTAAAGAAGCGTATATTAGAAGACTGCATTCCTAATGAAAATGGAAAAAACTTCTTTGTTTGCTCAGGGAAAAGCTTCCTGTGCAGCCTATAATCTCAGGCGTAATAGTAAATCCAGAAATGACTCCTGTTGGTTGTTATCCATCTGGTCAGAGAGAGATGAACCCACATGTGAGTTTTTTTATTATAAATCATTTTATGTTACATATACTGTAAGTATGCATTATTTTGTAACCATATTGTAGTGAGAATCTTCAACCCAACTTTCATGTCCAGGGCATATGATAGCCTGTCATTGAGTTGTACAGGCTGCTGGGCAAGGTTGTACAACATCATTTGTGGCTCCTTGGTACTAAAAAAAAAAATTCTGGGGGTGCACACCCAAATGCGTCTGTGTTCATAAGCTTTTATTTCCAGTGGTGTCACTATGTGAGTGCTGGGGGTGCAGACCACAGCTGGGTGACATCCTCCAGAAGGGTGCCACCAGGTTTACCAACCAACTGTAAAAAGACATAGCCATGGAACAACTTTGGAAGTGCTCATGCGCAGTGAGTCAGTGATGTCATGGCGCCATGTTTGAGTGAACAGCAGCACAGCAGAATGGCAGTGGACACGCCTCCCCAGTCCCGACCCTGGGAACAGATCCCGACCCACACCATCCTACTACCATATCACTGTGAGCAGCAAGGACATAGAGTCCCAGAGACTGGACCCGCACACCATCCATCCATGGCTGCTGTAGACTCCCACGCCACTGTGAACACGGCTATGATCACAATCTCTGTCTATCTCTTGTATCATGTCCACACAGTCTCTAACCATCTTTTGTATCATGTCCACAGCCTTTAACCATCTCTTGTATCATGTCTGGAGTCTCTAACCACCTCTTGTATCATGTCTGGAGTCTCTAACCATCTCTTGTATCATGTCCGGATTCTGTAACCATCTCTTGTATCATGTCCACACAGTCTCTAACCATCTTTTGTATCATGTCCACAGCCTTTAACCATCTCTTGTATCATGTCTGGTGTCTCTAACCATCTCTTGTATCATGTCCGCATTCTGTAACCATCTCTTGTATCATGTCCGCACAGTCTCTGACCATCTATTGTATCATGTCCACTATCTCTGGCTATCTCTTGTATCATGTCCGTGGAGGAGGAAGAAAGCTGACACCATGTTTTACAGCACCAGGTGATACCAACCCTAGTAATGCCACTGCTCATTACCATTTCTATTTGTGGTTTTAAAACATACAATGGTATAGTAAACAACTAAAACACATAAATGTCTCTCCTACCAAATTGTTTGTACTTTTTGTGATTGAAACACCCCCTGTCAAACTCTATAGCCAGAGCAGTGACAGTACTATTCGCTATTTCAGCTTTGCAGCTTTCTATGTCACCTCCTTGCCTTCCGTATCCTTACTGGACTATGAATTAGTATCATCACATAGGTAAGATCTTCTGTGACCTCCCGCACACAAGCCTAACTAACACTAACAACCCCGGCACCCAGTGCCTATAGCATGTTATAATGATAGCACTGAATATTGCAATAGTATTCTTTTCCAAAAATTGATTCTTTTTTTTGTGGATGCAGGAGAGTAAAATCTCCTAACAGTTTCCTTATATCTCTTGGGAACACCAGGGTTGATGGCGACGTTCAAACACAAAAACAATCCAGAAATAAATGGGGTTGGCCAAAAGGAGATAAAGTTCAACTACATTTAGTTCTTGTCCTGCTACACTCTGTGTTCAGAAAATCAAGTGCATTGCCTTTGTCCAGTAACATGTTAACACCATGATTATGTCAGTGAGACCAAGCAGTCAGGCATGTAGAACACCAAGGAGGCAATGGAAATGTCAAACATGAGGTAGTCTTAGAACTACAGCAACCCATCAGCTGCACAAGGATAGGATACCTTACAATGTTCTAAATAAGCAGTGGTTGCTTTGCTGTTCATCTGCTCAAGCATAGAGGTAAGGGTGATGAAGATATTTCTAGCAATGGGGAAGCACTGCTATCAATATGTGCAGTTCGTTAGGGTTGAAGACCACACTGGACTGACTCAATCAGTCATTGAACATCGAGTGGGTGGAGGAGTGGGCGACTGAGAAGGTTTCCCTTCCAATGATTTGTGCTCAGCTTAGAAGAGGGTGATGGTAAGCCCTTTTTTGGGGGCTCTGGGTACAGCCTTAAGGTTGTTTCCACATGTAAACTAGGAATAATAGGTAGAAAGGGGCGCCCACTGTCCAGTAAATACAAGTTGGAAGGTGAGTTTGAAGGTGTTTATTGGAAAATGCAACAAGTTTGACAAACCAACATGTTTCAGGGGAACAGAGACTTCTTCAGGGCTATTTAAAAAACACAAAGGTGTACAGGAGATATAGAAAAATATATACAGTAAATACATAGAAATGGAAAAAAGGTAACTAAAAGTATCATTTGGAAATCATTTCAATTGATTGTTTAAAAGAAATCTTATTAATTAGATGCTACAATTGAATATTAATGCTCCATTGGCTTGTCAGACTTGTTGCAATTTCTAATAAATACCTTCATACTCACCTGCCAACTTGTATTTCCTGGAAAGCAGGCACTCTTTTCTACCTATTCTATAAGTATGCACAGGGAAGGACAGATGTTTTTGCTTGGCACAATAGGCACATGTTTAGAAGATAATACATTATTTCTCTAGGATACACAGAAATTACAGACTATACATACTAGGAATACTCCATGCAGGGATCTTGGAAATTTTACACCTCTAATGAGTAGTCTTTGCAGTTTACCTGGGTGGTATATCCAAAACCAAGATTACAAGTTTTCAGTGTTTTAGGAAATTCACTGAAGGCATAAGTCATGAAGAATGTTTAAAAATACAAAGAATTTGAGTTCCAGACCTTAACTTAAATGCGCCAATGTTTTTTTTATTTTCTGACCTCCTTAAAAAAATGTTAGTTGCCTTTCAGATTCTATAACTTTTATGCCTTTCAGAGTCCCTGACCAGGAATACGAATGCAGTCAGTAAAGACAGAGTGTTTTTAGGACTTGTTTAAGGTCAGTAACTCAGGACTTATTGATGATATTATATTAGAATAGCAGCCAGGAAACTAAAATTGTAAGGATAGGTCAGTAATTGCTGCATTTATATTTATCTTAGGACCATTACTATTAACATTTTCACCATCCAGGACTGTAACATTTGTACCCATGAGGCCGCTGTGTCCCTGTATGTTCTGTGACCATGTGCTGCTGCTTGTAATTGATACTTAGCGGCTGCTTAGCAGCACACAGACCAAGACACTCAAGCTGTACTAGGCCAATAAAATAAAAAACACTGTAATCAACCTTGTGAAGCTCTCGTTTACTCATATAGTATGCATGTAAAACACCAACATAAATACCAACATAGGTAGGTATATTTTAAAGTGATTGCATAAATAGAATAACTGATTCAGATTATAATGATCTCTCTCTTCTAACAATGCCAGTGACAATTTTAGTTTAAAAATAATACTATTGGTCTATAGCAGGGGTCTCCAAACAGTCTAAATCTAAACAAAGGGCCAGTTTAATTTCCTTCAGACTTTAGAGGGGCAAGACTGTAAACAATGGTAGTGGAAATTTTCCTGGCATCAGTGGGCATAAACATCACCACATTTGCTATTAGGGGGAGGAATAGTGCCCCATCGTTGGTATCATTGGGAGGAATGGTGCACCATTATTGGTGTCAGTGGGAGAAATGGTGCCCCATTGTTGGTGTCAGTTGGCAGAATAGTTTCTCATATCAGTGAGAGACATAGTGCCCCAAGGGCCAGATAAAGGCAAGTAAAGGGCTGCATCTGGCCCCAGGGCCACAGTTTGGAGACCATTGGTCTATAGTTACATAGTTACAGTACACTTTGTTAGACCATGTTATATAGTTATCATTGTCAGATGGAGAAGCAAAGGGCTGCTTTCTCCTGTTTATGTCTCTGTTTGCCATTAATAATTTTGTCCCTACCTCGCTCTGTAGCTAGGGGATACTCTATGTCAGTGTTTCTCATGACTTTTTTTTCAGTCAAGGTACATCATTCTGGGGCACACCAGTCCGAGTGCTCATTCACACCAGGGAGTGCGTTCGAGCTTGCATACTTGTGCATTCTTGTGTGCCACAGTTTTGAATTGGCTGATCTATGCTCGTGAAACACGTAAAAAAGATGCTGGCATGATTTTTCAAACTGTGCCACACCAAAATGCATAGTACTGCAGTACCATGTATTTTAGAAGGAGTAACATACATGCATATGCTAGATGCATAGGGGTGCCCCTAAGAATTAATGAACCCCACATGCATCTGCAAAAGGCAGTGCATTTTTTTGTGCTGTGCATGTTACCGCACTGCACCTGGTGTGAACAAACCCTAAAATTTAGTTTGTATAGCAAAATAAGTGGCCAAAAATAAGCTAATGCTTAAGTTGTGGTCTGGTTCTCTTTGGGACCTCTTCTAGTGTAAGCCTCTAGCTTGCATTATCATTTTTTGGCTATATATGATTAGGTCCCAAGAACACCACCCTTAATTATGGTGAGTCGGCAGTTGATTCAATAGCACTAATCTTGCAATGGTAACTGTTGCTTTTAAGCTTTAATTTATGGCAGAATAAATGGTCTGAAGTTTGTAAATCCTCTACCCCTAAATCCCCCCTCCTAACAAAACCTCTCATCCCGCCACATCTCTTTCATCACTACAGGAGTAGAGGTAGCAACAGTGAGGTGGAGAGAGCCAGGAGGAGCTGTGGCCTGTACTCTCTCTCCTCCCTCTCCCAAGCTCCTCTCCCTCCTGTCTATATACAGGAGATAACACAGATCACATTCAGATCAGGACTGTACAAAGTTTTATTACCTCCCTTTACCCACAATTTCTGCTGCCGGGACAGGAGCAGTCTAGGGTGAAGATGGAGGGGGGTAATCAAGCCCTGTACAGTCCAATCTATGAGAACTCTATGTTAACTCCTGCATACAGAAAGGAGGACGAGATCACAGCCCACATTTCCTCCTGGTAATCTCCTCCTATCTCTACTCTTGTTGGCAAAACTGAAAGCTGTGCCAGTCCTTGTCAATCAATGATGTAATTGGTTGGTAGGATGCCAGCTTGCATTGATTTCTGTTTTGCCAACAAGAGGTAGTAGCAGATAGCCTGGAGGAAGTGCCGGCTTTGTTCTCTTTTTCCTGTCCGTATGCAAGAGTTAATACTGTGCGCACTCAGAGATTAAGGGTTGGGGTGTTGTTGAGTCCTTTTGCCACAGCACCCCTGTTGAGAAACATTGGTTTATACAACAGACCAAAAGAGGGACAACTGGGTAGGACTGAGGGGCAGAGGAATACCCTTTAATAACTTTAACTCAAGTAAGCTTATTGTGCATGGAGTTGGGGTTTACTTATATGTTTCCGAACAATCAGATCCCCAGTGGATGGTCAGCTTTATATACAGGAATTGTATTGTGCAATTGATCAAAGAAAAAAAAATGTTTTCACTTCACAAGGAGTCCCATCCGGTGCCAACTCCAGTTATCTCATTCTTGCCTAATCCCCAACACTTCATAAGTGCCCTTTGAGGTGGTTTGTCAGGCCACTGGGGCCATGAGCTGTTCCCTATCTTATTTCTATCAATTACTTATGAACACACATTCACAGATTGACCATTGCTTTCTTACTAAATGGGAAAAAGACCTACAGATCACATTCATGGAAAATCAGAATATTGTTCTTTGCCCACAAGGCTTCTCTGTGTAATAAATATCAGGAAATATCCTATAAGTTCATAACCAAATGGTACAGGACTCAATCCTTGCCAAACTCTGTCTACATCATGATGCCGCTTGTTGACATTATGGAACACTCTCTCTCATGCACATTGCTGGATTGAGATTGGGCTCAGGTAAGTATTGGCAGGTGGAGGCTGAGGGGGAGCTGCACACTGGAGGCTGAGGGGGAGCTGCACACTGAAGGTTTTTTACCTGTATGCATAGAATGCATGAAAGTAAAAAAACCTTCAGCAGTTAGAATCACTTTAAACCTTTCTGGCACCAAGTGACGGGAATAATTAAGCAATTCACAAGTAATTCCCTGGCAGATAAGCCTGCTGCTATCCTTAATCTTACATTCATGTTACGTAAAAAACATAAGAAGTCCCTGTTAGTCCATTTACTACATGCTGCCAGGGCTTGTATTTCTAGCACCTGAAAACAGTCAATGCCTCCAAAATTGCGTGAATGGTTTGTGAGGCTGAATGATATTCAGACCATAGAGAACCTTACTACTGCCCTCAGAGACAGGACTGCAGAGTAAACATGTAGGATGTAGGAGCCTAAAATCTTTCTTTGCACTCCTCTCCACTTTACCCCTTCCTCTTTGGCGCATACACTTGCTAATATATACTGTATGAGAGTGTGCCTGGATCTATATGAATTTCTTCCCTACCATCTTCTCCTTTTTTTCAAGCTCTGGGCCTTTTCTATGGTCCCTCAGGTTGAAGCCTTTCACCATTCTTGCTCCTTCCTCCTCCTTCTCCCAGGTCCCACCTCTCAACTCCATGCCATTGGGGTTCTCCCTGGTCATTTAAAGAATAAGTTCACTTTTGGAACATGTTACATGTTCCAACCGTTTTTAGGATGGAAGATGTAACATGTTCCAACCCCTGCATCTTGTCCCCCTAATCCCCCTCCCCCCTGCCAGTGGGGGAGGGATCTTCTCCCTGCACCCTCTGTCACAATTTTTAAAAAACGCAGCTATGCGGGGCTCCACCAACATGGCTGCATCATTCATTCACAATGTTCTGTGAATGAATGAACTACAAGTGCTTTCGGCCACTGACGGCTTGTAGTTCTCAATGAACTACAAGGGTGCTGGTGAGAGTTCTCGTGCTTCATTGATTCTTCCTGCCATTCAGTAACTGCCTGCCCATATGGGAGGTATGGGCAGACAGTATTGAGTGTCTGCAGGATCCTGGCATTGCACCTGCGTTCTGCTGATCGCTGGTGCAATGCTTTACAGGCGGCAGAGAAAAAAAATAATAAATGCACATATTTTTTGCAAAAAACAAAATGGGCATTTATTATTAATTTTTTTTTTTTTACAAAAGGTGAACTTAGCCTTTAATTTAAAAATATGAGTAGTTTCACTAAATATTGTACGTTCATAGCTGTTTCTCATTTTTTCTCTGGCCATTGCACTATGTATGACTGAGTTCTGTAACTTAGGCTGCTACCCTATGCCTTTCGACACATTGTAGTTGTGTTGGTTTGTTTATTACAGTATACACAGGGGGGGACTGACCATTTGGAAACTCGGGCACTGCCCGAGGGAGGGCACGGGGTCAGTAGGGGGCCCCATGAGATGCCCCTGGTACCTTTTTCATAGGCTTTTTTGAGTTTGAGCAAGGACACAGGGGCCCCATGATCCCCTATTGCCCGTGGTCCCCATGAGTTGTCAGTCCGCCCCTGAGTATAAACTGTGTCCTATGCCTGTTTTACCTTGTTCTGGGGAAACTCTCCTCTAAATAAAGAATGTTTAAAAAAAAAATAGAAAAAAACAAAGAGATATTCTTAAAGACAAACATTTTTACAAATACCCTAAGTCTTGGAAATTCAGGGGACAGCTGTGTTTTGGAAGTTTACAAGGGAGTAAAAGCACACCTGTCACTGAATGGGAAAGCACATGCTTGCGAAATCCACACTTAGGCCTAATTTAAGGACTCACATTGCAGTGAGGGTTAACTGTGTTCATGTTTTCTCACCAGCAGGTAATGCTCTATTGGTTCATGTATGTCATTGGTGAACACGGCTGTATTTTATGAATTGTGCTTTGGTTGGAGCTTAAAGCGGAACTACACTGCATCTAAGCAGCACAAATCCAAAAACACGATTAATTCATTTTAAATATTCAAATCAATCTCCCCCATCCATCCATGTCTCCATGCTTTATTTTGCTGAGAAATCACTTTGAAAAACACCCCCAAGCATTTCCGGCCACTGCCATCTCAAGTAAGGGAAGATTAATTTACTTCCTGGAATGTGCAATCCATCTGCCTTAGCTAAGAAAGCCCCTCCTCCCCTCCTGAAGACTCCTAGGATGTCTGACATCATTTGCCTAGGCATGGAAACCACAAAGTAACTGAAAAAATGTAAAAAAGCAAGTAAACATAAAATACTTTCCTATCTATTTACTACTGATAGCAGCATAAGGATTACAAATAGCCAATGTTGATTGAGAGAGTGAAGTTCCGCTTTATTAATGTGATCGCATGAAAATTGTTTAATAATTTCCAGATTAATCATTTTATTTAAAAAACATAAAATGGAATTATGTTGTTTGATGTTATTGAGTAAATAATAACTGTATAATATACATTTTCTAGATAATGAAAAATACGTCTATGGCTCGCTTCACTGATTCTAGCTAGCTTTAGCATACTGCAAATGACCTGCATGTTTAATTACAATCTATTACAAGAGCTGTGAAAAAACAAACTTGATAGAGACGTACAACTATACTGTATAGTTCTAGTTCTGTGGGGGAGATTTATTAAAACTGGTGCACAAAAAATCTGGTGCAGCTGTGCATAGTCACCAATCAGTGTGTAGGTTTTTTTTTATCAAAGCTTAATCAAACAAGCTGAAGTTAGAAGTTTTTTAGTGAATTTGCACAGCAGCACCAGATTTTGTGTGCGCCCGGTTTGGTAAATCTCCACCTATGTGTCCATCACGTTCAACATCAACCACCTACTTCAGAAGACCAGTCAAGCAAACATACATCTTTCTCTCCAGCTGTGTTGTTCCCCATGCTACTCATGATCTCTTCCACCATGCCACATAGGCCAATTCATTTACCGGAGACATATGACCACACAAGAGTAGGTTAGTTTGGGTTTCCACCTCATCCCTTTAAAACCAAACACATATTAATTATACAGGTTCTATGGCTGATTAAGGTGGTAATTAAACTCACCTAGTGCCTTATCTGCTTTAAATTAGCCTCAGAACCTGTGTAATTAATATGTGTTCAGTTTTAAAGGAATGAGGTGGCAACCCTAGTTTCCACTCTGGTGTTTCCACTCATATCCTTAGCTTCCCACTCTCCATGAGCGGCTCACAATGCTGCTCTCATGATAGTCCACTCTTTGGAAGTTCAAAGTCTCCCGTGATTTCTGAATGCCAGTGTGGGAGATAAGAACACAAGGGCTTTTTCCCATGTGCAACATTTACCATAGCTGTTTTTTTTTATGGACATATTGTAGGTGTCCTTTGGTGCAGTTGTCCTATAGTTAAAGCAGCCCACCAGGTTAAATAAGTTCTAGCCTGTGTGGGAACTCGTTTCAAAATGGTAGAGCTTTTCTTGTTTAAGCACACAGCAACTTGCTTCTTTAAGGGCCTTTTGGCCCAATTTTATTTAAAAGAAAAAGTTCAACAAAAATGCTTCCCACGCAGGGGTATCCACCATCAAGCAATACCAACAAAGATTCAGCCTCCTTTCTTGTGCGCAGTTCAATGTCTGTCTCCTGCAGACTCTTCCCAAATTATGGCCCTCGCACACAGCTGGCCACTAGCACACAGCTAGTCTGCCTTCCACCTCTCCTTGGTGAAGCCCACCTGACTCCAAGGCAGATACCTCCTGTCTGCCAGGGTGGAGCCCTCCTGACTCCTGTCTGCTGGGGTGTGGTTCCAATAGCAACTCTATGGGACCACAGCTAAAACTGCAGGTAAAGTCACTGATAAATGTTAAGTGATCTAACTCCTGCGCTACCTCTGACCTAAACGTATGTGTTATTAAATGAATCAATTGCATAGAATAAATACATTCATTAAATAAATAATCCTAATGCTGATGCTAACATCAGAATGTGTTCCCACATTAATTAGACATAATTACTTGCAACAAGTGATGCTGCACTGCTAAAATCTCATTACCGTATTATATGTGAATCACTCATGTGTGCAAACTTGTATAAACAAAAGATAAGTAAATAAATGAATAAATATAACCATATATGTGATAAAGGCATAAAATGTAGGAATTGGTATTAATCCTTGTGCAAATAAATCAGTTCATAAAGTCCACATAATATTCTGTGCGCGCTTGTCTAACACCCCAATTTCCACATGTGCTCCTTAGTAACTTCGCACAAAAAAAGTGCCACCTCTGTGCTCACAGAACTCTCACTATGTACGTATATGTATCATTCCATCCAGGTTCCACCAACTTTATCGGTGTCTTCCTCCTCCAAACTACTAGGGACTTTCCTTTCTTCCCTCTTCTGAAACCAGTGACCAGGTGTTGGGGCGCTTTTAAGGCAAATGAACCCCTGAAGAAGTCACATGATGGTGACTCAACGTGTAGGGCACGCAGAGGCAGACGCAAACCGGAAGTGAGGTCATGAGGAAGTGTTTATTGATATATCTGTATTACAAGCATTTTTTCAATATAAAACTGTAAGTGCAATATATATCTTAATAAATAAGAGATTATTTTAATATACTACACCATAAGAGGCATCATTTTCTCTCCATACATGCACAAAACTGACAGCAATATTGTGTGAGCTCTGAGCACAGAGGTGACACTTTTATTGTGCGAAGTTATTAAGGAGCACATGTGGAAATAGTGCTGTTGGATAATAATATGTGGACTTTATGAACTGATTTATTCACACAAGGAATAATACCAATTCACACACTTTATGTCTATATCACATATATGGTTATATTTATTTACTTATCATTTGTTTATATGCTGTAAGTTTGCACATACGAGTGATTCACATAAAATACGGTAATGAGATTTTAGCAGCGCAACATCACTTGTCGCAAGTAATAAAGTCACTGATACACCCACGCTACGGCCAAACTACAGAGCAGCAGTGTAAAACCGGCCTAAAAGCACATATTAAAGCCCAACTCCTGCCAAAACATTTGTTTTTGTTTTGGTTAGAGCAGCAATGGTTAGAGCCTCTTGTCTTCTGTGATGCAATCACTAAGATGCAATTCAGATTTTGAAAATCCCCTGCAACAAAAATGTCATTACCAAAGGGAATACACATCTAAAGGGATGCCGGCCTTGCAAGTCCCCACAAGTGCAGCAGCTGATAGATAACTAGAAAAGCTACAATTTCTGTGGAATTTGTGAAGTTTTCTTGCTTCCACTAGTAGTCTACAACTGGAGTGGGCGGAGTAACTGGATGGAGTGGCTTGAGTAACTGTTGTGTGGTTGGAGTGGCTGGATTAACTGTGAAAAGGTTGGACTGGGCAGAGTAACTTTATGGAGTGGGCAGAGTAACTGTGTGGAGTGTTTGGAGTGAGTAAAGATAGTAAACATTACACTAATCAATTGATTGATCAAATTTAAAAAGTGCACATGGCAAGCTTGATAGAGTGAGAAATGCATTTCAACTTTTATTTTTCAGCTCACACTCTAGCTTTTGACACTCTACTGCCTGCTCACACACCTGGGTTCCTATGGCAACTCACTCTACAGCAAGGGTAGAGAAGAGCGGTTAAAAACAAACTGCTCCAACTTGCTCACTTCACTGGCAGTTGCCATCTTCAAATGGTTGTAGTTTAAAAATTATAAATCCTACACCGAAGAGCTTTATATGGTGAGAATCACAAGACCCAGACCTACATTTTGATGCATAGTATGTCTCTAAAATATTAAAAATGAAGGCACAGTTGCAGTTTAAAAATTGCCCTTCAAATGTGAGGTGGCTAGAGTGGAGTTTCAATGAATGTCAATGGGCGGCATGAGTTGCAAACAAATGGTCATATTGCAAAAAGTATCAGGACTATGGCTGAGCCAAGGACATTTTTAGTGGCAGCAGGGATAGCTGAACGTTTTGATATAAGGTTTTGTAGGTGGGCTTGAAAATGAGGGAGTGATGGCAATTTAGAAATCATATCCTGATTTTTCAGCTCCCACTCTAGTTTTGAACATTCCGCCATTCATTCCTATGGGACCAATTTCACCACAAAAATGCCGATATTTCGTGAACCATTCGGCGAAACGTTCCACAAAGTAATAGCACACCAATCGGGAACAATCCACACGTTTCGGTATATTACTGTCTATGTAGTGTAAAAACTGTGGGAGGAGTTAGGGTGGTAAATTTGGCTATAATAATAAGAATATATATGTGAGACTAGAAAATCTACAATTTCTGGGGAAATTGTGTAAAGTGTTCTTTACCAACCTTTACCAAGTAATGATGAAATGTAAGCAGTGCACATAGCAAGCCTGATAGTGAGAAATGGATTTTAGCTTGTATTTTGCAGCTGGTGACTCAGCTGCCTCTTGAGTGACCTTTGGTTGCTATAGCAACTCACTCAGTCATAGCAATGTGAGAAGGTCTGTTCTAAACACACTGCTGCAACTTGCCAACTTCACTGGCGATTGCCATCTTCAAACGCTTGTAGTTTTAAAAGTATAAATGCTACTGCGAAAAGGTTGATAGTGTGAGAATCACAAGAAACAGACCTACATTTTGATGTATAGTATATCTCTGAATAATGAAAAATGAAGGCACAGTTGCAGTTTAAAAACGTCCCTTAACATTTCAGGTGGCTGTGAGTGAAGTTTCAATGAAAGTCAATGGGAGGGGTGAGTTGCAAACAAATGGTCATATTGTGAAAACTATCAGGACTATGGCTTAGCCGTGGACATTGTTAGTGACAGCAGGGTTAGCTGAACGTTTTGATATAAGATTTGTGTAGGTGAGCTTGAAAATGACATAGTGATGGCAGTTTACAAATCATGTTCTGATTTTTCCTTCCACCCTGTAGCTGTGCTCTGCTCCCACTCTAGATGCACCATTCATTCCTATGGGAAAATTTTGCCACAAAAACCGCGATATTTCTTGAACGATTCTGCGAAACGTTCCACAAAGTAATAGCACACCAATCGGGAACAATCCGCACGTTTCGGTATATTACTGTCATGTAGTGTAAAAACTGTGGGAGGAGTTAGGGTGGTAAATATGGCTATAATAATAAGAATAAGAATATATATGTGATAATACAATAAGGGTTCCTGCTATGCAAGAACACTTAATTATAAAACCACTCCCATTCTCCTTCACTCTGCACATGGACACAGACATACAAACAGCTATTTCATCACAATAACAAAAGGTAGGAATCTGCAATAAAGTGTGTTAAGATCCTTGGAATGTACATAGATCATCCAGAAGGAAATGTTTTTTAGAGTTCCTCTTTAACTATTTGTTGCCAATCATTTCATTAGCAACAGAGTGATAGAGATATGTTGTCTGTCAACAAGTGGTTACACCTCTCCATATAGCGCTAGCCTTTAGGTGCCCATAGACTTCAGATGACACCCTCAGCCCAGTCCAGATCAGGTGACAATCTGATGTCTATAGAGCAGAGTATGACAGCTCATGAGGAGTGACTGGCCAGATTCGAAAATCTTGCCTATGTTTTGTTTTCCCTGTCATAGAGCCTGCCAATTAAAGAAATTTCCCCTCACTTCCTGTCAGGATGATTTGATTGTTGTTCATGCCTTCCCGTCCCATTGACGACCGCTCATAAGGACAGGACAAGTGAGGAAAATTATAACCAAGAAAGTCATAGGCAGAAATTAGGATCTGAAAGATTACTCTTCTGTTCTCTATCAAACATAACAAAAACAAGGCATACACTTGAAACTTATAGTACTCTACTGCAACAATCATGAATGGCTCATTTCGTAAATCAGGATAAGACCTCCTTATTGCCCAATGCTGATGGTATCTTAAGCAAGACATCCACCCCTGTATGTTCATGTAAAACTCACATTAACCACCCTGTAGAAACAACATTGCTATCTAACAGTCATCTTTAGTGTCAACAGGCCAGCCTATGCCTAGAGACCACTAACAAAACAAATCTGCCAGCAAATACTTGCCTGGGCACCAATGAATTAATCAAACGTGTTGTAGAATTGATTGACTGCATTAAGCCATCTTCAGATTGTGCTTCGAAAGCATCCCTTGCAGAATCGTGTATCCTTGAACTGCCTGCCTGTTATCTTCAGCTATTCCCAGAAAATCGATCAATGTGAAAGTGATGGGATGGAGAACAGCAAGCAATTGAAACACAACTAAACACTAAATATATGAACTTGAGTTTTAATGCTGGCTTTGGATGTAATTGCTTATAATCAAGACAATGTCACTATTTCAGTGGAGAAAGCGAACGTCTGACTATGGTGGCTTGTGAAAAAAGACAATTGTGGGAGTCTTCTGTCATTAAATAGATAAGGAAATACATAGAAACATCTTCCTATCCTGTATTTTTAGGATATAAGCAAACGTTCTTACATGACATCCATATCCAATATCTGGAGAAATATTAAAAAGAATAGTGCGGCGCTCAAAACGGGGGTAAAATATAATATAGCAGATGACTTATATATAATAGAAAATAACTGACACAACCGTATCTTATATATAAATATATGGGCCAATATGACATAATCACAAATAAATCATGCATTTAAGTGACTATATGCATAATGCAGTACATAGTGTCCATGTGCATAAAAATCCATGCAGGTGAAAGCTGTAAGTGCCAATCCTCAAATAGGTGAAGTGCCCCCTCACCTTCCTGCCCAGGCCCCTAGGGACCAATGAGCCTTTTTAAATATATGGTGGGTCTTGGGTAGATCCTTCAGATGATGGATCCCTTAAGATGTAATGGTGGGACTCTCCTCCTCCAATCTCCTATACCCGAGCGTTGGTGGTATCGAAGGTGCCCTTCCCACAGGGTCATCAATAAGGAGAGAGAACTTGATATAGTGTAAAACCGCTTTATTAGGAAAGTGATAAAACCATAGAAAAACTACTCACACTTTTCACATGTGTAAACGAGCCTTCACACCACTCAAAGGGTGTACTGTATTCAGGGACTGGGAGCACCAAGATGGCGCCCGCGCCGGATATGACGTCAAGACGTTCGTGTAAGCTCCTCCCACTGGCGTATCTACGCGTTACGTCACTTCAATCACGTGACTTCATCAGGATATACGCCTATCCTGGGTGGAGCCCTATTTATCTGATGTTTTAGCCAATCAGTACTTCCGATGGGCGGAACTTGGCCGCCATTTTATTGGAGTTCACAGGACACCTTCAGCCACCTTACTAGTTGCGGCTGCAGAACGGGGGACCGCGATCATGCTGCTAATATGCCAATATATATATGTGAATCCACATACTGGATATAATTTGAAACTAAAAACTGCATTCATTGAGTAAAAATAGAAAAATAGTAAGAAATAAAAAAGTAAGTAATAAAAAATGTATTCCGTGTCTTCAGCTCATTTGATCCATAATGTCAAAGAGCCTGTCATAATCCCTCATGATATGACATGTATACATATAAAGGTGTATGACTCCCCTTAATCGGGGAAAAAACTCCTCTAGTGATATGCATAATATGTATAGTATGTATAAAAAATATATATAAAAACCTGTATCTATATAAAAAAGGAACAGAGACCCGAAAAAAACCTGATGTACAATACACCGTCATCATGGAAATTCATTATGCACTATCCTCAGGAACAATGTTGATATTACATACATGGATTAGTGGTAAAGCTGGAACATTTCATAAGTGCAAAATTACAAGACTATCACAACAATGGGGCTTGAAATGATCTTTGCTAGAAATTGCTGATGAAGCAGTTAAGATCAAATTCTACGTTCAGGCCCCTCGGATGTTGAGACCTCATTAGGAAGATCCATTTAGATTCTGCCTGACTGATAACTTTAACCTTATTGCTTCCCCTCCAGTGATTACTACATTTTTCTATTCCCCAGAATGACAATTTTGTGGGATCACTATTATGGTGATTAGCGAAATGTCGGGAGACACTGTGTTTGGTGTGACCCTTTTTGATGTTCTGTACATGCTCCCGTATCCTTTTCCACATAGGCCTCTTAGTTCTTCCAATATATTGGAGTCCACACTCACATTGGAGCCCATATACTACACCTGCCGTCTGGCAGGATATGAAATCTTTAATGGTATATGTTATTCCTGTTGTTGTGGCCTGAAATTGTCTCCTTCTTACATTTAATCCCTTTGTCTCTTTGCACGCATAACAGGTTTTGCAGGGGTAGAAGCCTTTTAGATCAATGATAGTGGTTCTTAAATTGGTTCGGGGTGGGTCAATCACATTTTTTACTAAGCGAGTCCTAATATTTGGAGCCTTTCTATATATAAATTTTGGTATGGCAGGTATAACCTTCATCAGGGCTGGATCAGATTGCAAAATCGGCCAGTGTTTCAAAAAGATCTTCTCAATCTTTTTATGATGTATATTATAATCCAAAACAATAGGTACCAGGTCATCTAAAGGTTTGACTCTTTCTTTATCTTTAAGCAGTTGGGATCTGTCCATATTTTCTACCTCCTCTATCTTTCTGGAGATGAAGTCTTTGTTGTAACCTTTTTGTTCAAACCTCTCCCCTAATTTTTGGACTTGCACTTTGTAGTCATCTACAGTAGTGCAATTCCTTCGTAAGCGGACAAATTGTCCCTTAGGGATATTGAGAAGCCACTGGGGATAGTGGCAACTATCTAAGGAGATGTACCCATTCCGATCTACGTTTTTAAAATAAGTAGTAGTCACCAATTGATTGTTCTTAACTGAAATGTTCAGATCCAGGAAGTTAATGGATTCACTACTGGTTTCCCAGGAAAAAGAGATATTCTTATCATTGGTGTTAAGTGATTGCAGAAATACTTGTAAAGAGTCCTCATCCCCCCGCCATAGGATTATCACGTCATCAATATATCGTTTGTATAGTACTAGTTCAACCGGGGTATTATGATAGATAGAATGCTGTTCCCAATGGGCCATAAAAAGATTTGCCACACTTGGTGCAAAACGGGCGCCCATAGCAACCCCTTTGATTTGTTGGAAAAATTGGTGACCATGCCAGAAGTAATTGTGGGTGAGACAAAAATCTAAACACTCCACAATATACTTCTGCTGTTTTCTAAGAAGATTACTAAATGTCCTCAGACCCCAATTAGTGGATGTAATGGCCTTCCCATGGTCAATAATGGTATATAGCGAGGAGACATCTGCACTCGCTAACCTTATTCCATTAGTATCTTGAATGGTATCTAGTACTTGAATCAGGTGCTTAGTGTCTCTAAGGTAAGAGACCGTATTTTTGACCAGCGGTTGTAGAAACTTGTCTACATATTGCCCTAACCGAGATAGAATAGAATCAATTCCATTCACTATGGGTCTCCCCGGGGGGTTGTGAAGGTCTTTATGAATTTTTGGAACTAGGTAAATAATGGGTATTCTGCATGTGTCTGGAATGAGGAATCTTGCTTCTTTTTTATTAAGAATGTTATTCCGTACACCTTTGTCTATTACTATTTCCAATTCCTTCCTGTATTGCATAGTGGGGTCTTTTTGTAATATTTTATACGTAGTACTATCTGTTAGTTGTGAATTCAGTTCTTTTAAATATTGATCTTTTGATAGGACTACGATCCCCCCTCCTTTATCTGCTGGTCTGACTACTATATCGGTACGTTGCGATAGTTTCTTAATACCCGCTTTAATTCTATTATTATATAACATATGAGGTAATTTGAGTGTCTCAATATCTGATTGCATCATCTTTTTGAAGACCTCAACCTGATTGTTTTTGGTTAGTTGTGGATTAAACAATGATTTATTCCTGAGATCAGTGTGTACTATCCTGCTGGTCTCTCTATTCATACTCCTCAAGTTTCCCGGTATGCCCAAGAAATATTTTTTAATATTAAGTTTCCTGGTAAATTTAAGCAAATCCACATAAACATCAAATCTATTGGCCGGTTTTGGTGGGGCAAATTTGAGTCCTTTATCTAAGACCTCTAGTTCTTCTCTCGAGAGTGCCTCCCCACTCAGATTGAAGACCCCAACTCCTAGTGATCTCTTTTTCTTTTTTTCTCTTGCTCCTGCTCTACACCCTCTGTATTTTTTGGTGGGCTCCGTCCCCTTTCCCCCCCCGGACTTTTTGTTATTCTGCTCCTCTCTAAAAAATTGTCCTGGGGGTAGTCATAAGCCAGTGGCTCATACCGGTTATACATAGGTATTGGGCTCCTCATATCATATGGTTGGTAGTAATTCCTATCATTCCGGTAGTATCCTTGATCCCTATTGGGCGGTCTGTACTGGCGCTCATTAGGATACTGGTTGTAATTATTATTATTGTTCCTTGGCGGGTATTGAGGTCTAAATTGTGGGTGTTGTGGTCTCCATTGGTTTCCATAGCCATTCCCTTGAGGTCTATTATATGGTAATCCTTTACTCTTTGGTTTGCCTTTATTCATCGGTGTGTGGTGATTATTATTTTTCGGGTGTTCCTGTAGTTTATTAACTTGTCTCTCATCTCTTATATTATCTTTTGATGAAATTCTTGTTGGTGTATCCGATTTGGACTCATTTTCTAGGGATGTATCAACCGAAGCTGATACTGTAGCGTTCAGGTTGTCTTGCCACTTAAACACCTGATCCTTTCTAAAGTCACTTAAATCCCTCTGATATTTCTTAATTTTTCTATGTTTGATCTCCTGTTCCGATTTTTCTAAATCTTTATTCAGCCTGTGACTAAGATTAATCATCTCTTGTGTCTCCTTAAATGGTTCTATTCTGGTTTTTATGTCATCTATGAGTTTCTCTATGTTGCGCATTTTCTTTTGTTTTCTTTTCATTAGGAATGTAATGAATTCTAACCCCTTCTCGTGGAAGAAGTCAAACCATTCCTCAATTGACTCCTCATCCGTCAATCCATCCCCTATAGGTACATCCCACCTTAATCTCCTGGGGATGAGTCTGTCCTTGAGATATTTCTCATATGTCAACATATCCCACCATGTAGACAACTTCTTTTCCATTAAGTGTCCAAGCTTTCTAAACTGAGTGTCAAGATCCCCTTTCTTAGTGGGGTCTGATTTTGAAAAAATATCCTCTAGGTTGATAGACTTATTTTCTATAAAACTGAAAATTTCCATAATGGCAGCTGGAGAATATTGATTGTAACAAGCCAATAATCAGAGAAATGGAATTATCTCCTGCGCTACTATGTATAATGGTACTATTCAGCAGCCAGCACTGACGGTGTCACAATCACAACACCAACATTAAACAGGAGAAATATTAAAAAGAATAGTGCGGCGCTCAAAACGGGGGTAAAATATAATATAGCAGATGACTTATATATAATAGAAAATAACTGACACAACCGTATCTTATATATAAATATATGGGCCAATATGACATAATCACAAATAAATCATGCATTTAAGTGACTATATGCATAATGCAGTACATAGTGTCCATGTGCATAAAAATCCATGCAGGTGAAAGCTGTAAGTGCCAATCCTCAAATAGGTGAAGTGCCCCCTCACCTTCCTGCCCAGGCCCCTAGGGACCAATGAGCCTTTTTAAATATATGGTGGGTCTTGGGTAGATCCTTCAGATGATGGATCCCTTAAGATGTAATGGTGGGACTCTCCTCCTCCAATCTCCTATACCCGAGCGTTGGTGGTATCGAAGGTGCCCTTCCCACAGGGTCATCAATAAGGAGAGAGAACTTGATATAGTGTAAAACCGCTTTATTAGGAAAGTGATAAAACCATAGAAAAACTACTCACACTTTTCACATGTGTAAACGAGCCTTCACACCACTCAAAGGGTGTACTGTATTCAGGGACTGGGAGCACCAAGATTGGAGGAGGAGAGTCCCACCATTACATCTTAAGGGATCCATCATCTGAAGGATCTACCCAAGACCCACCATATATTTAAAAAGGCTCATTGGTCCCTAGGGGCCTGGGCAGGAAGGTGAGGGGGCACTTCACCTATTTGAGGATTGGCACTTACAGCTTTCACCTGCATGGATTTTTATGCACATGGACACTATGTACTGCATTATGCATATAGTCACTTAAATGCATGATTTATTTGTGATTATGTCATATTGGCCCATATATTTATATATAAGATACGGTTGTGTCAGTTATTTTCTATTATATATAAGTCATCTGCTATATTATATTTTACCCCCGTTTTGAGCGCCGCACTATTCTTTTTAATATTTCTCCTGTTTAATGTTGGTGTTGTGATTGTGACACCGTCAGTGCTGGCTGCTGAATAGTACCATTATACATAGTAGCGCAGGAGATAATTCCATTTCTCTGATTATTGGCTTGTTACAATCAATATTCTCCAGCTGCCATTATGGAAATTTTCAGTTTTATAGAAAATAAGTCTATCAACCTAGAGGATATTTTTTCAAAATCAGACCCCACTAAGAAAGGGGATCTTGACACTCAGTTTAGAAAGCTTGGACACTTAATGGAAAAGAAGTTGTCTACATGGTGGGATATGTTGACATATGAGAAATATCTCAAGGACAGACTCATCCCCAGGAGATTAAGGTGGGATGTACCTATAGGGGATGGATTGACGGATGAGGAGTCAATTGAGGAATGGTTTGACTTCTTCCACGAGAAGGGGTTAGAATTCATTACATTCCTAATGAAAAGAAAACAAAAGAAAATGCGCAACATAGAGAAACTCATAGATGACATAAAAACCAGAATAGAACCATTTAAGGAGACACAAGAGATGATTAATCTTAGTCACAGGCTGAATAAAGATTTAGAAAAATCGGAACAGGAGATCAAACATAGAAAAATTAAGAAATATCAGAGGGATTTAAGTGACTTTAGAAAGGATCAGGTGTTTAAGTGGCAAGACAACCTGAACGCTACAGTATCAGCTTCGGTTGATACATCCCTAGAAAATGAGTCCAAATCGGATACACCAACAAGAATTTCATCAAAAGATAATATAAGAGATGAGAGACAAGTTAATAAACTACAGGAACACCCGAAAAATAATAATCACCACACACCGATGAATAAAGGCAAACCAAAGAGTAAAGGATTACCATATAATAGACCTCAAGGGAATGGCTATGGAAACCAATGGAGACCACAACACCCACAATTTAGACCTCAATACCCGCCAAGGAACAATAATAATAATTACAACCAGTATCCTAATGAGCGCCAGTACAGACCGCCCAATAGGGATCAAGGATACTACCGGAATGATAGGAATTACTACCAACCATATGATATGAGGAGCCCAATACCTATGTATAACCGGTATGAGCCACTGGCTTATGACTACCCCCAGGACAATTTTTTAGAGAGGAGCAGAATAACAAAAAGTCCGGGGGGGGAAAGGGGACGGAGCCCACCAAAAAATACAGAGGGTGTAGAGCAGGAGCAAGAGAAAAAAAGAAAAAGAGATCACTAGGAGTTGGGGTCTTCAATCTGAGTGGGGAGGCACTCTCGAGAGAAGAACTAGAGGTCTTAGATAAAGGACTCAAATTTGCCCCACCAAAACCGGCCAATAGATTTGATGTTTATGTGGATTTGCTTAAATTTACCAGGAAACTTAATATTAAAAAATATTTCTTGGGCATACCGGGAAACTTGAGGAGTATGAATAGAGAGACCAGCAGGATAGTACACACTGATCTCAGGAATAAATCATTGTTTAATCCACAACTAACCAAAAACAATCAGGTTGAGGTCTTCAAAAAGATGATGCAATCAGATATTGAGACACTCAAATTACCTCATATGTTATATAATAATAGAATTAAAGCGGGTATTAAGAAACTATCGCAACGTACCGATATAGTAGTCAGACCAGCAGATAAAGGAGGGGGGATCGTAGTCCTATCAAAAGATCAATATTTAAAAGAACTGAATTCACAACTAACAGATAGTACTACGTATAAAATATTACAAAAAGACCCCACTATGCAATACAGGAAGGAATTGGAAATAGTAATAGACAAAGGTGTACGGAATAACATTCTTAATAAAAAAGAAGCAAGATTCCTCATTCCAGACACATGCAGAATACCCATTATTTACCTAGTTCCAAAAATTCATAAAGACCTTCACAACCCCCCGGGGAGACCCATAGTGAATGGAATTGATTCTATTCTATCTCGGTTAGGGCAATATGTAGACAAGTTTCTACAACCGCTGGTCAAAAATACGGTCTCTTACCTTAGAGACACTAAGCACCTGATTCAAGTACTAGATACCATTCAAGATACTAATGGAATAAGGTTAGCGAGTGCAGATGTCTCCTCGCTATATACCATTATTGACCATGGGAAGGCCATTACATCCACTAATTGGGGTCTGAGGACATTTAGTAATCTTCTTAGAAAACAGCAGAAGTATATTGTGGAGTGTTTAGATTTTTGTCTCACCCACAATTACTTCTGGCATGGTCACCAATTTTTCCAACAAATCAAAGGGGTTGCTATGGGCGCCCGTTTTGCACCAAGTGTGGCAAATCTTTTTATGGCCCATTGGGAACAGCATTCTATCTATCATAATACCCCGGTTGAACTAGTACTATACAAACGATATATTGATGACGTGATAATCCTATGGCGGGGGGATGAGGACTCTTTACAAGTATTTCTGCAATCACTTAACACCAATGATAAGAATATCTCTTTTTCCTGGGAAACCAGTAGTGAATCCATTAACTTCCTGGATCTGAACATTTCAGTTAAGAACAATCAATTGGTGACTACTACTTATTTTAAAAACGTAGATCGGAATGGGTACATCTCCTTAGATAGTTGCCACTATCCCCAGTGGCTTCTCAATATCCCTAAGGGACAATTTGTCCGCTTACGAAGGAATTGCACTACTGTAGATGACTACAAAGTGCAAGTCCAAAAATTAGGGGAGAGGTTTGAACAAAAAGGTTACAACAAAGACTTCATCTCCAGAAAGATAGAGGAGGTAGAAAATATGGACAGATCCCAACTGCTTAAAGATAAAGAAAGAGTCAAACCTTTAGATGACCTGGTACCTATTGTTTTGGATTATAATATACATCATAAAAAGATTGAGAAGATCTTTTTGAAACACTGGCCGATTTTGCAATCTGATCCAGCCCTGATGAAGGTTATACCTGCCATACCAAAATTTATATATAGAAAGGCTCCAAATATTAGGACTCGCTTAGTAAAAAATGTGATTGACCCACCCCGAACCAATTTAAGAACCACTATCATTGATCTAAAAGGCTTCTACCCCTGCAAAACCTGTTATGCGTGCAAAGAGACAAAGGGATTAAATGTAAGAAGGAGACAATTTCAGGCCACAACAACAGGAATAACATATACCATTAAAGATTTCATATCCTGCCAGACGGCAGGTGTAGTATATGGGCTCCAATGTGAGTGTGGACTCCAATATATTGGAAGAACTAAGAGGCCTATGTGGAAAAGGATACGGGAGCATGTACAGAACATCAAAAAGGGTCACACCAAACACAGTGTCTCCCGACATTTCGCTAATCACCATAATAGTGATCCCACAAAATTGTCATTCTGGGGAATAGAAAAATGTAGTAATCACTGGAGGGGAAGCAATAAGGTTAAAGTTATCAGTCAGGCAGAATCTAAATGGATCTTCCTAATGAGGTCTCAACATCCGAGGGGCCTGAACGTAGAATTTGATCTTAACTGCTTCATCAGCAATTTCTAGCAAAGATCATTTCAAGCCCCATTGTTGTGATAGTCTTGTAATTTTGCACTTATGAAATGTTCCAGCTTTACCACTAATCCATGTATGTAATATCAACATTGTTCCTGAGGATAGTGCATAATGAATTTCCATGATGACGGTGTATTGTACATCAGGTTTTTTTCGGGTCTCTGTTCCTTTTTTATATAGATACAGGTTTTTATATATATTTTTTATACATACTATACATATTATGCATATCACTAGAGGAGTTTTTTCCCCGATTAAGGGGAGTCATACACCTTTATATGTATACATGTCATATCATGAGGGATTATGACAGGCTCTTTGACATTATGGATCAAATGAGCTGAAGACACGGAATACATTTTTTATTACTTACTTTTTTATTTCTTACTATTTTTCTATTTTTACTCAATGAATGCAGTTTTTAGTTTCAAATTATATCCAGTATGTGGATTCACATATATATATTGGCATATTAGCAGCATGATCGCGGTCCCCCGTTCTGCAGCCGCAACTAGTAAGGTGGCTGAAGGTGTCCTGTGAACTCCAATAAAATGGCGGCCAAGTTCCGCCCATCGGAAGTACTGATTGGCTAAAACATCAGATAAATAGGGCTCCACCCAGGATAGGCGTATATCCTGATGAAGTCACGTGATTGAAGTGACGTAACGCGTAGATACGCCAGTGGGAGGAGCTTACACGAACGTCTTGACGTCATATCCGGCGCGGGCGCCATCTTGGTGCTCCCAGTCCCTGAATACAGTACACCCTTTGAGTGGTGTGAAGGCTCGTTTACACATGTGAAAAGTGTGAGTAGTTTTTCTATGGTTTTATCACTTTCCTAATAAAGCGGTTTTACACTATATCAAGTTCTCTCTCCTTATTGATGACCCTGTGGGAAGGGCACCTTCGATACCACCAACGCTCGGGTATAGGAGATTGGAGGAGGAGAGTCCCACCATTACATCTTAAGGGATCCATCATCTGAAGGATCTACCCAAGACCCACCATATATTTAAAAAGGCTCATTGGTCCCTAGGGGCCTGGGCAGGAAGGTGAGGGGGCACTTCACCTATTTGAGGATTGGCACTTACAGCTTTCACCTGCATGGATTTTTATGCACATGGACACTATGTACTGCATTATGCATATAGTCACTTAAATGCATGATTTATTTGTGATTATGTCATATTGGCCCATATATTTATATATAAGATACGGTTGTGTCAGTTATTTTCTATTATATATAAGTCATCTGCTATATTATATTTTACCCCCGTTTTGAGCGCCGCACTATTCTTTTTAATATTTCTCCTGTTTAATGTTGGTGTTGTGATTGTGACACCGTCAGTGCTGGCTGCTGAATAGTACCATTATACATAGTAGCGCAGGAGATAATTCCATTTCTCTCATATCCAATATCTGCTGTTTTTTTAAGTGTTCGTCTAGGGCTACAGGGGCGGTTTGAGAAATTGAAAGGGTAATTCCATTTTCATAAGAAAAAAAATAGTGAATAATAAAAAACAAATAATAATATAATATATACAATTGCGACACAAATTATATTGTAATTGAATGTTATTAAAAATGACCTTTCTTTTCAGTCTGTAGTCCTGTAATATTATGTACAATGCAATATGACAGCCTGGGAGCATTCTGTATACAGAGTGTACAAATTACCCCCCAGACAAGTCATTTCCTGCTCGTATGATTGGTTTATTGATTTTCCCAGAAGTCTGCACTAAGATGCAAGTCAGATTTTGATCATTGCCAAAGGGAAATCACATCTAAAGGGATACCGGCCTTGCAAGCCTTCGCAGGTGCAGCAGCTGATAGATAATTATAAAACCACTCACATTCTCCTTCACTCTGCACATGGACACAGACATACAAACAGCTATTTCTTCACAATAACAAAAGGTAGGAATCTGCAAAAAAGTGTGTTAAGATCCTTGGAATGTACATAGATTACCCAAAGGGGAATGTTTTTTACAGTTCCTCTTTAAGTATTTGTTGACAATCATTTCATTAGCAACACAGTGATAGAGATATGTTGTCTGCCAACAAGTGGTTACACCTCTCCATATAGCCCTAGCCTTTAGGTGCCCATAGACTTCAAATGGCCACCTCAACCCAGTCTTGCTTTCTCCAGATCAGGTGAAAATCTGATGTCTATGGAGCAGAGTATGACAGCTCATGAGGAGTGATTGGCCAGATTTGAAAATCTTGCCTATGTTTTGTTTTCCCTGTCATAGAGCTTGCTTTCAGATCCCTTTATTTCCTTCTGTGCACTATACAAAACCCCATACAACATGTACATTACTCTTTTGGGGATAAATCATCTGGACATTGTGAGATGGTTCGATCATACATGCACACCCAGATTTTATGAATGTCTATGATCTGCTTTGGGATCGTCCTGTTTGGTGAGAGGTTCATTGATTTTTGCACTGACATGTGTACTTACAGATCACCTGCAGCTGGTGTGCAGTCCAGATAAGTAAACTGCTGGGTTCAGGTGGCATCAGCCAAAACGAGACAAAAAACAAAGTTGAAAGTGCATATATAGCCATTTTTTTTTCAGTTTTACATATAGTATGAATTAGGGAAGGGTTAAAACTAGGGATGTACTGATACCATTTTTGATCAGCAAGTATGAGTACCAATACTTTAGGTGCAATTTGCATCAATACAAAATGTATGGACGCAAATTGTACTGCAAAAAAATAACATGCAATTTGAACAGGAATGTGACTCCTGCCCAAACTGCATGCGGTTTCCCCGCAGCTCATGTGTGAATCCAGGCTTGTCATAGCCCGAGTTCATACAAACGCATTGTGGGAAACCTCCCATGCTGCGTGCAGAGTGGGATACAACGGCTTCTGATTGGTCAGCACTGTAACAGTGCTGCCTAATCAAACGCTGTCTAGCCCGTACTGTCATCCCTGCAAAAGATGCAATTTAAAATCTCCGCAGCTTTCTCTCCTCTCCTACAGCTGAGAATCCGTAGCATCTGCCTCTATTCTCTGCCTGATATCACCCCCAAAATCATCCATTTTTGGAAAATAGACAATTCAAGGTATTTAGTAAGAGGTATGGTGAGTATTTTGGAGGTTGTAATTGTTTGTTACTCTTTTCTGGAAAATGTAGAAATAAAAAAAAAAGTCACAATTTTTTTAAAATAGTTTTTTACATATTGTCACCAGTCGAGTACAGCGTTATTATATAATGGTGTGGCAGTGATCAGAGACACTGAATGATGACAGTATGTAAAAAAAATTAAAATAACAATAATTTAATTAGTATTTTGTTTAAAATTTTCTATTTTTTTATTACATTATTTTTTTCTTTTTTTTCCTATCTTTTTCAACACACTGTCACCAAAGCAATAGAATGTTACCATAGTAACATTGAACTACTCTGGGCAAGTGATCAGGATTTTTTTCTTTTAACACATTATGATTGCTAATACCAATGTATTTCATTGATATCTGCAATCATTGTTACTGAATGAAACTGATTCATTCAGTCTGTTGTTGTGATTAGCTGTGATTGAGCAAAGTTCATCACATGATACAGAAGGGCTGTGGTTGGCCCTGTCTATATCATGTGACTGCCTTGACCAGTCACCGCTAACAACATAATTGTATACAATGGATGGCATGACAGGAAGCCATCCATTGTATACAATTGACATGTGATCTGCTGTGATTAGTCACAGCGGTCACATGACACTGGCAACGGGCTGGTGTAGTAATATGTCATCAGCTGTGTCATAGTTACATAGTTAGTCTGGCTGAAAAAAGACAAAAGTCCATCCAGTTCAACCATAGAAAAAAAAAAGTTATAATCCTATACCCACAGTTGATCCAGAGGAAGGCAAAAAAAAAACCCAGCAAAGCATGATCCAATTTTCTCCTGCTGGGAAAAAAATTCCTTCCTGATCCTACGAGAGGCAATCGGATATTTCCTGGATCAACTTTACCTATAAATGTTAGTATCCAGTTATATTCTGTGTATCTAAGAAAGAATCCAGGCCTTTTTTAAAGCAATCCACTGAGCTGGCCAGAACCAACTTTTGAGGGAGTCTATTCCACATTTTCACAGCTCTCACAGTGAACAAAACCTTTTCGTGTTTAGAGATTACATTTCTTTTCCTCCAGACATAAAGAGTGCTCCCTTGTCCTCTGTGATGACCTCAGGGTGAATAACTCTACACCGAGTTCACTATATGAACCACAGATGTATTTATACATGTTGATCATATCCCCCCTTAATCTCCTCTTCTCAAGAGAGAATACATTCAATTCCTCTAATCTTTCTTCATAGCTGATCTCCTCCATGCCTCCTATCAGTTTGGTTGCCCTTCTCTGTACTTTCTCCACTTCCCCAATGTTATTTTTGTGAAGTGGTGACCAAAACTGAACTGCATATTCCAGATGAGGTTTACTGATTATTTGTACCGGGGTAATATGATATCTCTCTCTCTGGAGTCTATAACTCTTTTAATACAAAAGAGGATGTTGCTCACTTTAGAAACCGCAGCTTGGCATTGCAAGCCATTATTAAGCTTGTGATCTTCCAGACTGGAAAGCGGCTTTCCATGGGGCACTTGCCAAAGAGGAGGAGTCTGGAGTGCCAAAGAGGAGGATTGGGGCTACTCTGTGCAAAACCATTACACAGAGCAGGTAAGGATAACATGTTTGTTATTTTAATTTAAAAAAAACTGAAGGTTTAATGTTACTTTATCAAGGGGTACTAATCCTTCCTTACTTTATGTAAAACAAATGAAGGTTTTGGCTATACTTGAAGACTGTAATATTGGTTATTTTTTATTGCTAATGTTTTTTTTGTTCATATTTATGCACGCCCAATGAAAATATTTTCTATGGATGTGATCACGCTAATACATTGAAAGTCTTAATGGCAGATGACTTTCATCACCATTAAGCACTCCCAGCTGCTTTTTTGTTGATACCTACCCTGCCTGACAATTAGATTTCTTGCATCATTATTGAAGGTCAGATAATGTATGACAGGCATAAGCAATATAATGTATTTCATTCTACAGTGATTTACAGTGGACTTATCATTAAAATTCACACTTCAAGTGAATCATTAGGGCCCATATCAATGTCTTGAAATCAATCACATTATTATTTTCATTGAAAAAAGTATCTCTTGCTAGAATACATAAATAACTGCTTCCAAGCACCTTCATATGATCTAACGTTTAAACAACCCAGATCAGTCACATGATCGCTGGTTACTAGGAGCATTGTGTGTTTTACATCAGTAGAACTTGTAGAAAGTTAGTTTTCAATCACAGAGACTTCATCTCGTAGACGTATGGTAGGACAATACCAGCAAGGCACAACATTGTGCAGTACTACTAAGTAGGACCTGCATATCTGATTAGTAAATGTGGCTATAGCAATATGGTTATACACTGGTCAAAAAAGTAAAGGAACACTTTATAATCAGAGTATAGCATCAAGTCAATGAAACTCCTGGGATATTGATCTGGTCAGTTAAGTATCAGAGGGGGTTGTTAATCGGTTTCAGTTGCTTTGGTGTTAATGAAATTAACAACAGGTGCACTAGATGGACAACAATGAGACAACCCCCCAAAACAGGAATAGTTTTACAGGTGGAGGCCACTGACCTTTTTTTCCCTACTCATCTTTTTGTTTTTCACTAGTTTTTCATTTGGCTAGAGTCAGTGCCACTACTGGTAGCATGAGGCGATACCTGGACCCTACAGAGGTTGCACAGGCAGTCCAACTCCTCCAGGATGGCACATCAATACATGCTTTGCCAGAAGTTTTGCCAGAAGCATGGAGGAGATTTCAGGAGACAGGCCATTACTCTAGGAGAGCTTGACAGGGCCGTAGAAGATCCTTAACTCATCAGCAGGACCGGTATCTACTCTTTTGTGCAAGGAGAAATAGGATGAGTACTGCCAGAGCCCTACAAAATGACCCCCAGCAGGCCACTGGTGTGAGTTTCTCTGACCAATCAGAAACAGACTTAATGAGGGTAGCCTGAGGGCCCGATGTCCTCTAGTGGGCCCTGTGCTCACTGCCCGGCACCATAGAGCTCGATTGGCTTTTGCCATTGAACACCAGAATTGGCAGGTCCACCACTGGCGCCCTGTGCTTTTCACAGATAAGAGCAGGTTCACCCTGAGCACATGTGACAGATGTGAAAGGGTCTGGAGAAGCTGTGGAGAACTTTCTGCTGCCTGTAACATTGTTCAGCATGACCATTTTAGTAGTGGGTCAGTGATGGTCTGGAGGGACACACAGACCTCTATGGGCTAGACAATGGCATTCTGCCTGCCATTAAGTATCGGGATGAAATCCTTGGCCCCATTGTCAGACCTTACGCTGGTGCAGTGGGTCCTGGGGTCCTTCTGGTGCATGACAATAACCGGCCTCATGTGGCGAGAGTATGTAGGGAGTTCCTGGAGGATGAAGGAATTGATACCACTGAATGGCCCCATGCTTGCCTGACCTAAATCCAATAGAACACCTTTGGGATATCATGTTTCTGTCTATCCAATGCCGCCAGGTTGCATCTCAGACTGTCCAGGAGCTCAGTGATGCCCTGGTCCAGATCTGGGAGGAAATACCCCAAGACACCATCCGTCGTCTCATTAGGAGCATTCCCCAATGTTCTCAGAAATGCCTACAAGCACATTGGGGCTATACAGTAAAAACTACTGAGTACGATTATAAGTTGCTGCAATGAAATTTCAGCAAAATGGACTAGCCTGCTGCATCATTTTTTCACTTTGATTTTCGGGGTGTCTTTGAATTCAGTCCTCTGTAGGTTGATCATTTTCATTTTCATCAAATGATGGGGCATCCTTACATTCCTAAGACATTACCCAGTCCATATCAGTATAGATAACCAGCATGAGATTTTTTTTCCCCATTGAGATCTGATGTGTTTTCAAAGTGTTCCTTTCATTTTATTGAGCAATATATAATTACAATTTATACATAGAAATGTTTATAAAATTGTAATGCATATTGCTAATCTTATATACATTAAACTGGATTCCTTTACACGTAAAACCTAAAACACTACTGATCATCTATACTATGTTTATGTGAAAGAAATGTGTGGCACTTGGTTCCAACTATGCATGTCCAATGTGTTGGAATACCATTCAAAATTAATTGTACCCCAGTGCACTAAAGCAATGCACCTGCATTGGAGTTTTCATGCCGCACATGCTCATGCACAAGGGTGGGATGCATTCCAAAAAAGGGTCAGGTGTGTTTTCCTGTGAGCTGGGTGTGGGGGCAGACTACTCAAAATGACTGGGCTGACGTAACACATTACGCATTAACATGTGATGTAATGCTTCCAGAAC
Source organism: Staurois parvus (assembly GCF_062004578.1). Classification (NCBI taxonomy): domain Eukaryota; kingdom Metazoa; phylum Chordata; class Amphibia; order Anura; family Ranidae; genus Staurois; species Staurois parvus. The sequence goes on along the minus strand of NW_028318132.1, from coordinate 3,739,363 downwards.
ACGTAGAACCTCTTTGTCAGGTATGTTTGATGAAGAGAGCCTGTGTTGCTTTGAAACACGTGCTTATTTTAATGTGATCCCTTTAAATAAATGAGTGGACTATTGATTATAGATCTATGGTGTACCGCAATAACCAATACTACAGTCTTCAAGTATAGTGACTGATCTGGGTTATTTAAACGTTAGATCATATGAAGGTGCTTGGAAGCAGTTATTTATGTATTCTAGCAAGAGATACTTTTTTCAATGAAAATAATAATGTGATTGATTTCAAGACATTGATATGGGCCCTAATGATTCACTTGAAGTGTGAATTTTAATGATAAGTCCACTGTAAATCACTGTAGAATGTAATACATTATATTGCTTATGCCTGTCATACATTATCTGACCTTCAATAATGATGCAACAAATCTAATTGTCAGGCAGGGTAGGTGTCAACAAAAAAGCAGCTGGGAGTACTTAATGGTGATGAAAGTCATCTGCCATTAAGACTTTCAAAGCTGTATAATGTTTTAGAGTGATCACGTCCATAGAAAATATTTTCATTGGGCGTGCATAAATATGAAAGAAAATACATTAGCAATAAAAAAGTAAACACCGCAATAACCAATACTACAGTCTTCAAGTATAGCCAAAACTTCATTTGTTTTACATAAAGTAAGGAAGGATTAGTACCCCTCATAAAGTAACATTAAACCTTCAGGGTTTTTTTTCAATTAAAAAAACAAACATGTTATCCTTACCTGCTCTGTGTACTGATTTTGCACAGAGCAGCCCTGATCCCCCCCCCCCCTGAGTACTGCAGGCTCCTCCTCTCTGGCGAGTGCCCCCATGGAAAGCTGCTTCTATTGGCACAGATCTGGTGGCTTTGCCCTGCCCCCCCCCCATTCCTTCATCACAGCAATTGATTTGTAATGCATAAGGTAACAAGAAGCTAATATGTAGACCAGGGGCTGACTGACAACTCATGGTGCCCCCATAGGGGATCATGGGGCCCCTGTGTCCTTGCGCACACTCAAAAAAAGCCTATAAAAAGGTACTAGGGCAGGGGTGGGCAAACTTTTTGACTTGAGGGCCGCAATGGGTTCATATATTGGACCCGGGGGCCGGACCAAGAGTAGATGAATGATGTGTATGTGTCATCCATAGTAAGTATAGTAATATTCCCCCATAGTAAGCATAGTAATTAATCCCCCATATAGTAATTCATCCCCCATATAGTAATTCATCCCCCATAGTAATTCATCCCCCATATAGTAATTCGTCCCCCATATAGTAATTCGTCCCCCATAGTAATTCATCCCCCCTATAGTAATTCATCCCCCATATAGTAATTCATCCCCCATAGTAATTCATCCCCCACATAGTAATTCATCCCCCACATAGTAATTCATCCCCCATATTAATTCATCCCCCATATTAATTCATCCCCCATATAGTAATTCATCCCCCATATAGTAAGTCCTCCATATAGTAATTCATTCCCCATATAGTAAGTCCTCCATATAGTAATTCATTCCCCATATAGTAAGTCCCCCATATAGTAATTCATTCCCCATATAGTAAGTCCTCCATATAGTAATTAATTCCCCATATAGTAAGTCCCCCATATAGTAATTCATCCCCCATATAGTAAGTCCTCCATATAGTAATTCATTCCCCATATAGTAAGTCCTCCATATAGTAATTCATTCCCCATATAGTAAGTCCCCCATATAGTAATTCATTCCCCATATAGTAATTCATCCCCCCTATAGTAATTCATCCCCCATATAGTAAGTCCCCCATATAGTAAGTCCCCCCCCTGTGTCAATTCACTTACCTTTGGTCCGCGCGTTCCTCTCGTATTCCCGCGCCGTTCTGGTCTTCAGGGAGGACTGTGAGAGGAGTTCGTCACGCTGCCCCGCCTACATCCTGGCTGCCCCGCCTACATCCTGACAGCTGCAGAGTCCTGACGTCCGAGAGGAGGGAGGGGGGCGGCCATCCGAGAGGGGGGGCGGCCATCCGAGAGGAGAGGAGGGGAGAGGAGGGAGGGGAGCGGGCGCCCGGCACACAGGAGAGCCGCATCTAAATTTGTAAAGAGCCGCGGCTTGCCGACCACTGGCCTTGCGGGAGCCTAGCTCCGCGGGCCGGATTAAAAGGTCCGCCGGGCCGTATACGGCCCGCGGGCCGTAGTTTGCCCATTGCTGTACTAGGGGCATCTCATAGGGCCCCCTACTGACCCCGGGCCCTCGGGCAGTGCCGAGTTTCCAAATGGTCAGTCTGCCCCTGATGTACACATGAACTTACCCCACTGATGTGAAGACAGCCTTAAAGGATAAGTGCATCTTTTAGCAAAAAATAACAAATGCACATTTTTTTGCAGGTAAAAAAATGTGCATTTATTATTTTTGGCTGCAGGAGCCTGTAAAACATTGCACCAGTGATCAGCAGATTGCTGGTGCCACGCAAGTCTTCTGCAGACATGTCAGTATATCTGCCACAGGATGTATGAGCAAGCAGATATTCTGACAGGAAGGTGCTGAGGAGTGCTGTGGTAGTTCATTGAGAACTACAAGCCAACAGCCGCTAAGGGATTCATTCACGGCACAGTCCTGCTGTTTTTAAATGCTGACAGCTAGTACGGGAAACTTCTTCCCATACTTCTGTCAGGGGGGAGGGGGGAGGGGACAGCAGCTGACGGCTGCAGCAATGGGAACATGATACATATTGATACATATTCCACCCTAAAAACAGGTGGAACATGTAACATGTTCCCAAAGGTGTACTTATCCTTTAATATTTCCATCGCATTAGGTGTGCTATGTTATCCAAAGGTGAGATCAGTGAATATCTACAATAGAACTGATACATGGTATGTAGGTTAAGGCAGTATTAAATCCAAAGATGAGATATATTGCTGCTTACCCATCTTTATATATGGTGGCTGCATTAGTTTTTTTCCCAAGGTGTTTGCACCTGATGATCTGACCAGTAACACACCTCCTGTATTAAAGTGCTCCAGTCTGGATGATGGAGCACAGAGACACCTTTCTGAGAAAAGGGTAGTGTTAGATGCACTAGCATATTTAGGGTTACTAAATATTGTAGTCAAATATTGTAGCCAAATTCCAGCTAACACTTTTTAAGCAGTTACAATAACAGTTTTTTTCCTTTTGTGATACAGGTTTTACATAAATAAATAAAAGCTGATCGGGTCTCCAGCCCATGCTCCTGGCCCCTCCTTCCGGCAAAGTGCCCCCACAGCAAGCAGGCTTGCTCCTGAGCTGCTGCTCTGTATGTCAAATCACACACAGCCCCGCCACCCCGCTCTCTCCTCATTGGCTCACTGGCTGTGATTGACAGTAGCAGGATCCAATGGTTCCCACTGCTATCTCAGCCAATGAGCAGGGATAGACCTAGGACAGCTGAAGCTCCCGTGCACAGTACTGGATCGAGATGAGGCTCAGGTAAGTATTTGGGGGGAGGGGGCTGCTGCACAAAGAAGGTTTATTACCTTCATGCGTAGAATGCGTGAAAGTAAAAAAAACTTGAGCTTTTACAACCACTTTAACCATCTGTTACATTTGCAAGTCAGCTTGTTGTTTTGAATAAACAACAGACTTACTGGCAGGACAATAAAAAGGAAAACAAATGCAGTATGTTAAATGTTTGTTCATGGGTTTAACGCTCGGTTCACACTACTGCGACCTACAGTGTGACTTTGCCAGGCAACTTCCTGGCAACTTGATGGGACTTGAGTATGACTTTGATGCAACTTGATGCGTGACTTTCATGTCATGCGACTTTGCCTGGGTAATCTTCCTGCAATGTCAGATCAAAATCCCATCAATATAGATGAGGATCCGACTTGGCGGTGACTTCCATTAAAGTCTATGGGCACAAGTCGGATAGAAGTTGCCTTGAAATAGTACAGAAATCTTTCCTAACGTTGGAGTGACTTCAGTAGTGCTAATTAAGACGGTTCTCTTTGACTAACATGGGATTTCACATGTCATGCGACTTGGGGTCTTACAAGTCAGATTCCAAGTCACGGCAGCGTCAACTGAGACTAATACTGCCTAAAGGTTACATTCACATCTATGCATTTTAGTGCAAGCATTGTAAAAAAAAAAAATCCCTCTTGCTACATCTTTGGTACAGTTTCCAGAAAAACATATCTTGCATTAGGATCAATGGAACTGTACATAAAGCTCATCTAAAAGGCACTGCACCACAATCAAAATACATGGAAAATGCAGAGGTGTGACTGAACCCTAAAATATGCAGCCACTTAATACTGTCTGCAACAATTGGCTGGCTACAGGCAAACTTGGAACTGTTTAACTGCTGTGCCTTCTAATTCTCAGCTCTCTAAATATAGTATCTGAAATATGTCTCAGTGCAGCAGCCTGACAAATAAACGCTGACAACATCTAGCAAATAGACATGGTTTAAGCACAGCAATTAAAAAAATAAAAGTACAGCTATTTTCAGGAAGTGAAACAATGCCACTATTAGCAAGACCACACTGGAAAATAAATATTTTAAGAGAATTTATCAACAGACAATTGAGAAAAAAAAATGTCAGTTGTGTGCTCTCTATTTTAGCTGATTGTTTTCACATAAAACATCAAAGAGACATAAAATAATCATGAAATGGTCACTCAAGTAACTAATACATACCAATAAACAGAACAACAGTAGGTAAATACATAAAGCAAAAATGATATTAATAACTGCCAAAGCTGAAATGATGGCCACCAACAAGTGTCCTCTAGTCTTCAATCCCTGACACACGCACATGTGACAACTTGTCTCTTTTATATAAATCTTCCTGGTTTTGGGACTTTTGACAAGCACATTTTGTTTTTTCCTTTATCAAGGACAATTCATGATACAAATGCTCTCTTTACCAAGGAAACGAACATTTAACAATGGGAATGAGAAAGTGTTGGATCCTTGCTGTAGCCTAGCTTCTTGTAGGCCCTTCCACCAAGAAATAGAAACTCTTGGGTGCCACTTTCCGGGTTAGATTTTGGTACAATGTTGTAACTGAACTTCCTAATACATTAAGAAATGAGAACAAGTTAGAAGATAAAATGACTCTACCTCTTTACAAAGGTCGCAGTCTTGGCTCAGCAGCAGTTTATTATCCCCAAAAACAAGGATCCTAAAGGAGGGCAGCAGCTATAGGTCCTACAAAGCAGAAAGAGCAGGCAGTGGGAGAGTGACTAAGTTAGGATCTCTGGGACTCTTTACAGCTCGATCCTCCCCCTTTTCTTTCCAGATATCTGAAGTTTGATAGGGACAGCTGAGTGGACACAAGTCATTGCTATAAATATACTCACCAGCTTATGGTCTATGGGGGAGGGAAAGAAGATATTTTGACAGGACTGTGAGATAGGTTTAACAGATCCTATTCTTGAGGACATTGCCAAAGGAAAACAAACATTATATGCAATTTTGGCTTGGTGTAGATATTACTGTCTGCTCTACGGTGCATGAACAATGAAATGATACTTCTGGTATCAGGAAAGCTATATTAACTGTCCCAGGGTTTATCATTTATGGCACCCGTTAGCACTGGGATAGTAGTAATTGCAGACCGTCCGCCCTAATAATCAGACTTTGTACCTATATAGTGGAGTGCATACCTTCAGATATCATTTATTTTATTTTACTCATTAAGCTGGATTTTTCATTTTCAAGTTGTGCATTGTTTGTGACAGCAGGATAGTGCATAAAGGGGAAATAAACCATTGTAAGAATTTGCTAATTTTGGAAATTTCTCTGCATGCTGGAGAGTATCATAAGAATATCATGAAAAATAATTATGGCATAAAATGATTCAGAACCATTTGTAATTTAATGATCAACCAAGAAATAGAAAGATACTTTTTCCATTCATTTCTTTTGAAAAGAAATGCATCTACGGGAAGAACTGTGCGATACGAATAATTAAGGATATTATTTTATTTATTTATTACAGGTACTTATATAGCGCTGTCAATTTACACAGCTCTTTACACATATATATCTTCTAGATTGTAAGCTCTAACGAGCAGGGCCCTCTGTTTCCTCTTGTACCAAATTGTATTGTAACTGTAATGTCTACCTTCATTTTGTAAAGTGCTGCACAAACTGTTGGCGCTATATAAATCCTGTATAATAATAATATATTGTACATTCACATCACTCCCTGCCTTCAAGGATCTGAGGTCCCTAACTAACATTCATACATTCTAGCTCCAATTTAGACAGGAACCAATTAACCTACCAGCATGTCTTTGGAGTGTGGGAGGAAATCGGAGTACCCAGAGGAAACCCAGGCAGGCACAGGGAGAACATGCATACTCTAGGCAGGTAGTGTCATGGCTGGGATTCGAAGCGACCTTAGTGCTGCCAGGCAAAGGTGTGCTAACCGCTACTGGATTATTATTACAGTACCGTGAGTCATATTGGGACGTAAACATATTACCAAAATCTCCTTGTGTATTCCCAGCATTAGAAATAGATATGATTCCAGGCAATTATATTTAAGGCACATTAATTAAAGGGAATGGATAGAAATATTGTGGCTCTATGGCTGACTTGTTTTTTAAGGTGCATGCTTTTGGGGGTGTAATCCTTATCCTTGCGTTAACTTCTACGGTTTCACCAGCCTGCAGAAAGCATACAGTATACACAATAAATATTCCAGTACCTGATAAGGGTATACTTGTCCTAGCTCAGTGACTTACCAAGTAGTAAAGTAAGGAAGAAATGACAGCCTTGGAACCTGCACCTTCAAAAACAAGTCAGCAATGGCAGTTCTCATGTTCTTTTCTCGACAGGATACTTTTAAAATCTTAAAATCAAACAGTTTTACAATTGTGAGATTAGCACAGTGCCACCCCAATGTAATTATCCATAACAGCACAGGGATGAAATAATAATTATTAATTAATTTAGAAAAATATGTTATGCAAACCAAATGATAGCTTGGAGGGAAATGCTCAGGCAGTACTTCAGTTAATGTTATGTATTTGCTCATTAAGTGCTGGCTTTGCTGGATGAAATGATTATGTTGTGAAATCTGAGATGCAGCATTTGTGTAGGTCAGTCATGGTCATGTCTGCTTAGCCTCGTGTTTCTCAACAAAGCTCGGAAAATGGACAGATTACATAATGTGGGTTGAATTTTTATATTAACTCTCTGGAGTGTGATGCTAGACACCACAACAGAGTCCCTTCAAGCCACCTTATAACTAAGGCATCAAGCATACTTCAGTTGTAAAGAGAACCTTCAAAGTCAGTACTTAACAGTAAAGGTAGTTCCAGAGGGCGTAATGTCTCACCAGGCCCAGTTAAAGACCTTTGATTTAGTGTTAGGTTTGGGAATGCAGGGAGGGTTAGTGTTAGGGTCAGGGTTGAACTTACAGGGGGAGCTAGGGTCAGGGTAGCATAAGGATTTGGTTTATAGGAAGGGCTAGTGTAAGAGTAAGTATTAGGTTTTGGGCTTCAAGAAAGGTTTGCATTAGGGTGGGATTATAAAGATGGTTAGTGTGAACAATGGGGCTACAGGGTGAGGGGTAGTTTTAAAGTTTAGGTTACAGGGAAGGTTAATTTGAAGGTTAGGATTTTGATTACAGGGATGGTTAGAGTGAGGCTTAGTGTCAGGGTTATAAGGAGGGTTAACGTGGGTTACAGGAATGCTTAGTGTTAAAAGGTCTTATGGTACAGCACCAAAAACTGCCAGGTAAAATGTCCAGGGACAATCTGGGTGGTAGTTTGAAGCTTAGAACTCCAGACTAGGTAAAATAAACCTGTGATGAGGGACTTGTACAATTTAAATAGCATGTGGAGGTATACTGTTTTTCTTTTCTTTAATGCGTATGAGACTTCTTTGTGTATGATTAAAGGAGAAGCAAGGCCAAAGCTCTCTCTGTACTTCTGTGGATCACAGGAGTGCATTCGTTCTGCACTCCTGTGACCCATTTTCAGCCAACAGTAGGCTAAAGTCTGCTGTTGGCTGAAGTCACTCGGCCAGACCAGGCTGGGGAAAGATCCCGACTTTAAAGTTGGAATCCACCAAGACGTCTTGATTGGCACCTGGCTCAGCTGAGAGCCTGAGCCAGCCACTTCGCCCCCAATACATCCCAGCGCTGGGGGGTGGGCAGAGCAGACAGTGGTGACTGACAGTCACCGGCTCTCTGCTCAAAGTGACAGGAAGAACTGAGCGATCAGCAGTGTCTGATCACTCAGTTTGCACCCATAGAGGCGGCGGGGACAGATGCAGCATTGGATCAGTGCTGTACCACCTAGGTTAGTATGATTTAAAAAAAAAAAAAAAACACACCTTTTTTTTAATGATGTATGCTTAAACTGAATATTCATTAATGCAGAAGTGCATCAATCTTCTTTGAAGAGACCGGTTTTCAATGCTTGTCTCCATTGTAGGGGGCAGCCATCTTGGAGGACGGTTATCAGCTGATGCAACAGAGCAAGAAGTGGTGTGGGGAGGCTGCAGAGAGGAAAGGGAGAAAGGACCACAAGGTTGCAGTTGAGTTTCCTGGAGCTATTTGATACTGTGCTGCCCAGGAGAAGAGTGCTGACCAGGGACTGCTGCTGAAATTATATTCTGTACATTAGGAGATCTGAAAAAGGTGTAGCATTGTCTTAAACCTGTAGCTAATGCCAGAACCCAGTGCTGCAAATTAATTAACAGTGCTAAATTACACTATCAACATACAAATATATCACAGTCCACATTCATGTAGAGTCCACATTAATCGCCATCTTAATCCCAAATTGATACCACCAATAGTGCCAAGCTGAAAACGTGAATTCTACATGAATGTTGACTGTGATATATTTGTATGTTCAGCACTTTATTTGATAAGCACACACTTTTCACATGGTTTTGGCCTCTATGGTGATTGAACACGCATTTATTGGTAATTCCCACTGGTTGTAGTCTAAATGATGGTTTGTTGTTTTAAGTTTTTCAGAATGACAATAAGCAAAGCTACACTATATTGCCAAACGTATTGGGACACCCCTCCAAATCATTGGATTCAGGTGACCCAATCATCTCCATGATCACAGGTGTATAAAATCAAGCACCGAGGCATGCAGACTGCTTCTACAAACATTTGTGAAAGAATGGGTTGCTCTCAGGAGCTCAGTGAATTCAAGCGTGGTACCGTGATAGGTTGGCACCTGTGCAATAAGTCCATCCGTGAAATTTCCTTGCTACTAAATATTCCACGGTCAACTGTTAGTGATATTATAACAAATTTTAAGTAATTGCGAGCAACAAAGTGGTAGGCCACGTCAGCGAGGAGAAGGAAGGAAGGAGAGGCATAGAAATAAAGCAAGAATGAAAGGAAAGAAGGAAAAGGATAGAGAAAGAAAGAGAAGATGGAGAAAGAAAGAGAGTACAGAGGGAGGAAAGAAATGAAGAGAGAAAGAAAGAGAAGACAGAGAGAGAGAGAAAAATAGAAAAGACACAAGACTGCAGTGGCAGTGTGCTGATTTGCACTTTACGAATGGAAGGGTCAAGGCCTGAGCCACCTGTGAAAAAAACAGAAGAAACTGAGACATTGCTCCTTCTTAGGCTCATGGCTAACAAAACTGTAGTTCAAATACTGGTTGTCATCTGTAGTTCAAATACTGAAGTCCATGAAGTCCAAGGAGTCTGGAATTATTACGTTTGCTAAACAAAGCACAGACTCAGAAGTGTTGACTAATAAAAAAAAACTTGTTTACCTGAGTTGAAAATAACCAATTTTATTGCCAAAAAATGTTTCCACTACGGTTGCATGGCTCACTGGCTTCCAGACTCCAACATTGCAATTCCCTCTCTTGTAAGCATACCAAAGGGTCCATGCTAATGTAATTGGCAACGTGCAATAATCAGCTGTTGTGCCATAAACTTTCCTCTTGTCACTTTTCATTACTGATTGATGAAACTACAGACATCTCGACAACCAAAAAATTAGCCATGGTGGTCATTATTACGATTATTTTGATTAAGATGCTGGTAAAATCCAGTACCAGTTTTACCACATTGTTCATCTTACAGAAGCTACTACTGATACAACTTTTGAGCACATTAATCAGTGTTTTGTGGAAGATAGTATCCCCCTGAAAAATGTTATAGCGCTTAGTACAGATGGTGCAAGTGTAATGGTTGGTCCAAGAAACTGTACTATCCCACTTCAAAATAGATCAGCCTTTCATCTTTCACATTCATTGTACCTGCCATATTGCTGCAGATGCCTGTAAAGCCTTACCTAAAACTGTTCAGCAACTTTGCACATATGTACATAACCACTTTTCACATAGTTGCAAACGCATACGTTTGTATAATGAATTTCAGGAATTTGTTGAGGCAGATTGTTTAAAGATTTTACATCTTTGTTCTACTAGATGACTCTCTGTGCTTGAGTGTGTCAACTGCATTCTCAGTCAATATGAAGCCCTGTTAAGTTACTTTTAGTGAAGATGCAGACCGCTTGTTAACTGTGGAACAAATAAGTCTCTTGCTACAGGATCCTAGCACTAAGTACTACTTTCTGTTCTTTCAATCAGTACTGCCAAATTTCACCCTCTTCAATCAAATTTTCCAGAGCAATTCCCCTATGCTACCTGACTTGTACTTGAAGTACTGCCAACTGCCTAAAAGTCTTAATTACCCTTGAAAATAATGCACTGATTGCATTTGACCACACTAACTGTGCTAACTTCGAATCAACAGACAGCTTTTTCATTGGCAACCAAACAAGGGAACATCTGTCTACAGTAGATTTTTTGTCAGCTGTTCAACAGTTCATGGTCCAAGCAACATTTTACACAAGAGCAGTAACTTCCATTAACAAATTGCATGCCCATTGGAAACATTGGAATCATTCAGCTGTTGGGTTTGCTAAAACCTTCAAACAGGTCTACTGCAAATTTTGGGGACACTATTAAACTAGCTAAATATTTTCCACAGATTATTCCCCCATCTGATTTTGACACACTGTATACTGAATTTATTGAATATCAAGTGACAGATTTCATAGATGTTCCCCAGAGTCACACAGTGACTCTCACATATGCTGCTTATTGGCAAATGGTAGGACAAAGATGTATCCTTGAAGACAATCTGAAAATACCTAGATTCCTACTTCTAGTTACATTTGGAAAAAATATGCTTTCCCTTCCCCATGGGACTGCTGAGGTAGATGATGTTGTGGTGGTGTTGGTGTAGGACTATTACAGACTGTTGCTTCCCAGCATGAGGTTCTTCATATGATTTGTACAACAGGAATGATGTTTGTACTGTAATAGCATTAAAAGTACTTGTACACACATAATATTATAGTTTGACTTCTGAAAATGTTGGTTACAGTTAAGGCCACGGCCACTATAGGCCTAAATGGTATTCTAAGTATTTCTTGCAGCAGTTTTCACTGGAGCAGATGTTGAGGGGAAGCCCTCACACGGGGACACCTGTTTGACTAAAAACTGTTGCAAGCTCCTTTAACCCTTTCGTGCCAGCGCCTCCTGGCCCTTTAAGGGGTTTCTGACACCGGGGGGTGGGGCGGGGTTTAGGGTCATATAACTGCCATGATTGGCTGTCACGGCAGTTACATGATCAGAAAGGTCTCGATCACAAGGAGAGATCAGGACTTTTCTGTGGGATGCCGACATATGTGCTGGGAGCACACATGGCACGAGCTCCGGGCACGTTTGTTTACAAATGGTACTCAAATATGCAGCCACTCGGTGTCCAGGCCCAGCCGCCAAGAGGCCACCTATTTGTGTACTGTCAATGTGAAGAATTATTTGAACAATGGATTGGCATTACTGTCTCTTTGGTAACTGCTATGTCAGTTTTTAATAATGTATCTGTGCTTCAGCTGGAAAGATTCACCTTTCACTCTCCCTGTTTACCATTCCATTCAAATTCACAACAGAAATTGACGGGGACATCTATTCTATTGATCCTGGGATTCCCCCCCAATTTCTGTGGTGGTGGCTAATTGCCTATGGGACTGTAATTGAAGGGAAAACACTCCAATTGGATACAGGTGACCAAACTGCTGGGTTTTATTAAACTGGCCTTCTTGGAAATGAAGAAATATGTTTTTTTTACATTTCTTATAACTTAAAAACATTGCTAATAGCACTAGGTGTATGTTGTTTTAGCTTATATATTGATATTTGCACTGTTTTCCACTTAAAACAGCTATTTCATGTACTTTTTTTGAAGTGTCAAGAAAAAAATGTGGCTCTGTCAGTAAATTCCATGATTTTTGTCAGTAAAAAAAAAATTGGTGCCCTTTGTAAATTTTGGGTGTCCTGTCAGTGAATTTCACTTGAGGGGGTGTTGGCAACCCCGGTGAGGAGCAGAATGGCTGGTGGGAGTCGAACGTGGAGGCTGATATCCCAAAAATACCTAGACAGAAGAGCAGATTTGACAGGCAGTGATGGCACTAGTTGCTGATCAGTGAGTTGTTCATACTGGACAGGAAAACAGCTCAAGACACCTCTCACACTTATGTACTACTGGAGTGGAGAAAGAGGATTCCTGCCTGTTTCCGAGAATGAGGTTACCTGGTCGAGCTGGGAGTGCCAGATGCAAATCCAGAGAGTTCCAGCCAGACTGCGCCAGAGCCCGAGGTAGTTGTTGCATCCTCTGCATCAACGTCAGGATTCCCTCCTGCATCCCTCTTTACAGATGTGGCAAAGCTGGTGGAAAACCTCATGAAGAACAGTTCCATTTCTGTTAAACTGAGGAAAACTGAGGTTTTTTTCAGGAAGAGTCCCTGTCCATCATGAGAGGATGACTTTGAAACATGGACAGGTCATGTTTCACAGGCATTAGAGGAATGGGATATCCTCAAGGCCTTAAAGAAATAACCACCGAGAGCATGAAGAGACCCATTGCATACTCTAATGCTTTTAGAGACTATTTCCAAGATTCCCACCTTTGTTGTTTCTCCTTGGGTAAGGGGTATCCCAGTCTGAACTTTCAGAAGTAAGTTGTCTCAGCAGTATCTTACCCTGAATGGTGAGAGGTGTAATGAAATGGATCATAAATGCTGTTTACTGTAGACAATACTCCTCGCTTTGTGAAGGGCTTGTAACAGGCTGATGCTTGAAATGTGAATGTTTCTTGTTTAACATTCCAAAGCAATCCAAGACTGCGTTGTGTAACAGAAAGGTCAGATCCTAGTTGAAATTTCTTCACACTGATAGCATGGTCATCAGAAGGAAAGGCTATCATGACCTTGTCGCTGTTAGAGATGATTTTGTGAAGTCTGACGTTTGCAGTGGCAAGCATGTTCTGGGTTCTAGTGAGAAGGTCGATAGCTTCTTCTTCATTGGGCAGATATTTGAGTCCTTTGTCTACATAGAAATTCCTTTCGACAAACTGTCTTGCATCAGATCCAAATTCTTTCTCACCCTCTTGAGCTGTTTTCTTCAGTCCATAAATTGCTACTGCAGGAGAAGGACTGTTACCAAAAACATGTACCTTCATTCGATAGTCTATGACTTCATCATTGACATAATTATTAATATCGAAACCTGAGGAAGTTTCTGTAGTCTTCACGGACGATGAAACAGTGGAACATCTGCTGAATATCAGCCATAACAGCAATTGGCTCTTGTCTGAAGCAAAGTAAAACTCGTATAAGATTCTTTTTCAGATTAGACCCAGTGAGAAGGTTGTCACTGAGGGAGACATCTTCATGACGAGCACTTGCGGTTAAAGACCACTCTAATATGATGAGGCTTGTGAGGATGGTAGACACCAAAGCATGGTAGATACCAACATTCTTCTCCTTCCATAAGAGGAGATGCAGGCTCAGCATTATCTCTCTCACACAACTTCTGCATAAAGTCCACAAAGTGCTTTTTCATCTCAGGCTTCTGGTTCAAACTGCGATTTAAAGAAACAAACAGTGATTCTGCTTGTACCCTGTTGTTTGGTAGTCTCTTTCTTTGGGTACGAAATGGTAGCGGTGCTACCCAACTGTTGGGATCATCTTGGTAGAACTCTTTACTCATAGTCTTCAAGAATTCTTTGTCTTCTATGGTAGCTGCCAACTCATTGTCTTTAGTGGTTACCTCGAGCACTGTGTTGCCGATGTTGTCATCCCAGAGATTAAAAGCTTTCTTATTGTCTTGTATAATGTGCTGTTGTGCACCTTTTTCAAACAGTCTTTCTTTTACAATATATTTATGTGGTTGTTGTGCAGAACAAGTTGTTCGTCCCTTTGACAGGAAATGTGTTTTAAAGGAAGCGACTGAGTAGGACTTCCTGTCCTTGTCTAGACAGACATTGCCTATGATGACCCATCCTAGATCCAGACGCTGAGCATATGGTGCACTGTGTGGATCGTTGATTTGATTACGAACTTTGTGCACCCTTAGGATGTCTCGACCAAGTAACAGCAGGATATCGGCATCGAGGGCTGGTATTTGGTTGGCTATGTGCTTTAAGTCAGAATGGTGAAAAGCAGCTTCAGGAGTAGGGATCTCCTCTTTGATGCTTCGAATCTGGTAGCACTCAGTGATAGTGGGCAAAGATATTTCCAGATTGTCATTCAGAGGAGCAACTGCAAGACCACTGGCTCTCCTACCTAAGACTTCTGTAGTGCCGGAACAAGTGCTTAGAGTATAAGGCAGAGCATCTCCAGTTATGTTCAACAGTTCAAAAAACTGTGTTCTTGCAAGAGATCTGTTACTCTGATCATCCAGAATAGTATAGTCTTATTGCCTTTTCAGGTTGACCTTTGGGGTATACATGGACCAAGCATATATCTTTGCAGAGGATTTGTCGCAGAATCCTTCTCCACAGACCTCTGTACATGTAGAGAACACTGGGGTGGTAGGTGCTGCTTGATCTGGGAGCTCCCCGCCTTGCTTTGCCTCAGGAAGATTGTTTGTGGGCATAGTAGAGTTGTGCAAATTTTGATGAAGAGCTTGCACATGGTCATCACTGTCACACTCTATACATTTGATGATCGCTTTGCAGTCCTTTGCAAAGTGTTCTGTGGAGGCACAGCATTTGTAGCAAACCCCAAATTTCTTCAAAAGTTTCTTACGTTCTTAGAGGGTTTTCTTTCTGAAGCCAATACATTTCTTAAGTGGATGTGGTTTGTTATGTATTGGACACTGGCGATTTGGGTCCTCAATTCTCTTGTTTTGATCAGTCTTTTCAAGAACTGTAGCAGATCCAGGTAGAACATTAGTCATTTTCACTGATGCTGGACCTCTACGGTCTCTGTGCAACATACGTGTGTTCGTAGGTCTTGGGAGAGAGTGTACTGAGAAGGTTACAGTCCCCATATGAGAAACTTGGGTCATTCTTAGTGTCTGCAATTCTTTTGATGAACTCGCAGAAGTAGGAAAAAGGAGGAAAGGCAACTCTATATTCTTCCTTATACTTTGATTCAAGCGCTGCCCATCTTTCTTGAATTCCATATGGCAGCTTGAGAACAATAGATTTGATGCCATGAGAGGTGTCAAGGTAACCGAGACCAGGTAAGTTGATGTCAGGCTTAACAAATTGAAGCTCTAATAGCACATCGCTGAGTTCTTGAAACGTTAGATTGTCGCTAGCAGAAATCCTTGGGAAGCTTTGCAACTTTTCAATGGCCTCTGGGCTGCCAAAGATATGTTCAAGTCTGACCCAAGCAGCATTAAGGCCTGCAGCAGGGTTGTCAATATGAACGGTTTGAGCCTCTTGGTGCCTTCAGTAGACTGGGGACCTAGCCATCTGATGAGTAGATCTAATTCCTCTGTGGCATTGATGTCTAGGTCACTCATTGTGGCCTTAGAAGTGGATTTCCAGCCTCTGTAATTTTCAGGCTTGTCATCAAACTGGGTGAGGCCTGTCTTAACAAGCTCTCTGCGGAGCATGTATTTAGCAAACTGTGACATGTCCGTGTTTTCATATTTTGGGTGCATGACTGCAGGTGGAACAGAGTTGGTTGTGACGGTTGGTGGACTTACGTGGAGTGATTTGGGAACATATATTGCTGCTAAGGCATTCAATGCCGGAGCTGGCGTAGCCTCCCTGGCGGTATTCCCGAGTGTAGCTCGGGGTAAAGTTTCAGTACCACAAGCGGTAACACTCGGGCTTACCATGCGGCGCTGCTCCGCGATCCCTCGATTGCTTACCTTGTCCTGCGCTCTCGCGATGTCCCTCCTGCAGTGTCCACGGCAATGTCCTCCGGCGGATGCCGACATCTGTCATCTGGGTTCCGTCCCCTGCGAGTGTCGGGATGTACGGGGGACAGAACGGCGGAAAATTTGAAAATGACAAAAAGGGACATTCACTAAAATCACATAGTAAAACATTACTGTATCAAACCATTTCACGTACATTTTGTCCCTAGTGCTTTGTCCTGTGCCCTGCCTACATTTTTACTGTTCTTTCTGCCTGGAAACTGAGAAACATCCATGGCGTCCAAAAAGCATCCCTTTAGGTCAAAAGCGGTTTTAGACCAGCTAGAGAACAGCGATAGTAAATCAGAACCACTTGCAGAATTGAGTGATAATGATTCGTCATCAGACACTGAAAACGATTTTGCGACTTTGCTCAGCGATGTGCGAACTTGGCGCTAGATTTCAAATTTCAGTGTTTTTGGTTTGATTATGATATTGAATTAAATGTATTATTACATTATTTTTTTATGATTATTTATTACAGTAAGTTATAATTTATGATGTTGTGTTTCAAGTTTTATCCTACCCGGGATGTTTACTAGACTCTGGTTTGGACAGATTTAAGTGAGTTATTCCTAAGAATTACAGGCCTACAATATAAAACGTCAAATTTCCATGCAAAATAATGGTACCGCTTTCAGCACCAAAAATCTGAAATAATCATACCGCCAGATAGGTTAAAGTCCATTGGCTTGTTGGTTTGTAGAGTAGTGCGTTTGCTAGGAGGTACTCTGTTGGTGCCAAAGTAAGGTGGACAGTCTGTTAAATACATACCAGTGTTTGCGGCTAGCTGAGATGCTGCAGTCTGATGTATTGGAGGATATAAGGGCAAATCGTCTTGAGGTACAGTATGTGCAGAGATGAGACTTTGATTGAGTACTTTGGCTGTTGTGACAGGGAGTTGACGTTCTGGAGAGGTGTGTGAAGAATCTGGGACATAAGATACAACTGAGTGTCTGGAACTGTTGTCTCTTTTGTTTTCACTAGCGGCTTGTTCTAAGACCCTTAAACTTGCCATGGCTGTGGCATGCTCACATTGTTTTTCCAAAACTTCAATTTCTGACTTTTGACGTGTGACTTCAGCTTCTTTCTCTGCTTTCTGATGCAGGCTGAGCCTCCATTTCTGTGGCCTGAGCCTCCATTTCTGCTTTCCTATGTGTGGCGTGAGCCTCCATTTCAGCGGCCTGAGTCTTCATTTCTACTTTCTTATGTGCGGCCTGAGCCTCCATTTCTGCTTTCTTATGTGCAACCTGAGCCTCCATTTCTGCATCCTGAGTCTCCATTTCTGCTTTCCTTTGGGCGAAAGCTACCTGAATTTTAGAAGCTTCAGCATCAGCACGGGCTTTTATTAGTTGTTTACTGAGTATAGAAGACCTTGATTGTATGGATTTGGAAGATCTTGAGAAGCGTCTAGTAGATGCAGAGCGATAAGATCTGGATTAATGGAGCTGTGTTATTCTCACTTCTGCCTTTGTCTTTGTTCGCACCACTAAATTGTCTCTTTCAAGATTGAGCTCCTCAAAACTCCTTAATTCTTCCAATGACCTTTGAGTGTTGTACCATTTAACAGAGCAATATATTTAACACACAGTCTTTGATAATTCTCATAAGCAACATTCAATTGCTGGATAGCGCTCTCTAGTTGCAATGGCTCATGAGATTGTTGGGAGAGAGCAGACATGCATGTAACAGTATTAGACCATAAGTCATTAATATTAGACAGCAATTCTTCTTTGTCAGCGTTAAGATTTTCTTGCACTTTCCAGGTTGAAGTTCTTAAGCGGTTTTCTCTTTTATCTAAGTCCTGCTCCGGATGAAGCTCTGATTGTGGTTGTATATTGGTTTCCCCAGACTGTATATTACTTTCCTGAAACATCATGTTAGCAAGGAGAGGGGTTGATTCCTAGGCAATGATTGCAGAAAGGTTTTCTTTTTCTTTCTTATAAATTCACAGACAATCCATGTGGTAATGTATACAGATGTAGTGTATAAACTTGCAGTTGTAAAACATTCACATCAATAATTTGTGCTGACACTGATGAGTGTTATGCTGGGGTATAATTGGAGACATGTACAGACTTGTGTAGAGGTGGCTGCACTCTCTATAGATGTTATATCCAGTATCCATATACAGTGGGGATCGAAAGTTTGGGCACCCCAGCTAAAAATTTGTATTAATGTGCATAAAGAAGCCAAGGAAAGATGGAAAAATCTCCAAAAGGCATCAAATTACAGATTAGACATTCGTATAATATGTCAACAAAAGTTAGATTTTATTTCCATCATTTACACTTTCAAAATAACAAAAAACAAAAAAATGGCGTCTGCAAAAGTTTGGGCACCGTGCCGAATTTATAGCATGCACTGCCCCCTTTGCCAAGCTGAGACCTGCCAGTGTCATGGATTGTTCTCAATCATCGTCTGGGAAGACCAGGTGATGTCAATCTCAAAGGTTTTAAATGCCCAGACTCATCTGACCTTGCCCCAACAATCAGCACCATGGGTTCTTCTAAGCAGTTGTCTAGAAAACTGAAACTGAAAATAGTTGACGCTCACAAAGCTGGAGAAGGCTATAAGAAGATAGCAAAGCGTTTTCAGATGTCAATATCCTCTGTTCGGAATGTAATTAAGAAATGGCAGTCATCAGGAACAGTGGAAGTTAAAGCAAGATCTGAAAGACCAAGAAAAATATTAGACAGAACAGCTCGCAGGATTGTGAGAAAAACAATTCAAAACCCACGTTTGACTGCACGATCCCTCCAGAAAGATCTGGCAGACACTGGAGTTGTGGTACACTATTCCACTATAAAGAGATACTTGTACAAATATGGTCTTCATGGAAGAGTCATCAGAAGAAAACCTCTTCTACGTCCTCACCACAAAAATCATCGTTTGAACTTTGCAAATGAACATATAGACAAGCCTGATGCATTTTGGAAACAAGTTCTGTGGACCGATGAGGTTAAAATTGAACTTTTTGGCCGGAATGAGCAAACGTACGTTTGGAGAAGAAGGGGCACAGAATTTAATGAAAAGAACCTCTGTCCAACTGTTAAGCATGGGGTTGGATCAATCATGCTTTGGGGTTGTGTTGCAGCCAGTGGCACAGGGAACATCTCACGAGTAGAAGGAAAAATGGATTCAATAAAATTTCAGCAAATTTTGGATGGTAACTTGATGCCATTTGTGAAAAAGCTGAAGTTAAAGAGAGGATGGCTTCTACAAATGGATAATGATCCTAAACACACCTCGAAATCCACGGGGGATTACATCAAGAGGTGTAAACTGAAGGTTTTGCCATGGCCTTCACAATCTCCTGACCTCAACATAATTGAAAATCTATGGATAGACCTTAAAAGAGCAGTGCGTGACAGACAGCCCAGAAATCTCAAAGAACTGGAAGACTTTTGTAAGGAAGAATGGGCAAAGATACCTCAAACAAGAATTGAAAGACTCTTGGCTGGCTACAAAATGCATTTACAAGCTGTGATACTTGCCAAAGGGGGCAGTACAAGATATTAACTCTGCAGGGGGCCCAAACTTTTGCAGACACCATTTTTTTGTTTTCTGTTATTTTGAAAGTGTAAATGATGGAAATAAAATTTAACTTTTGTTGACATATTATAAGAATGTCTAATCTGTCATTTGATGCCTTTTGGAGATTTTTCCATCTTTCCTTGGCTTCTTTATGCACATTAATACAAATTTTTAGCTGGGGTGCCCAAACTTTCGATCCCCACTGTAACATCTCACTGTGTATTCTAGGTAGCAAGGATTCTATGAAGACATTTCACTGATCTTTTGTAGCTAGCAAGGATCCTATGAAGACATTTCACTGATCTTTTGACTGTTCTGTCTCTCCAATCTAAGCATTGATAGTGTGATCTCTGTAACTTACAGCTGTGATGAGATAGCGATAACTTCAACCTCAGTTGGATACCACAGTCAGTGACTCAATCGAAATGATATCTTGTAGACCTTGTGAAGTTTATTCCATAAACTGAGAGAATCTTACAACAATGAACATTCGATAGATCAAAAGATCATAATGTGATCTACTTCATGACATGAGGCTAGAGCTGCAATGCATTTCTGAAAAAGGGGGGGCTATCTATACAGCATTAACTAAACCAAAAGTAAAGGGAGGAGCAGAAACAAGATATAGAAACACTTAAAGGCATATGACAGTCATGTGAAACATGACAGCAGTCATCCATCCTGGGAGGGTGTCTATAGACATTCTCCGAGAAGAACGACTCTGCACGTTCTGTGATGGCTGTGTCCTTCGCCAATCACAGCGGCCCTTTACCATGTGATCGGCTGTGTCCAATCACAGCTGATCACATTGTAAATAGACTTGCTGGTTATTGACAGCTGTCACAGCGTGAGTAAAGGAGAACCAATAACCAAATAGTGTGGCAGGGGACATTTATACTGATAATCAGTGTTGCCTATTAGTGCCTCCTTATCAGTACCTATCAGTGCCTCCTCATCAGTGCTCCCTATCAGCACCCATCAATGCCACCTATCAGTGAAGCCTCATCAGCGCATATCAATGGAGGAGAAAAATTACAGTATTTCCAAAATTTTATAATGGAAAGAAAAACTTTTTTTTCAAAATGTTTAGAATTGTTTTAGTTTGTTTTGCAAGAAATAAAAAAAAAACCCAGTGGTGATTAACCACTTGCCTATCAGGCACTTATACCCCCCCCCCCTTTCCTGCCCAAGTCAATTTCAGCTTTCAGCGCTGTCACACTTTAAATTACAATTGTGCGACCATGCAACACTGTACTCATATGAAATTTGTATCACTTGTAAAAAAAAAATAAAAAAATATAGAGCTTTCTTTTGGTGGTATTTAATCACTTGCCTATCGGGCACTTATACCCCCTTCCTGCCCAGGCCAATTTCAACTTTCAGCACTGTCGCACTTTGAATGACAATTGCGCGGCCATGCAACACTGTACTCATATGACATTTTTATAATTTTTTTCACAAAAAAATAGAGCTTTCTTTTGGTGGTGTTTAATCACCACTGGGTGTTTTATTTTTTCACTATAAGCAAAAAAAAGAGCAAAACAATTTGAAAAAAAAAGTTTTCTTTGTTTCTATTATAAAATTTTGCAAACAAGTAATTTTTCTCCTTCACTGATGGACACTGATGAGGTGGCACTGATATGCAGCAATGATGGGCACTGATAGGTGGCACGGATCATCAGGGCCCTGATCATCAGTGCTGATCTGTTCTCTGACAATTGCGGATTATCGGCAGTACTTTCCCCACACTGTGACAGCGTGAGGAAAGTGCAGCTGCTAACTTTGTGAATTTAGCATTTTGTCTTGTATAATGTCTCATTAAAAGAGAGCTCATAGGTAAATTGGTGGGGGGGCGGCTTATAGCTACATTTCATAAGACTGGTGCCATGACAAAAGAGTGTAACTGGATGTATAACATTGAGGAGGTTTAACCTGGTGTAAATCTAGTCAGTGCTTGTTTCTAGCAATGGAACCAGTGCTTACCATTACCATACTCTTCCATTGAATGTGTGCCACAGCAACCTAATTGCAGTATGGAAGGTACTACTGTCCTCTAGTGTCTGACATGTATTCTTACTGGCATAAGCACATAAAAATTGTATATCTTTACCAGATCATATTTTGTATGCACCATGGTGAGTAGATGCCAAAAGAAAAACACTGCAGGATTTTCAAAGCGAACATCAAGATTCATAAAAAGTATAATCTAGTCACATCTGTAATGTTATAACAGTGTTCTGATTTAAAAATCTTTGCTTGGAGGAATCAGGAGGTTTATGATTTTAGGGCCAGTTCACACTACTTGCGTTTCAGTGTGCCTTTTTTCTGCATCTAAAATGCACAGAAAGTAGGTTATATTGTCAATGTCATAGTTCACATCAGTGCTTGCAGTTCCAGTGCGATCCGGATGCAGAAAAAAAAAAAAAGGACAGGCTGCATATTTCCTGCACAGAACTGTACTGGAACGTGGTAAAATACATCAAAAATGCGCCGCAATGCACCAAAAATGCACTGGAACACATCTCTATTTAAACTGAAGAAAAATAGAGGAGAAAATATGAACTTGAATGCATCAAAAATGCACCGGAACGCACCAAAAATGCGTCAATACCGCGCATGCAGAAAAGCATCCGGAATGTGTTTCTATAGTGTGAACCAGCCCTAAATCCTAAATGATAATGGACATATGTATACAAAGGAAGTTCTCATAGATTTTCTAAACAGCTGAAAAATCAATGACCAATAGGAGACTATTGCCCTTAGGGCATGTACCACAGTCAAATTGCTTCAGTCAGCAAGAAAGTCTTGGCAGATCTAGAATACAGTACATGAAGTCTAGTCATGCTCATCTTAGACCTCTTCAATTGTAGGTCAGTTGTAGCATATCTTCTTTAAATGGGTTTAAATGTGATTACACACACTCCTTGTCCTTATTCTGAGCAACGTAACTGGAGATGTTGGCACACAAATGATGGCACTCTAAACACAAGACGGACAAGACTGCACTTTGAAGGATTGCATCTGCTGAAGTGTTTATTTATTGTCCAAATAAGGTTCACCATACACAGGTCAGATTTTAATAGATGTTGGAGAAACTTAGACATAATTAAATGATTAATATAAAAAACCGACAACAACAAAAGACATCTGCAAAAGTTGAAGCAGGGAACTACTGTATATATATTCATTTTAATAAGTCCAAGAGTTTTATTGTTTGTCTGTGGCAGACAGAATACTAGAAATCAGGAAGGAAAATGAAGGAGAGTATAATGATTTTAATGAGATTGTGTGTAGGTCACATGTACAATCAGGTCTTCTCAATCAGGTGACAGGGGCTCTTGACTTTAAAGACTGGCGCTCGTGATGCCACAGGATACAGGAAACCTATTTTTCATCCCTATACAGAATTTATGCAAACAACAGAAAACTATATATGTATGTATACACACACAGTTGTGTTCAAAATAATAGCAGTGTGTTGAAAAAAGCGAATAAAGCTCAAAATCCTTCTAATGGCTTTTATTTCCATACACACAAATGCATTGGAAACACTACACATTCTATTCTAAATCAAATCATGAAGAAAAATAGATCAAATTTGTGTTGTTCCTCTAAAAAAAATTGAAGAAAAGTGATTTGACTGTTCAAAAAAATAGCAGTGTTTGTATTCTTCTTTACAAACTCAAACATTCACTATATAAACTGAAAAATGTTTGAAGATTTTGCTTTCCTTTGAATCACTTAATTAATATTTAGTTGTATAAGCACTGTTTCTGAGAACTGCTGTACATCTGTGTTACATGGAGTCAACCAACTTCTGGCACCTGTGAACAGGTATTCCAGCCCAGGATGATTGGACTACATTCCACAGTTCTTCTCTATTTCTTGGTTTTGCCTCAGAAACTGCATTTTTGATGTCACCCCACAAGTTTTCTGTTGGATTAAGATCCGGGGATTGGGCTGGCCACTCCATAACGTCAATTTTGTTGGTCTGGAACCAAGATGTTGCACGTTTACTGGTGTGTTTGGGGTTGTTGTCTTGTTGGAACATCCATTTCAAGGGCATTTCCTCTTCAGCATAAGGCAGCATGACCTCTTCAAGTATTCTGATGTATTCAAACTGATCCATGATCCCTGGTATGCGATAAATAGGCCCAACACCGTAGTATGAGAAACATCTCCATATCATGATGCTTGCCCAACCATGCTTCACTGTCTTCACAGTGTACTGTGGCTTGAATTCAGTGTTTGGGGGTCGTCTGACAAACTGTCTCCGGCCACTAGACCCAAAAAGAACAATCTTACTTTCATCAGTCCACAAAATGTTGCGCCATTTCTCTTTAGGCCAGTCAATGTGCTCTTTGGCAAATTGTAACCTCTTCAGCACATATCTTTTTTTCAACAGTGGGACTTTGCGGGGGCTTCTTGCAGATAGCTTGGCTTCACATAGGCGTCTTCTAATTGTAACAGTACTCACAGGTAACTATAGACCTTCTTTGATCTTCCTGGAGCTGATTGTTGGCTGAGTCCTTGCCATTTTGGTTAGTCTTCTATCCATTCGAATGGTAGTTTTTCGCTTTCTTCCACATCTTTCAGGTTTTGGTTGCCATTTTAAAGCATTTGCGATCATTTTAGCTGAGAAGCCTATCATTTTCTGCACTTCTTTATATGTTTTCCCCTCTCCAATCAACTTTTTAATCAAGGTATGCTGTTCTTCTGAACAATGTCTGGAACGACCCATTTTCCTCAGAATTTCAGAGAGAAATGCACTGTAACCAGCATGTACAACATTTGCTGCCTTCCTTCCTTAAATAAGGGCAATAATTGCCACCTGTTTTTCAAAGAATGAATGACCTCACTAATAGAACTCCACACTGTTATTATTTTAAACATGTCCCTTTCAATTAGTGATTCAATTACACAGAATCAGCAGCATGCATGTCATGACTGTTGGGTCTGTTGGATTTCTATTACTCTACTACACCTGCTTGTAAATTATTTGCCATGTAGAAATATCATTTCTACCAAAAGCAGTGATTGATCAGGTTAGTGATGTCTGACTGCTATTATTTTGAACACAACTGTATATATACACACTCCTTTCTGTTTTCCATAGAAAGTACAATTGCACCTAACATTGCATATGCTCCATAGCTCCCAATTCCTTATTTGTTGGGACTGACCCTCATTTGGAACCACATCCTTCTGTCCCTCTTACCTCCTCCATTATTAATATTTGAGGTCCAACGTAAAGACCATAATAAATAAAATACATTTATTAACAGAAGTGTTTTATAGTACTAAACCTTTCATCCAACTACTGGTTGGATTTGTTACTTTGAAAAGCCAGGATAAAGGACATAGTGGTAAAGAAGTGTCCCTCTCCTAACCTCAGAGAGTTAGCAGATATTTGCATGATGATATTTGACTGAAACCTAAAAAATTAAAAGTACTTTTATTCCCCATTTTGGATAGAGTAGAGTGGAATATAACCTTTTTTTTTCTCCCCAATCAGTGTCCCATTAGGCAGCATTCCTTCCATTTCCTGTCCCGTAGCCAAAACATCCCTCCAAAGTGAGGGGACAATGCAAAATTTGAGATTTTCTTTTATTTGCAATGATAGCAATAAACAGGACAAATAGAGGGTGAATCTCCCTACTGAGGTAAGGGGTACAAACAGTAATATGTCTCCAGTCTATCCAAAACTAAAAACAAAGTTTTGCCTTTAGTTGTAATTTAACCACTTGCCCTCCTGAGGATTTGCCCCCTTCCTGACCAGGCCATTTTTTGCGTTAAGGCACTGCGTTACTTTAACTGACAATTGCACAGTCATGCAATGCTGCACCCAAATTAAATTTACATCCTTTTTTTCTCACTAATTGAGCTTTCTTTTTGGTGGTATTTGATCGCTTGTGCATTTTTTTATGCCATAAAAATTTTGTTAACAGACCGACAATTTTGAGAAAAAAAATATTTTTTATTTTTTTTGCTCTTAACCACTTCAATACCAGGCACTTTTACCCCCTTCCTGTCCAGGTCAATTTTCAGGTTTCAGCGCTCTCACATTATGAAGGACAATTGCACGGTCATACAACACTGTACCCAAGCTAGATTTTTATAAATTTTGTTCACACAACTAGAGCTTTCTTTTGGTGGTATTTAATCACCACTGGGGTTTTTATTTTTTGCTAAATTAACAAAAAAGACCAAAAATTTTGAAAAAAAACCCAAATTTTTTTTGTTTCTGTTATAAAAGTTTGCAAATAAATAATTGTTCTTCATAAATTTAGGCCAAGATGTATTCTGCTACATTTCTTTGGTTAAAATAACCCAAATCAGTATTTATTATTTAGTCTGTAGGAAATTTATAGAGTTCACAAACTATGGGATATATCTGAAAATTGATCAATCCTGAAGTACTGACGGCCAATTCAATTTCATGAGGCCCAAAAATGTCAGAACAGTACAGATATCCCCCAAATGACCCCTTTGTGCAGAGTAGACAGCCCAACGTATTTTATAAGAGGCATGGCAAGTTTTTTGAAGTTGTAATTTTTTTTTCAGAATTTTTGGAAAATAAAGAGATTAAAAAAAATTATTTTCATAATTTTTTTTTTTTTTTTTTACATACTGTCACCAGTGCAGTACAGCGTAATCATATAACTGGTGTGGAGGTGATCAGGGACACTGACTGGTGACAATACGAAAGAAAAAAAATTGATAATTTTCTTTAATTTTTTATTATTTTTTTTTCTATTTTAAGATTTTTTTTTCATCTTACGCTATGACCAAAGTAGTACAATGTTACCATAGTAACATTGTACTACATTGGAGAAGTGATCAGTTTTTTAGGGTTTTTTTTTTTACACAATTTGATTGCATATAGCAAAGAATTTCTTTGCTACAAGCAAGCATTTAACGGAATGAAATCAATTAATTCAGGTTTTTTTGTTGTGATTAGCTGTGATTGACCATGGCTAATCACATGACACAGATGGGCTGTGATTGACCCAGCCTGTGCATGTGATCACTGTGACCATTCACAGCTAGACATACTTGTTTACAATGGATTGCATCAAAGGAAGCCATCCATTGTTTACAACTGTCATAAGACTTGCTGTGATTGGTCACAGCAGGCCACATGGTACTGGCAACGGGGCCGGTACACAGATCTGTCATCAGCTATGTCTGAGATACACAGCCGGTGACCAATCTTACCACAGCTCGGCCCTGCGGACACGCGCAAGGCGCGGTCCAGAAAGGACTTCATATGATGCCCTCCCAGATTGATGAGAGGCTCACCCGGCCATCATTTTACTATAGGCTGGGCAGGAAGTGGTTAAACATGTCCAGTAAAAAAATCTTAAAAATCAAATTTAGTCATAAATTTACACCAAAATGTATTCTGCTACATGTCTTTGCTAAAAAAAACAAAAACAAAAAACACAATACATGTAAATTAATTGGTTTGCATGAATGTTATAGCGTTTATAAATGGAGGTATAGATACTGGAATTTTTTTTTTCTTTACTAGTAATGGAAGCGATCAGTGACTTATAACGACACTGCGGCAGGTATTCTGACACTGGAGGGAACTGACTTGGTGTCACTGACATCCCCAGTGACACCAATACAGTGATAAAAAAGCACTGACAATGTGGTAATGGCACTGGGCAGGAAGGGGTTAACATGAGGGGTGATCAAAGGGTTAAGTGTGTGCTGGGAGTGTTTTACTGGTGGGGCGGTGTGTTGGTGCTTCACTGTAAGCACACTGCTCTGGATGGTTGTACTGTGCACAGCCATCCAGAGTAGTGTGCCCGAGCAGACAGGGAGGAGGACTGTTGGTAAACAAAGCAGTCCACCTCCCCGTTGGAGATACTCGGTACTCACCGGCTGGGACTCCCAGTGATTGACAGCCACGAATGGCGGCACAGGTATGGCACGTGCATCCCCTACCTGGCAATGCAAAATCATATATATATATATATATATATATATATATATATATATATATATGTAGCAGTATATCTACTATAGGGCGGTCGGGATGTAGTTAAAGCGGAGCTCCACCCCAAAGGGGAAGTTCCGCTTTAAGGACTGCTCCCTGCTCCCCTAATCCACGTTAAGGATTGGCACCTTTGGGGAGTTGGGGGGGAAGCGGTTACTCAAATTTGACAGGTACCCGCTCCCACTTCCGGTACAATCACCTAGGCAATCGGAAATGGAAGGTGTCCTTCCCTCCCTCCCTGTAGTCTTTTGGGACACGTGACAGGTCCCAGAAGGCTACAGGACCATACTTGCTCATGTGCAGTGGGTATCCGTCTGTGAAGCCGCAAGCTATCACAGCCGGGTGCCCACACTGAAGATGCCGGCCTCCTGGAATCCAGGACGGCTGGTGAAACGGGCTGCGGGGGACACACCACAGGACCGAGGGACAGGTAAGTGGCTGTTTTTCAAAAGTCAGCAGCTACAGTTTTTGTATTTTTTGATAGGTAGAGTGGAACTCCGCTTTAAGCATAAGTGGTCATCCTATAGCTAGGTTCACTCTCGTGCATTTTTCATGAGCTTCTATTGACATTTAGAAGGCCAAAAACAATCATTGTCGCACCCAGAAAAGTGTTTGTACTTTATTCCAAGAAGCATAGGTATGAATGGGCTCATAGAACATAATGGTAATCCTCTTGTTGCTTAATGTCATGCATCAGCCAACGTTTGTAAAATCACACAGGTGTGAACAGGGACTAAAGCAGGCCATAGAAGAGTTGAAAACTGAATGAAAATTATTGTCGATTGTCAGATTGTGCAGATGTCACATCATTAATGCGCCAGCTGTGACATACGATTTTCATGCCACAACTGAAAGTGCCTAATACAAATGCTGGATTTTTGAAAGAAAAAAAAAAAACCATTGATGGCACAATCGTATGACAAAACAAACGCCATTTTAGTTTTTCAATCGACAGAACGTTCGGTTTTTGACTCGTCTGTGGCCTGCTTTCGTTTTTTTATCAGCTAGACAAAGAATAGAAGACTATGAAGAGTACACAGGGGTCTTTATTGGAATAGGTTTATATGAGCAGTTGATCAGCACATAGAAGCAGCATTGCTGTTTCAGAATAGTTCTGGGACAAAATAAAAGTGATTTTTTTTTTAACCATTTGTGGCACATCACAGATATAATCAAGGCAATTAATTACACAGTGAGTGGGAGGTATACTTTGAACGTGCAGTATTGTACTGGCTTGCAATCTAAATACAGTGTCTCCTTCATACAACAAATATGAAAAGAACAAATCTTTAAAAGAAAATAATTCTCATAAATATCCAAAAATATTTACATCTTTACAGGATCGTAAACATACACGTTATTAATATAGTTTCATATAATTTGGTACTGTAACACAAAACTAAATGCATCTGGTGTTGTGGAGTACGTGGATGGGAAGAAGGATATTTTGGGCAACTGGTTCAGACAACAAAAATATACACAATCAACAAGACAAAATAATACCAAAATGTACAGGCATTCCTTCAGAGGGGAAAATTATTTTGTACAGGTTATATTTTATGTACAAAACAAGTTTAGACAGATTACGGTATATTGTTATTTTATACTAGCTAGATTTAAATATTTGAGAAAATGCTGTAATTACGTGGAGGGTGGCTTTCCTTATGTACAGAAAACATGGTGGTTGTAAGTCTACCTATGGCCACAGCAGATGACCACTCCAGAGAGGAAACCAGGCAGAGAGCAGCTTCTAGTTATTTACCAAGGTTACTTACAACTTGAAAGAACTTAGGCTTTGACTTTTGGGCTAAACCTTTTTCTACATAAATGTTAGTGCCCATGTCTTTTGTCTCCATTGCAGATTTCCTCCGTGTGACACCAGATGAAGAAATGATACCTGGGGTCACCAAGACATGAAGACACATACAGCAGTGCAATCCTTGCAGAGATTATTCCATCTCTATTAAGGAAAAGGTGCTTATATTGCTGCTTCTGTGTCTATTTAAGATTTCCATCACTGCTTGTCCTTTTTTTTACCACTGTCACTGAGACAGTAAGTAGTTCTTCCTTCAGGCATGGCTGGAGTTTGGATTTAGGCTGGGTTCACACTCATGCTGTGCAGTACATTACATGTGATTCACTCAGAAACTGCACCGCATTCCTGTGCAAATCACATGCAAATTTGGTGCGGTGCGATTTGAGCCATACATTATGTAAGGCTCAAATTGCACCGCATCTGCACCAAAAAGGTGCATGACCCTTTTTTGGGTCCGCACTGGAGTCGGATTGCATGGGTATTCATACCTATGTGATCCGATCTGCACATCGCACCACATTTTGAGGACCAATTTCGGGGTGTTGTTAACATACACACCCACAGCGGTTCGGAAGAACAGGCTGCGATTCTGATGCGGAGTGGAATTCGCGCAGAAAATGCTGCGAATTCCAGACCGCATCAGTGTGAACCCAGGCTAACAAGTGAATGTCCAACTGCAATATACTGAAACAGTAAAGAGAACCAGATTATGCAGTACAGGAGCAGTAGTTGACAAAATTGGCACATCTTCAGTGCTCTGCCACTACTGGGACAGATAATGTTCCTCATGGTGTACACCTACACTTAGTGGCCACTATATTAGACACATTGACTCATAATGCAAATTACTAAACAGCAAATCACCTGGCTGCAGTTTTTGCAGACTTGGCAAGGTGTTTTGTCTGTTACTTGACCAAAGAATGGGGAAGATGCATTATCTAAAAAGTTCTGACCAGGGAACGATGGGTGGTGCCAGATGTGGCTGAAGCTTCCGAGAGGCTGAGGACCTCCTGGGAAGTTTAAACAGGCTTTAGCGTTTATACAGTGTACAAATAAAGTGGAACTCTATGTACAAAAAGAAAATGGGCGAACAGGCAGGATATTTAATGCAGAAGAGGCATGTTTGGTCTCTTCTGCATTGAAGTGTTACTAAACCCAGGACCCTGCATTCACGTGATTTGGTCTCCCTCAGTACACACAACATGGAAGTGCAATTATCTTAGTAAATATAAACTGATAAATATCTTTTCTCATCAGCAGTTAGAGCAGTCTTGTGACTTCTGTCAGTTTCCAGCAGAGCACATGTTAGAGCTTGTAGGATGGATGCAGAACCCCTGACCTCTGTCTGGACAATGCTGATTGGCCCTGAGCTGATCACATGCACTCTCCCAAGAAAAAAAAAACCTCCCTAGCAATACACACCAAACTCAGCATGCACAGAGTGACTCCACGCAATATATATCATCAGGGGATAAGAGGGAGACCCTGGAAGAAGGGGAGGATCAGAGGATTGCAGAGGATTAACCCCTTAGGTTCCACAGTGAGTATAACAAGCATGCTTTACTGCATATACAGACTGATTTTACTGTTGTGGGTTTAGTAACACTTTAAAGTTACCTCTCTGTCTCTCCACCCTTGTATAGTGAGCTGCGCATGTACAGCTCACTGTACAAATTCGGCAATGCTGAAGCTGACAGCACACGCTCGGGAATTACATCATCCCCACTCAGCCAGTGAAAGCAGCTGGAAATCAAGACCCGAAAGCCGGCCACTCGAAGATGTCAGTGCCCTGAAAGGAGCACTGAGACGCCACACTGCAGGAGCAAAGGTAAGTATAGTTCTGCTTTAACCATACACTTTAACCAGCAAAAAAAAAATTAAAAACAAAGTAGAATCTAAATTTAAAACATTTGCGAGCAGGAAAACTCTGTTGCAGAGGACACATGGCATGTGTTTTCAGCAATTAAATATGCTTACCTGCCTGCTTGCAGTCTTCCTTAAAATGTTCCCTAAACTGCACATACACTGATCAGTTTCTAATCTAGCACGTGTTTTTATTTCCAGGATGACTGAGTTACAGTATGTCATCCTGCGGTGGCCAATTAGGACTGCTGAAAACTAGCCTGCCTCACCTGGAGCATAGGCAAGTATTGTGGACTTTAGTTCCATTTTAAGTGAGAAGTTG
Organism: Staurois parvus; assembly: GCF_062004578.1. Taxonomy (NCBI): domain Eukaryota; kingdom Metazoa; phylum Chordata; class Amphibia; order Anura; family Ranidae; genus Staurois; species Staurois parvus. The sequence goes on along the minus strand of NW_028318132.1, from coordinate 3,707,624 downwards.
CATGCTCAAAAACAACTCGTTAATGAGAGGTCAGTGGAGAAGTACTCTACTCAAATAACCACTCACTAGTGTAACAAAAAAAAAATGCCTTCTTAAGACACAACATGTCAAACTGAAAATCATGGGCTACAGTAGAAGACCAAGACAAGGTCCACTGCTGGAAGAGAACGGGAAAATGAACCTACAGTGGAGGATTAGAAAACACTGCTGAGAGATGGCTGGTCAGAACTTGGGGTGCACAGCATGAATCCAGGGATCCATCTTGTCTTGGGACAACAGTTGAGGAGTTATAATGGCACGGAGTGTGGGAATGGTTTCTGGTACAAATTAGAACCATTTATACCAAATGAGCATAATTTAAATATCATAGTATACTCTAGCATTGTTGTGCACCATATACAACCCTTTATCGGCACAAGATGTGTGTGTCTACTATAGTGGCCACAGAATGTATAGTGGGGAAAAAGCAAATAAACATTGTCCCATTACACAGAGGGGTTAAGGGTTTGGCTTGTGGAACTTTGTATGCCATTCAAGAAAGCTATTTGGAATAAAGCTCAAGTAACAGAATAGTGCTAGGTCATGTAGACACATCACAAGCACAAAACTGTACTCACTGCCCATGGTATGTTAAAGTGACTCTTAGTAGAGTTCACAATGCTGTAACAATAATTTGTTTTTGTTTTAGAATATAGTGAACTCCAAGAACATTGGCACAATTTTGTGAATGTGGGTTAAACCCGATCATTAATGTATAAGTACTGTTTATGCGGCTGCTATGCACAGCTCATACAATTCTGTATTTGCTGTGTGAGAATGCTTTACCTGAACGAACAGGCAAAATATTCCTGTTATACAGAAGAGACACAAAGATGCCATTTTTTAAAGTATATAACTGACAATTCTGTTGTTTAGCTTTTCAAAATGACTTTTTCTCATAACAAAACATAAAATGTTAGCGCCCCCCCCACCTTCTCTTACTGTATAGAGTATTCACCTGCACGAAAGGCCACAAAAACTACCTGCAGTTGGTATCTAACTCAGAGGTCTTTTTACTGAACTGCAGGAACAGGTTAGAACCGTTAGATGGTAGGGCTTCACTGGTAAGATAAGCACAAGATGCATATGCTGGCTGTTATAAAAGGAAATGGTAACTTTGCCTACTATGCCGTATATAAAATGAGATTACTTTGCCCATTCTATATAAAATGTATTTGCATTTATATTGTACTGTAGAGTTGAGCAAATACGTTTAAGTTCAGTAGGTAGTGAGATATTAAATGATGTATAAAATGCTAGCAATGTCTACAGAGCTTAATCTAAATGGCTAGCCATCTTGGTGCTGACCTACAATCCCAGTTAAGGCTAATCTGCATTTACCCATTTCCATCTTTTGACTTAACATAGATGATTTTTAATAGCTTGGGCTTCGTTCACACTTACATACTTTAAAGCAATTTAATGGATGGAATATGCAATTATGTTAAAAAGCATTGAAAGTGCACATCTAAATCCACATTCATTTCAATGGACACATCTCATGTACGTTCACTTGTAAGTGTATAATGCTTTATTAATGATCATTCTCCTTTGTGACCAATCTGAAAAAACTGAGCACAAAGAGGTCTTGGGGATACAGTTTTATTGATGGGGTAAGGGGGGGCATTGCTGTTTTTTTTTTTTTCTTTTAAAGTTGCACTTATTCTTTACATAGTGAAAATACAGGTATACTTTAAAAAAAGAACAAAAGAAAAAAACAAAAAAAAACAAACAAACTTAGGGGCACATTTAGAAAGCAGTTAATCTGTAGGTGTGTGTGTGTGTGTTAATAAACAGTAATTGCCCAGTAACTACCAGTGAATGGTAAAATACACCTTCAATGCTTTTTAAAATATGCCTCTTAATGTACGTAAAAAAATAACATAAAAATGCGCTATAAAAAAGTGCAAAAATACAAAGGAAATGAAAAGTGTGAATCTAGCCCCCTAATTTTCAAAGTAATAAGTAAGTTTATAGAGGTATCATAAAATCTGGGTCATATATGAATAAGGGCATGCAACACTGAACTGAATGATTTTTAGAAGGAGAAGTATGGCCAAAGCTTTTTTTTTTTTTGGCCCTACTTCTCCCATGGATCACAGGAGTGCACTTAATTGTGCATTCCTGTGACCCATTTTCAACCCGCTGCCAGCTGACGTCACAGAGCCGACCAAGGCTCTGAAAAGATCCTGACCATATGTTGGGATCCACCCAGATGTCTGGACTGGCAGCTGGCTCAGCCTCTCCCAACCCCAGTGCTCCAAAAGCAGAGAGACTGACTGATAGTCACCAGCTCTCTGCTCACTGAAGACCAAGAACTGAGCGATCAGCAGTCTTTGATCACTCAGTTCTCAGTCTTAGAGTGATGCTGCATCCACTTACGTATGTATATATATTTTTTAACCCCATACTTCTAACTTTCTATCTTGTCTGAAAGAAATAAATGAAACATTATTTTGGCACCTGAAAAATCCCATGTAACTATGAACTAATGTTATTGATATAAAATAGGTAATGTGATGTTTAGCCATTTTATTCCCCACAGAAAAACACATTTTACGGTCATCAAAAGTTTTTTCTTGAGGAAAATCATGGAGCACACAAATCCTCCCTGCCATTTAGCCCTAATTATAAAAGCTTTTTCTTGTTTCTAAATACTCTCCATCAACCTTTGGGGAGTATAATTTAGTAGGAAGTTTAGAATAGGTTATTTTCACACTGAGAAAACCATTCTAAAAAAAAAGTGTACAAAAGGTGTTTTGGTATGATTTCATTATATCTGCAGCTTTAATAACTACATAGAGAAGAGAGTTGATCTAAGGCTGCCTAATGGGTTTGCTAAACTCAATGTGAAGAGCTGCATTGGTGAATATTGATATCTAATGATCAGATGTTACACATCAGAAACAGTCCTACTGACGTGCATCTGAAGTCATAAGTCAAATAATCCTGCAACAGCATTTCACAAAGACCTCTGGGAGACCTACAAGCAGTCAGATCAGCTCCATTCATAATGCACCAAATGAAACTAAAAGCCAAGTGTCATGGATGCACAGAAAGTAGCCAGAGTAAACTTAGCCCAGTAATGCTACTCTGCCACACCATCCGTGCCTAACAGGACCTTTCTATTAAGAATTTATCATACTATGCTAATGGAATGTTGAATGTAGAAAATGTGTAACAAGTACATATGTGAATGTCTTCAAAATAAAGGTGAAGGGCAGCGTGAGCAAAGCATACTTCTCAGTGCTATAAACTGTACACTCAAATAGCCCCCAATTACCCTCCACCCAAACAAACAGATATTCTAAGGTCAAAAGGTACAGTAGCAAGAGTCACAGTGGTGACTGGGCCCAAGAGGACCGCAGGGAAGTCTGCTGAAAAACAAAATACCTAGATGACAAGCCTCAAATCGAAACTAACATTATCAGCAGCTGTTTCAGACCACTGGTCCCAAACACAGTATTACTGAATAGAATGGGACTAGTGTGTGGCATGGGAATCATAAGGCAACTGCCACCTTCTTACGTAGGTATTTTGCTTTCAGACAGATATCCTTTATCCATATTTTTCATTTATATGGATTTATAGCTGTGCTTTTCACTGACAAAACATTGAAGTATTAATTACCAGACAAACTGCAAAGAATGTTAAAATCACAAGTATTCATGACTATGGAACATAAGTACAGTATATGCCTGTAGCAGCATTATATTTTATATACATATTTAAACTCATAATGCTATAGACCACATATAAATGTGCACTCTGTACAATAATCTGTATATGCGATAAACCCCTCTAATGTCAACCTGTAAGAATTATTACATTGTATAGAACATGACCATACATATACATCTCTTACATAGTGTGGAATGAATAACGATCACCCAGTCATTATTCTATGAAATCACTATTTTTACATCCAATAATAGCAAACAGCAAACAATTCATTGTACAGCAGTTACACCTAATGTGTAATCTTGTGTACCCTCTAGTACACATGTGCTACCATAAATAAAATGGCAACAACCTAAAAATGACATTCCAAAAAAAAAAAAAGTCCATTACACTATTCTTTGCTTAGTCAAGTCCTTAATGTCTGTTTCTACTTTGAGCTATTAAAAATTAAAAAGCTATTCAAAGATAAATTATTCTGTACAAAAACCTATTATTCAGTGTCTTTATTTACTATTAGTCTAAGTGTAATGTTTCTAAGAGCTTCAGTGACATATTTGGTACAGATTACAGAAAACTGGAGGAAGGAAAGTGTCTGGGTTGCCCATAGCAGCTAGATGTTGGCTTTTGTTTTCTTAGGTGCAAATGGAAAATGACAACAGTTGGGTATTTAATGTGTCACTATAGGTATTCTCACAGATATTTTCTTCCCTCTACCTTTGAATAATCAACCTCACTTATAAAAGTATCTGGGGGAAGTGATCTTAGACAATCTCTACTGTTCAGAGCAAATTAAAAGGCAAAGTCCATCGAAAATGGATATTTCCATTTTTGGTAGATGTTAGAAAGTGGAATTACCTGACACTTTCTCAAACATCTCAGAAACATTGCTAATGTGAGATCTATATTTGGAATACCTTGTGGCCATTGTGGAGGGGAGGGGGACACTACAAGATGCAATAGGAAGTGCTAAAGTACACAATGGTGGGTGAAACAAACCTGTCAAATGGACACAGAACTGAGAATTATGGAGGTGAGGTCTTGCCATTGAAAAAATATCCATTTTGGATGGATTGGATCTTTACTATGAATTGGGTTTTATCACAGTGTTCAAGGGTATAAATATTGGTCATAGAAATACTTTTCTTCATTTAACTCCTCCTTACTTCTATCCACAAGAAGAATGAAAGTAAGAATATGATTGGTTGTTTCAGGCAAAACCTACTGTCTACAGCAATTCTTTCTTCAAACGCCCAGTTCTCTCCTTATACAGAGTTGTGAGACAATGCTCTTCTATTAGACAAACTGGGGTTGATTTACTAAAGGCAAATAAGCGGTTCACTTTGCAAGGAATTTCCCCTTAGCTTAGTGAATGTGGTAAAAATGAACTGTGTAAATAATACCCAATCATATGTAAATAAAGTTTAAAAAAATAAATTTTTGCTTGCACGTGATTAAATGATGCAATTCGGCTTCACCTTATTCACAAACCTAAGGGAAAGTTCCCTTGCAAAATGAAAAGCCTATTTACCTTTAGTGAATCAACCCCATTGTCTCCTTTTGTTTTAATAATCTAATACACATATTACTCTACTTAATAGAATACTTGCTTCACTTTCTTTGGATGCATGTTTGAATAAAACTCCTGTAAATACAAATAGGAAACGATCCATACAAGTTTTATACTGGAATGGTTTTAATATTAACGTTGGGTATTGCACGTAGCAACCAAGCACATTACAGCCATCTGTCCATTGGTACAGGCTAGGAACCATATAGGCTTATAACCGTACAGTGAGTTAGGTAGCATGGCACCACATATTTTGTTACTCCAGTTTATAAACAAGAATGGTTATTTTTTTGTTTTTTTTTTTCTTAAAAGGTGATTTACTAAAGGAAGGAATTACATTTTCCCTTAGCTTAGAAAATGAGGTGAAGCTCTGCTAACTTCCATCATTAAATCATGTGCAAACAAAAATATTACTTTTAATTTTCTTTCCATGTGATTCAGAACTCTTTACAAAGCGAATTTCCACCACATTCTCTAAACTAGGGAGAAATTCCCTTGCAAAGTAAACAGCCTATTTGCCTTTAATAAATCAACCCCTTATTGACTATTGTACAGGGCACTGTTATAGCACCCGTTTGGTGTGCTTTGCTTGTACTGTTCAGAAGGGCATTTATACATGCAAACTTTGTGATTTTAATGATAAAGCCCTTTAGAATGTATGTGTATAATGCACATGTGCCCATGTGTATATATACAGAAATATATTAATAAAACCCAATACCCACATAGGTATGTTTGTATAAATTAAGTAATGCAAAATGTTTAATGTTGCAAACGTCAAACTTCACAGTAATATTTGCTGTACTATACCCCTTTTTACAAAATGCATTTACAGCTGCCATACTACATAGAATGAACATATTTACAATGGACCGTTAGGGTTGGTGTGAATCTGCTTAGTATACGCACAGCAATTAGTATAGAGCAGCAGACTGCACAGTTCATCTAAATCAAGATTATTCTGTCCAGCTTTAGAAATTAAGATGGAAATAATCAAACAAAACGGTAAACTGAACATGGTGTTCTGTGTTCAATGGCGTTTATTTATGAAAAACAGAATAAAGCGGATAGTTCTACTTAAAATGAAATTGCCAGCACACCTTAAATAACCAACTATACAGATAAGAAACAATTCTGTGGAATGTCAGCAACATCAAAGAAATGCATGGATTTAATAAATAATATAAAATGAACTCTTGTTAAAATATAACTCTTGGTCTATTCCTACATAACTACCTTCATTTACCAAAATACAGCCGAGTCCATAACAAGTGAGTTCAAACAGGATGAACGAATGAACATGTGCACAGTTTTGCTGAAGGGAGAGAAAGTAATATTTACTTTGCCATGGCTGAAATATGTACATCGATATGCAACACAGATGCCACAAAATAAAGATGGGTTGCATGGGTACAAGTGTCAAGACGCAGAAGCATTGGCTAATTTAGACTGAGCAAGCAATAATACAATGCATGGCTGCTCCTTCCATTAGCACATATTACAATATTTTCTGTTCTCTCAATGATAAAGGAAAGAATGGCACAGCAACATTTTCCAGTATAATATGATTTATACAAGTGATAAAGACTGCAACCCTGGTCTCCCTGCACTGTGACCTGCCTGAAAAGCCCTATACCAATACACAGGGGCATTTATACACATGCAGCTCTATAAAGGCCAAATGTAATGGCCTTAGAATGGATCTCTAACGTTCCTGATTATTTTTGCTGTAATTAGTCTACATTGATCTAGATGTACTGATCAATGAGGTTGGACATGTTCCCACAGGGCCATGTGCTAATGTTCTTGACTTCTCTGAGATAAGAAACAGTAAGCTACTAGCAGAATTAATATATAACACACAAATTTAAAGTGAATGCTTAAAAAGCACATTAGCACCCCAAATGCATGGACACCAGAACTGAAATTTGTGTCAACTAAGTACTGTACTGCACAGGCATCATCGTGTAGCCTGTGATACAACCACACTTCAATGTAAAGATTTTCACTTCATAGCTCATAAACGTTATATGATGTTAATAGGGACAAATGCTCTTAAAGGCTGGTCCTTTGCTAATTTGGCCAATTCTGGAGGAATTTTTGTGTTTTTAGAGGTCTGATTAGAAAGTTTCTCTTTGTGTAAAATATTCTTAGCCTTCACAAATTCTGCAATCCTGGATTAGCAGTGTAGAGCTGGAGGGCAGCTTTCTTGTATTATATGCATATACTGTATATAATGTACAGTTTTCTAAAGGAACAGTGGTGGAGTATGTTTAAGCGAACACGATTATAAAATGTTAAATTATGATGTAGCTGCAGCAAGTGTCTTAGGGGAGGCAGAGACTATAACATCTACAGTACACTACAGGATATCTATACAGAAGGAAATTAAAAAAAAAAAAAAATCACTGAATGTTATATTAAGTATGAGCATCACATGGGTATGAAGTGACTGTACTACATCAGCGAAGTGGCAATCTTACCATCCAATAATGTGTGAAACTTTCTTTTCAAGGGCTTCCAAAAATAGTTTTCTTCTTAGAAATGTGCTTTTATTCACTGTACAACCTTCAATATTGTGCGTTGCCACAGACCTGACCCACTAGACTAACCCATATGTTTATTTCTGTAGACATCTGAGGAAATGCATACTGATAAGTCAACCGTTTACCTACAACACTTGCTCAACCTAAAACAAATAAATACGTATATTTTATCAGTAGCAAATACTAAAAAAAAAATTGTGACGGAAAGATGCCTTAACTCCTGTGTGGTTGCACCTTTTCTCTATTCACTTAGCTTCTGTGTACTTCCTGCAGTACAACTGATTCTTAGAAGTGTGGAACCTGACAAATCCGGTCAATGTAATCCTTAAATAAATTATACATGAGTACAATCCATATCTAGAGAGAAAAGGGGTGAGCTAGCAGGAGGGAAATATATATTCCCCTGGACCACAAGGTGTTTCAAGGTCAAACAACACTAGAACACAGTACACATGAGTGGCATTGTATGAATCAAGAAGAATACATGCAGTTTTCAGTGACATGCTGAGCTAAACTTGAATGTTGTCTCTCACAATAACCAGTGGTGATGCGACTTAAGTCCTCTGCACTGCAAAGCAAGTAATTGCTTCCAAAGATTGATCTCAGAATTACAAACAAGCAAATGGTTACAAAATAAATTTAAAGTGGGGTTCAATGATCTTTGCCAGATTAACCCATTGTTTTGCTAAGGACCTGGATCTGATAAAAAAAATGTAGATAAGACTTTGCACATGGAGCTATTTAATTCTCTTAACAGGTAAACAGCTTTTCTAGCAAGTATTGGTAGGATCAGCACCTATGAAGTATGATAACCAGTAATTAGCATGTTATAAAAGAATGTTCTGTTTCAAGCCAACTATAACAAATGAACGTGCAACAATAAAACAAGTTTCCTTAGTCAACTAGTAAAATTATGTGTACGTGTGCATGATAATGATATTTACAAGTTTGTGGAAAGGTGTATAATCACATGAAGATAATGTGATATGTTTGCTATCTAAGTTCTACAAAAACAGTAATAGGATGCTTTTAACCTATTCCTCTCATAGTGATATGGTTATTTATTTAGGCAGTTAGACTTTTATTACCCACATATGATGGAGTCATACTGAGCACAGCACTATGGAATTTAACCCAGAAAAGGTATTAATATACATTGTTCACAATAAGGTGCTATGTGAAGCGTTACATTTGTGAATGAAGTTCGATAATGATTTTATTGCTATGCAGTACTGGTCCTACATATCAGTGCCCAGTCAGTAACAGTCATTGTACCTCTCTCAGCCATAACTATGACTTCTACTAACACTTAAAGTACAATAAGAAAAGAGTTCTACAGTGATGAATAACCTAGGTTGCGAAAATCCTGGAACCAATTACAGAAATTGTGTCCATAATTTGATTTATGGTATTATGCTATAATATATCTCCCCTTCTCACTAGTTATAAAATAGTTTAAAATATCAAAACATATTTCATTCTGGAATTTGACTAGGTCTATTTAGAGTTTCTAAGGCAAAAAAATTATCTTGTTACCATTTCTTGTTGCTTTTTTTTTTTCAGAATCTAACCACTGTTGACAACAGCAAGGTATGGAAGTTAAAATAAATTTACACACAACAAATCTCATTTTTCCCTTTAAAAGTACAGCTAAATTACTCGCATGTTCATGCCAAACACTGCATGTGATTTTTATACAAATATAGAGATTCATACTTCACAGTAGTTTTATTTTTATCCAACCAATAACAATTTGACTCCTGCTATATGACGAACATCGCATTCATTAGACTCCCCTCCCCAGTGGTTCATTAATCTGCTCATACAAGGGCGGGTGCCACTGCCAGTAATTAAATCTACAAGAAAAAGTAATGTTGAGTCGCTGGCCTCCCAAGAAACTCCTTATTATGAATCTAAATAGAAAATGTAAGATGAGGATGAAAATTACAGCAGTGTTTTCTCTCACGCTATTGTAACAAATTTTTTAAATTAATTATTTACAGATACACTTAGACGTTTTTGCTATATATAGTGAATCTGTTTCTAGGAAGTTTTCAAGTCCATTGGCACTTTGCACTTTACTGACAAAATAGAAAGGCGGACACTAAACGCTAGGGGCTGCCATGCAGTTGCGATGCTGAGTCACTAATTGAGCAAGGTGTCATTTCAGCTATATGTAATCTTGCAGTGCTGCATATAGCAGGAAGTAACAACAGAGCTGTCTAATTGTTTTGTCCTGCCTAATTCAGCCTATCAGGATATACACTCGCAGTGACAATGGTAATAACCTTGATGACACCTAATAGAATGACAGCATTAGAGGTCCCAACATTAGACATATGGGAAAACAGGGACAGCAACTTCAAATAGTAAAGACTGATTCAGGACTACAGCATGACGCGTACCAAGATTATCCAATGTTCTCACCTGCTTTTCACTTAAGCAATAATCTGATTTATAAACAAAATAAAAACAAGTGCAATTGACCTGAAAAGGAAAAATCCTGTACTTATAATAGCTGTAAACGTATCTGAAGAATGAGCTTGATTAAAACTGTGCTAAACTGGCTAAAAGACCACTGGACAAAGCTACCATGCACTCCAGTTTACCAATAATTACTCTACTATGATATTTCTACCCTCATACACAGCAAGACAGTGGCAGCCACTATTTTGGTGAACACACAGAAATGGGTGAATATTTTTAGTATGTACATCTTGTAACCACAGGACAGGTAAAAGTCATTGAAGTGCATAACAGTATCATCACACTGCTAGTTCAAAGTCAACAGTGCAAGTTGGGAGGACATAAGGAAAAGGGGCAATTATGGCAACACTCAGGAAAGCTATCATCTTGCGAACATTCTTATAACTTGGCAACGCCTTCAGAAAACATCCAGGGATATGTTGAAATTTAGACATAAAAATCAACGTAAAAGCAACTACTGCAAAAAAAATTCATATTCTTGTCTGGCATACACCAAAGCATGCATATGCCAAGATTAAAAAAAAATAGGTCTGATGCCTTGCTTCTTCAGCATATAGAGATAGGTCATTCAGGGTAAGCCGATGCAATAGAATGATGAGCTATCACTAAATTTGGCAACTTTCACAACTCTTCTGTTAGTGAAAATTCATCTTTTCTTTGCCTCAGGCCGTGTGACCTCTTCTAGACTTCAGGCGGCAAGACCAGTCTTCAGTAGACTAGACAATGTGTGATGCAGGCTCCCAAACTTTCTCCTATGTACACCTTGCTTTTGAGGGCCATACAAGTAACTAACAACAATGCTGTAGACCTTGGGCAAGGTGGTTTAAGTAGTTATGCCTAAGAATTCTTGGTCCAGTCCTGCCACTTAAAGGCCATTGCTATTTCTGTGACTGAGCGGTGGTTTAGAGATCTCTACAACTGCAGACCGGGACTTGTTCAGGAACTTTGGAGCCCGACGTAATAGCCTCTGTGCCTCAGTAAATGCTTCAGTCAGTTCTTTCTTCCACTGTACAAATTCTGGATCACTCTACAAAAGCATAGTAAAAAAAAATTAATAACAATACATAACTTATAAAAGCAATTAAAGAGCAAGCTAAAGCTTTTGCACTTCCGAAATGTTGACTTTGACAGCCTCTTTCTACTTGCTTCAAATTTCCATGGGCCAATCACTTGATAGTGTTGGGCCCATAAGAATGTACATCAGTGAGGCTTAGTGACAAGCTCCAACACTGTGGAGGTGCAGCACTTTGATTACTACCACTCCACCCTACCCACACCCACACAATGATTGCAAAAGTGTTGAAAAGATCTTTTTTCTCCCAATAGAAATCAATCAGCACCCACCCAACAATCATTTCAGTAGTGCAGAATTCAAAATGGAACAAGGATTCTGACTGGTTGCTCTGGGAAGCAAGATTTTTTCTTGTTAGAAACTTTCCATACATGAGCCCCTCTGCTTTTGATGTCAGATATAAATACTTTTAGCATCTTGCACTTGTGTCAATTTAACTTTCATTAACAGACTTTTTCTGTTCTGTCAGTTACTTCCACCATATTTTCCTTTTGTTTCTAATAGCATATTGTTTGTACAGTATACTCTATTTTTACAAGCTGATTTGTATAGTTTTTTCACCTTTATAATTGGCTCTACTGTGAATGAGCAAATTTAAATTTTAGTGTTGAATAATGCTATATGTATTGCAATTGCTTTTGTTTAGAAAGCTAAAAAAAAAACCCAAAGAAAGCATTATCCATAAAATGATATCTATAGTACGTAAATATGGTTTAAAGTGTTAGTAACCCAAAATCAAAGATTTTTTATATTGTAGCTTACCTGTTAATCCGGTCAGTAAGATTTATTTTTCATCTTCCTTTAAAGCAGAGCTCCAGCTAAAAATGCGGGCACAGCCCCACTGCATGGGTTAAGAGCTTTTTTTGTCCAAGGACTCAGGGAAAAACTGTACTTACCCATTCCTCCAATCCTCCTGAAAACCGCACTCTCCCACGTCCAGTCGTGGACTGTTCCTGCTGTCCTCATGTCCGGAGCTGATCTATGGGTGCGATGCCATCAGGAACAGCCCATTCACAAGACCACTAGCGTGTGGGGGAGCAGGAGTGGTGGGGAACAGCCTTGTGCTCAGAGGATTGGAGGATTAGGTAAGTATATCTTTGCTTTTTGAGCCCCTACACAAAAACAAGCATTGAACCCATGCAGTGCGGGCACAGCCCAACTGCATGGGAAAATAATTTGGCCTGGATTTCTTCTTTAACAGAAGAAGCTGTCCACTAAAAATTGCATTTATAGCTTAAAAGCAAACCATTTAACACTGACAGGGGTGCTTACAATTGTCAGCTTTTATTGATTTATGTAAAACCTTCATCCCAAAAGGAAAAAAACTTAAATACTATTAGATGAATTGACTAACAAATTAAAGACAAATTCTAGTTAAATCCACTGGTGCATCTAACACTACCCCCAGGTAGTGTTAGATTCACTGATCCTTCACTGAAGTGGAGTGTGTTACTGACTGGATCATCAGGTGGAAATAAAGAAAAAAAAAGTCCAGGAAAAAAAACACAGCCACCACATTTAAAGATTAGTAAATTGTAATATATTACATTATTGTTTTTGGGTGTAATACCGCTTTGATTAACTTTCTTTTAAATAATATCTTACAATTGTATTTGCAGCACACACATTTCCACAGTCTTTAAAATGTATTTTATTTTGATTATTTTATAGATTTATTTTAGCTTGTACATCTTGTGATGTGAATATTTCACTGCTGCTTGTAATAAACTGCAGAAAATTGTGAGTGCTATAAAAATGAAAAAAAAAAAGCAAAAAGAAAAAAAAAAAAGTAAACTTTTGACCACTTGATTTGATTATATTGAACATAATTTATTATAGCGAATACAATATAATTAAGATTAAATGTATCAAGAAAGGATAATATAAGTTCATTAACATAAGCTCACATAAAGCTCAAAAAACCTTCTGCATGAACTGTAGCTTCCCTACTTATCTGAGCCCTGATTTTTATCCAGTGATGTGCATGAGAACAGAGGCTCTCTCTGCTCTCTCTCTCCTCATTGGCTCTGGTACAGCAGACATTGAGGAGGGAGCTCAGAGCCGGTAAGTATAAAATGTTTGTTTGTTATAAGAAAAATCTAGCATTTACATTCACTTTAAACACTCACACATAACAGTGATTTACCTCACACTGCAGAACAAACTGTTTTGCTCCTTTGATCCTTAACAGGATACATTTCTTGTCCTTGATCTGAGTTTCTTCCACAGACACTATCTGTTCCATTGTCAACAGATTTTGCTGCATGATAGGAGAAAAAATAAGAAACATATTTTTGAATTAGATCCAACAATTCAAAACCCTGTAGTAGACAACACTGCTATATATAAACACTATAGAACAAGGAATTTAATTCAAACTACAAAAATACAAAATTACTCTTAGAAACTTAAAACTAAACACCACAAACTATTATGGCAAGACAGACAGATACCATTTCGGCTTGTATCTACAGATACGCAAATATTTCAAATTTTTAGTAAAACTAGAGATATAAGTTAGCTACTGCAGAAGAACATGATTGTAACTGCCTAATTCAATCCATCAAAATGTATCTTTAAAGGATAAGTTCACCTTTTGGACAAAAATAATAAATGCTAATTTTTTTGCAGGTAAAAAAAAATGTGCCTTTATAATTTTTGTCCAAAGGGACATGGAAAGCATTGCACCAGTGATCAGTAGATCGCTGATGTCATGCAGGTCTCCTGCAGACCTGTCAGAATATCTGCTTGCCGTAGGGGATGTACAGCCAAGCAGATATTTTGACAGGAGGCTTGAATGAACTACCACGGCGCTCCACAGTGCCGTCGTAGTTCATTGAAAATACAAGCCCACAGCCGCTAAAGCTGTCGGGGCTTGCAGTTCATACATTCGCGGAAGACCTGTTTTAAACTCTGACAGATCGTAAGGGGAAAATTCTCCCCATGGTGGGCGGGGCTGCAGCTATGGGACCATGTTACATGTTCCACCCTAAAAACAGGTAGAACATGTAACATCTTCCCAAAAGTGAACGTATCCTTTAACCAGTTGTGAACACTGGGCGTGCTACACATACCACAGGGTGCGTGTAGCTTTTGTCCTTCTGCCCCACTTTAGCTTCCCCTTCACACTTGACAGAAAATTCCTAGCTGTTAAAATGACAGCTGGAAGTTGCTGTGTAAATACAGCAGCTGCAATTGTTCCTGCTGTCAATAAGTGAACTGCACACTGAGATACATAGCAACTTTGTTACTTTCCTATCTTTATTCATCTGCAGGTCAAAAGGGATGAGCACATACGGTGTCAGTTGAAGCAACCTTGTTTGTTTTTTATTAAACATGTTCCTTTTTAACCCCTTATTAACCTCTAGTATTCACTAATCAGCCCAAATTACTCCATCTTACCCTTCTCTCCTTAACTATCATTTTTTTTGTCTTTTTTTTTTGGAATTTCTATTTTTGTAACCATTTCTTTTTTTCATTTTTATTAATTTGGTTCAATATTTTAGTGTAAAAAAATAAAAAGTAAAAAATTGAAAAACAGAGTCACTATTTATAGTTAATACTTTGTACCAGAACCATAATATCAGTGTTATAATATATATTATATATATCTGTTATAATATAAAAGTTATAGAATAAAATTTACACTTTACAGTAACATGTTGTATGTTTATTTTTAAACAAATACTTTTGTCTATGGGTTACATAAAAATCTATCAATACAATATCACAAAGAAAAAATAATACATATATATATATATATATATATATATACATATATATATATATATATATATATATATTCTTAGAATCTTAAGTAATGACAACATTTTTGCCAAATAAATAGTCCCATAGCAAAAATGTAAAAATTGTTCTGGTCTATGGGGTTGTAGAGGTGTGAAAGGTATACTTGTTAAATCATCAGACTTCAGTGAACTGAAATCTGGATGGTTGCCAAGGGCGATTGTAGTTTTTACACTATCACTGTTCTTTGCATTATTTCATCTAAAAAAAGTAAACACTTTATAAAAATGTTTTCTGTGAAGTAATTATGCATGTCTAAAAGCTGTTCATTTTGATGACTATTTAATTTACCAAGTCATGCTAAAATCTCTGAATCATTATCATGGAGAGTTGTGATAAGCAGCAGGACCATTTCATATAAGCATTAGACTGCAGGCTACATTAGGGAATCTAATGTAAATAGGGATTTTTGGAACCAGGTCACAGCTAAACTATAACATTATCTAGAGGAATGCAGATGGTTACCACCTTACCAACTGATGTTTTTTTTTATAAATACGCCAGGGTTCCTAAATGAGAAACAACACCATCAACAAACTTTCTATATATATGCTGCTCCAGGGTGTGCTTGGGTAATATATACAGGAGATTTCCATCTATCTCAGTGTTATAGCCTAGCTCCAGCTTTGCCATCACGTATAAACTGTATATTGCATCAACTACCTACAGTATACATTGCAGTGTTCTGGCAGCCGTACAAGAGCTTCCCAAACTGTTCCAGGAACAAAATTGAATCAGGCTGAGCACCACTTAGCCATTCATAGGAGGCCTTGTATTTTATCAATAAATACAAGGGATCCTCTGATTGGCTGAGGCTGAGATTTTGATGTCCCCCGCCAGCCTTCTTCACCCCAGCCATTCAGAGGAAGCCTTGTATTCAAATAAAAAAAAAGGTTCCCTGTGAATGGCTGAGCAGTGCTCAGTCTGACTTTATTTTGTACGGGGAACAGGAAGTCCCTGTGCCACTGCCGAAACACAGCGCTGTATATTGTATGTAGCTGATGCTACATACAGTAAATACAGCACTGGCAGCGACTTCATGTATTAGTAAAGGAAATAGTTATTTGGGCCTGTTTAGCCCCAATAACACATTTAAAGTGATAGTAAGGCTGGAGTTAGGCTCTATGGTAATCCTACACACTTAATCTACAGTAATAAAAGATCTTACATATGCCTGTATTCTATAACAGAGGTATCCACTTGTTTCTCAGTTTTCTAAAAAAAAAAAAATGCCTAAAGATTTCTGCCACTGTTCAGAGATGTAGGCGTTTAGTCATTTGTCCACATACACAATAGTTTTTGAATGTTTTAAAGAACTGCATGAGCAGAATTACAGCAGTATACATCTGTGAACTGATATATTGATTTACAATAACCAATGCCAATTTATTCTCATAATTTCTAAACCTTTAGACCATGTGCACAGAATTTCTGGGCACAATAAAACTATTCAAGAAGCTAGCAGACTGATTTTTATTTCAAGTTGCCTTACCCGAGATTCTCCTTCTCCTCTCCATTCAAGTCTGTTGGGAAAGAGGTAAAAGTATCTTCGCTGCCACTGGGTCAGGAATGGGTTGCCCAACTTCAGCATATAGCCATGCATGATACAGTCCTTTCCTAGTGCATAATCTGTGCATTGTGCAAATGACTGTCAGAATTACTGAAGTAAACATGTTACATTACAAACCATATATTATGGCAAGATCGATGCTACTGTTACGATCTGTGACGATTATTTCATCTACTATATGTACACATCCATATAAACAGTTATAAAAAACACAAAGCTAAGCGTACATGGATTTGATAAAGCTCATACTATAGGTAAAGCCAGTTTTAATCATTTAATGGAAACATAAAATCTACAACAGATAGTGTGTTGAAATTACAAATCTGTACAACTCTGGATAACTGTTTAACCTCCCTGGCAGTATGATTATTTCAGATTTTTGGTGCTGAAAGCAGTACCATTTCTTTGCATGGAAATATGTATTTTTTTTATTGTAGGCCTGTCATTTTTAGGAATAACTCACTGAAATCTGTCTGAACAAGAGTCTAGTAAACATCCCGGGTATGATAAAATTTTAAACACAAAATCATAAATTATAATTTAATAATCATAAAAATAATAATATAATACATTTAATTCAATAATATAATCAAACCAAAAACACTGAAATTTGAAATATAGCGCTAAGTTTGCACATCACTGAGCAAAGTCGCAAAATTGTTTTCAGTGTCTGATGATGAATTTCCCCACGAATCATTATCACTCAATTCTGCAAGTGGTTCTGATTTACTATCACTGTATTCTAGCTGGTCTAAAACCGCTTTTGACCTAAAGGGACGCTTTTTGGACGCCATGGACATTTCTCAGTTTCCAGGCAGAAAGAACAGTAAAAATGTAGGCAGGGCACAGGACAAAGCACTAAGGACAAAATGTATGTGAAATGGTTTGATACAGTAATGTTTTACTATGTGATTTTAGTGAATGTCACTTTTTGTAATTTTTGAATTTCCCGCCGTTTCATCCCCCGTACGTCCCGACGCTCACAGGGGACGGAACACAGAAGACAGATGCCGGTATCTGCTGGATTACATTGCCGGGAACACTGCAGGAGGGACATCGCGGGAGTGCAGGACAAGGTAAGTGATCAAGGGATTGTGGAGCAGCGCCACATAGTATTCCCGAGTGTAGCTCAGGGTTACTGCTTGTGGTACTGAAACTTTACCCCGAGCTACAATCGGGAATACCGCCAGGGAGGTTAAATGAGAAGGAAGTACATTTAACTTACATTTGCCCAAACAGATTCAAGTTTTATATCAACTGTGTATATTATTTCAATGTTACACACTAGATTTGCACAGTGCCATCTAGAAATGTGAATTAGAAGTGAAAAGTAACCTTTCCTGTGAAAGTCATGCTGCACACTGTCAAGAACAGTAATGGTGAAGGTAAGAAACTAGGCTAAGTTACCAACGTGTGTGTATTACTTCAGGTTTGTGGAATAGATTTTGTGTACCCTGAGTACCATAACAACAATTTTTACCTTCTTCATGTCCCAGCTGCTTGTTTTTGGCTCTTTTTCGGGCTTCAATCTTATCAGTATCGGCATTGACCGCTTCATAAACCGTTTCTGCTACTTCTTGTTGCCAACGCTCAGATATAACCAAAGGGAAGTTCTTGTACAGCTCCTGATCGCTATCAAGCAACTATAAAAAATATATAGTATTTGTAATGTGTTACACAGAGGATAATCGGGGATAAATGTAACAGTCCAGACAGGGGCGGACTGACCATTTGGAAACTCAGGCACTGCCCGAGGGCTCCGGGTCAGTAGGGGGCCCCATGAGATGCCCCTGGTAACTTTTTCATAGGCTTTTTTGAGTTTAGGCAAGGACACAGGGGTACCATGATCCTCTATTGCCCGGGGGCCCCATGAGTTGTCAGTCCGCCCCTGAGTCCAGATATCTGAACACCCACAGATAGGCATGTACAACAATACCATACATTTCTTCTTTTCTTAGGGCTCATGGATATGGTTTACTGAAAGCCACTGAATACTTTAACTTATTTA
Organism: Staurois parvus; assembly: GCF_062004578.1. Classification (NCBI taxonomy): domain Eukaryota; kingdom Metazoa; phylum Chordata; class Amphibia; order Anura; family Ranidae; genus Staurois; species Staurois parvus. The sequence goes on along the minus strand of NW_028318132.1, from coordinate 3,688,850 downwards.
CATACTTTATTCAAAGGTCTATGCAGAGGTTTTAAATCAAGTGGTTAATGCAAAAAGAATATAATAAATCTGAATACAACTTTGCTGTATACCCTTGCTATGAGCTTTTTTTTCCTTTCAGCAAATGATTTAATCACTTGCTGAGTATGAATCCTTGCCTATGTACTAGTTTAGGCTGTTGCCATCACTGCTGGCCCAGGTTTCCTGTTTCAGCATGGCATTTTTCATTTGCAATATTCTACGGAGCCACTTTTGCATGCAGGGACCAGAGTTGTGTCACCTTATGATTAAAATACACCGTCTCATAGCCTAAGATGGCATAGCACTGCCTTGCTCCTCCCGCTCTCTTCTCCAAGCTAACAGATGGACTCCAGACTACACTGTCCACTGTTAACTCTTTTTTGTGAGGTTCAGAGAAGCAGCACTGACAGAACGGGTGACACCAGCACTGAAAGCTGTAAACTGTAAGTGCTGGAATAAGAATTTTTCAACTAAAAGTTTACAGGGGAATGTTTATTTTACTGTGCTAAATGTCTTGAGCTAAAAAACCGCTGATGGTTTAATACTACTTTAACTTGGCTCTGCTGAGATACCAGTATCTGTATAATACACGTTATAGATGTTTAAAAAGCAACATAACGAAGTAGTAAGTGTGGATATTTCTATAGTATTTTCTTGGATTAATAAATGAAAGTCTGAACATCACTAATGACAGTCACTGCAAAGTAATCACCCTCACAAGTGTGCCGATTACTATGGCATTAAAAATATGACAGGACATATTGCTAGTTGCCATTAGACAATTATCTGATGCTTTGGTTTTGGCAGAACTGGGTGGTGAATAGAGCTTGTATAGGTGTCTGCAGACAGCTGAACAGACCACTGACCCATGGAGATCAGATGAAAAGACTTGACCAGATAGGTCAAGTAAGACTAAGACTTGCTTTTTCAAACAATCAGTTTGTTACACCTAATCATACATACTCATGTACAATGCAATACAAGCAAAAAATCTAACCTAGCTGAATGACTTTACAGTGAGAATCATAAGCCAGTAATGTAATCTATGGACATACTATATATAACTGACTTGATACATTTGTGTACCTCTGTCTATGCACTGCTCTGCTATAAAGAAACATTGTTCTGACAATAGGCCCCTGTACAACTTTACAAAAATCATAAATTAAACTTGTCAGAAAAAAAAGCCATCATCTACTGTGATATATGATCTAACTCAGCCCTTCTCAACCAGGGTGCCTTGAGGTTTCTTCAGGGGTGCCTTGGCAAAATGTCTAAAAATTACCCAAAACTTGTACACAAGCCAGCAGGCGGAACAAGCCTGCCTTTTAGTTACACAAAGCCACAGGTTTTCATTGTGCACCATTAGGACCTTATAGCCACTGGCGTCCTGACATCATCAGTTGATAAGAAGGATGTTGGTTGCCTGCACAGCATCCTTGTTTGACCCTCCCTCACCCCTCTCCATCAGTGCTGGGGTCACATTATCTCAGTGATGGAGAAAAAATGAGGGAGAAGAGAAACATTGGAATACTAGTCAGTACCAGTGTGCAAAAGTGTATTTGCTTTGGAAAAATAAATCACCTCTAATGTTGGGTGTCCTATGTATGTGGATGTTGCTGAATTATATAAAACTATTAGAATAGCTTTTCACATTGGGGCACCCTTTTAAAATTATGGACAATCTAGAGGAACCCCATTTTAGAATAGGGTGCCTCAAGGCTGTCCATAATTTCAAACGGTGCCTCTGGACTGTCCATAATTTCAAAGGGTCCCTTGAACGAAAAAAGGTTGAGAAACACTGATCTAACATATGGTTTTTATAGAACTAAAAGCAAATCTGTGCTTTGCTAATGCAGGGAAAAGCAACAGGTATCGTTAATGCAGACCTTGTCAGAAGCATACGATTAGAAAATCTCCATGTAAGCTATGACCTGCAGCTTACACAGTGCTATGGGCACCGCCATACCCAGAAATAATGGATATCTCCTTTCTCCCCTGGCTGAACAGAGAAGCAGAGGAGTGAAGGTAAGGTATGCGAATTACATTCCTATGTTGTGTTATCGTTCTCTTTTATGCACTGACACACAGTAGGCAGACTGAAGTATTTGCAGGAGAGTTTGCTCTGTTGAACAACAGACTTACTGGCTGGATCACCAGATGGAAATAAAGGAAAGAGAGCCTAAAAAAGAAAACTAATGCAGCCATCATATCTAAGAATTGGTAAGCTACAATATAATAAATACTTGCTTTTAGGCTTAATACCACTTGAATATATATATTGTTAACGCGGAACTACCCATACCAACTTTATAACAAAAAATGTTCTTTAGCAAGGAACATACATTTCACGTTAATAATTATGCTACCAAAATGAGTATGTGCTGTGAATTTCCTCCAGCATTGCACCTGTTTCTTCTTGCTGGAGGCTGCCATTTTGCAGAAGCCCAGAGCCCTGAGCAGCAGTAAATCTTTAGGCTGTCAGCAGATCGGATCGGAAAAATAGAGGGAAACTGAGCATGTCCAGAGCAGGGTGAGAGAGTATTACTGGGTTTAGAACAGTACAGGCACTTATTTTTAATGTTTTACATAACTATACCTGCAAAAGGGGCCAGGCTGAAGTGATCCAGCAGGACTTATTTTCTGAATAAAGTTCCATTTTAACATGCATTGTACTAATAATAAAGCAATGTAATAATATGAATGCAGCCTTAAACTTGTTGTTCATTGTAGATCACCTAGGATATAACATACCTTAATGCCTTTTGTGTCTTCTTCATCAAAGGAGCCAATGTCAAATGCATCAGCTGCATTCACCTCTCCTCGAGGAGGAATCAGTGGTGGCGGATACTGGAAAAAAACAAAAACAAAAAAAAACACATGTATGGTCCAGTGCTCATTCACTTATACTTTCTTACCTATTGAGTATTACTGAAGCTCAACTCCAGGCACCATAAAAACCCAAAAACCCTAGAAGTGGGATCCACCCGCAAAGCATTAACTGCTCATTAAGTCTAGAGGTAGAGGAATAGGATGCAATACTTACCTTATTCCTCACTCCAGCAACCTTCCTTCACTCTGTGTGACCATTCCCCAAAGCCTCTTCTCTAAGAAGCTCCAGCCTCTTGTTGCATTCTGACATCATCACATACAATGTATAACCAATAGTCCTGCATTGTATTTGGGAATGGTAAAGGTATGACCCCAACCCAAAGAGTTGAAAAGCAGAACACCGGTAGCAAGGAATAAGGTAACCTTTGCAGTGCAGAGGGGAGCGCTGCAAAGATATTTCTTGTTTTAATACTGGAGCTCAGCTTGCCCCCTTCTTGAGATGTTGGGGTAGGCAAGTAAAATGTAATGTGTATACTTGCAATGCCTCCATAGAATGCTCCGCCACATCTGTAAAAGTCTGGATCTCATTGTTTACCACTATCCCACATTCTGTCAGTCCCTGCACACTACATATTTTGAATGGAAGCAGTGACCCCCCCCCCCCCCCCCCCCCCCGTCTATTAGGATTTCTCTGAATCTCCGAGAATAGCACAGGGAATGGAAGCACGCAGACAGGTGGAGAGCAGGAGGAAAAACAAAGAATCTGTCTTTCCACATCTGCTGAAGGATGCCACAAAAGGTAAATGTAAGTTGCATTTATCTCTCTCAATGCTTCAAGTCTACTCCTCCTTGAGTAGTTCTTTCTGGCTAGAACACACATGCAAGCAAGTGAAGAATTAAGACAATGGGGTTGATTTACTAAATTTGGGGAATGTAAAATCTGGTGCAGCTCCGCATAAACACCAATCAGCTTCCATTTTTTTTCCTGTCAAAGCTTAAGTTAGAAGTTAAAGCTGAAGTTAGAAGCTGAATGGTTTCTATGCACTGATGCACCAGATTTTGCACTCTCCAGTTTTAGTAAGTCAACCCCTGTGTCTTACATCTGATATTAACATGCTTGTTTTGAGTCAGAAAAAAATATTCATTAATATTCAACCAGGAGTTATATATTTTTCCGCTTAAATCCAGTTAAAAAGATGTTAATCTTGCTGAAAACATTAAGAAAATACAGCTCTATACAGTGAGGCCAGAACCAGGATGACAACCCCTGAACCTGACCCCCCAAAACCCACAATGACAGGTCTCGTATTTCTATTGTACCAGGTTTTCAAATTACCTAATAAGATTCAATTAGGAAAAAGAACGGTCAGGAACAAACCTAGTAAGTCCAATATAGTAAATTCGTGACAAGCACAGACACAGTTTTGGCTGGAAAAACTGAAGTCAGACAAGTACAGGATGCAATTTGATTGGCTGCAATGAATCAATTAACTTATGAATTGCACCCATTATTAGATAATACTGTGGGGATTTACTAAGACTGAAGAGTGCAAAATCTGCTGCAGCTGTGCATGGTAGCACATCAGCTTTTAACTTCAGCTTATTCATTTAAGCTTTAACAATAAAACCTGATTGGTTTCTATGCAGACCAGCGCAAGATTTTTCCCCTCTCCAATTTTAGTACATCAACCCCTGTATATCCATAAGATGCATTTTAAAGGGTAACCCCACTTTCGTGGAAAACAAAATGAGCAAAAAAAAATAGTATATACAATTGCAACTCAAGTCATTTTGTTATTTGAATATTAAAAATTACCTTTCCAATCTGCAGTGCTGTAATTTTTTGTAAAATGCAATGCAATATGGCTACCTGGAGGCATTATGTATGCAGATGGAACACCCCCTAAAAATGTACATCCCCTAAAAATGTAATTTCCTGCTGCTGTAATTGGCTTACTGATTTTCTCAAACGTCAGCACCAAGTAAAATTTTTGGCATCCCCTGCAAAAAAATATAATTTTTGGTGAGATACTCCAAAGGGAAATCACATCTAAAGGGATGAAGACCCTGCCATTTTCCTCATTAGTGCCTTGCAGTTGCAGCAGCTGATTATAAAACCACTCCCATACAGATTCACTCTGTACATGGATACAGACAAAGGGCTCTTTCTTCAGAATAAAAAAAGGTAGGAATCTGCAACAAAGTTTGTAAAATCTTTCATTGTACATAGATCACCCAGAGGGGAATGTTTTTTTCTGAACATAAGTGGAGTTACTCTTTAACGGATGGCATGCACACAACTCTGGTTACCTTGAGAAAACAAAATAATATTAGGAAAATGTACTTTCACAGAACAGGGAACTGGTTCCAACACAGGCAACATTTCAGTGAGAGTAGATGAAACAATTCAGAGACATTGCTGAACAAATCACGTGCACAGTGCACAGTGACTTGGAATAAATCAAGTATATAATAATGGACTATACACTGTATTGCCAAATGTATTGGGACACCCCCTCCAAATCATTGGATGCACCTCCATGGCCACAGGTGTATAAAATCAAGCACCTAGGCATGCAGACTGCTTCTACAAACATTTGTGAAAGAATGGATCGCTCTCATGAGCTCAGTGAATTCAAGCATGGTACTGTGATTGGTTGCCACCTGTGCAATAAGCCATCCATGAAATTTCCTTGCCATTAAATATTCCATGGCCTATTGTTAGTGGTATTATAAAAAAGTGGAAGCAACTGGGAACAACACTTCAGCCATGAAGTGGTAGGCCACGTAAAATGACAGAGCGGGGTCAGTGCATGCTGAAGTGCACAGTGCGCATGAGTCACCAACTGTCAATAGCTAAATCCCTCCAAACTTCGTGTGGCCTCTAGATTAGCACAACAACATTGCGTAGAAAGCTTCATGAAATGGGTTCCATAGCCGATCAGCTGCATCCAAGCCTTACATTACCAAGTGCAAAGTGTCGGATGCAGTGGCGTAAAGCACGCTGCCACTGGACTCCAGAGCAGTGGAGACATTTTCTATGGAGTGACCAATCAGGCTTCTCTGTCTGGCAATCTAATGGACCTAACTGCATTGTGCCAAGTGTAAAGTTTGGTGGAGAGGGGATTATGGTGCGGGGTTGTTTTTCAGGGGTTGAGCTTGACCCTTTGTTCCAGTGAAGGCGTCAGCATACCAAAACATTTTGGACAATTTCATGCTCCCAACTTTGTAGGAGGAGTTTGGGGATGGCCCCTTCCTGTTCCAACATGACTGTGCACACCAGTGCACAATGCAAGGTCCATAAAGACATGGATGAGTGAGTTTGGGGTGGAGGAACTTGACTAGCCTGCATAGAGTCCTGACCTCAACCCAATAGAATACCATTGGGATGAATTTGAGCGGAGACTGTGAGCCAGGCTTTCTTGTCCGACATCAGTGCCTGACCTCACAAATGCGCTTCTGGAAGAATGGTCAAACATTCCCATTGACACACTCCTAAACCTTGTGGACAGCCTTCCGACAAGAGCTGAAGCTTAACAGCTTAGAACACCCTTATAGCGCCAAAGGGTGGGCCAACTCAATATTGAACCCTACGGACTAAGACTGGGATGCCATTAAGGTTCATGTGCGTGTAGAGGCAGGAGTCCCAATACTTTTGGCAATATAGTGTATATAAAAAACAAGTTTCCATTGCAGGACCATACTGCAATAGCTACTTTTTTGGATAATGTTGCATGGCACACAAATATCTTGGCATAAATGATCTTGTCCTTAAATTACAGATTTTTAAAATGATCTTATAAATTAGGGTTTGTTCAGACTAGAATGCATCAATTGCTTGAGACCATTTAATTTTTTTTGAAAGATTAACTTTGAATTGTCAAACTGCAGGCCAAGACATCCAAAATTTAGCATGCATTACTTTCTTCACATTACTACAAGTTGGCTTTTCTCACATCAATGGATTTTGCCTGTGCTGGAAAAATGCAGAACAGCTGGTGTAAACAAGCTCTTCAGAAAACCAGTTGGGTAATATGTGCAGGATAATTTTATCCAGACAATGAAAACCTCTTTCATAACTAAATATAAGATCAGTTACCTTTTGCATATATACTTGTTGCCAGTCTATACCTTTAAAGAATGGATGTTCTTTTACTTCAAGAGCACTGAAAGGAGAAAAAAGAAGAGAAGAATTTTGATGGTACAGCTAACAATGGAACTAGTGCAGGTTACAGATTAATAATTTTCCCCCTACTCTTTTTTAAAACCACATACACAGAGGTGCAACAATGTCACCAAACCATTCAACCAACTGTACAGTGCATCCAGAAAGTATTCACAGCGCTTAACTTTTGCCACATTTTGTTGTGTTGCAGCCTTATTTCAAAATAGATTAAATAAATTTTTTTCCCTCAACATTCTACAAACAATAGCCCATAATGACAACGTGAAAGAAGTTTGTTTTGAAATCTTTGCAATTTATCAAAAATAAAAAACAGAACAAAAACCACATGTACATAAGTATTCACAGCCTTTGCTCAACACTTTGTTGAAGCACCTTTAGCACCAATTACAGCCTCATGTCATTTTGAGTATGATGCTACAAGCCTGACACTCCTATTTTTGGGCAATTTCTCCCATTCTTTTTGCAGTACCGCTCAAGCTCCATCAGGTTGGATGGGGAGCATCGATGCACAGCCATTTTCAGATCACTCCAGAGATGTTCAATCGGGTTCAAGTCTGGGCTCTGGCTGGGTCATTCCAGGACATTCAAAGAGTTGGCCCATAGCCACTCCTTTGTTATGTGGGCTGTGTGCTTAGGGTCGTTGTCCTGTTGAAAGATGAACCCCAGTCTAAGGTCCAGAGTGCTATGGAACAGGTTTTCATCAAGGATGTCTCTGTACATTGCTACATTTATCTTTCCTTCAATCCTAACTAGTCTCCCACTTCCTGATGCTGAAAAACATCCCCACAGCGTGATGCTGCCACCACCATGCTTCTCTGTAGGGATGGTATTGGCCAGGTGGTGAGCGTTACTGGTTTCCTCCAGACATGATGCTTGGCATTCAGGCCATAGAGTTCAATCTTTGTTTCATCAAACCAGAGAGTTTTGTTTCTCATGGTCTGATAGTCCCCTCAGGTGCCTTTTGGCAAACTCCAGGCGGGTTGCCATTTGCCTTTTACTGAGGAGTGGCTTCCGTATGGCCACTCTACCACACAGGCCTGATTGGTGGAGTGCTGCAGAGATGGTTGTACTTCTGGAAGGTTCTCCTCTCTCCACAGAGAAATGCTGGAGCCCTTTCAGAGTGACCATCGGGTGCTTGGTGATCTCCCTGGCTAAGTCCCTTCTCCCTCGATCGCTCATTTTGGCTGGGTGGACCGCTCTAGGGTGATTCCTGATGGTTCCAAACTTCTTCCATTTTCGGATGATGGAGGCCACTGTGCTCATTGGGACCTTCAATGCTGCAGAAATTATTCTGTACCCTTCCCCAGGTCTGTGCTTTGACACAATCCTGTCTCTGAGTTCTACAGACAATTCCTTGGACTTCTTGACTTGCTTGCACTCTGACATGCACTGTTAACTGTGGGACCTAATATAGACAAGTTTATGCCTTTCCTAATCATGTCCAATCAACTCCAATCAAGTTGTGAAAACATCTCAAGGATGATCAGTGGGAACAGGATGCACCAGAGCTCAATTTTGAGTGTCATGGCAAAGGCTGTGAATACTTATGTACATGTATATAAAAGGTGCAGCGCTAATATACAAATGAATAAAAATGATTTTACATAAAAGTTCAAGGTGACATAGTGCATATAGATAATAAACACTAATGATGTGTCTGGTAGACGTGAGGAAAGGATAATATCCAAACAGGAGTTCAATGTGAGGATGTGACTAAACTTTCAAACGTTCTGATACTTTCCAGGCAACACCGACTGTGTGCACGGTGAAAAATGGGGGTACAAATTGCGCACTCACCAAATGCGCAACCTTTGTGCGCTTTTCTCTCATATATAAGATCTCCAATCCCTCCTCCAGGGTCTGGTCAGATCTGGTCAGGTCCCCTTCTTAGTCCAAAACCTTGTAATCAGCCTCCTCCTTTGATTATCACCACTCTCCAAGATACCTGGCTCCCTCAGGAGCTCAGAAGAAAGCAAAGGAGGCCAATAGTGCAGTATGTCTCAAAGGTACATTTATTCCCACATATAGCAGATACAAGTATGGAAGAAGCAAAAAAGAATACTGACCCTGTGTGTAGTAACCGCCGGGCCCCTCGTGGTGCCGGCGGTGCATGCGTCAATCAGCTGAAGCCTGACCCAGTGGCGTCGGCAGCTGATAGCCAAATACCCGTTGACAAAGAGCTATTGCTCGAAACGCGTCTGGGTCAGGCTTCAGCTGATTGACGCATGCACCGCCGGCACCACGAGGGGCCCGGCGGTTACTACACACAGGGTCAGTATTCTTTTTTGCTTCTTCCATACTTGTATCTGCTATATGTGGGAATAAATGTACCTTTGAGACATACTGCACTATTGGCCTCCTTTGCTTTCTTCTGAGCTCCTGAGGGAGCCAGGTATCTTGGAGAGTGGTGATAATCAAAGGAGGAGGCTGATTACAAGGTTTTGGACTAAGAAGGGGACCTGACCAGATCTGACCAGACCCTGGAGGAGGGATTGGAGATCTTATATATGAGAGAAAAGCGCACAAAGGTTGCGCATTTGGTGAGTGCGCAATTTGTACCCCCATTTTTCACCGTGCACACAGTCGGTGTTGCCTGGAAAGTATCAGAACGTTTGAAAGTTTAGTCACATCCTCACATTGAACTCCTGTTTGGATATTATCCTTTCCTCACGTCTACCAGACACATCATTAGTGTTTATTATCTATATGCACTATGTCACCTTGAACTTTTATGTAAAATCATTTTTATTCATTTGTATATTAGCGCTGCACCTTTTATATACTGTCTATTGGGAGGTCTTATATGGTGCCTTTGGTGTACAGCTGCTGTGTTTTTTCATGAGGCGCTCGCTTATTTATATATTTCACTTATGTACATGTGTTTATTTTTATTTTTAATAAATTGCAAAGATTTCAAAATGAACTTCTTTCACATTGTCATTATGGCGTATTGTTTGTAGAATGTTGAGGGAAAAAATGAATTTAATCCATTTTGGAATAAGGCTGTAACATAACAAAATGTGGTAAAAAGTTAAGCGCTGTGAATACTTTCTGGATGCACTGTTTGATCAAATAGCTCTTTGCATTTCAGTTTTCCAACAATTCACCACTTTGAATACAAATCAAATAATACAGTAGAATGTTAGATTTATCTAAAGAGAGTGGTGAATTAAAGGATAAACTCCCTCGTTCCCCTCCTCTCTGTGATAGTGGCCAAGGGATATTCTCCCCACACAAACTGTCACAATGTAAAAAAGCAGTGGCCTTGTGGGGCTCCGCCCATATGCCTGTGTCAGTCATTCACAAAGTTACGTGAATGAACTACAATGGCTTACAGTTTTCAATGAACTGTGAGGGTGATTGTAAATGTACTCGTAGTTAATCGATTCTTTCTGCCATTCAGTAATTGCCTGCCCATATTGGAAGAATGGGGAGACAGCTTACTGAGAGTCTGAGAGGATCCTAGCATTGCACTCACGATCTTGCGATCGCGGCTGCTATGCTTTACAGGCTGCAGAGTAATGCAATAATAAATTCACTTTTTTACCTGCAAAAAAAAAAAAAGTGTTTTTTTTTGTTTTGTTTTTTTTACAAAAAGGTGAATTTATCCTTTAATTAGAAGCACTTATCTATTACTAGGTAGAACCCCACCAGAACAGCCTGATTTCTTTATGGCATGTGTTCAACAGTAGAGTGGAGCTGTTTATTAGATATTCTTGCACATAATGGCTTTACAGTATCACAGAGTGCATTGGGATGAACCATGCATGCCACTGGAATACAGTGAAGTGAAACCGGTTTGAGAAGATGCATGCTTTGTGACATATTCTGATGGTAAACTGCTGGGTATACTGTATATGATGACAATACTAGCTTTTGGCACTCCAGTAGTGCTGAGGTGGGACAGAAAACATTCCCTGCACCATTTTTTGATCATCGCCTCCAGTCTGAACTGTGGGCACCCCACTGTGAATGTTACACATTGTAATTTTTGGCTGAGCAGCAATTGAACTAATTTTTGTATTAAGTTGTTGCCACATGACCACTATTTAGTTTTTCCACAGTTATTATAAGCAGGTTTGCCAAAAAAAAAAAATGTCCACTGAGCATAAGGCAGTTTTTTCATTTTGACCATGATTTGTAGTTGCACTCCAGCCTCCACCCTCTGTGGTGCCAGGCACTGCTCTGCTCACTATGCTTGTATGACTGTCAAATAAGGACCAGTTATTTCACTGTCAGGCATACAGGGTGCTCAGATCAAGCATACTCCAGACACCCTGCTCAACATTTTAGTCTGTAAGCTTTGCTGTACTTTACATACCCCTGACCACTGCACTCTGTACGCTGTGCT